>NC_139018.1:170260774-170876038 GCF_964374135.1 Grampus griseus
GTTCATAAAAATACTGTCAACACCCGGAACCTGGGGGCTCCCACCTGTACATGTTTCTGGAGCAAGACGGTGGACTAGGTCCCTCTTGTCCTCTCATTCCATTTCTTTAAGGTAAAGTCCCTCGGCAATGACAGATGGGCTGTATCCGAGTGCTTATCATTGTCACTGACTCATGTGGGGACCCTGAAGCCCCTCACTCACTTCCCTGTCAGCCTTTTGCAGAGATAGGTGCTATTGAATCCCACTGTCCTTGATCTGCTTAGAACACTTACACTTTACAGAGGATACATTTACTCCTCAAGAGTGAAAAGGAAAAAAAAGCAAAGTATAAAATCACTAGTCTAAGATAACATAAATCATAACTATGTAGCAAAAATACATTTTCTTTCCTAGTTCAAATTTCCAAGAAAAACAAAGGAGAAGGGAAGAAGCTACGCCACCTGTTTTCCTTTGTTTTCTCTTTAGCAGATGTTAATCTCTCTCTCTCATAGGTGTACACACTTAAAATAAGACACATTCATGATGTAACTTAATTTTTAAAATGCTGATTATAAATAGATCTGAATCTGTGTGTACTGGATGTAAAAGCACTGTGAAGCCCCCAGGAGACAGCAATTTGCATGCAAAATGGTGATTGCCACTGGGGATTCTTCCAGAATTCAAGGAATTAAGAAAATCCATTCCATCTCAGTGTCCCGTTGCCTATAGGGGCTGTGTTTCTCCAGCAGATATAGGATGGTCAACCATGGCCAAATGAGGTCTGCCATGGTTCAGACCACATAGCAAGACTATTCCAGCGAGTTAAGCTGCTTTTAAAATAAAATCTCAGATTGTGGTCTCTTAGGTGTCAACATGGGCTGAGGGTTCAGCCCTGTAGAGAGGAATTACACTTGCTTCTCTTGGTGCCTTTCTAGAAGAAAGTTCCTGGCTCGCAGTTTTCCAGACTGCAAAGAGAGTGAAGTTATGTTCCACCTTTGTGCAGGGCTTCCTGTGGCCACAATGACGGGGAGCCATCGACCCCTTTGTACTCACAGTTATGTTCCCTCACAATCCTCCTGCCAGGGCAGTGCCTTTTCTCACTGATGCCTTCTCTGAGGCTCTAGCACTACACGATCTATGAGCAGGGACAAGGAAAGGTTGTGACCTGACTTCCTACCCTGCAAGAGCTCCCAGCTTTGTCATTCACCTTCCCTGCTCTGGGTCACCTGTTATCAGTCAGGGCCCCAAGGTAGCAGGTGGTCTCAGTGTCCACCTACCCTAAATGGACTTGTGTTCCTGCTTTGTTCCTGGTCTTAGAAATTCACCTCATTATCTTGTGAGTTCATTTGTGCACTCAAGAGGGTGATTTTAATTTTTGACCTAGCATTTTCAGTTTGAAGGTTTCAGGCTATCTTGTCCACATCATATTTCCAGAAACTGAAGTCCTATTCTGTGGATCTATTCTTTTTCAATTCTGATGTTTGCTTGGTGATGGGCACCATGGACTTCTTAAATGCTGCCTTAGGAATTGAGGAAATAAACAAGGATGGCAGTTGGATTAGAAAGGGTCAGGCACAGGGAGACGTGAGCAAGAAACAGAGTCTACAGTTACTAGGCGGTTGGGATAGTTGGGTGGTGGCCATGTAGTGTGTGCGTGGGTGTGATGTAGGGGGAGGGGTGATGTTTGCAGCAGGAGAGCAGATAGTAGATGTCAAGTTCTTAGAAGACAGCCTGGCAATTGTCTCTGTTCCATAAAAGGCAGCCACTGGGCTTGCTGCGATCACCTGAGTGAAACGGCATGGATGCTCAGGAGGCAGAAAGGTAGAACCTGCCATAACCTCAAGAAGAAAGCAAGGGGCTGGATGACTCACCTTAGAAGGAGATGTGGGAGTGTGTTTAGGAAGGAACAATAGAGCATCTAGCAATGGAGAGACAGAAGCGCATCATGGAAACCATACCAAATTGGACAACAAAACACGTGTATTCAAGCCATGGATCTGCAACTAGTGAGACCCTGTTATTATTATTATTTTTTAAAATTTTATTGAAGTGTAGTTGATTTACAATGTTGTATTAATTTCTTCTGTACAGCAAAGTGACTCAATTATACATATATCTATTCTTTTTCATATTTTCCATTATGATTTATTATAGGATTTTTTAAAGATTTTTAAAAATGTGGACCATTTTTAAAGTCTTTATTGAATATCTTACAATATTGCTTCCGTTTTATGTTTTGGTTTTTTGGCTGCAAGGCATGTGGGATCTTAGCTCCCTGACCAGGCATTGAACTGGCACCCCCTGCATTGGAAGGTGGAGTCTTAATCACTGGCCACCAGGGAAGTCTCTATCATAGGATACTGAATATAGTTCTCTGTGCTATACAGTAGGACCTTGTTGTTTATACATTCTATATATACTAGTTTGCATCTGCTAATCCCAAACTCCCAATCCTTCCCTCCTCCATCCCCTCCCCCTTGGCAACCACAAGTCTGTTCTCTATGTCTGAGAGACCCTGTTATTTTTATAAAATTGATCATGCTGAGCTCCAGATGTCAATAAGCTACCTAGGCTACAGGGTAATTTAGGATGGTGTTAAAGAACATGGGCTTTAACTTTGGAAAACAGCATGAAATTTCCTCAAAAATTAAAAATAGCACGACCATATGATCCAGCAATCCCACCCCTGGTATTCATCCAAAGGAAGTGAAATCAAGAGTCTGAAGAGATGGCTGTACTCCCATGTTCACTGCAGCATTATTTACAATAGCCAAGACATGGAAACAACCCAAGTGCCCATCAATGGATGAACAGATAGAGAAGATGTGATGTATTATGTGTATATATATATATATAATACATCCATATATATGAATATTATTTAGCCATGAGAAAGAAGGAAATCCTACCATTTGTGACAACATGGATGGAACTTGAGGGCATTATGCTAAGTGAGATAAGTCAGGTGGAGAAAGACAAATATTGTACATCACTTCCATGTGGAATCTAAAAAAGTAACTCATAGAAGCAGAAAGTAGAATGGTGGTTACCAGGGGCTGGGGATGGGGGGAACAGAAGAGGTGGTTTTTAAGGGTACAGCCTTAAAACTGGTAGATAAATCAGTCCTGGAGAGCAAATGCACAGAATAGAGATTATAGTCAACAATACTGTACTGTAAACTTCAGAGTTGCTAAGAAACCAAATCTTAATTGTTCCCACCCCAAAAAAGAAATGATAATTACGTGACATGCTACAGGTGTTAGCTAACACAGGTGATAATCATATCGCAATACACAAATGTATCAAATCAACATGCTGTGTACCTTAAACTTAGACAATGTTACATATAATTATATCTCACTTAAAAAAAGAAGAGCATGGGTTTTGGAGTCAGGCGGACCTGAACTTCAATTTGCTCATCTATAAAACTGGATTAATGATCTCTCCCTCTTAGGGTATTATGAGGATTCACACGACGACTGCCAAACTGTTAATAATTTTAAAAAAGGATCTTTTATCATCTTTTTCAAGTTGGTGGAAATTCAGGAATCAATGATGAAAATGCAAGGTATTGGTTTAAGGTGGCAGCTAGAGCAAGATTTTCATCACTTTGCTTATATGTTCCTTTTGTCATTGCTTTTCTTGGCCATTTGCTTTGCCCTCAGCACTTAAACTGCTTTTTCTTTTATGCTTTCTCCTAATGCTAAAACTTGTGAAGTCTGGACCGTATGTTGATGCACATACTCCATTGATTATTGGTATTATTCTATCGGTCCTTTGCATTTCTGTTGATCCCAGAATATCTGTTTTAGATTTGACATTTTTACTGGACAGAGATAAGACGTGCAAGCTTACTTTACTTTCTTAACTTATTGTATAGGGTTTTATTTTTCAGTGTTCCTGAGTCACAATTTCTTTAACCAGATTCTCTGCAGGAGGATAGTACTGTAATTTCTAATAAAAGGGAATTTAAAGAACTATTTATTGATTTATTCATTCATTCATTCATTTAAAAAGTAGTTGTTGAGACTTCCCTGGTGGCGCAGTGGTTAAAAATCCTCCTGTCAATGCAGGGGACACGGGTTCGAGCCCTGGTCCGGGAAGATCCCACATGCTGCGGAGCAACTAGGCAGCAACTAACAACTAACAGCAACTAAGCCTGTGTGCCACAACTACTGAGTCCACGTGCCTAGAGCCCGTGCTCTGCAACAAGAGAAGCCACCGCAGTGAGAAGCCCGCGCACCACAACGAAGAGTAGCCCCCACTCGCCGCAACTAGAGAAAGCCCACACGCAGTAACGAAGACCCAACGCAGCCAAAAATAAATAAAATAAATGCATTTATTAGAAAAAAAAGTAGTTGTTGGACTCTTACTATGCTAGACTGAGAGTAGGAAGACAAGACAGGTTCCTTTTCCTCAAGATGCTTAGTGTCAAGTAGAGGAAAGGAACAAAGGAATATACAAAAGAAGCTTCCAGTTGGATCAAAGAAAAAGTACAGGGAGATTGTCATTATTAGTTTCTGTCCTTTTCTGAATGAAATCTTAGCTTTGGAAATACTATTTGACTTAGTGTAATATAATTACACAAATACATCTTGAAGACCTACTAGGCTGAATACTTGAGGATGAATAAGACAATGCCCTGATTTTCAGGGAGTCCAGGGGGCTGGTGATGTGGATTTAGATTTCCTTGTACACCCACCCTGGCCCCTGCCCCATCGTTAACTGACAGGGTTCTTGGGTAAGCAAAATTGAAGGAATTTAGGATGGCGTACACAGAATCATTAAGTACTCCAGGAATTCCCCTTGTGCTATCCTCCATAAAATAGAATATTTAAGAGTTCCTTCGCTTCACATGTCTTGATGAATGATTATTGAGATAAGATGTGTTCCTCTGAAATGGAAAATGTTGTTTATATTTCCTGCTGGAATTGACTGACAGTAATTTCAGTAGCTGCTCAAATTCTGGCTGATTTCTCCTGAGTGGATCCTTTTGTTTTGATGGTTCTCCTTATGTAAACCACCTTTATTATCTTTGGAGAGTCTGTTACAAGCAAAATTACTTGTTAATATTAGGATAATTCCTTATTCCACTTGGAAGGGAACTTTCTGCTGATCTCCTTCCTTTTTGCATCTAAGAATTAAAGAGCACAGAGCTTGCCCTGGAATTGTAGAATTCATCTTTGGAAAACTGTAAAACATGGAATGTTTCTATTGCCTCACAGGAATTCAGCGTGTTCCTCAAAACACATTTTTTATTACAGGGAATTTCCTGTTTTTTCCCTAAATTAAAGCATGGGTTTTCCTCTTAAACCAGTAACGTACTCAAGTTTTTTCATTTAATTTAATTATGAAATAGTATTTCTTCTGTTGTTAGATGATTCAGTATTTAGTTTAAGTTCTTTCTGAATGAAATCAAAACAACTGCTTTGATTCACTCACACAAATGGTAATCTGTGAATGAAAGAAAGCAAATTAGAAAACAAAGAAACCAAACCAAAGAAACACACAATTGTTTTGGCAGTTTTTGCCACCATCCCCCAAACCTGGCTTCTTAAAATGTTCACTTTCCAGATAACACTGAGTTTTCCTAAATGGGACATAAAGAAGGTTCTGCACCCAATTCTGACATAGGGATTTCCCCAGCCACTACAAATTCTCAGACCCAAATTGTGTATCTCTTGGGCTGCACCCCACAGGCCTATGAGGCCTGGGCTTGCCCAGCTTCAAGGCCGATGAAAGAGCCTGGAATTAGCAACAGAGTCATCAATGGTTTAATGGATGGGGGAGGGATCTTACACGTCTGAAGCAAGATCCTGGAGCAACATCCTACCTTGTGCGGGGAAGGTGGGCAGAATATGGTGTCAGTCTTCACTCCTGGGGTGAAGGGGAGATTACCAGTTACAGGGGAATTGACCTCAGGTGGGCTCATTAGTTACCAGGGAAACCGGTTTAGGAGCCCGCCCCTCACGGCCCCTTTGGTAACAATCATCAGCTGGGCCTGGGGCAAGCACCAGGAAGGTCAGTCATGTGAGCAGGGGTAGGTGAAGCAGGTTGTACAGATTGCAAGAGAGCAGCCATCTTGAGTGGCCTGACGGTACTAGTATCCTATAATTGAGTTCAATTCTGACACTATCTGCCAAAAGATAGGTCTCTCAGGTTAAAGGCTCAGTCCTACAAGATCCCCCCAACCAGCCCCTTTCAGACACCAGTCATAGGCCCAGGTTATCACCTGTGCTTCTGATTGGCGATAAATTGGAGGTCCCAGCAACCTCCTCCTTGGGTTTGATAGATTTGCTAGAGCAGCTCACAGAACTCAGAAACATTTTACTTACTTGATCACCAGTTTATTATAAAAGGATATAACTCAGGAGCAGCCAAATGGAAAAGATGCAGAGGAGAAAGTATGGGGCAGGGCCTGAAGCTTCCATGCCTTCTCCAGGCTCAGCACTCTTCCAGAACCTCCACCCAGAAGCTCTCCAAACTGTCCTTTTGAGTTTTTATGGAAGCTTCATTACACAGGTATAATCAATTAAGTCGTTGGCCATTGGTGACTGATTCAACCTCCAGCTCTTCTCCTCTCCTCAGAAACCAGAGCGTGGGAGTGAAAGTTCCAACCTTCTATTTATGGTTGGTTCCCCTGGCAACCAGCCCCCATCTTTAGGGGCCTTCCAAAAATCACTACATTAACAAAAACTCCAGTGTGATTGAAATGGACCTGTTACGAATAACAAAAGACACATTAAATATATTCACTTATAGGAGTTAGAGTTTCTCTATTCTTTCCCCGCTTTGAAGGAGAAAGGATTTAAGGATTGCTTGGATTAACTAATGGGTTTTTGTTATGTGGATGGCAGGGGAGTTATAGAGGATTGGGAAAAGTCTAGAGAAGTTTAAATTTAGATACATAAGAAAAGACATAGAAACTTGGTAAGATTAAAATATCTCAGAAGAGTTTGGAGGAGCTTTTCATTTTTTATTTTGAGGGAGGGAGAGGAGGAAATGGAGAGGTGGTAAGCAGTTGCCATGAGGTGTGGAATTTTAGGGAAGGCAGTGGCTTAAAAGTTTTAGGAAGTTTTTATGTGTGTCGTACAATATAATTTCTCCTTTCCTGTCTCCTCATGAGTCATTCAAGAAAGACGTATCTTACTTTTCTAGGCTCTTTGGAGTTGGAAACACTCCTTCTCACTGTGTCATCCTGCTAAGACCAGTTGCAAGGTAGCCTGATTTAATGAGTTTTTGATTGGGGTCCTCCTGTGTATTAGTCTGTTGAGGCTGCCATAACAAAATACCCTGGATGGTCGGCTAAACAACAGAAATTTATTTTCTCTATTTTCTAGAGGCTACAAGTCCAAGATCAAGGTGCCAGTAGGGTTGGGTTCCACTGAGGTCTCTCTTTTTGGCTTGCATATGACCGTGGTCCTGCTGTTTCTTTATATGGCTGTGGCAGAGCATGCCCCTGTTGTCTCCCTGTAAATTCTAATCTCCACTTCTCATGAGGACACTTACCAGATTTGATTAGGGCTCACCATAACAGCCTCGTTTTAACTTTTATTACCTCTTTTAAGATGCTAGCTCCCCAAACACTCACATTCTGAGGTACTAGGGGCTTAGAACTTCAACATATGAATATTGGGGAAACAAAATTCAGTCCATAACATCATCTATGGAAGGAATATGTAGTTCATAGAATTCTAGGGCATACTTTGGCTTATTACTTCAGGAATATGAACGGTTAGAGCTAGGAGAAATGTTAGACTATTTAATCTACTCTCACTGTATTGTTAAGTAGTATATAGCAGTAAAAAATTACGAATTGCCTTAGTTCACCCTGTTACAGCTGTTTCCACCACTGGGATTTTGAATATTTTATTTTTCATAATTAAACTCAGTCATTCTTACTTTCCATGATTCCTTTTTCTGACTAGATCACATAGTTTGTCACTTTGTGCTAGCTCCCCGACTGTGAGTTATTTTTCATTGAAATTTGGATATTTGTATTTACTTTTGTAAATTTTCACAAGCTAAAGGATTTTGGATCAAGTCTTCAGGAATTTCTAGACAACCTAAGGTATACACTAAAAAATTCATTAAACTTTTGGATCGGGGACCAGATAGAAACAAAATGCTCCTTAGTGTACGTATTATTTACCTCATAGGAAATGCTTATCTCAGGCAGTTTATTCCCATGGAGTGGGGGGAATTTTAACTTGATTCCCCAGGAGGGAAAAATATGGGAGGAACCACTCTCTGTCCCTTCACCTGCGGGAGGTATTGATTTATCTGATCAATGAGATGAGAAGAAAGAACCAAGCATGTATAACTTGGCTCCCTCTTGTTTTTCTGGCTTACTTGTCCACAGAGAAGGTTTATTGGTTTCTGCCTCAGTTTTCCATGAGGTAAGCACACATGCTCCACCTTCTAGATTATGGGATCATTTCCCTCTTTCCTCACTATTGTGGTCCAGTAAGTGTTAGGCTGCAATTCGGAGGAAAGATACCTGTTCTGCAGATGAAAACTCCCCCTTGGGAAGTTGTCCTGAGGTCTAGTCTTCGGGTAGATTATTAGAGATCTGCTTATCATCTTAGGTTAGTTTTCTTTTTCTTCCACTCTAATCTTATTAGGAATAAAGTTAATATTTTGATCTCATGTCTCTAATTACTATATGCATTCTTAATTTCTGCCTGAATTTATATATCGGGGAAAACCGTTTGATTATTTATCACCCTTAAAACCAGAACAATTTAAAAGAAAGCAAACAAATTTCTATGCTTCTATTAAAAAAGACATCAGGTTCAAGAGGCATTGTGATCCCTGATCAGGGTAAATATAAAGGAAACCATATGTAGGCACAACGCAGTAAAACTGCTGAAAAAAACAAAGCTAAAGGGAAATACCAAAAAGCAGCTGGAGGTGATAAAACATAACCTCAAAGAAGGAACAATAAGAATGACAGCTGACCTCAAAGCAGAAACAATGGAAGCCATAATTCAATGAACAACATCTTCTTGGTGATGAAAGAAAATAACTGAAAACCTTCAACACTATATGTTGTAAAAAAAAATCCTTTTCAAATTATTATGGAATAAAGATACTTTTGGAGAGAACTTATTATCAGCAGAACTGCACTAAAATAAAAAACAAGACTAATAAAATGTATTAATCTCTGGCAAGAGCAAGAAAAAAAATGGGAGAGAGAAAGAGAAGAAGGCACAACCAATATGAGAAATAAAAAGGAAATCTAACTATAGTCTTATAAAGTATAAAAAGATGCTAAGAGACCATTATGAACAACTTTATACCAATAAATTCAACAAATAAGACAAATACCTTGAAAAACAGAGCTTACCCAAACTGATGGAATAAGCAATAGAAAAACTAAATAGTATTATACATGTTAAGTAATTGGAATCTATGGAATCTATCATTTAAAACTTTCCAACAAAGAAAAATCCAGGCCATACGGTTTTACTAGTGACTTACTCTAAACATTTAAGGAAGAGATAATACTAATCTTACACAAATTCTACCAGAGAATAGAAAAAGAGGGAATGCTTTCCATCTGTTTTTAAAAAATGAGGCCAGTATAAACTTGATGCAAAATATGACAAGGACTATAGAAGAAAAAACAATTAGAGACTGATCCCTTTCATGAACACAGGAGCAAAAAAATCCAAAACAAAACTCTAGCGAATTAAATCCAATTATAAAAAGAAGCATACTGAATCCTGACCAAGTGAGGTTTATTTCTGGATTGCAAAATGAGCAAGAAATTAAAAAATCAATCCAAATAACTCAACAAATCAACAGAATTAAGAAGAAAAACCATATGGTTATAATATGTACAGAAAAAACATTTGATAAAATTTATGAGTTGAAAATCCCTCGGTAACATAAGAACAGAAGGGGACTTCCTTCATCTGGTAAAGGGTATCTACAAAACTCAACAGCTAACATACTAAAGGGTGAAATGGTGAATGCCTTCCCCCTGTGGTGACCTATCCACTAACCCCATTTCTATTCAACATTGTACTGGAGGTCATGGCCAGTGCAACAAGGAATAGATTGAGTATAAAAAAGGAATAACTGTATAAAGATTATAAAGGAAGAAGTAAGCTGCCATTATTCACATATTACATGGTTATGTGTATCAAAAAAATCTACAAGAGTATCTAAGCAACCCATTGGATTTATGTGAATTTAACAAGGTTGTTGGATGTAAATTCAGAATATGAACATCAGTTGCATTTCTACATGATAGCAATAAGCAATTAGAAAATGATATTAAGAATAGAATTTACACTAACACAAAAATGTAGAATACATAGGAATAAATCTAAAAGATGCCCAAGATGTCTGCACTGAAAACTACAAATTATTACTGAGAGAAATTAAAGAAGGTCTAAAGAAATAGAGGAATATGCCACGTTCATGGCTTGAAGACTCAATATGTTGTCAGTTCCTCCCAAATTGATCCACAGATGCACTGCAACCCAATAAAAATCCGAACAGAATTTGGTTTTGGTGAAAATTGACAAGCTGATTCTAAAATTTATGTGGAAATGCAAAGAATCTAGAATCTCCAAGTCAATCTTTAAAAAGAAGTATGTAAATGAATACTAATACCACCAGAAATCAATTTATTGTAAGGTTATAATATCAAGATAGAGGGGTGGTATTGGCATAGGGAAAGTCAAACAGATCAGTGGAACAGAATAGACTCTATAATCAGACCTAAACATACTATTACCTGATTTCTGAAGGATCTCCACTGAAACTCAATAGGAAAAGGACAGTCTTTTGAAAAAATAATGCTCGATCAAATCTATATCAACATGAAAAAAAGTATCATCCCTATCTTGTACTATATCCCCAAATCAATTCCAGCAGGATTGTATACCCAAATATGACAGGTTAAAGAAAAAGCTTTGAGACAACAACATAGGATAATATCTTCATGACCTCTGAATAAGGAAAAATTTCTTAAACAGGATATGGCAATAGACAAACGGGCTTGAACAGGCACCTCCGAAAAGATTATACCCAAATAAACATGTGCTCATTTCATCAGTAAGCAGGGAAAGTAAAATCAAAACCACAATGTGGTACCATTGGATAAATGCCCAAATGGTCAAAACTAAAAAGGCAAATGGTGTCAAATGTTGGTGAGGAAGTGGAGCCATTGCTTCTCTCGTGTCTCCTATGCTGTTGGTGGGGATATAAATTCCAACAGTCGCTTTGGGAAACCACCAGCATCTTCTAAAGTGAAATGTGGTCATCCCCTGTGACTAGGTGACCATGTTCTGGTTTTCCGTGAACAGTTTTGGGTTATGCATATTTTCTCAATGCTTTTAGTTTAGCACTTGTCCTGTACTTTTTCATTTTTTAACAAAATTTTGTCACTAATTGCTGTACTCAAATAAGGCAGGGAAAGTTTGGTGGACTTCTACTTGATTCTTCCAGCTGTCGCCAGAATCTTGTCTAGTAGTGTGGGACACATATGCAGCAAAGAGAGTTCATTCTGAAACATAGTGTTGAATCTTTAAGGCAACCAGAGATAATACACTTTCTGGGACACAGAAGTCCCAGGGATGGCTACTTCCAGTTTTAACTTGTAGTGAAAGCTCTTGACACTGCTGCCCCTGCTGGCTGTTTGGTGTAATACCAACCAATTGTTGCAGGAGCCTTAGGCATTGGCCTGAAAGAAGCATGGGGCCAGTAAGCTGCCAGCTGGTATGGTCAGCGGGAAAGTTGACAAGCTATAGGTTAGATGTATTTGAATTTAGGTGCAGAGAGTAGAGGCGGAGAAAATAGAGTGAATCAAGAATAGTCTAAATACTCTTACTATTGTGGTTTTACTATGTATTGTATGATATCTTGTTGATATTGTATGATAACAAATCTACGATTGTTCATTGTTTATGCCATTATTTGGTAATGTGTTTTTTATTTCACAATAAATTTTCTTGGTAGTAGTGAGCTCAAATGAATGGTAGTGCATATTTAATAAGAAATTAAGTACTGCTTCAGTTTCTCAAGGAAGGTGTTGATATATGTATTATTTTCCAAAATATTTGTTGACATCAGTTATCCATCCTGGGGCAAAGTGATATCACTGCCCACATGAGAACCAGAAGACACAAATGGACCTACAAAATGTCTGCACATACATTGAGGCAGTAGTTATTTGAGGAAGTATGTAAGCAGCCACAAAGGGGGACTTTACATGTCATTTCATAAAGCATGGCTTTTCATTAAGATGAAATGACCATTGCAAATTAATTTTGCTCATTAAATTTCACATTTTCTTGTGCAGACACAAAATGCAGAGTGATAGCTGTCAGTGTGTTTGCTGCATGAGCAGAACAAGAACTTTTCAAAAGGTTAAATAACAGTTTTATAGCAGTGCTATTGATGCCTCAAAGAGATTACAAAAGTGGCTGAATTTTCATCTCTAATTCATCGAGTCAAAGTGAAACTTTTAAAATTCATTCCATCAAAGGGAAGATGTATGACGTGATGGTGAATGCTACTATAGATTCATTTCAAACATTCAGCACTAAAGATCATATTTCTGTGGTGATAATACAAATATGAATTTTGATAGAATATTGCATTGAGATAAAAGCATATTAAAGTAAGAAACCTATGGAGTAGAAATGTATTTGGAATTGGTTGTAGTGCACATACATTTTGTTAATGTGTCAAAAAATGGCCTTTTGTGCGTCAAAGGACACCATCAAAAGAGTGAAAAGACGACCCACGGAGAGGGAGAAAATATTTGCAAATCACATATCTGATAAGAGATTAATATGCAAAATATATAAAGAACTCCTACAACTTAACAACAACAAAACAACCCAGTTAAAAAATGGGCAAAAGTCTTACATTTCTCAAAGAAGTTGTATACATAGCCAATAAGCACATAAAGACATTCTCAAAATCACTAATCATTAGAGAAACACAGATAAAAACCACGGTGAGATACCATTTCACACCCACTAGGATGGCTATTATAAAAAAATAAAATGGAGAATAACAAGTGTTGGTGAAGATGTGGAGAAATTGGAACGCTGTGCATTGCTCATGAGAAAGTAAAATAGTACCGTGGTTGTGGAGAACAGTATGGCAGTTGCTCAAAAAAATTAAATAAGAATTTACCATATGATCCAGCAATTCCACTTCTGGGTACATACCCAAAAGAACTGAAAGCATGGACTCAAGTAGGCACTTGTATACCAATATTCATAGCAGCATTATTTATAATAACCAAAAGGTAGAAACAACCAAATAATTAAAAGCAGAATGAATAAATAGATTAGGTCTCACCTATGGCTCCACATTCAGACCACATTTCCAAGGATTCCTCCCTCAGTCTCTAAGGCACACGGCTCACACCTTCCTTTGGAAGTTATGAGAACCCGAGGTCCATGCCTTCTTCTTGCCTCTTCCTCGTCCAGATGGAGCCCCAGACATAAAGCTGAGTGCCAACTCAATTTTCTGAGCAGTCATTGCTGTGGTTTCCCCTCTCTTTACAGTCCTTTTCTGAACCACTAAAGACGCAGTTTTGCAATGAGACGTGTGGCCAGGCCAGATTCCCCTTCCGTCCTTGGGGGGCAGCTGGGACTGTGCTTTAGCATTTTGACATCCCTAGGGACCAGCTCAGTAAATAAAAGGATTAAGACAGGCTTGCAAGGAAGAACTTAAATTTTCCTCACCAAATGACTCGTATTCTCTTTCCCGACTTCAAACACGACTCCTTCCCTCACACTTACTAGTGACAAAACCACGGCATCAGCATCCTCTGTTGGCCCCCCGGGCGGAGAGGAGGATGTTCCCCAACTTGGCTCAGGCGTGGGAGAGGAGGGAGGGGCTGCAGGGAACCCCCATCCCTGCCCTTCCTTCCCCAGGGCTTTCAGAAGTGATGCTGCTGTTCTCAAGTCGCCATAAGAAACATGTTAGTGATGACTTAGCATCCCTTTCAGAGATGGAAAAATGAATGTGGGAGGAGGTGAGGTGGTAAAGCCAGGTCTGAGTCGTGTCCTGGAGCCTGAGCTACTGCAGCCGCTTCCCAGCGTCCATCAGCTCCGCGGGGCCTTGTTGGGATGGGCTCAGGTGGGAGAGTTTACACCACAGCCCCTGGCAAAGGCTGCTTACCTGGGCTCTCCCCTCCCTGGAAAGCTGTCTGCCTGCCTGATGCCCTAATCCCACTTTATGCCGCACAAGTGTGAAGTAAAATACATTTACGGCTGTCTTGTTACGAGGAGTATTACAGTAGTGTGGTAGTTAAACCCGAAACAAGACAAAACCTCACCATTTGATGTACGACCTTTACAGTATTGCTTTGTTACATGGTCCACCTTCGTATTTTAATTAAAGAATAAATAAAAGAAAATGAGATCATTGTACAGGTTCTTCTGAGGCATTGTGTTTATGCTGGACTTCAGCCTACTTTTTCTGTGCATTAAGACATTTCCCAAGTTTCTGTGTTAAATTATCTAGGGCTCAGTAGATGGCGCTGCTACACTGTCTTTTTGGTCAGATTTACTTTCTGGGACACTAATGAAAAACGCGCAATATGATTGGAACAGGAGTTGGGAGGGAAACCCAGATTTCTTAACCTAGTTCTAGGCAGATACCAAGATTCTAAGTCTCATTTTTTTCCAAACCCTTGAAAATTCTGCACCTCGAGTAAATAGAGATATCGTGAAAACATTCATTCCTTGGGTATTTATCTTTAAAAAAATTTTTATTGACGTCTGGTTGATTTACAATGTGTTAATTTCTATGGTACAGCAAAGTGATTCATATATATATATACACACATACATTCTTTTTCATATTCTTTTCCATTATGGTTTATCACAGGACATTGAATATAGTTCCCTGTACTCTACAGGAGGACCTTGCTGTTTGTCCATTCTCCGTATGTTAGTTTGCCTCTGCTCATCCTTGGGTACTTATCTTTGATATCTTTTATCTGAGAATCTGAAGGGACTCTGCCAATATTTTCTCTCCAGGTCTTAATTTAGGTGGGGAGACGAATCCCCTCACAAATCCTTTACTGTTCTTTTCGCACATAAAACAACAAGGTCCAGAGAATTCGTGTTTCTTGACAAATTAAATTCTTACTTCCAGAAAGCTGCCTTTTGATTTTTAAAAAAATTTATTTTTTATAAATTTATTTATTTATTTTTGGCTGCGTTGGGTCTTCGTTGCTGCACACGGGCTTTCTCTAATTGCGGTGAGTGGGGGCTACTCTTCGCTGTGGTGCGCGGGTTTCTCATTGCGGTGGCTTCTCTTGTTGCAGAGCAAGGGCTCTAGGCACACGGGCTTCAGTAGTTGTGGCGCATGGGCTCAGTAGTTATGGCTCGCGGGCTCTAGAGCTCAGGCTCAGTAGTTGTGGCGCACGGGCTTAGTTGCTCCATGGCATGTGGGATCTTCCCAGACTAGGGATCAAACCCGTGTCCCCTGCCTTGGCAGGCAGATTCTTAACCACCGCTCCACCAGGGAAGTCCCCTGTGTTTTGATTTTTGAAATATCACTGACGCTGTAAGAAATGAGGCAAGCTCTCTGGGATGAGTGAACGAATATGTAACAAGCTGCCTGCAGCAGCCATCCGCAAGGCCCATCACTGGGGCTGGACTAATTGAATCATCCAATTTAATTTTTTCTTTTGTCTTATTGTTAAATTTTCAGGGACACGAAATAGGAGAGATAATAATATACATACACGCACCTACCACTCAGCTAAATAGAGAAAAGATCATGGGCACACTCAAACACTCTATGTATTATTCCCACCTGGCATTCGCGGCTCTCTTCCCCAGCGGTATTTAGACTTCAGTTTTTCCGTTTGTGTCTTTGTTATCTACCCTCTTGTCTTTTTGCAAGTTGCTTTTTCTCGTTCAACATTATGCTTTGGAAAACTATCCGCGTTAACACCTAGTTTATTCATTTTGACATTTGCACAGTGAGTGAATTCTCCACACTTTGCTTAAACCATTCTTCTGCGGATGCATATTTATATCCCTTCCAATTTATAAATTATTGCAGACAACATGAGTTCTTGTTTATGTGTGAGGGAGTCCTATAAACCTTTATATTTTATGCACCTTAAATATTTCATAACAACCACAAAACATAAAAAAGCAGCATCTACAGTCATTGCAGCCAGATTAGTTTCATGTTCCCTCATTCAGTGTAGTTTGTGTTATTTCTTATAGGAGTTGATGATTTTAAAATATTAGAAGGCAGTAGACTGGAAGTTAAAAAGCCATTTAGAGAGTAATTCAGCCTCTCTTGAGTTTGTTTTCTAAATACCTAGGAGTGGACCGATGGGTGGTACCGTGTGCACAGGTTCATTCCACTGTACTTGCAACTGACAAGTAGCTCTTCAAATTAATGGCAGCAATTCCTGTTTCTATTGTTTGGAAACTCTGGTTGCTCCTTTTTAAAAATGTATTTTATTGAAGTATAGTTGATTTACAGTTTTGTGCTAATTACTGCTGTGCAGCAAAATGATTCAGTTATATATGTATATATACATGTTCTTTTTCATATTCTTTTCCATTATGGTTTATCACAGGATATCGAATATAGTTCCAGGTGCTCTACAGGAGGACCTTGTTGTTTATGCATTCTCTATATAATAGTCTGCATCTGCTGACCCCAAACTCCCCATCCACCCCTCCCCCACCCCCTCCCTCTTCGCGACCGCGAGTCTGTGCTCTGTGTCTGTGTGGAAACTCTGGTTGCTCTTCATCCTCTCTCTTTGTCAGTCTCCTTTTAAACAAATTTTTTTCTTATTGAAAATTTCAAGCATATATAAAAATAAAGAGAGTAGAAGAATAAACTTTTATGTTCCTATCATTCAGTTTTAACAATTATTAATACATTGCCCATCTTGACTCATATATACCCATCCTTCTCCCCCAGATTATTTGAAGCAACTCTTATCATCTCAGGATATTACTGTGAAAGATAAGGATTCTTTCTTTTAAACACAACCTCAATACCATGATCACACTTTAAAAAAATCACTAATCATTCCTTAAAAGTCTTAAAAGTCTTTGAATCTATGGATTCCTTCCCCCACCTTTGATATTTATTTATTAAAGACAAAAAAACTGGACTGCTTGTCCTACAGGTTTCCCACAACCTGGATTCTGCTGATTGCGTTCCAGGTTGTTTCATTTGCTCCTTCTGTCTCCATATTTTCTGAAAACTGATGCCATATTTAGAGGGGATTTATGTGCAATTTTTTGGTCCCACAGTTTGCAAAGTGCTCCAGTCCATCCTTTCAGGATCTCTTTCCAGCCAAGGAGATTGGCTTCTCTGCAAGGACTAAGGTCACGTTTCAGACAATGAGAGGCAGCAATTCCCAGTTATTCACGTACATGTTGTAAGTGGTTCTTCCCTTCTTTCTACACCTAAATTTGATGACAATCTGGGAGGGGTGTCCTTAGATTGAAACATTTACTGCATCCAAATAATAACTTCTGTGCCCCAAACAACTCCTCATACTTCGAATCCTGCAAACCCAAGCTTCTTCTCCACTTGGTAATCTAATTTTATTTTTTATGAATACAGGGCTTTCAGGGTTGGAGTCCAGAAAACTGAAAAATTCACTTTCATTGTTCTGTTTAATTACTAAAAAGTAAACCTGATAACCTTCCATGTTTCCAGGCCATTTGGCTGAATTAGGGGAAGGCAAAACAGTGTGAAAACTTTTCTCCAAAACCCAGAGAAAAGTAAGTGAAACGACGTTTTCTCTAAAATTCACAGTCCTGGTGAATAATATGTTACAGGGGAGAAAAAACCCCAGGTCTATAATATTGTTGACATTTAATTTCTTATTTATCCCTTTTTCTCTTTAAATTCTCAGTTGAGGAACTAAACCTGAGAAACTGGATAAAACATAAAGGAGAAAAGAGGAGCCTTCTGGTTTAATTTGATACAAAGATCATAAGGCTAGACTGGGATCTGGCATTTTCATGCTTCATCTAAGCATCTAAGGGACTTCAAATTATCACTGCAAACACAAATAGAAAAGGGGAAAAGCTCTCTATTACATTTCTAAGCCTTGGGTTGGAGTTTTGGAATAATAACGACATGTACTACAAATTCCCTTTATAAGGCATGGTGTGGTGGTTGGGGGAGCTGTGTTAATGCTAGCATCCTTCTTGCTTTTACCATACTATGGCAAATTTTCCTAGATGTAAATACATTTTTTGGGGTAGGGACATCAGTTGAGTCATTGTTTGTCACGGTCTTTAAAAAAATAATCTTTTTTTTTCTTTTTTAGAATTGAAGTATAGTGTACATACAATAGTATGTTAGTTTCAGGCGTACAACATAGCAGTCTGACAGTCAAATACATTACCAAATGATCACCACGACAAGTCCAGTAACCATACAAAATTATTACACTGTTATTGACTATACTCCTTATGCTGTATATTAATTACAGCTCCATGACATTTATTTTGTAACTGGAAGTTTGTATCTCTTAATCCCTTTCACCTATTTCTCCCAATCCCCCACTCTATCTCCCTTAAAAACTAATCATTTTTGATCATCTTTATTATTCTTGTTTAAATTCAATTCAGTGAAATATTGATCAGTAAATAATTAGATGCTTGATGGATTAAAATAAATTGTTTTTTTATACTGTGAGACTGATAAAAGTATGTGTGGACACACAGAGAATGTGTTTTGCAGGATGGAGGTGTTAACTAACTTGCTTTATGGCTAAATGTCGGGCTTTCGAAAGCTGTATATAGCTAGACTATTGAAGAGTTTTTTGGACAATTATGCACCATAACACAAAGGGTTCGCTAGCAGGTAAGCGATTTATCTTATACACGACGGAGAGGTATAGGGAAATTAGGAGCCCAAGGGCACACTTACTGAATGGGTCCATTTCCACCAGGCCAAGGAGGAGCTGCACCAGATGACACACAGCATGTTAGAATTGGGAGGGACCCCTAGAATCATTTCATGATGGGAAAACCAGGCATAGAGGGGATAACTGATCAGTTCAACATCTCATACCTTGTTAGAGGCAGAGCAAGAAGTAGAATCAAGAAATCCTGATTCTGAGTCCCTTTCAGTACATCCTGGTGCCTTAGTAATGTGAAGGGCAGCAGGGAAAACCATGTGTTACAACCAGACAGTTGTGGTTTTATTTATTTTATTTTTTAATGAATGGTTGTTTTAAGCCACTCAGTTTTGTGGTGTCTTTTATTTTTTATTTAATTTAATTTTTTTTTTGGCCTCGCCATGCAGCATGCAGGATCTTAGTCCCCCGACCAGGGGTCGAACCCGTGCCCTCTGCAGTGGAAGCACAGAGTCTTAACCACTGGACCACCAGGGAAGTCCCCAGACAAGGGTGGTTTTTAAATGAACGCCGTAATGTTTAAGGCCACAGACTAGAACACAGACTTCAGATCGAAGGTTGTGTTAAAATAATGTTTTTTTCATGCGTTTCCAATTACACACTTGAAGATTAACAGCATCTTCAGCAAAGTCATCTTTTAGAATGGTGGTAAACAATACACAAGTACAGTAAGTCCCCTACATACGAACCTTCAAGTTGCAAACTTCCAAAGATGGGAACATGCATCTGCACGTCCAGTCACGGAAGTTAATTCATGTGTCTGGCGTACACTGTCACGCGCGTGCATCCTCTACAGGTGGTTGTGCTTTTGTGTACTTCACAGTACTGTATAGAGTACAGTAGTACAGTATCTTTATTTCAAGCCCAGGATGGTTCTGAAGCAAGCCTAAAAGCAGTGGTATATAGCCGATTGCGTTAGCTGGGTACCTAGGCTGACTTAGTTGGACTTAAGAACGCGATCTCGGAATGGAGCTCGTTTGTATGTAGGGGACTTGCTGTATATACATATATAACAATAGGAATTCTTCTATTTGGCGGGTCAGCCACCAGAGGGTGGCACACATTCTCTCTTTCTCCACATAGGATGAACATTATCTGATCTGTTGTTGAGATAACATACTGTGGGGGAGGATTGGGCCCCTGTCTGCTTGCTCCCCCTGCCCCTGTGTTACCCCCTGTCCTCAGCTGCTTGGGTCTGGGCTGTGTCAGAGCATTCCCTCTGGTCTCCTGGTTTCCAGCCTTCCATGGTGCTGCCAGAGAGGTATTTATGACTACATAGCTTTCCTGTTTAAAATTCTTCAAGGGCATCGTCTCTTAGGGGATTCCATGACGTTTTGTACACGCCTCTATTTTAGCCATTTATCACAGGAAACTGCAGTGATTTATTTCTGTGCCCACCTTCCACACGAGCATTCTCTAGGATGGGATCTTAGCTCCATTCTTTATTTTTGGTAGCCTGGATTCCTAGCCTGATTAAATGAAGAGTCCATCGTCACTGAGAAACTCTACCATCCCTATAGTGTTTGGACACACACATAGAAGTTCACTCGCTCTCTTCGCCTTGCCTCTGATTCATACACTAGGAGACCAAGGAGGGGTCTGAAATGCTGCCTCAACGGGGACGTCCCTCGGTATAGCCCCTTAAAGAGGGCTCTGGAGTTCACCATTGCTTGAAACATACGTTTACATGTTTTAAAACCTGAACACCTTAACAGGGATTTGCTGACAACTGAGAGCAAGAAGGAGATCTGGACCAGAGACTGAGGCACGTGAGGAGTGGGGTGCCTGGGGGACATCAGGAGGGAACAAACAAGGTGTCCCAGGGGAGGTTTACAACGAAATGCTTAGACCTCGCGATCAAGGCAGCGCTGGCCTTGGTTGCACCAGAAGCACCCTATCCTTGACCATTTTGATACCAGTGCTCTGTTTTGCTAAACCCTTGAACAAAACAGTTAAGATAAATGGCCGATGAAAAAAGTTCTGGTTCCTTTTTACCTGGGTACATGCACGCGCATGATAAAAAAGAAACTCAAATAGTACAAAAGGATAAAATAAAATTTGTTTTAAAAAGGGCAAGCAAAAATCTCTTATTTTGTCTATTTTGTCTTCCTTAGTTTTTCTTTTTCCTCATTGAAAATACGCCCCCTCCCCACTGCTTGAAACTATTTTATTTTCAAAAGGGTTGGTCGATAATCATTGTAGTTTTATAAACTTCCTGATCAGAGTTTTAAAGAGGTACTATCTAAAATGCAGTTATTCATATTTATGTACATTCTTCTCAACTCTGGGTTTACAAAACTCATCAGCACACTTACCTCCATCAGCAGCTGGCTAGAAATGAGCGTCCTGGGGAATCAGATGCCCAATCTTTGCACCCATTTGTTGTGAAATGAAAGACGGATTGAAACCTTCAGAATAGTTTGTCTGAGTTTGCAATCTTCTTTCCCACATCTTGCTGGCAAATGATGTCCAGGGTGAAAAAAAGAAAAAATCTGGGATTGAACAAGATGATTATTCTGTTTTGTCTAGACATGGAAACTATGCCTAGACTTCTCTGAGTTTAGGAGAATAGGTGAAAGTTATTGCTATATCTAAATAAGTCCCAGTTGTAGGAGATCTTGAAAATATTTTCATGGAATGTTGATATTGCAAAGATGTATTATGAAGAGACTTCTATATTTTGGATCTGATGATTATTTAATACTGACTCCATTTTGAAGATATAAAGTTTTAAAGGGTGTTGACAGTTTAAGTATTTCTTAATGTGGTCCCTATTTCATTGTTTAAAAAAGCTGTGGAAATGGAAAAAGGATTCCAGACTAAAGGCATGCTAAAGCTTTAGGGAAAATCCAGTGTTTCAAAGTTGTGTGATGAAAAGAATCAAGAGAAAATATTTTGAGACACAAACCAAGAGAACCCAATGCATAAGGGGATTTTTATGACAATTTGAAGGTTTCATGGCACGTTGACCTGTACAGTTATCATTCAAGATGAAAGTGTCCGGTGTGCTGCTGTGTGCAGAGAGAGGCTCAGTAAATATTGTTGCTGGTGATGAAGAGTTTATTATGGAGAAAAAGGGAATTTTGTGGATGAAGAAAAATAAATTTGTAAGGCAACACATCCACATATCTTAGATAACTTTAGAACATTTTTGCAGTGTATATAACTGATTCTTCTAATTACTTATAATGGAAAAGAATCTGAAAAAGAAAAAAATGTATAACTGAATCACTTCGCTGTACACCTGAAACATTGTAAATCAACTATACTTCAATAAAAATATTTAAAAAGAAATATAGGTAACTGAGTAAGATATGGTCTTCAAGTACACAGTACAAATTTGAAGTGATGATCTGAGCGAATAATTTAGTTCATTCTGCCCTAAAACATTTCAGGTAGAAATAAAAATTGAATTTCAATAAACTTTTCTTGACATACAATGTTCAGTGATTCACCTAAACCTGGTAAAAGCATGTGTTATAGATTATCATACAGACTCTGTACTAAATATTTACTATGGTTTCTGAAGCTCACATGTTGACTACTCTTGAAGAACCATTTCCAAGTTAGATTCTTTCACTGGGATTCCTTTCTTCCAGGGAACTTCCCTTTTGTTCCAATATTTACACAAAGATAATGCCTGGCTGTTTTTCCATTTTAAGTGAGCAGAGTTTGTTGGAGGGGAGTCCAGAATGAGAAAAACAAAGACAATTTGAAATGCATCCTCTTTTATTTGAGGACTTTGCACTGGATTTCCTTTGCTGCCAGAGTCTAGCTGGCCAAGCTTTTTTACCCTGTTTTGCCTCCTGTGATTTTGTTTGGGGTGAAGAAATGGAGAAGACGGTTGACAAAGAGCTGGGTTGGAAGACAGCAGCAGGGTGAAGCAGGGTGGAGGTCCTCTCCTGTTCAGGGAAGCTGCCTTCCTTTCACCACAGAACGCGGAGCCTGCTCCAGGCAGATCCTGCAGCAGGGCTGTTTTAATTCTCACTGATGTCAGAAGATTTCCTTTCCCTTGGGGGTTTGCACTCATTTATGTCCTCTCCAAATCTCTACACTACGCGTTAGACAAACTCCCAGCAATGAGTTGGACAGAACTCCAAAGGACAGGGTTCCCCACCCCACGTGGTGGTACTGGGATGACGGAGCTCCCTTCTGCGAGGGAGCGAGGGAAGGAAACCTGACACGTGCTGGGAGTCGGTTTCCCCGAGATGTGCAGACTGTCTCAGAGAAGGTCCCTGCCGGAATAGACAGCGGCCTCTCCTGACATAGAAAGAAGGCGATCTGGGGAACCCAGCACAGGCTCCTGGAAACAGAGGGTGAGGAGGTACATCCCATACCAGGAACTCCAAAGGACTTGTGGTTTTAGACCTTGTAGAAGTGGAAGGAGGAAAAAAAGAGGTAAGAAGGGAGAGGCACATACTTCCATGGAGAAAAGCAGTCCTAGCAGAGGTGAGGCTGGGAAATCAGTCAATAATAATTTTATTCGCCTTTCGATGACTGAATTAAAAAAAAAACACATTTCTTGAGGGGCTCCCTTTTGTTGCTAGACAATTGTCTAGGAGCTAGGACTCAGCTGTGAAAGACCAAGTCCCTGCTATACACACATATATATTTACATAAATATATTATTATTTATATACAATAGTAAATATATTATCTTATATAATATATAAATTATATATCTAGAATGGATAAAAAAGATGTGGCATATATGTACAATGGAATATTACTCAGCCATAAAAAAGAATGAAATGATGCCATTTGCAGCACCATGGATGGACCTAGAGATTATCATACTAAGTGAAGTAAGTCAGACTGAGAAAGACAAATATTTAATATGATTTATATGTGGAATCTAAAATATGATACAAATGAACGTATTTACAAAACAAGCAGACTCACAGACATAGAGAACAGACTTGTGGTTGCCAAGGGGGGAGGTGGGAGGGGGAGGGAAGGATTGGGAGTTTGGGATTAACAGATGCAAACTGTGATATATAGGATGGATAAATAGCAAGGTCCTACTGTATAGCACAGGGGACTGTATTTAATATTCTGCGATAAACCATAACAGAAAATAATATGAAAAAGAATATATGTATAACTGAGTCACTTGGCTGTACAGCAGAAATTAACACTGTAAATCAACTAAACTTCAATACAGTTTTAAAAATTATATATTTATATGTGATATTCCAGCAATAGAGATGGCTAATAATGATGTATCTCATTAAACAAAGAAATAGACCATGTAAGTTCAACTAGTGATAGATGCTGTGAAATAAAATAAAGCAGGGTATAAAGACTAACCTATATGTGCTTTTCTGATAAGCAGTCAGGGGAGGCTTCTAGGAGGAGGTGATATTTCAACAGAGTACTTGGAATGAAGGGTGAAGAAGCCATGTGAACGATTTAGTACTAAACTGGGGCATCCTTTTCCTCCAGCTCAGGATGGGGGTTGTCCACAGAGCTGGGACCACAGCCCCACTTTTGGAATCACAAAGAGACCAGGGAATTAGAGATCTTCTACAGCCACTGGAGTGGAGGGGACCAATGTCAGAGTGTGGCTTGGCTGGGAGAGCTGGATCTGAGATGGGGTGAAGGGGTAGCAATACCTCCAGTTCCCATGGAGCTACAGCTCAAGCTACAATCGGACTCGGGGTGTAAGGGGCATAGTTGACTCTGGAGAGATAGGGCATGAATTCTAGCATTGTCTCTCATCAGCTGGGTGACCTGGGCAAGTTATTTAACCTCTCTGTGCATCAGTTTATTTACCTGGAGAATGGGGTTAAAAATGTCCCTCTGTCATAAGGTCATTGTTAGGATTAACTGAGCTAATATATATGTAGGGTTGTTAGGACAGTGCCTGGCACATAATACATTCTATGCACATATGGCTGTTATTAACATATCACCTTCCTGAGGGACCCAGAGCTCTCCCTGCTTTTCCCACACTCCTACTCAAAAGGTTGATTAAACACCACCTACAATAAGGGCATGATTCTACCCTGCCGAAGCCAGTGTCTTCAGGGCGTACCGTGGCCCCTGCCTGCAGCTCTCGTTACTGAACCCACACGTGAAAGGGCTGAATGTTTCCACTTCCCAGACAATACGGTGAAAGGCACAAGGGCAGATGCTATGACTTCTGGCAGCCTTCACTGACTCTTGGAGAGGATTTCTTCCACAGGGATGGATGCAACTTTCTGGCCTCTTTCTACCTAGAGCTGAAGGGGAAAGATTACAAGTTTAATCTTCCTTCAGAAATCTAGTTACATTAAGCACCTATGTCTTTAAGTCCCTACGCAGAGAATTCTATAGCTTGAAGGAATACGCAAAAGAAATAGAGAACGTGGTGATTGTTCAAAAATGCCCATCTGGTCATGCCCATATCCTCTGCTTAAGACATTTTAATATTAAAAGTGGCCCATTGCTTCCTGGATGAAGTGCAAACTCCAGCTTGAGAACATTCATGCTCGGCCCCTACTTACCTTTCCAGCATCATTGATCTACACTCCATAGTTCTCCCCTGTAATTCCAGCCCCATGGCTCCAGTTTCTGCAGCCAGCCAAGCTCTTTCTGGCCTCCACTTGTTTTTTTTTTTTTTTTGGATCCCGCAGCATGCGGGATCTTAGTTCCCAGACCAGGGATCAAACCTGTGCCCCCTACAGTGGAAGTGCGGAGTCTTAACCACTGGACTGCCAGGGAATTCCCTGGCCTCCACTTCTGCTGTGTGCTGTTCCTCAGCCTGGAGCACTGCCCCCTGTCCCCCATCCCCTGTTGTCCTTTACCTGACCAACCCTAATTCATCCTAAAAGTCTCCATTTACTCATTTGTTCTTCAGGGCGGCCCTCTCAGGTCTTCCAAGTCTGGGTTAGGGGCCCCTTTTAGGTGCTGCCTTAGCAACTGTCACTTCCCCCATCACTGACAGTATTAGATTGTGACCCAGAGAGGTCTGAGTCCCTCATCGAATGTTCCTCATCTCACTGGACCATCAGTGGCAATCAGAGTAGCAACTGATGAGTTTGTTGATTGAAGGCATGTTCTTTGTTTTCCAGGAGTTTACAGTCTGTTTGATGGGAGGGCTGAAGATTACACTGAACACACACACAACTGCAAAGTCAACAGTTCAGTGAGTCTCTCCAGTGAGTGGGTTTCAAGGAAGATTTTGCCCAAAGTTAGCGAGATCACAGAAGACAGGGAGTGTTGAGAGCCAAGGCTGGGGAAGCAAGTAGGGGGCCAATCACAAAGGCCTTTGTAAGCGAGATGAAAGAGTTTGGAGTCATCGAGCACAGTAGGTGACAAAGAAGAGTTTTAAGTGAGGGAGATTGGCTTTCCTCAAAGCTAACCACGACAAAACAATTACACACATCTTAACTGCACGGTCCAACCCTAATGAGCTTCTTTTCCTCCAGGGTATTGGGAAGCCTCAGCTTTCAGACTCACTCAGATTCATCATATCCCGGCTCTGCCCCTCACCAGCTGTGCGACCTTACACAAGTTAGTTCAGTTCTCCAAATGTCGATATCGTCATAGAAATAACAGGAACGGTAACAGGACCTACTAACCCGGATTTGTGAGAATTAAAGGAGATAAAAAAGGCAGGGACTAGAACAGAATATGGAAGTAAATTATAATGACAGTGGTTAGTAACAGTAACAGTACTAGTAATAATAGGAGTGCTACCCATGAAAATATGCTCAACATCATTAATTATTAGAGAAATGCAGATCAAAAATACAATGAGGTATCACCTCACACCAATCGGAATGGCCATCGTCAAATAGTCTACAAATAATAAATACTGGATAGGGTGTGGAGAAAAGGGAACCCTCCTACATTGTTGGTGGGAATGTAAACTGGCACAACCACTATGGAGAACAGTATGGAGATTCTTTAAAAAACTAAAAATAGGGCTTCCCAGGTGGCACAGTGGTTAAGAATCTGCCTGCCAATGCAGGGGTCACAGGTTCGAGCCCTGGTCCAGCAAGATCCCACATGCCGCGGAGCAACTAATCCCATGTGCCACAACTACTGAGCCTGCGCTCTAGAGCCCGTGAGCCACAACTCCTGAGCCCATGTGCCACAACCACTAAAGCCCACACACCTAGAGCCTGTGCTCCACAACAAGAGAAGCCACCGCAATGAGAAGCCTGCACACAGCAGCAAAGAGTAGCCCCTGCTTGCCGCAACTAGAGAAAGTCCGCGTGCAGCAATGAAGACCCAACACAGCCAAAAAGAAATAAATTAAAAAAAACAACAACTAAAACTAGAATTACCATATGATCCAGCAATCCTACTCCTGGGCGTATACCTGGAGAAAACTCTAATTCAAAAAGGTACGTGCACCCCAATGTTTATAGCAGCACTATTTACAATAGGCAAGACATGGAAGCAACCTAGATGTCCGTCAACAGATGAATGGATAAAGAAGATGTGGCACATGTATACAATGGAATAGTACTCAGCCATAAAAAAAGAATGAAATAAAGCCATATGCAGCAACATGGATGGACCTAGAGATTATCATACTAAGTGAAATAAGACAGGCAGAGAAAGACAAATATCATATAGTATTACTTATATGCAGAATCTAAAAAAAAATACAAATGAATTTATTTACAAAACAGAAATAGACTCACAGATATAGAAAATATACTTATGGTTACCAAAGGGGAAACAGTAGCGGAAGGATAAATTAGGAGTTTGGGATTAACAGATATACACTACTAAGTATAAAATAGATAGACAACAAGGACCTACTGCATAGCACAGAGAACTATATTCAATATCTTAACAATAAACTATAATGGAAAAGAATCTGAAAAAGAATATATATATATAACCGAATCACTTCGCTGTACACCTGAAACTAACACAACATTGTAAATCAGCTATACTTCAATAAAAAAAATAATAGGAGTGCTACAGATATTCTTTCAACATAATAGCATGCAGGGGCTGCCCGCAGGATCGTTACTCTGGGAGTTGTGAAAAGGCCTTTTACTGCGCAGAGGTCTCCTTCCCCTTGTCTCTCCTTTACTTGCCCAGATTGATGCCCCTTTAGCAGGGAGTGTTCATGGAGCTCAAGGATCCCTTCTCTAGAGCAAGAAGTGGGATGCGAAGGGGAGGAGGAGAGGAAGGAAAGGCCGAGGGATCTGGGGGGTGGGCAAGAAGAGACTGGAAATCTAAGGAGAAAGAGGGTTTTCTTCTGACAGGGGTTAGCCATTCCCCCCCACTCCCAACACATAGCATGCATGTTTGTCTGCATGTGTGTGCGTGTCCACACACACACGCACACCCCCCAGTGAAAAGGCATGGGGAGGGGAGGCTTATGGGAAGCGGTAAGGAAGGTATTCTCAGATATCCCACCTCCCCTCGTGGACTACATAATAGGAGAAAACGCACTTTAAATTGGACTTAAAAGACCATTTCCTGCATTTTTCTGTCCCCCATGTGAGTGTGAGCATTTGAGCTAGAGCCACACCTTCCCCCTCCTCTCTCCAGCCCCCCAGGGGTGGGTCGAGCCCAGGTATGTTGTTATTACTACTGCTGTAATTATTTCGATGTGAATGCAAGGATTCCCCCATTGAAGTCCATGGGAGATCTGAATTTCCATGGGTGATCAAAGTGCAGACACAAGGTGTGAAAAATGGAGGTCAACTTGGGGTTAATCCTCCCTGGAAATGTGTTTCTACGTTTGAAATCAACCTAATCTAAATAACGATTAGAAAAGGCAGTCACTCTTGGAGACTGAGTTGCATCTCCCTCATCCCCAAGGCTCTATCTTCTGTGGAGCCTCCCTCCCCCCTCTCCCCCCACTGCCAGACTGGCTCAGGCCATTAATCTCTTACCTTTGCCATGTGGATTTGAAATCCTTTTTAAAAGAGATTAGCACAGAGAAAGGTTATTGAAACTAATTCAGCTCCCCCCACTCCTTCCAGGAAGAAGAGAACACGGCACTTAGCCTCTTGTCTATTTCAGCATGACGTGATTGTGCAGAGTCTGGCTTTGACATCATTCTCAGTCAGCTGCATGTACTGAGAGCAAATTCGAGTCACTCACAGATACCGGGGTAGCAGCTGGCTCCACACTCAGCTTTCGGAAACAACTCCCTTCTTTCCAAATCCAGGGCAAACAATTCACGAACTCTTGGGATGAGCTGTGAATGGGACAGAAATTAAGTAGAAACCCGGGGAAGGGGTAGCCTGAAACGTAGTCTACTGAGAGGGTGAAAGGGAGTGTGGGACTCACATAAGGGCTTTGCCGGGGTGCCCGTGGTTTCAGCAATAGTTGGGAGTAATGCTGTAGAAGTTAAAAAATAAAGGGGTTTTACAAAAACAAAACAAGGATATATGTATTTTAGAATGAAAGCCAGACTCCACCTGAGTTTGGTGTAGCGTTCTGTTACTAATACTCAAATTAATCTCATTTTCAATATTGATTTTAAAGGCTGAAGGGTTTGTATGTTTGGATGATTCCATGATGAAAATCTTTACTGGGGACTCAGTGATTGCTATGACCCAGAGGGCTGTCCCAGCCAAACTGACTTTCCTGTAATAGCCCCTGGAAACACCTGATGCTTAGAAGCCAGAGGAAATTAAGCTATACTTAAAGTATTTGCAGGGAGAGCATCTAAAAATGCAGAGGCAACTTGGATATGCAGCAACCAGACTACTCTAGAATGAGAGATGACTTCCGGTTTAATGCCTGCCTAATAAACTATGGAAGGCCCAGAAACAATGCTGTTTGCTACTTTTTTATGCAGCAGCATTTGAACCAGTGCTTCATGGTATCCTTAAAGAATGGTAAATTCTCCACCCTGAACTAGACTGCGAGTTTTCTCCCACTGTCTCTTCTCCCCTTCTTTCGTACTGATGAATTACTGGCTGAGCTGGAGACCTGGTAGCTGGGTGTGGCCATGTGACCAAGACAGGCCAGCAGTTTACAAGTGAAGTGAGGCGTACAACTTCCTCCTTTGTGCTTCCTGGTTATGTCCTTAAAGGGCAAGGGCATGACCTTCTCTTGCCCTCTGTTCTGCAAGCTAATAGGAAGGTGTGATAGAGCAACCAGCTTGAAACATGAGATAGAAACTGTTTTGAGGTTGACAGAGCACACAAAAGAATAACTTGGATCTTTGATGATTATGTGGCTTCCATTCCAACCCTGGATTGCCTTCCCGGACTTTTATGTGAAAGAGAAATAACCTACCAGCTTTTTAAAGCCATAGTTGTTTTGATCTCTCTCTTACAGGAACCAAACCCCTGTCCTAACCTGTATATTCACATCTTGGGCTTACAATGGATGCGAACTGCGGTTATTTGGCTCAAGAGAAGACTGTGTCCTTTCTTTTTTAAATTAATTATTTTATTTATTTATTTTTAATTTTTATTTATTTTTTGGCTGTGTTGGGTCTTTGTTGCTGCGTGCAGGCTTTCGCTAGTTGTGTTGAGCGAGGGCCACTCTTCGTTGTGGTGTGAGGACTTCTCATTGCGGTGGCTTCTCTTGTTGCGGAGCACAGGCTCTAGGCATGTGGGCTTCAGTAGTTGCAGCAGTGGGCCGAGTAGTTGTGGCACATGGGCTTAGTTGCTCCGCGGCATGTGGGATCTTCCCGGACCAGGGCTCAAACCCATGTCCCCTGCATTGGCAGGTAGATTCTTAACCAGTGCGCCACCAGGGAAGTCCTGTGTCCTCTCTTGCTTTCCTTTTCAACACGTATTCCATGTGTATTCCTATGGCAATTTCAACACAAATGGTAGGTTTTAATGTCGTATTATTTCAGTGTTTTTTGATTTGTGGCTTTCTAGGAAGCCAGGCACCCATAGAAAGCTATGTTTTTATTCTTCTGTGATGAAACAGATGACCCTGTGGATTCATCTTCAGATGTTTGTTGAGTGCATGTTCTACACTAGACTGAGTCTCAGATTTATGACAAATGGTGCATGACATGCAAAGAAAATGCTCTTCATTTTTTAACTTTTTATTTTATATTGGAGTATACCTGATTAACAATGTTATGATAGTTTTGGGTGCACAGCAAAGGGACTCAGCCATACATATACACGTATCCATTGTCCCCCAAACTCTCCTCCCATCCAGTCTGCCACATAACATTGAGCAGAGTTTCCTGTGCTATACAGTAGGTCCTTGTTTGTTAACCATTTTAAATATAGCAGTGTGTACATGTCAATCCCAAGCTCCCTAACTATCCCTTCCTCCCATCCTTCCCCCCTGGTAACCACAGGTTCGTTCTCTAAGTCTGTGAGTGTGTTTCTGTTTTGTAAATAAGTTCATTTGTATCATTTCTTTTTAGATTCCACATATAAGGGATATCACATATTTCTCTCTCTCTGTCTGACTTACTTCACTCAGGATGACAGTCTCTAGGTCCATCCATGTGGCTGCAAATGGCATTATTTCATTCTTTTTATGGCTGAGTCATATTCCATTGTGTATATGCACCACATCTTCTTTATCCATTCCTCTGTCAGTGGACATTTAGGTTGCTACTAGGTCTTGGCTGTTGTAAACAGTGCTGCAGTGAACATCGGGGTGCATATATCCTTTCTGACCATGTTTTTCTCTGGATATATGCTCAGTAGTAGGATTTCAGGGTCATATGTTAGCTCTAAGGAAAATTCTGTTTTGTACTGACAAGCACTTAAGTTGGTTGAAAGGGAATTTCTAGGAGGAAAAGATAGTCCCATGCAAGATTTCAAAATTTCTTTCCAACTTTCTCAAATTTCCATTTTTAAACTCAGCTTACTATAATATAGGCAAGTAAGGAACATAGTCTTGCACCAGAAGGATGTTTCATTCAGAAATTCACCTTTATGTGGACCATTAGAGACATAACTAAGATTTCTGTGTGTTCACGAACCCAGAAGTATGTAAGGGTTTTACATGTGTAAGCTGGCGAGTCCTCACAATATGAGGTGGGTAGTACACCTTGCTGTTATCTCCATGTCGTGGATGAGGAAACTGACACTCAGAGAGGGTGAGGGACTTGGTGAAGTTTACACACCTAGTGGTGGCACAGTCAGGACTTGAATCCTGGTCTGACTTCTAGACTCCAAACTCTTAACCTGACTCCGTCCTACATATTTATGCACACGCTTAAACCAATGGAATTTTTGTGGTGTTCCTAATAGCTTTTTTCTCTGGCTCAGCGATCGTTACACTGTTTTTACATGGCACTTGTGAATGTCTTGTTGCTAATGTAAAGAAGTTCATAGGCAAGAAGCCAGGAAAAAGTTCTAATAGAATGATTACATCAGTGTTGTCAATACGTAGAAATACTTGACTTTGGTTGTTTCTGACAGTGGGGGATAACTGAGAGAGAGATTTTAACAGCAATTAGCCTCACTATAACTAAGTGACATCACGATACAGCAATGAATTAATTTTTTTGAAACAAATATATGAAAAGTTAACATTGTGTTATTATGCCTGGGCTCCTGTTGATGAGAACATCTTTAGAACTCTCACTTCTAAATAAAAAAGCCCTCAGTGACGATGCTAATCGAATGAATATTCTTTATGGGCCAAATATTGGTCTTCCTAAGGCATCCTTTTGGAACATAGCATTCAGGAAAAAGACTAGTGAATAAAGTGAGTGTATAAGCTAAAGAATTCTATTTTATTCCCTATATGAAACATAGGTTTAAAGTAATGAGTCTAATTTTCTCATGTGTGAGTAGCTCTGAGGGCACAGTTGCATAAAGGTTTTAAGTATGACAGTAAGAGTAGAATAATAGTATAGTTTTTTTAATTTAAATTTCAATTTTCAAATTTTTATTCCCCCCACCATTGTTCTTTTGTAATTGAAGTATAGCTGATTTACAGTGTTGTGTTAGTTTCAGGTGTACAGCAAAGTGATTCAGTTATACAAATAATACATCTAGTTTATTCAGATTCTATTCCCTTATAGGTCATTATAAAATACTGAGCATAGTTCCCAATTGTATAGTTCTTTGATAACTACTTTAAAGGAATCATTGGGACACAGTGGGCCTTTGGGATGCTTTTTTATTTTTAAATAAATTTATTTATTTATTTTTGGCTGTGTTAGGTCTTCGTTGCTGCACACAGGTTTTCTCTAATTGCAGCGAGCAGGGGCTATTCTTTGTTGCGGTGCGCGGGCTTCTCATTGTGGTGGCTTCTCTTGTTGCGGAGCACGGGCTCTGGGTGCATGGGCTTCAGTACAGTAGCTGTGGCATGTGGGCTCAGGAGTTGTGGCTCGCGGGCTGTAGAGCGCAGGCTCAGTAGTTGTGGCGCACAGGCTTAGTTGCTCTGCGGCATGTGAGACCTTCCCAGACCAGGGCTCGAACCCGTGACCCTGCATTGGCAAGTGGATTCTTAACCACTGTGCCACTAGGGAAGTCCCCAAGATGCTTATTTTTAAAAAGTAACAAATAGCAGAAAATGTATTCATTTGACAGTATGGCTGGAGAAACTGATAGCTTTCTCTTTGGCTAAAATTCTTCCAGCAACCAAATTGCTTATCTGTTTGTGACCCAACTGGTTACTGAATAACCAGTGGAAAGCTGCCCTTTCTCTACTTCTCTATTTTAGGCTTAAAAAAAAAAAAATCTGGCAATCTTCACAGGAAGGCTCTGTGCATCCTGAAAAGTTACTGGTCTTCCTGTTTAATTCCCCTCTGTTCTGAGAAATACGTGAGATTTAGAACTTAGTGATAAAGGGATGTGACAGGCATCTGAAGAGGTGACAGAAGCTCAGTTTCCAAAGGGCACAGTGCAGAACTTTTGTTACTCTTATTCCACACGTGTGACAGCGGTGCCGTCTGCCCACGTGAATATCCAGGACCGACAAATGACAGCCCAAGAGGATTGAGTCCGATAAGAACGAAGTTGATTGCCGGGAGCCATCTGCCAGCTGAAGTCTGTTGATAAGCGCTCCATACATTGTAACATGAACAACCCATCCTCCAGTTTCAGAGGGAAGCCAGCTATACCCACCGCATAGATAACAGTCTCAGATTCTCCAGTCTGGAGGGAAAAGGTTATAAATAAGTCTCTTCTTTCTCCTTGAGCTAGCTGCTGTGCAAAGGGAACTGGCAAAGCAGTGACGTTGGTCACCCAAATCGCTCCTGGTTTCTGCCAATCACTCTCCCTAAGAGTGAAAACCAAACTCTTTCCAAGTCACAGAGCAGTGTCACGTCAAGATCGTTAATCACTGTTCCTAGCGCCGGAGGATCCTTTGGTTAATGGCGTGACTTCCTGAGCCGGGCTTCTCACTATCGGCAGGATTTATGCCTCATTATCCTCTTGGCTAAAGAGTTCCTCAGATTTCATAAGGTTTCCCTCTTCCCACAGGATGAGGAGGAAGAGGACGACTCCCATTCTGCGTTGTGCTTTGCTTTTTCCTTTGAATTGTGAGTAATTTCTGCTCTTCCCCCTCATCAGCCATTGCTATAATTGATGGGTCCCTAGATTTATTGGTTCAATTAAGGCTGTGTCTACATGACACTAACTGGTGGGCTTGGTCTAGTTCCTGATGGAAGCAGTGAATTGGGTGATGAAAAAATTGATCTGATTGCTGATCAATTGACTAGAGCCCGTCAGAGTAGCCCCTGAACTGTGAGTAAATAACCCAGGGAATATTCTGTGACAGTGCTATGGACAAGAAATCTGGAACCTTTACAAAATATCTCCTTGATGTGATTGATGCCTCTGCACCACAGGCTGCTATGGCGTAGCAATCCTAGTCTTGTTTCTGCCAAGTCAATGTTCTCATATAACTATCTGTCTATTATTTTCTGTTAACCAGCTGTGTGGGTCAGTAAAATGTGAGTTTGGGGAGTTCAGTCATAACAACCCCTGTTAATGGATGCCTGGTCAACCAAGGTTTTCAGATACGATGTCATAGGCTATCCAACCTTAGGGAAACACTCCGGTTGGAAAAGTAATTGGTTTAAAACCAACACAAATGCCATAGCAAACAATGTAGGTAGCCTATCAACTTAGCCTTCCACACTCACAGAACCCCGGTAGATTGGGGTATTTGGTGGTGATGGGCTTGGTGGGTCCTCCCAGCCCAAGGAGTGAACATTGACACAGCAAGTCCACTTCCCTTGCCCAGTCCAGGTTTATACAGGTTCAGGCTTGTGAGATAACTAGTCAAAGAGCTGGAGGGGGAATTGGCTGGGAAGTTTGGAGAAAGTTTTCTGCTCTGTGAAAAGTCCATATTGGGAGGAATAACTGTTCTTTTCTGCCTCTGGATAAGCATCTATGATGAGGTGACGTTGGAAGCTGCTGCACCCATCTTGACACTTTTGGTGGGAAAAGAAGTGTGGATGGCAGTTCCAACACGTCGAGGATGGAATGTTAACAGAAACGCATACATTGAAGGGCTGAATTGTCGTGGAACCACCTTGCCTTTGGCTTTTTTTTATTATATGGGATAATAAACCCCATATTGTTTAATGTACCATTAGTTGAGTTTTCTGCAACTTGCAGAAAACGGTTAGGATAAAGCTATAGTGTCAGTTCCAATTCAGTTTGGTTGTTCAATAGAGGACAGTCCAAGACACTTAGCTGAAGATAAGCTGTCCTTTCTCTATATGTGACAGCAAGTGTCATTACTAATATCCCTCATACTCTTGAGTATTGCAGCTGTCAGTTAAACAGTTGAATAGGCTGAACTATCATTAAGTTATTTAACTGAGACACATTACATATTTGAAGCAGTTACTGTTTCTTACTTACTTTTCAATGAGGCCTAATAATTTTATTTCCCCGAAACATTTCTTTTAGAACACAACTGACAATTGACTTAAAGTAAGTCAATAAGTGGAGACACTGCTTGGAGAATTGGGCTTCCAAATTGGGCTGGAAGCATGAGTAGGTTTTATGTCATACCCTCAAATGTGTACTTGGTTTTAACAATCCCTCTCTCAAAGGGTGTATGTTGTGGCTTCCTAAATGTGGATTAATTTTGAGTGCACAAGGGTTACCTTTGTTCATTTTTTTGCTGTATTGATTAAGTCTCACCTTTCTCTGTCTCTGTCTCTCTGTTTCCTTCTCCAGATTTGTATAAACTGAACAAACCTGGGGGGAAATAAATGTTGTGCCTTAGATGTAGGACAGAAAAAACTATTTAAGGCAAATTTGCCTGTAATGGGTATGGTCTCTCAGCTCCTAAAATGAAGACACCTGTGATTTAGAAGTGATCTTGGGATGAGGTCCTTTTGTAGAGCGTGGAACTCCTGTAGATAAGTGAACTTTTTCTAGTAGTTAAACACAAGATTGGAAATTTCAGTGGCTTTGGGAAAGACTATTTGGAGTGGCTTTATTCCTTCTCGTTTTGCTACAAGGTGGGCTGAGGGGATCCTGTGAGATTGGATTTCTGATCCAATTTTGGTTTATCAAAAGGGAACAGAGAAATCTCAGAGGGGGAGATTCATACCCAATCTTTTAGTAATTTTCCAGCACGCTACACTGGGCTGTGGTCATAAATCTCAATAGAAACTTGTTTCCTTCCCTCTGCTGGCAGCCAGCCTCGTTTACTCAGACCACTGAGAGGTGGAAAGCATCCCCAAACCTTCGCTGCCCCCTTCTTGGGAATCAGAAGGTCTCATAGAGTGGGAGAGAGTACAGCTGACAATGTCTGTTTTTTTCTTGCATAGGACAAACCTCCCTCTGATCTCGACCCTTGACTTTATGGCAGCCAGCCACATCCCGGAAGGAAGAAGCAAGGCGGAGTTGGGGCAAGTCATATTTATTTTAGAGGATCCCAAGCGGGCAGGGAGAACATTCAAACACGAACAGGTATGCCACGGAGCAGAGTGGCGCAGAAATCTGGAAAAGGCAATTCAAAAAACGACACTCTTGAAAGGTCTGAAAATCCCCAAATCTCATCTTTCATAGGCACTAGAAATACTATCAGGAAGATTGCGTGACCCAAGATGAGTTACTTTTATGAGATTGTCTGATGGCTAGGGGAAGGGTGGACGGAAGTCAAAGGATTTGCCTTTCTCATTGGCACCGTTTCCAGTTCCTGATTCCCTGCTTGTTGTGATAACTAAACTGGACTCATGTCTCAGTCTTTGCAGAGCCAACACCAACACTGTGATTAGGGATGTACTTTAGACAGTGCCTTCTCCCAAACAGCTGCCTCGTGTCTTGTTTAGAGAGCATCGCCTTATATAAATCAACAGGAAAATCTCTCTGCCTGTCTCCCGGAGTGAAGGGTAGCCCTGTAACCTCCTTCCCGTGAAATGGAACTGAAATCCTGTGCACGTGCACCAAAGGGCCTGGCTCCTGGCTCTCAGCCGGCCATCTGTTCACTGGACAATGGGACCACCTTGTTTTTGGGGCATACAGATGGGTGGGCATTTTGCTTTCAAATCAGGTCTCATCTGTAAGTTTGTTTTCTCTGTGACAAAGCTTAAACTGCAAACACCTGATTCTAAGGAAGTCTTTCTTTGGGAAGTATTTGCTATCCTGGGAAGGTGATGTGCAGATTCTATGCCTCCCATCACTCACCTCTGATTTAAAATTATGAGCTGCTCTTTTCTGTGATCTAGTTTGGTTGGGTGATCATTTTCCTGTGTCTGGACAAGTTGACACTGCAAGTAGAGCTAGAGGATTTTTTCCCCTGTGGTTCTCTGTCTTAAATGAAAAAGGTGCAAATTGCTGAACCTGGAGTAAGGTGGCTTGAATTGGAATTGAAGGTGAATGATTCACCTTCAATGACTCATGGAAGTGAATGATTCCTATAAGGGAAACTCCTTTAAGAGATACTGGAGGATTATTGATGAATAGGATTACTGTTGGATAGTTTTAAATATCCTCTGTTATTTAAATTACCCTAACATTGCATTTTTCTTTGAGTACTGTATAGAAATGTATCTCTATAAGTACATCTAATATCTAGTTTAATAAAATAAATAATGTTTAAGTGAAGTATCGAGGTGTCCCTTTTCCTCAATCCCTGGTAAACAGAAAGAAAAAATCTTATGAACCCAGTATTCACTGCATCTTTTTTTTTTTAACATCTTTATTGGAGTATAATTGTCTTACATTGTTGTGTTAGTTGCTGATGTATAACAAAGTAAATCAGCTATACGTATACATATATCCCCATATCCCCTCCCTCTTGCGTCTCCCTCCCACCCTCCCTACCCCATCCCTCTAGGTGGTCACAAAGCACTGAGCTGATCTCCCTGTGCTATGCGGCTGCTTCCCACTAGCTATCTGTTTTACGTTTGGTAGTGTATCTATGTCAAAGCCACTCTCTCACTTCGTCTCAGCTTACCCTTCCCCCTCCCCGTGTCCTCAAGCCCATTCTCTACATCTGCCTCTTTATTCCTGCATCTTCACTGTAGACTATTTCCCTGCTTTCAGTAAAAGTATCTAGATTTGAAGAAATCACTGTACACAAACAGTGGAAAATCTGATAGATTCCAGGAAAAAAGATCATTAGCTTTATAAACGTACTGAATGTGAGGTTAAACTTAGTAGCAAGAACCCACAAGGCTATTTTCTTTTTTATACTGTTACTTGTATGTATTTATTGTAACAGCATGCACTCTCTGTAGAACATTTAAAATATTCAGAAAATAACAAGAAGAGAATAAATACCCCTAACAATCCCAATTTCCAGAGATGATAAGAAATACTAAAATTTTGGTATACTTCCTTTCACTTTTTACATATATTTAATATATATATGTATCATATTATTTATATATGTATTATACATATGTAATAAATATGTATTTATATATAATTACAAAATTTAGCCCATACCTTATATATGCTTTTGTGTCCTATTGTTTTCACAACCTTGTAGTGCTTTTCAATTATTACTTAATTTTCAAGATCCTTTTGGGAATTAGGGGTTGCGTGAAGTTGAATGAGAGAATACCTATGTTCTAGTAGATTGGTCTACATTCCTTTCTACTTCTTTATTCTGCATTATTTAAAGTTGAACTGTTCCCATCAACTAATCATACATATGTGTCAAGATTCCTTCCACCACTGCTCTTACTTTACTAATCTTTACTCTCCTGGTTCTTGACTCTTTAAGAACCATGGGCTTATATCAACCACTGTCCAGTGCTTAGTAATCTCCAGGAATTCTAGCAAGTGTTTTGAGAGTTCCGTCATTACTTACTTTCTCTTACTCGTATGAACAACATGGTATTTAGCTTCTGGGCTGTCTGTTTAAGTGCAGTAGAATATTCTGCAGCTTATCTGTTATCAGGGCTCTCACCTCTCTATAAAGCGTCCCCCAGCTGGGAAAGATCTTTTTTGTTGTTTTTCCTCTAAAAAGATGGCAGAAAATGAAACATTTGACCAAGCTGTTCTGTACAGCAAACATTTGTATTATATATATATATATCTCATAGAATTTATTTGAGAAAATTTCCTTTTTAGATTTTCTTATTTTAAACGAAGTTAAATTATCTGGATGAAAAACAGAAATTCACTCTACTGTACAGATTTTGGAGATTTAAAAAGAGACTCTCTAGACATTTTAAGATATTTGCGGAATTCATGTGAATAATTTAAAGAAGTAAAGAGTTGAATTTTTCATGCTTTCTCTCAACGCCCTGTCACTGTAGTGATGTAATTGTTTTCCTTTTATGTCTTGCATTTTTTTTCTGAATGGGAAAAATAGTCAGCAAAAAAAATCAGGGATGCCCAAAGAGTGTCATTTCCCGGGATCCAGTGTAGACTATACTCTTCTCCTCTTATCACTGAGCTCCTGTCTGCTCGCTAGACACTTCAGGGCCTTTTGATTTCAGGTTGGATTGTGTGTGGGGCATTGTAAGGGAATTTGACCGTAGACAGATTGAAGCAGTTATTCTGCCATCTGTGGTGTGTGAGTCTAGTCAATGGCTACTTTCTTGACCAGCCAATCTGGAAATGGCCCGACTAAATGGGTAATGCAGAGAGCTCATCCCAGGAAATGCGATCTGGCTGGAGCCCTGCCAAAGCACCAGTCTAGGAGTTAGAAGACTTAACTTATAGTCATGGCTCTGCCATTTGGCCGTGTGGCATTGGGCAAAGCACTGTACCTTTCCTGAGATTTGATTTTCTCCTCTGTAAAATGGGAAGATTGATACCATCGTGCCTGCTTTCCAGATTTATGATGAGAATTCAACGGGAAGATGAGTAGAAAGGCACTCTGTAAAGCACACAGCCCTAGACAGTTCTGGGGTGGAAGTTATTGTTATACAAGGTGTGACAGGGTGCAAGTGGCCAGAAGAGCACACACATTACGTGTGATCCAACTAGACGTCTGTTGTGTGAGTTACAATTTGTACTCTGTGAATTATATTTGTATTATGAGAGTATACGTTTTTGAATTGCCCGAATGATAGTTGCTTGTACAGGTACATTGAGATACGCCTGGGTCTGTAAAGACTCGCTTCCTTTGCAGAGGATCTTTTGAGAAGAAAAACAGCTAATATCCTACTATTGTTCTAAGCATGAACACTTTGTTGGTGATGAATCTCAGGTGGAAGGTAGACCCAGAAGTCAGGAGGGTTTGTAGGAAATAATTCCCCTTCGTTGTGAGGGAGATCTGGGGAGAAGGTAGCTTGGGTCTGTAGCCTAATGGATTGCTAAGTCTTCACCAGGAATTCTGGGTAATTCTTTACAGGGCTATTGGCACAGCTCCGTAACCACAGACCTCCCACACAAGGTAGACTGCTTCCCCTTACCAGAGAGCAGGTCAGAACACAAGTCTCTAGAGAGAAAATGAAGGGCCTGTGGTGGAATGTTTAGTTCCTTCTTCCAAATGCACTGATAAGTTACTTCACGCAGGTGAGAAATAGTGAGGGACAGAGAGAAGAAAAGAGACGGCATCTTCCGTGCTTCTGATGTCTGTCCATTTGGGAAATGTGGACCAATGTTTGTCACACGTAAGTGTGCACCCTGTCCTCTGGAAGAGAGTGAACAAAAGATGGGGCAAAAGACAGGAGTGTTCCTCTGATGGAGGTCCCTCCACACAGAAACATGTAGAGTAGGAAAGAAGAGTTCCATTTAACAGGGGGCTCAGTTGGTGCCTCACATCAAAGCAATGGTTTGAAATATTCCTCAGGTTATTATCACAGGCTCAACGTCAAGCCACCAGAGAACCACACACTGTTAGGGATGGAAGGACATTAACTGTGAATCTTGCCTTAGTTACTTTCCACTCCAGTTAAATTGCATTATAAAGTTTGTGATTGACCTCATTAAGGGAAACATTTCCCCGTGTTCATTTAACTAAAAAGAATTTCCTTTACCATTTCTTAGCATGCTTTTTATGTCACTTTCCATGTTAACATTTAACAATCCTTCATTTTGTGAGGGATCCTAACGTCAACAGAAGTGAGTCATGTGAGGTCAGATGACAGATTATGTCTGGAGTCCACGAGGCCGTTCAGTTTATATTTGTTAAAATTAAGGAAGTTCATAATTCTGTATTTTATTTATTATTTTATTTATTTATTTTTGGCTGGGTTGGGTCTTCATTGTTGTGCACGGGCTCTCTCCAGCTGCGGCGAGCGGGGGCTGCTCTTCATTGCGGTGCGTGTGCTTCTCATTCTGTGGCTTCTCTTGTTGCGGACCACGGGCTCTAGGCACGCAGGCTTCAGTAGTTGTGGCACGCAGTCTCAGTAGTTGTGGCGCACGGGCTTAGTTGCTCTGCAGCATGTGGGATCTTCCCGGACCAGGGCTCGAACCTGTATCCCCTGCATTGGCAGGCGGATTCTTAACCAGTGCGCCACCAGGGAAGTCCCTATAATTCTGTATTTTATAAAGGAAGCCACCCTGACTATAATGTACTTAATCAAACAATGGTTATATGGAGAGCCTATGCCTTTTCTGTGATTTTTACAATTTTTTTTCCCTAAAAGTCACTTCACATAACCTTTAAACTTGAAGTTCTTTTTTTTCTTTTTTTTCTTTTTTTGCGGTACGCGGGCCTCTCACTGTTGTGGCCTCTCCCGTTGCGGAGCGCAGGCTCCGGACACACAGGCTCAGCGGCCATGGCTCACAGGCCCAGCCGCTCCGCGGCATGTGGGATCTTCCCGGATGGGGGCTCGAACCCGCGTCCCCTGCATTGGCAGGCGGACTCTCAACCACTGTGCCACCAGGGAAGCCCCTAAACTTGAAGTTCTTAAGAGACTCACTGGAGTCACTTGAACTCCTTGTTCCTCTTCTGAAAGATGTACTATTTAAAATGGGGTCTGTGAAATGATGAACCAATGTCTGAAGGTTATACGCAATGGCCTGGCCAAAGCCTTGCCATCCTGTTTGCCCCTGATTGAGGGAAGACCTCTTCAAGGGCTGCAGGATCTCATTAAAGCTCTTGGAGGAAAGGGCCATGTCTCATAATTGCAAAAGGAATGTGCATAGAATGATTGAATAGTTTGGCTAACAGAAGTTAAGGGAATCCTCTGGAGAAAAGGAAGGAGAGGGGGAAATGAACAGAGAAGTCAAAGAGAGGAAGAAGTTGTGGAGTGGAGAAACGAAACAGAAAGAAGTTAGGGTGGTTTTGAAACGTATCTGTGCGTTCTGTGACACTCCTCCCGTTGAGGGGCTAAGATGCAGCCGCTCTGCGCGTCCAGCCTTTTCTATTTCATGCTCTCCATTTGCAGTTAGTCTCTGATGACTCCTCTTTATTCTTCCGGTAGAGGTTGCCAGACTAGTCTTCCTAATGCGCAACTCTGATCACACTGTTCTCTGGCTCAGACATTCACTGTCTCCCATTATTTCCTGGACCCAGCAAGGGTGGTGCCCTGTCAGCCTGACTCTGTTGGCATCCACTGCTCCCACCCCAAAGACTAAGGTCATTCTCCACGTGGGTCCTTTCATTCTTGTCCTCATGTCTTAGCTCATGCTGTGCCCTCAGAGTACAGTGGAGGTACTCTAGCCCACTTCTCTTCCTGCCAAAGTCTTAGACATCTTTCAACTTCCAACGTGATTCCCCTATAACAATGTTCCAGCTCCCTCCAATATGCGCTTTCCTTTTAATTTGAAGCCTATAACACTGTCAAAAAGGTGTCATTTATGATAAGATCATATTCTAACTTGTATTTTATTTTGTATACTTACTTATTCTCACCTTCCTCTGACTGTATATCAGGTCTATGAGGGCATGAAGAGGACTTTACTCTTATTTCCATCGTAAGGAAGATTCTGGTAGAATGCTAAGCACCCAGTACTCAAAAATTATTCCTTAAATGAAATTCTCCCTTTCTCTTTTGGTACTTTATGAAACTGCCAGTATCCTTGAAGAGCCTTTATTCCTTCCTTTCCTTTCTTTTAAAAATGATTTTCACAAAGCACAGTGTCACATTTTTAAAGATAATTTAACATCAAATTTATTGTTCTTAGATGTAATATATGCATAGTTTGAAAGCTAAATAAACTGGTAACAAAAGAGTGAGTAGGCCTGTGCCTCTGCCTTCATTTTTTCCTCCCCAGACCCCTTTACAGAAACAAATACTTACAACTTTCAGCTATTTCATATGGTTTTTAACAAGAGGTGCTATTGGACTCTAGTCCCCATTGATATAGCCATATCCGTATAATCCTAAAGCACTGTAACCTTAAGAAATGACTTTAAAAGATAATAAAATCTGATATGAAAGCAAAATTGAAAAATGTAGGAAATATTCTTCTTTGGGACGAGTTGGAGCCCTGAAAATGTAGATTCACGTGACTCTCTGTGTCCTGACCTGAGTACAAGGATAGTAAACACGAGACTCTTGCTAGATCTTTCCAGATTGCTTTCCAGAGAATTGACACCAAATTACACCAAAGGAATGACTCTAATGGAAAACTCTGTCTTCTCAATAAAATGATGATTTTGAGGTGTGTGTTAGGAACGATTCCTCATTCTCAAATATCCTGAGATTATAGCCAGTGAGCTTTAGGTGAACTCTGGGTAAGATTTTAGAGTGAATTATTGAAAGAATGACTTGTGAGTTCTCCAGTAAGGAACTGGTCTTCACCAGCTTCAGTTTTCTAAGGACAAGGTAATCACGTACTTTGAAATCCACAACGTACGTAAGATGGCACATGTTGAGCTAACTTCTTTCAGCGGCAGGCTCTGTGGGCTTCTGGCTCAGGGAATCGTACAGCATTTTTAGATTTTCACGAGGCATTTGATGAGATTGCTCATGATATTCTCATGGATGAGATGGAAGAAGCTGGTGAAATACAACCCTAATGAGAGAGACATCGTTTCCCTACTGCAGAACTTAAAGTTGAGTGGAAGTCATAGGGAAATTGTTTTCAGATTGACATGAAGACTCTTTAAGCAGAAGGACGTAACTTCCCCAAAAGGAAAAGGACTGTTTGTGACCCTGGAGATATTTGAATGCAGATTGAATGGACACTTGCCAGGGAAGGTTTAGAGGCAATTTGAGGACTTGGAATTCAATGTCTTTTAAGGTTTTTTTAATCCTTAGGGTCTGGGATTCTTGCTATAGCTAAAGGCATGTGAGATATGTCCTCTGTTCCCAGATTATAGCTGGTGCCACATAACCCCGCCAGGTTCTCATGGGCAGGTCATCTTGGTTATTAAAAGAGGATGACAGTGGATACGGGTGAAACAGTCTCAGCCACAGGAATGTCTAATGAAACACACGTCCTCCTGACGGGGACTCAACGCTTCATCGTACTGAGACCAGGACAGTCTCTGTGTCGAAGCCATTTTCCTGGGGGAGTCACCTGGATGGTCAGCCAGGGGTCCTGCAGCCCAATTCAGAGAGGCTATCACGTGATGCTGACATCATAGATTGGTCAAGGTGGTCTTACCTGAGGCTTAAAAGATGGACTCAAAGACTGTAAAGTCGTGATTCCAAGACAGTGACTCAGTGACCCGGAAGAAACGAGGATTCCCTGTTAAGGCAGGCCTCTGGGCCAAAGCCGACCACCCACTGTCATCAAACTGCCCCGGGGGAGAAGAGCAACGTTCTCCACCTCCCAACCCTCCAAGCAGCAGCCTAGCCCTTTGGCCTCAGGGCTTCTTGCCTCCTGCTGTCAGAAGGCTTTGAGGAGGAAACCGTTGCCCTGAACTTTGAATGTGGCTAATGGCATTCTCAGGACTTTCTCACCAGAGGGCTGCCGCATCATCCGCCCTGATTAGGACAGGAAGTTGGGAGTCTGGATGGCTGGCTTCCTGCAGGCGGGGCTGGAGGGCTGAACTACAGCCAGCAATTCGTGGAGGTCACTAGGTCGGCGTTCTCCTCTGTGTCTTCCCGTCCCCTGAAGCAGCATTTTGAATAAATGGCCCTTTCCTCTCACAAACCAAGATGTGAAAAATCTTCTGGGGTCCCACTCGCTGCTTGCCAGATTCTGTTTTCTGCTCCCCTTTCTTGCATTCTCTCAGATTTCTGTCTTTTGGGGGAGTGTATCGTCGTGACTAATAGGAGTGGGGCAAATAGGCCACAAGGTTCATATTATTCCATTTTGGGAATGGTCTTAGTTACAGGGATCTCATCTGTTTTGGGAAAGATTCTGTTTTCTTAGAGGTCTTTTCCTTGCAGCAATCAAGATTTTAAAAATTCCACAGAGAAATATTTCCATTCCTGGTCATGCTTGATACCATGCATCACTTAGAATTGGATGAACATAATTAAAACAAGCAGGAGATTCAAATACATGCAGAAATATCAAGACTTCTGAATGCCAGCTCAGGAATATAAAGTCGACGTCTCTCATTAGCGATGCCTCTGTTCTGTTTTCCCAGTTACTGACTCCATCAAGGGCTATCTGCATGCATGTCCTCTTAAAACATGCAATTCCTTAACTACTGACAGACCCCCGGACTTTTGATAATGATGATTTCTTTAGGACAAACAAACATAAGGTGCATGGAGGAAAAAAATTCCTACAATGTAAATAACACTTCACATACCAGCCTGGCTGCTGCATGATTAGAAATCATTCTGTTTTCTTGTTTACTCCAAGTTCATCACTTAGAAACCTCTAAGTAAGTCATATACTTATCCAGCCTTCTCTTTGAAAGTGATCTAGGTGACTTTTGCTATTTCACTATATGTGTGTGCCCAGAGATAGGGGAAATCTGGTATTTTTTTTTCATCCTCTGGTCTCCTGGTTCATGTTATCTGAACTAAATGGCAATGATTCCGTTCTCTTAAGTTTAAAATTTATTCGGGATGTTCCCACTGCTGCTGTCCTCATATCATTGTTTTTTTTTTTTTTTTTTTTGCATAGAAGAATGGTTTTTTTTTTTAACATCTTTATTGGAGTATAATTGCTTTACAATGGTGTGTTAGTTTCTGCTTTGTAACAAAGTGAATCAGCTATACGTATACATATGTCCCCATATCTCTTCCCTCTTGTGTCTCCCTCCCTCCCACCCTCCCTATCCCACCCCTCTAGGTGGTCACAAAGCACGGAGCTGATCTCCCTGTACTATGCGGCTGCTTCCCACTAGCTATTTTACATTTGGTAGTGTACCTATATATGCAATCATTGTTTCTTACCTGAATGAATGAGTCCTTATAAGAAGTGGTCTCATTGGTTTTACTCTGGTTCCCTTATAGTCCTTTCTCCACATAGTAGCATGAGAAATTAAAAAACAAAGCACCAAAGCCCCAGGAAATTGGATTATGGAATTCCCTTTCTTGAAACTGCCCCATGGTGCTCCACTACACTTCAATCCAGATTCCTTACCATGGTTACAAGGTCTTACCTGAGCTAGCCCCTGCTTCTCCCTCTGACTTCCCTTTTTAAAAAAATTTTAATGTTTTGAGTTTTAATAGATTTATTATATTTGCAACCATCATTGTAATCCATTTTTAGAACATTTTTATCATATAAAAAATTATCATGAGACCATTTACTGTCCACCTCTATTCCTCCCTCCAGTAAAGTACAGGTCTACTTTCTATCTCTATAATTTACCTCTTATGGATAGTTTGTATAAATGGAGTCATAAAGTATACAGTCTTTTGCATTTGGTTTCTTTCATTGAGCATCGTGTCTTTAAGTTTCATCCATGTTGTGACATGCATCACCATATCATTCTTTTTATTTCTGAATAAAATCCCATTGTATAGATGTATCACATTTTGTTTATCCATTCACCTCTTGTTGGGCGTAAGGATTGCCTCCAGTTTCTGACTATTATGAATAATGCTGCTATGAATAGTTACATACAAGCCTTTCTATGGACCCACATTTTCACGTTTCTTGGCTACATTCCTAAGAGTAGGAATAGCTCCTATGGGGAACTGTTAACTTTTTAAGAAACTACCAAACTGATTTCCAAAGTGGATGCACCATTTTACATTCCCATCAGCAATGTATGAGGATTCCAGTTGTTCCACATCCTTGCCAATACTTAGTATTTTATCTATGATTATAGTCATTTTAATGCTTTTTCTGCACCTGTTGTGAGGATCATGTGAATCTTTTCCTTTACTAATATATTACATTATTTTTGGATGTTAAACCAACCTTGCATTCCTGGAGTAAATCTCATTTGGTCACGGTGTATAATTCTTCCAATATGTAGCTGAGTTCACTTTGCTAATATTTTGTTAAGGATTTTAGTGTGTTTATTCGTTAAGGATTTTTTTTTCTTGTGGTATCTGTTTGTGGCTCTGGTATCAGGGTGATGCTGACCTCATAGAATGAGCTGGCACTTTTCGCTCCTTTCTTTTCTGAAAGAATTTATGAAGAATTGGCATTAGTTTTCTCTTTAAATATTTGAAGGAAATTACCAGCAAAGCCATCTGGTTCTGGGTCTTTCTTTGTAGGAGGATTTAAAATTGCTGATTCAAATTATGTACTTGTCGTAGGCCGCTTCAGATTTTTCATTTCTCCTTGAGTCAGTTTGTATCATTCTAGGAATTTGTGCATTTCATCTAAGTTGTCTAATTGTTGGCATTAAGTTGTTGTAAAATTTTCTTATAATCCTCTCATTTTTGTAGGTTTGACAGTGATGCCCCTTCTTTCCTTCCTGATTTTGGTAATTTGTGTCTTCTCTCATTTTCTTCGTTAATGTAGCTAAATTTTTGTCCACTTGGTTAATCTTTTCAAAGAACAGGCTTTTGGTTCTATTAATTTTCTTAGTGGTTGCTCCAGAGATTACAATATACATCTTAATGTATCACAATCTATTTCAGAATAATACTGAGTTCCAGTAAAATTTAGAAACACTGCTTCAATATAACTCCATTCCCCCTTCTTTGTGCCACTATTATCATATATAATACATTTATATTTGTTATAAGCATGACAACACAGTGTCATAATTATTGGTTTATACAGTCTTATGCATTCTAGAGAAGTTAAGAGATGTATTGAAGAAAAATGTATTTATAGAGTCTTTTAGATTTACTCGCATATTTACCATTTGCAGCATAATTAATTTCTTCTTGTGGATTCAATTTATCATCTGGTGTCACTTTTCTTTTGCTTAAAATATTTCCTTCAATATTTCTTGCAAGCCATAATTGCTAACAACAAACTCTTGCAGTCTTTGGTTATTTGGGCTTTTCTGTATTTCACCTATGTTTTTGAATAGCAGTTTTGCTAGATACAGAATTTTCGGTTGACAGTTCTTTAATTTAAACAATTTGAGTATGTTATTTCACTGTCTTCTGGCTGTCAAGAGATAATGCTCCACGGATATCTTTATGTTTCGCCATGGTCAGGGCTTTCCAAATAAAGGGCACTGGAACTTAAGTCAAAAGACAATTAATGACCACAAGCTTTGAAAGTTCAACGTAGAAGCTTCCAGAGAGATTTGGAGACACATCCCCTGGAGATTATTTTTGTTTGTATTCCAAAGAGGGAATTGTATGAAGGTAGTCAAAAGGTACAAACTTCCAGTTGTAAAATAAATAAGTACTAGGGATGTAATGTACACCGTGATAAATATAATCAACACTGCTGTATGTTATACATGAAAATTGTTAAGAGAGTACATCCTAAGAGTTCTCATGACAAGGAAAATTTTCAACAATTTTTTTTCGTTTATTTTATATCTATATGAAATGATGGATGTTCACTAAACCTATTGAGGCAATCATTTCATGATGTATGTATGTCAGATCATTAGCTTTACACCTTAAATTTATACAGTGCTATGTGTCAATTACATCTCAATGAAACTGGAAGGGAAAATAAAGCATCTTAATCTTAAAACAAAAACCAAACACCTCCCGCATCCCCAAATCAAAGGGTAATACAAACTTCTCCTTATCCCCTCAGAGAACAAACTTCTCCTTCTCCCCTCAGAGAAGATTTGTTTACATTCCACACTAAAGGCTTCCCCCCCACCCCTCAGAGTTACAGATGTGCCACTATTAGCCCTGAGTTTCATAATTTTGTGAATTCCTCTCCTGAGCTATAAATCTTATTGGAAGTACAGGTAATATCTGGTGCTCATTGCGTTGTTCTGTGGGAAACTGGGAAATTGACATAAGCTGCTCTGCAAACAAAACGCCTTTTCCTGAATCCAGAGGTCTCCTGTTTCTCTTTACATATATTTGTATATTGAGAAATCAGTCATTAATATTTGTTTGCCCCTATATAGAATTTGTTTTTCTCTTGCTGATTTCAAGATTTTCTCTCTGTTTTTTTTTTTCCCCCAATAGTTTGATTATGATCGGTATGGATGTGGACCTCTTTGAGTTTATGTTACTTGGCTTTATTGAGCTTCTTGGGCCTGTAGATTAATGTTTTTCATCAAATTTGTAAAGTTTTCAGCCTTTATTTCTTCAAATATTTTTTCTGCCCCTTTCTCTCTCTTTCTCTGTCTTAGACTTCCATTACAAGTGTACTGATGCAGTTAATACTGCCCCCCAAATTTCTGGGCCTCTATATATTTTTCTTTAATCTTTTTTCTCTCTGTCCTTTAGATGGGGTAATTTATAATGCTCAATCTTCAAGTTTATTGATTATTTCTTCTCCCATCTCAAATATGCTGCTGAGACCCTCTAGTGAATTTTTTTCATTTCAGTAATTCTACTTTTCATTTTTTTTAATAGTTATTTTATATTTTAATTAAAAAAATTTTTTTTTAATTATTTATTTTTGGCTGTGTTGGATCTTTGTTGCTGCGCGCGGGCTTTCTTCTAGTGGCAGTGAGCAGGGGCTACTCTTCATTGTGGTGCGTGGGCTTCTCATTGCGGTGGCTTCTCTTGTTGTGGAGCATGGGCTCTAGGCACACAGTCTTCAGTAGTTGTGGCACGGGGCTCAGTTGTTGTGGCTCATGGGCTCTAGAGTGCAGGCTCAGTAGTTGTGGTGCATGGGCTTAGTTGCCCCGTGGCATGTGGGATCTTCCCAGATCAGAGCTTGAACCCGTGTCCCCTGCATTGGCAGGCAGATTCTTAACCACTGAGCCACCAGGGAAGCCTGTAATTCTACTTTTCAACGTCACAGCTTCCATTTGATTCTTTCTTATAATTTTATATCCTTATTGAGATTTCCTACACACTGAATCATTGTCATTGTACTTTCCTTTAATTTTTTTAAACACAATTTTTCTTTAGTTCTTTGAACATATTTATAACAACTGTTTTGAAATCTTTCCCTGCTAAATACAACATCAGGGGTCATTTTAAGGCAGTTTCTTTTGACCCGCATTTTCCTGAGTATGGATCATACTTTCTTGTTTCTTTGCATGTCTCATTTTTTTGAATACCTGACATTTTAGATAGTATGTTGTAGCAACTACCGAGTCTGACTTTATTTCCTTCTAAGAGTTGTTTTTGTTTTTTCTTTGGTAACTAACGTGGATTGAATCTGTGAATTCTGTCTCTCCTGCACTGTGCAGACACTGATGTTTTCTTCTTGCTTTATCTTTAAGTCTGGTTTCTGAGGAGTTGCTCCTGTGTTTGCATTCAGCTTATTGTTCAGGTGAAGACACATCATGGGTTGTGTTCTAATACCACAAGGTTTTAAGGCTTCTACTCTCTGCTGATAGCTCTAGGGGAGGGCGGCTGTGGAGAAAAATTCAAAATTCAGGCCATTTTCAAGTCTACCTGGGCTCTCATTTCCTTCAGGCTCTTTTATGTCTTCTTTGTGCTTGTGCACAGGATCTGTTGACCAGGGGTGTGTGGGTGACTTGGGCTTGTTTTGGTCTCTGCTGTACAGGCACACAGCTTCCAGTCAACCCAGGATATCTGGAAAATTTACCAAGTTCCCAGAGCTGTTTTTCCTCTTGGAACTGCCTCTTAAATTCCTAGGTAGTTTGCCAATCTGTTCCTTCCTCCAAACAGGACATCAATCTTAGTCTACTGGAGTGGCTGGCTCTTCCTTTCACTTGCTGTTGACATGACCACTTTAACTGGTAATGTTCCAGGTCAAGTAAGCCCACTGTAATGGTAAGAGTAAAGCTGCTGGTTTCCATGGTCTAGCCTGACCTGGTTGTACTTAAGTAGTTTAGGGATTGGGAAGTGAGGAGAGAAGGGAGCAGCCTCAGTGAAGAACTGTTTGCTTTGATCACATGGCAACCAAGCATGAGGGAAAGAGACCCCCAGATAGGCTACATGGTGAGGTAAGTCAGCCTAAGGTTAAAATGTTCACAGATAGTATTCTAAAAGAGCAATTCCCAGGGATAACTGAATGATGTTTGCACTGACATTTTATTATGAAATCTCTATGAAGCACACATTTGCAGAGATGATTTCTCTAACATTTCCTATACAATTACTATATATATTGCTTTTGTTTTGTTTTTTTGCCCTAACAAATTGTTATATGTTTAGTCTGTTCACTTAGATGAGATTTTACTGACACAGTTGACTATTAAAATAAGTAATAAAAATAAGGAGTTTGGGGGGGGCTTCCCTGGTGGCGCGGTGGTTGAGAGTCCGCCTGCCGATGCAGGGGATACGGGTTCGTGCCCTGGTCTGGGAATGTCCCACATGCCGCGGAGTGGCTGGGCCCGTGAGCCACGGCCGCTGGGCCTGTGCGTCCGGAGCCTGTGCTCCGCAGCGGGAGAGGCCACAACAGTGAGAGGCCCGCATACCACACACACAAAAAATAAATAAATAAAAAAAATAAAAAAAATAAGGAGTTTAGGGAAGTGTGTTCAGAACAGTCTGGTGAACTTTGATTAAATGAAAAATTATACTCCAAGAGACCTTGGAAGCATTGCCAAATAGCCTTAAGCAGGGACTGAGAGTTAGGGGAAATCTGTACTGCCACTGTGTTCCGGTAATTTCTCCTTCTCCATCTCTGTTAGTCATCTGACTGCAGTTAGAATAACATTTATTGCTTTCTGGTTAATGTTCTAGAACAGATGATCAGGAAGTCATGAAAGCAGAGACACAGGGTAATCTTAAAATCAGTGAGGTGTCCTAACCAGCCTTCCCTCTCGATTTGCTGTAATTGGTTACAGGCAGAGGAGATAGAGCATTAAACTGCTTCATCCTTACTCAGAATATGTGAGCAGAGCTGAAGCATAAGATAGAGAGTTAGAACTCTACAAGGGTCTCCTGTATAGAAAAGCGTAGGAGTGGTGTAGATAGAGACTACTGGGGAGGGGGCGCCATTCTAAATCCCAGAGCCTGAGATTCCAGCAAATTTGGTTACGGGGGCTGGATTGGGGAAGGGTAGGAATATGATAATACCCGCCATCCTTCTTACCTGTGTAACTTTTTTTTTCCTTCGTAAAGGGGCTCTATCACCCATTTGTCTCATTACTTTCTTCTTAGGAACCAGTGACGTTGCTGACCGGGGGGACCCCAGTGTGGACATTCCGGGGCTTCTGGCTCATATAACAAGCTATGTTGTACCTCATTCCATCTTCTTTTCAGTATGTGGTCTTAGGGTTTAACCTTCAGTTGTTTTCTTTTTTGCAACATATGCTCTGGTCTTTATTCCGGATACTCAAACATTGCCTTTTGGGTTGACAGAGTCCAGATTTTTCTCTACATCTACCCTCTGCAAAGAGCATTTTGGGAAAATGAGTTGCACTGGGTGTCCTGCTCTGATGATCTCAGTTGACTCTTGGTGGCAGGCATTCCGGGGGCTGCCTCCCTGGAGATTTGGTTAGCCACAAAGTCCTCAGGACTGTGCCTTTGAAATGTCTCATTTTTTCTTTGGAATGTTTCTCTTCTCTTCCCCTCTCTGTGTTGCCATAACCACCACATTTTATCTAGACTCTTAATTACCCATGCTTGGCTTTTTGGCATGAGTCTTACTAGCAAATCAGCCTCACTCCCTGCTTAGAAACTAAGAGGCTCCCTGTTTTCTTACTCTGAGGAGCACATCTTCCTGCCTTGGTCTAACCTGCTTCCTCAGCTGATCCCACACTAGCCCTCCAAGGATGTATCGTATCTGTCTGTGTTCTTCATCACAGACCCTCTGATCCGCACTGTCTCCAGAACATTTTCCCTGAAGCTTGCTTGCTGTCATATGTTATTTTACTTTAATTTAATATTTTATTTTATTTATTTTATGTTATTTTATTTTACGGAGTGTACTTTTCCTTCTCTTCTGCGTGTTCACATCTTATTTAGCCTTCAGTCCTCTGTCCTCCAGGGAGCCTCCGTGGATGTTCCTGTGCTCACTCTCCTATGAACTTCTCTTGCGTTTCATGACTATCTGAATAACTCAATGAATTTTGCATTGACTCCTATTACCCACTGATTGTTTTCAAATCTTGGTTTTCCAAATTAAAAAGTCTTTTTAAATGATAATAATTTTCTTACATATTTCTCCAGTGTGTTTAATGTGTTCCCAGCAGTCCTGGGACCATACTAATTCTCAATAAGTAGTCTTTGCTTGATTCATTCTGCACTTTCCAGCACTGATGAAGACTGTGGTCAGTTCCACAAATGTAGCACTTGTTCCTTTCTTCACAGTTACTCCAAGATATTTTTAACTTCCTTAGGGCACTGTCTGTTTTGGCATTTAAGGGGCAGGATAAAGTGGCTTAGGCTACTCCCCTGGAAATCCTTTTTTGTAACACAGTCACTCATGTGAGCAGGGTTCTTTTGTTTCCTTTAAATGCCACTGAAATGTCCCCCTTTATCCTATTCCCTGCCTGCTAGGAGTGCTAAGACCTCTCATATGTAAGGGTTTCCACTTAAGGTGTTACTTCATTCTTTCGCCACTGCCATTTCAGTCAAAACATGTACACTGAGTTTTAAAAAAATTTTCTCTAAGTCATTGTCATTCTGTGTGGATTCATGCTAGCCATGCAAATGTACAAACATTGTGAACCCTGAAACATAACCACAGCATTCTGGTATCACATGGGTTATTGTTCCTAAGGTAAGTGAGAATCTTGGTCCCAATACCCATTATACTAAATACAGCCCAAACTTCTATTTTCCTCAGGTCACTGGATTTTAGTTATTCTATTTTATAGAATTAGAGGTGAAAATTAATCAACTTGTAGGGAGTACAAGTTGATTGTACTTCCTTCTTTTCTTAGAAGGAAGAGTGTCATTAATCTCTAAAGAACACTGGGTTTTGATTTCCATATTACACAGCATGAATTCAGTCATGTATTTCCAACAGCCTGCTCAGATTTCTTTACTCTGTTCCACTCTCACCCACACTTTCAGAGGTACACGTTTTGAGTAATTTTCTGCTGGAAGTAGAATTTTTCTTGGGTTAAAACTTCACATCTCCAATTCCATTTTGTTTCGTTCCAGGTTTCCTTCCATTTTTGTTTACTTTCTCCATTCTTCATCTTCCAGGTCATTAACAAAGATGCCCAATGATCAAAAAAGTCCTCAAATGAATTTACTGTTAATGTGTCACCCACCCAATTTCTCAAGAAAATTGCATGATGTATTTTCTTACCCATTTTGCATTTACCTTCAGTGAAGTTTTTTGTTTTTGTTTTGTTTTGTTTTTTTAAACAGAGTTTGAGCTGTTGACCTAATAATTTCACACTAACTTACAGCACTGGACCATCTGATTTCATTTTATTGTCCAGGTTAAAGAATTTAGCTTCACGTTAATTTCTTAGGGATGGGTATTGCTTTTCATTCACCTGTAAAACAGCTAATCATTTCTGAAATATTCTCTGGAGATATACATGAGTGAGATAAATGTATTTAATGAGAGTTCCTTTTGTGACACCGTGCATAATATAGAATGTTTCCCAAATCCCCAGACTTGGTTAGGAGTGTCTTCTTTCTCCTTTATTATTCTTTTGCTAAATCCAGGACATTTTCATAGTCCCCAAAACCTGGTCTGTTTCATTATGCTTTTAGCTGCAAACTCTAGAACTTCCCCTTCTCTGACACCCACCACTTGACTTCTTCCATTTTAGGAGATTTGCTGTAGAGTTTAAATTTAGAAAGAATGTTTTTGGAAGAAAGGGAATTGCACCCATACCAATGGGGATAGAATTCCTTCCTTCTTAGTGAGGATATTTGTAACCTGGGATTAAACTTGATTAACAGCAAGTGTTCAAGTTTCAGTCTAAGTTTGCTAAGAAAATCCCGAATCTTGTCTGAATGGTGTGTAGGAAATGTAGGTATTAGCAAGAGATTTATGTTCAGAAATCAGAGTTTCTCTGTTGCAAAGTGGTCTCCTTTTAGCAGGGAGGAGAAAGGGAGCTGGTGTTGTTGCTGAAGCCTTCATGGGTGACTGGAGAAACTGAACAGGGTTCAAGAGGTTGACGAGATGGGCTCCTTTGTTCCGCAGGCAGGAGTCCTGCCTGCCGCCTAAGACCAATAATCTCGCATCCCTGAGCCTCTCCATCCAAGACTGGGTTTCAATTGTCCAGTTGTTTGTTTTGGAAATGTCACAATAAATAACTGAAGAGAGGCTGTTAGGGAAGGTCTCCTCGGGGAAGGCTACAAATTATTTGGGGACATAAAACCTCATGCATATGGCCTTGGTGAAGAGGAAATCACTTCTGATAACATTTGCTTTTTCTACATTCCCTGAGGACAATAAAACAGAAACAGGAACACGAAGTAGGAAAAAAAATCTTATTGGTTCTCTGAGTCAGCCTTCTCCTTGGGTCATTTTGGTCAAACAAGGGAATAGGGACATTTGGTCCTGAGCTGATTCAGTGCCCGGGGACCCAGGAGTTAGACGGTTATATCCAGTGTGTGAGACCCACTCCCACGCCTCCAAGCCTGGACCAGTTCTTTCTCTGTGTTACCGGCGGGGCTGTCCTGCATCGACTGTGTCTCTGTTCCATGTCATCTGCTGCACCATGAGGGTTTCTGGTGTAGCATGAGTTTGGAGACAGCTTTGTTGTCCCGTCTAAGGGAGAGAAAGGGTCAAAATCAAAGTACCTTTTGTCACAAAGGCACGATCTTGTCCGTGCACATGCTTGGGGCTCTCTCCTCCCAATCTCTTTGAGTACTGCTCTGTAAGGGTTTTGGCACTGGTACAATAGCCACAAGAATCCATGAACCAGAGCCAAATCTTACATCACCAAGAAGATGAAACACTGCTTATGCAAGGCCGCAGACACAGAACTACTTGCTCAGGGGACAGAAGCGGGGCACCGGCTGCGTCCTGGGCAGTGACCCTCCCAAGGACCTGCTGCCCCTCACTCAGAAGAGGAAATGTCTCCCAAGGAGTCCCTAAATTACTCAGAGCTCATCAAAGAAAGGATGATACTTTCCTGCAGAGTTGCTTATTTTTCCTTCTAATTACCAAAGAATAAGGGTGTCTTTTCTGAAATGTTGATTTGGAAATTCTGAATTTAAATTTGTGCCTCCTTTAGCTTGCAAAAGGGATTCTAAACAGCACAGCAGGAAGACCTTTGGATTCCAATATCCTCGACCTGGGAGACGTGGGCAGGAGTCAGGGAATGCTGGCTTGCTGACATTTTCAAAGGAGTGGTTAAGATAGACAGAGACTGACAAATAACCACGGGAGGTGGAAGCCACTGTATTGAAAATAAAGGATTTTAGCACGAAATGGTCCCTTAGCCATCCAAAGAGGGTCATGCTGGATGAAAGTGATTAATTATACTTTAAATCTCAGAGTAAGATTCCTCTAATGTTGTAGTTGACAGAAATGAAGAATGAACCTTATTATCTGATCTGAAATAGGGAGTCAGAAGTTGCTGAAGAGATGCATATGGCTGATGGGGCAGAAGAAACAAGAACAAGTTGAAAATAAACCCAGGAAAGGCTTATTGAAATAAAAAAAAATTGTTTTTTGGTCTGTAAGCAATAGAATACTAGTCTTTTTGTACTGTAATTGACATTTGTTTTAAAAAAGAAGAAAAGAGAACAACAGCATGGAGGCTCCTTAAAAAACTAAAAATAGAACTACTGTATGACCCAGCAATCCCACTCCTGGGTGTATAGCCAGAGAAAACCATAACTCGAAAAGATACATGCACCCCAGTGTTCATTGCAGCACTATTTACAATAGCCAGGACATGGAAGTAACCTAAATGTCCATCAACAGAGGAATGGATAAAGAAGATATGGTACATGTATACAATGGACTGTTACTCAGCCATAAAAAAGAATGAAATAAAGCCATTTGCAGCAACATGAATGGGCCTAGAAATTATCATACCAAGTGAAGTCAGACAGAGGAAGACAAATATCATATGATATGACTTACATGTGAAATCTAAAAAAAAGATACATTACAAATGAACCTATTTACAAAGCAGAAACAGACTGACAGACTTTGAAAACAAATTTATGGTTGCCAAAGGGAAAAAGTGGGAGGGAGGGATAAACCGGGAGTTTGGGATTAACATATACACACTACTATACATAAAATAAATAATCAACAAAGACCTACTGTATAGCACAGGGAACTATACTCAATATTCTGTAATAACCTATTTGGGAAAAGAATCTGAAAAAGAATGTATATATGTGTATGTATAAATGAATCACTTTGCTGTACATCTGAAACTAACAATATTTTAAATCAACTATATTTTAATATAAAATAAAAAAATTTTTAAATCTCAGAAAAAAATAAAAAGGAAGAAAATGACAATGACAATAAGACAAAATATAAACCAGGTGTGCAATCCTATGAGGAGCTGTGCCACCTGGGCAGCCTCCTGTTCAGTCTTTCTATGCACAGGTATAGTTTGTGGATCTACCAATATGCTGGGTTAATCTGGGTTCTCTGAGCAGTAGATGCCAAGATGAGATTAATGTGCAAAGATTTCTACAGGGGAAACACCTGTGTGAAAAAAATGAGAAAGAGCCAGGAAGGGATGGAGAGCCACGAGACCACAATGCAACAATGACCCTGAGTGAAGGAGACAAGGAAGGAAGTTTGGATGGAAATGTGCAAGATTGCCATGCCATTCAAGGAAGTTTCAGCAAGGCCACTGGGGAGTCCTTGAGCCAAAGCCAGGTTCCATGTCTGAAAGGAGTTCCGTGTCTCCCAAGTGTGCCCAGCTGTGCTCAGTTGTTGGCTGGGAGCAAACTATGGGAAACGTGACCTTCATGCAAACGTGATGATGGATTTCAGAGCATGCAGCTGGACCTCTGGGTCAATTACACTTCCTGTAGTTGGAAGTTTGCACCATGAATTCCCATGGCCACAACAGTTACTCAATGGAGTATTCATAATAGCAGTATGATCTTCTGTGGAGTTGGAGGGAAACTTGAAGGTCATTGTTCAGCCCTCTTGTTTTGCCCATGACTTGGGTTCATGCGGATGGATGCCTTTCAGTATGGGGCATTATGGGAGGTGGATCTGATTTTCTTAGAAAGTTCCACTTTTCTGACTCTCATGTTCTTATTCTCATGTTCTTTCCACTGAGCCAATGACACTACCAAGGTTGTGGGCTAGATCACAATTCTTAAAAAAGTAAAGTTTATATTTCTGATGATGAAATTGTGCACATTCTAGAAAATTTGGAAAATAAAGAGAAGTAATAAGAAGGAAACATATTACTCATAACTTGCCCAACCAAGCCCCCAAATTCTTAACCTTTTGGTGTATTATTCCCTTACAGTTCTTTTCTATACATTTTTTTAATCTATTGAAGTTCATACTGTAGAAAATTTGTATCTTAGTTTTTTTCATGTGGCATCATGATACAGGCATTTCCCATGCTAAAAAAATTTCATTAACTTAAATAACTCATTCATCTTTGATTCAGTTATCATGAACTACGTGAGAAAACAAAGGAAAATTTAAGAACATTCAGGTTGAGCATAAACTTTCAAAGAAAAGTTTCTGAAACTTATTGTTTCAGTGTGGGATATTTATCAGATGTGCAAAATTTACAGTAACCCTTCTAGTTCATTCCTTGAAATATCCTTTCTCTGGCTTTTAAAGAAAAGAATTAGACCGACTTTGTAAACTTCAGAATGCTGTGTTTTGATGAGAAGGACATTTTTCCTGTTCTCTACTATTTTGAGGTATTTGTATCCACCTATCCATGGTTTGGAATTTTTGCTTTATTTTGTTTCATTAGCTTTTTGAAAGTTGAAAATTGGTTTGCATTTTTCAGATTAATTGACCTGGTGTAAGAGAATCCTTCCTAGTGAACAGAACCCTTACTAGTAATTCTGTGAATTTCAGGAAAGGGTGAGCTCAAAGTGGTTAAAAGTGCAAGCTTTGGAATTAGAGAGATATGGGTGTGGACCTTATCTTGATCCTGGTCGTGCAACTTTGGATAAATTCTTTAATCTCTGTGAGCTTCTGTTTAATGATCTATGAAATGGAAATAATAAAATATATCTCACTTGGTTTCTGTAAAGATCACAAGGATGTAATGCAAGGAAAATCCTTCACACGGATCTTGTATGCAGATGAGTACTGAATAAAATCACCACTACTATTGTCTTAGGCTTTAGTTTGTAAATGTTTTATTTATTTTTAATTTTTAGTCTATCAATGGTTTAACCAGAATGGCATATCTCGTTCTTGCAGTAAACCCAGACGTTTCCTTTCCTTGTCAATGACATTGACAGAGTAGTTTTGCCGGGACCTGTTTTCCATTTGACAGGCTCATCATCAATCAACTGGCTATGGTTTATTACTGTAAATACACAGAAATTTTTAGAGTAAAACCCTGAGCATTCAGCCTATGACTTATCAGTACCTGAATTATTAAGTATTGACCAGTGTCAATACGTGACCAGTGTCTCCTGTAACTGGGGAGCATTTGTTTATAGCTTTGTGTATAAAATAATGTGCCTCAATCTCAAAGTTGGATTACCAGTACAGGTAATAGCAGAAGCTCTAGTTTAACCCACTTCTGGGCTCTAACTCACTTCTTTTCACATGTGTAGGAATCCTTTGTGTTCACCAGACTCTGGTGATAGAGTGAGAGGTCCTGTCCCATCCAATTCTACCTCGGTGTTAGGAGGGCTTGGCCTCTGGGCAGAAGCTGGCCTTAGCCTGTGAGGTTAAAGCATAGTAGTTGGGGTGCACTTCTCCAGTAGCTAGAGTGGCATCTTGTCCTGGCTGTAGTGAGGTGGGTGGCATTTCTTATTGATACATTCAGTGAAAAGTACTTCCATTCATGGCAGAGCTCCATGGCTATACTCGTCTGTTGCTTCATTCATGACTTCCATGTGGCATGAGGTTGGTGCCACAGCTCAAGTGCTGTTGGTAGGTCCTGCCTCTCCTTTTGGTTAGCTGGACTATGTCTTATGGATGGTATTTAAAAAAAAAAATCTCATGCAGATCTGAGAACATTTTTCAGGTGCAAAGAATATATTTTTATTGGTTGCATACAAAATTCTTGGGTCACAACTTTTCTCCACTCAAAACCCAAAGGACTATGCATCTTTGTCATCTGGTATTGAATGCTGCAGAGTCATTGAAGACCACACTTGTTTTTATTCCATTTTCAATAAACATTTTTCCTGCCTGGGTGCTTATAAGAATTTTTTCTTAATTCACTGAGCTAGAGATTTCAATAATTTCCTCCAATCCCATAACCCCTTCATAAAGAACTTAGTCCAGATGGAGCAGCCCTAATTATGATATGACCCTGTTCTTTGGGGCACAGCTAATTGGGCCATGGGTGACAACTCTCCAAAGCTGGAGTGGTTATAGCTTGACTGTCATTGGTATTGTTGTTTGGCTCACTTGACTGTCAGTAATCTTATCCAGAAATTTGTAAGTGGGGAGCAGAGACTGAGTTTGTTACCTGTAGGCCATTAAGCTCAAAGAAAATGCAGACTCCAGTTCTGATGTTTCATTTGAAGGAAGCCATTATGAGCCATGTATAAGCAAATAACTAAGCAGAGAAGTCAGTTTGTAGAGAAATTTGGATGAAGCAGTCATGGAGTAAAAGTGAGATGGGGCTGGAGGGGGAGAGCAGAAGGAGAGCAGGGAGAGAACGATAGTTATTTTTTCCCATTAAGCCCAGCTCTACTTCCATTGGTTGACTTCTATGAGATTCTCCTGCATCCTCCCCACAGCTACGTGGTTAACTGATTTGTAGAGGTTATTGTTCCTGTCAAAGCATTGACTTGAGACATTCTCATAATCCACTTTTTTTTCCCCAGAAGGATATCTATAGTTTTTTTTTTTTAACATCTTTATTGGGGTATAATTGCTTTACAATGGTGTGTTAGTTTCTGCTTTATAACAAAGTGAATCAGTTATACATATACATGTGTTCCCATATGTCTTCCCTCTTGCGTCTCCCTCCCTCCCACCCTCCCTATCCCACCCCTCCAGGCTGTCACAAAGCACCGAGCCAATATCCCTGTGCCATGGGGCTGCTTCCCACTAGCTATCTACCTTACTACGTTTGTTAGTGTGTATATGTCCATAACTCTCTCTCGCCCTGTCACAGCTCACCCTTCCCCCTCCCCATATCCTCAAGTCCGTTCTCCAGTAGGTCTGCATCTTTATTCCTGTCTTACTCCTAGGTTCTTCATGACATTTTTTTTCCTTAAATTCCATATATATGTGTTAGCATACGGTTATTTGTCTTTTTCTTTCTGACTTACTTCACTCTGTATGACAGACTCTAGGTCTATCCACCTCATTACAAATAGCTCAATTTCGTTTCTTTTTATGGCTGAGTAATATTCCGTTGTATATATGTGCCACACCTTCTTTATCCATTCATCCGATGATGGGCACTTAGGTTGTTTCCATCTCTGGGCTATTGTAAATAGAGCTGCAATGAACATTTTGGTACATGACTCTTTTTGAATTTTGGTTTTCTCAGGATATATACCCAGTAGTGGGATTGCTGGGTCATATGGTAGTTCTATTTGTAGTTTTTTAAGGAACCTCCATACTGTTCTCCATAGTGGCTGAACCAATTCACATTCCCACCAGCAGTGCAAGAGTGTTCCCTTTTCTCCACACCCTCTCCAGCATTTATTGTTTCTAGATTTTTTGATGATGGCCATTCTGACTGGTGTGAGATGATATCTCATTGTAGTTTTGATTTGCATTTCTCTAATGATTAATGATGTTGAGCATTCTTTCATGTGTTTGTTGGCAGTCTGTATATCTTCTTTGGAGAAATGTCTATTTAGGTCTTCTGCCCATTTTTGGATTGGGTTGTTTGTTTTTTTGATACTGAGCTGCATGAGCTGCTTGTAAATTTTGGAGATTAATCCTTTGTCAGTTGCTTCATTTGCAAATATTTTCTCCCATTCTGAGGGTTGTCTTTTGGTCTTGTTTATGGTTTCCTTTGCTGTGCAAAAGCTTTGAAGTTTCATTAGGTTCCATTTGTTTATTTTTGTTTTTATTTCCATTACTCTAGGAGGTGGGTCAGAAAGGATCTTGCTGTGATTTATGTCATAGAGTGTTCTGCCTATGTTTTCCTCTAAGAGTTTGATAGTTTCTGGCCTTACATTTAGGTCTTTAATGCATTTTGAGCTTATTTTTGTGTATGGTGTTAGGGAGTGATCTAATCTCATACTTTTACATGTAGCTGTCCAGTTTTCCCAGCACCACTTATTGAAGAGGCTGTCCTTTCTCCACTGTACATTCCTGCCACCTTTATCAAAGATAAGGTGTCCACATGTGCGTGGGTTTATCTCTGGGCTTTCTATCCTGTTCCATTGATCTATATTTCTGTTTTTGTGCCAGTACCATACTGTCTTGATTACTGTAGCTTTGTAGTATAGACTGAAGTCAGGGAGCCTGATTCCTCCAGCTCCGTTTTTCGTTCTCAAGATTGCTTTGGCTATTTGGGGTCTTTTGTGTTTCCATACAAATTGCGAAATTTTTTGTTCTACTTCTGTGAAAAATGCCAGTGGTAGTTTGATAGGGATTGCATTGAATCTATAGATTGCTTTGGGTAGTAGAGTCATTTCACAATGTTGATTCTTCCAATCCAAGAACATGGTATATCTCTCCATCTATTTGTATCATCTTTAATTTCTTTCATCAGTGTCTTATAATTTTCTGCATACAGGTCTTTTGTCTCCTTAGGTAGGTTTATTCCTAGATATTTTATTCTTTTTGTTGCAGTGGTAAATGGGAGTGTTTTCTTGATTTCACTTTCAGATTTTTCATCCTTAGTATATAGGAATGCCAGAGATTTCTGTGCATTAATTTTGTGTCCTGCTACTTTACCAAATTCATTGATTAGCTCTAGTAGTTTTCTGGTGGCATCTTTAGGATTCTCTATGTATAGTGTCATGTCATCTGCAAACAGTGACAGCTTTACTTCTTCCCCGAAGGATATCTAATTGTGGATTTATTTTAAGTGATTTTGGTGGAGGATTCTTCTGATCCACAGGCTTGATTCTTTGCCCTAGCTCAGGGAAATGTGCTTAAGTTATTGCTTCTGTCTCAAATATTATGGTGTCTTTCTCAAAAACTACTGTCATTCTTAGGTTGGAACACTGTCACATCTGTCATTTATCTCTTTCTTTTCAACTTGACTCTGCATTCTGTGAGATTAATTTCCTTCATTTACTGTATTATTTTTTGAGATATTCTTTCTGAAACAATTCCCTTTCTCTTGTTCTACTGACTTTCCAGTCTTCTTTTGCCTCTTCCTTGTTTTCTATTCTAGAACAATAGCTATAGAGAGTGAAGATTGCTCTTGGCTACATTTACTGTCCACTCAAATGCTGGTTTTGGCACATCCTGAGGACTGCTTAGTGTGTATAACTCCCAGCTCAGTTTCCAGGGTCGAGGAGACATCTATTCATTTATTAGTTTATACACACACACACACACACACACACACACATATATTAGATAGATAGATAGATATAGGGAGAGAGAGAGGTGAAATTCACACAGCATAAACTTTTAAAGTATGCTTCAGGAATTTACGTGTCATCCTTGCGCAGGGACTTTGCTAGTTTTCTCTGTATCGTTCAAATTTTGAACTGAGCATGGCACACGCTTGCTGTGATTCTGATGAGCTGAGGGGAAGTTATTTCCTACTCTACTCGCTGCCCCATCCTCTGAAAAACTAACCCAGGGGAGATTGTGCACCGCAGCACCTTCCTTGCATTCACTGTGATCTGTAGGAGGACCACATCTTTTCCCCACTTTCTGGGAATTCTGTCTGATATCTGAATGAACAGGAAGATTGGGAGGCTATAAGTTAGGGAGAAAATAGGGAGGAATATAGGGCGATGGGAGAATTTATGACAGCTCACTGCCCCCAAAGCAGAATCTACATGTGTAAGAAATGATTGTTCCAGATGTTACAGACCCTGAGTCTCTGAGTCCAGAGGCAGATAGAATGAGTTCAAGCTCTTTTCTCCTGGCAGGTCTAGATGACTCTCTATCTGTAGCACACGTGAGCAGCTGATTGTTTTTCTTCATTCAGTTCTGTATGACTTACAGTTAGTGTAAATTACTCCCAGGTTCTGGCATTTGGCTGTTGTCTGTCTTAGTTTTTCTTTTTTTTTTTCCTTTTCTTTTCTTTTCTCTTCTCTCCTTTTCTTTCTTTCTTTCATTTTCTTTCTTTCTTTCTTTCATTTTTCTTTCAGTTTTCTTTTAGAGGTAGTTTGGGAGGGGATATAGCTTGACTTTCATTGGTATTGTTGTTCGGTTCATTCACTAAAAATTATTCATTTAACACTAGATACTTGCTGGATTCTAGAGATTCAAAGATATAAAGATGAATAATCTTTGCCTGCAAAATCAGAGTCTGATGGGGAAATGTATATAAAAACAGATGATTATAAAACCAAATCGAAATATAGCATTAGGTATATATGCAAGATATGCAAGTTGCAGAGTCTGTAGGACCTGCAAAACCTAAAATATTTATATTTGGACCTTTACAGATAAAATCTTTGGACTCCTGGCCTAGTATACAAGGAACTGCAAAGAGTACAGAGTTTCCAGAGCAGGAAGCTTGTGAGCCCAGGCTGGAGAGTGAGGCCGGGACCAGGTGACCGGGCCATGCTTGTCAAGGTAAGGAGCCACTGAGTGATTCAAAGCAATCTGCCCAGATAAGGAATCAGAATGTGAGACTAGTTCCTTGGTGTGTACTCATCACTTCTGAGGAATCTTCCAGCATTAAGTACCAACCGGACAATTCAGAAACACTTGACTATAATCCTCTTGGGGCACTGCTGTAGTACACACAGAAAGGCATCTTGGGGGCAGGAAGTGTTCTTCTCTGAAGCTCCCTTCCTACCAGCTCCAGCAGTTCCAGCCAGGCCGGGTGCCCCGTCCCACTGTGCACGGCTCCCAGGGGTGCAGGCCTGCTGCTTCCTCTCAGGTGAACCCAAGGCCGTCAGCTTCTCTCAGCACAGGGAAGTTTATTTTTTAATAAATTTATTTATTTACTTTTGGCTGCGTTGGGTCTTCGTTGTGCTGCGCGGGCTTCTCATCGTGGTGGCTTCTCTCGTTGCGTAGCGTGGGCTCTAGGTGCGCGGGCTCAGTAATTGTGGCAAGCGGGCTCAGTAGTTGTGGCTCGCGGGCTCTAGAGCGCAGGCTCAGTAGTTCTGGTGCACGGGCTTAGCTGCTCTGTGGCACGTGGGATCTTCCCGGACCAGGGCTCGAACCCGCGTCCCCTGCATTGGCAGGCGGCTTCTTAACCACTGCGCCAACAGGGAAGCCCAGCATGGGAAGCTTTAGAGAGTGAGAAGGTGAGCTGGTCATTCTTCCCGGATAAGGGCTCCTGGCCCTTGAGGCAAGAGAGGGCTCAGAATTTGGGTAAAAATGCCTCTTAGGTCAAGAGGGTCCGGGGGTAGCAGGTGAAATTTGAGGTTGAGCCTGGGGCTGTTGGGCAAAGGATGGAAGGTGAGGCTAGTGTCTTTGCCTACATCCTGCCCCCAGCTTTGCTCCCTCTTAAAAGCCCGTGACTGTGAGAGGTAACTGATCCGTGGGCGCTGGGACAGCAAAGCCAGTGGCTGATGTTGGCGGGTAGGAGCGCAGCGTGCAAAGAGAACCAGGGCTCAGAGGACCCCGTCCAGATACCGAGGGTCCGAGCTTTCACCCACCCCTTCCGGTCCTTTCACCCTCCTCACCACACTGAACAGAAAATAGGATATGTGGTGACCTGTGTTAAAAGGCTTGAGGAAAGGATGAGGCCCAGTGAAACTGGAGCCAAGGGATCATTCCCTTCTCACCGCAGCTGATCAGCAGACACGGAGAAAACAAAGTCTCCTTGCAGACCGCATTGTCTCCTGGAGTGAGTTAATAAAATGGCACCGTGGAAGTCTGTTCCGCTGACGTCCAGCCAGGACCAGAAGCTCAGCTTGAGTTTCTAACTGAGCCTGAGAAACACCAGGTATAAGATTTGGGTCATTGCTGATAGATATCCCACCTCCACAGAAAGATGCCCTAACCTCTCCGGAGAGTGTTTGAAATAATTGCAAATAGAATAAAAAAAGTAAACGGCGGGGTTTGGACAATGCCTCTCCTGTTACTGTGAAACACTAAGAACGTAGATGGGAGCTATCTGCCTGGTTATTAAGCTTATTATAAAAAATGACCTCACAGACTGAAGAATTCCAAAGTCTCGATAACTATTAACTCTTTATCCCAAATGACTGGCATATTTCTAACTGAGAGGAGACTGAAAAAGCATTCACTGCCTTGGAAAATTCAATCAGAGTTAAAAATTAAGCCCAGAAGAGGCTTTCAGCAACAATGGAAATTATATTTCTAAATTGTGTTTACTATGGAGAATACTGCTTGGGTTAAATGCCGATTAGGCTACTGTCCAAGTGATACATGAACTCTTCAAGTTATCTAGACATTGCTTTGGTTTCTTGTCAAGTCACAGAAAATCTATGATGTGATTTTTCTTGCTTTAATAAAACGGGAGGAGGATCAATGGATTAGTATTTAAGCTACACCGATAACTTGCATTAATGTTGCAGTAGTGTTGATTTTTTACCCCAAAGAGTTGGATCAGATAGCTTCTGCCTGTATGGTTTTCATTATTTAAGACTAACATGAGAATAAAGTCACTTCTGAACAGTAAGGCCAGATCTGAGAACAAAATATCCTTAGCTATTTAAAATCATGATCATCATCTCTTTTACCTTTGTGTAAAGGGTGGTAGGGAAAAAACAAGTTAAATACAAATTGAAAGTGTTTAGTACAGCAGGCAAGGAGACATTGTAATATACTGCATGACCTTAGAATTGCATGTTCGTTTAGTTAAAAAATGTATTGTGCACACCTATCATGCATCAGACACACAGCATGTGTGTTCCCCACTGGGTGAGGGATAAAATAGGGAACAAATCTAAGTTTCTGACCTCCTGAAACGTACATGGAATGACACTAACAAAGAACTGATGTAAAATGAAATCTCACCAAGGCCAGTGTGAGCTGGTGGACACGGCCTTGGGTGGGAAATTAAGAAACTTATGCTTTAAGTGTTACTGTACCACCACCATAGCTATGTGTCCTCAGAAAGTCACTGATACTTTCCTTCCTGCTGTTCTGTAACCTTCTGAAGGGCAGAGCCAGCCAGCATTGATTGCCTGAGTCTCCTAAACTGTCTAACAGATTCCTGAGTCTTTTAACAGATGTTCCATAAATATTTGTTCAATGAACAGACCTCACATTCTCTTACATTTCTAGCATTCTGTTCAATGATTATGGTATTACAGATGACTTTTGTTCCTGAGAGTCAAGCTTTATGTCTCTTGTGTGCCCATTTTTAGACAGATCCCTCCAAAAAGGGATGCAGAGAGATGTCTTCCTTCCCCCATCCACACACACGCTCAAGTAGCCGAAGAATCATCCGCCGTGGCCCAGACACCCCTTGACCTGGCATCCTATTCCGTTGGCTCTTCTGGTTGAGCCTCTATCCAAGACGACCTTGGATAAAGGTGGTCATCCAGCACCGTTACTTATTGGTCCACTGACTAGGGTCATCCAGCACCCCTCTGCTTGGCACTCTGATCGCAGCAGCCCAGCTTACCTCCCCGAGACAAAGGGCCCCTGGAGACCATGAGTGAGTCCACTGCAAAGTTAAAATCCCATATTAGAAGTTAACAAAAAGGATTTTTCATGTAAGGCAGTGAGCTGAAACAGGTAGGTGATGGGTAGTCCCGAGCCAAGGAAGGGATCCTCCTCACGGGGCAGCCGTTTCTCCTGCCCTCCTCCCATACTGGCCCAGCTGACCCCCAGATCACAGGGTAGTGCGGTTTGCACATCACCCCATGTCCAAGGGCAAGCCTACTGGCTGAATAGATGAATGAATACATTCAGCGTCTGTCTCAGTCAGCTTGGGCTGCTGTAACAAATGATCACAGACTGAGTGGATTAAACGGCAAACTTTTCTTTCTCACAGTTCTGGAGGCTGAAGTTCAAGGTGCTGGCAGATCTGGTATTTGGTGAGGGCCCGATTTCTGGTTTAAAGTTGGTTGATTTCTTGCTGTATCCTCACATGTCTGGAGAGAGAGAGAGACAGACAGAGAGAGAGAGGAAAAGATAGAGAAAGGAAACAAGCTCTCTCAGTTTTTTAAAATTAATTTTTATTGGAATCTAGTTGCTTTACAATGTTGTGGTAGTTTCTGCTGTACAGCAAAGTAAATCAGTTATACGTATACATATATCCCCTCTTTTTCAGATTTCAAGCTCTCTCATTTTTTTTTTTTTTTAACACGGGCCTCTCACTGTTGTGGCCTCTCCTGCTGTGGAGCACAGGCTCCGGATGAGCAGGCCCAGCGACCATGGCTCACGGGCCCAGCTGCTCCACGGCATGTGGGATCTTCCCGGACCGGGGCACGAACCCGTGTCCCCTGCATCGGCAGGCGGACTCTCAACCACTGCACCACCAGGGAAGCCCTCTCATTTTTTTTTAAAGGTACGAATTATATCACGAGGGCTCCATTCCCATATCTAATTATCTCCCAAAGCCTCCACTCCCTAATAACATCACATTAGGGATTAGGATTTCAAGGTACAAATTTTGGGGAGACACAAACATTCAGTTTACAAGCGACTCAGTCTCTTTTTCTGGGGTCCTTCCTTCCCTCTCTCACATTTTTCCATGAACTGTTTATTAGTCATAACTATTGGGTTTGTAATCATCACCATATTAAGCTTTGGTGTGATTCATATTAAATTTTGGTGTAATTTCAATGTCAGTATCTACATGTGTATTTAAAACCAAATGGAGCTCAAATCTCTACCCAAACAAGGCAAGCATATTGCAATCTTCCCCTAAAGAAATAATTAAAAGACACCTTTGGAACAACTGCGGAAACTTGAATAGGAAGTAGATATTATCAGATAATAGAAAATTATCAATAATTTCCTTGGGGCGGTAATTGTGATTATGTAGGAAAATGGCTTTATTTTTAAGAGATGCATGATTATATATTTAGGGGTAATTTAGGGGTAAATTACATGATATCTGTAATTTACTTTCAAATGACTTGCAATATTTATTTATTATCTCTTCATCTGTATAGATAAAACAAATATGGCAAAATGTTAAAAATTTTGGATCCTACACGATAGGTCTGTGTATGATCGTCCTCCTATTCTTCTGTATGTCTGAGGATTTTCATAAAGAGCGTTGGAAAAAGTGATACAGCAGGTGTTTATGATCTTGGGAATAACTGTGACCCCAAAATATCGTCTGTTTCAGGCTTACCTCCCACCAAAACTGCACTTGAACCATGAGTGTTGGAGAATAATCTTCCCTTCAGGAAAGAGTTCCTCTGTCTTCTTTGGCAGCCTCTTCTGTATTTTCATAATCTTTGCTGTCAAGAAGTTCTTCCTGATGTCTGTCACAAATGGTCTCCGTGAAATCACTGAGGCTCTTGGCTACTTTGGGATCTGCTGATTTCAGACCTTGGAGGTTTGGAGCAGGTACTAGATTTCTGCTTTCCTTCAGGATTCAAATTCTCATAGGCATTCTGGAATGGCTGGCGAGACAAGCGTCTTCCCAGTGTGGTCTGATATCTACCTGGAAACTCGGAAGGGAAACGGGATGCAGGGCTGTGACGCGGAGCCAGCAGTGCTGTCCCAGCCTCTCACTCCATTCACTGCTCAGAAGGGAGGTCTTCCTTCCGTGACTGCCCAACTGAAATAGCATCCCATCACTCTACGCCTGTTTTCTTGATTTCCTTTTTTGAGGAGCATCGATAATTGCCTGACATTACATCACATGTAGTCATTTACGGCTCTCCTCTAGGAGAAAGCACGCTCTGAGCAAGTGGGGTCTGGTCTACACCACTGGTTCTCCAACTTGATGTGCGTCAGCGTCTGCTGGAGGGCTTGTTAAAACACAGAGTTCTGGGGCCACACCGAGAGCTTGTAGTTCAGTAGGTCTGAGACGGAGCCTCGGTGAATCTGCGTTTCTAACAAGTTCCCGGGTGAACCTGATGCTCCTGGTCCTGGCATCTCATCCTGAGAGCCGCGAGGCTGCTTTTCGCCAAGGTGCCCCTGCGCGCGGGATAGTAAATGCTCCGTGAGTACTTGTGGGATGAATGAACGAATGAGTGAGTGAATGAGTGGAAGCTGGCTGGCTGATAGGATTAGTGGTCTCTGGAAATGCGAGAACTTTGAAAACCAAATAACTAGCGGCTGAGGAAACCATTGTGGTTCCCACGCTGAAGACCTCTGACTTGGGGCCCCTGTCCAGGCACAGTTTGCTAAGAAGAACTTGGGCGCACAAAATCATTTTTTTTAAATTAATTAATTTAGTTTTGGCTGCGTTGGGTCTTCGTTGCTGCGCGTGGGCTTTCTCTAGTTGCAGTGAGCGGGGACTGCTCTTTGTTGCCGTGCTCGGGCTTCTCATTGCTGTGGTTTCTCTTGTTGTGGAGCACGGGCTGTAGGCGTGCGGGCTTCAGTAGTTGCAGCATGCGGGCTCAGTAATTGTGGCTCACGGGCTTAGTTGCTCCGCGGCATGTGAGATCTTCCCGTGGAACCAGGGATCGAATCCATGTCCCCTGCATTGGCAGGCAGATTCTCAACCACTGTGCCACCAGGGAAGCCCCAAGATCATTGTTATAACTTGTTCTTCCAACCCTTGACAGGGAATTTAGGGATGTTTAGGAATATTTTAAGATTTTTGAGGATTACGTCATGGAGGATAAATTCTATCTACTTCCCTTTAGTACCTTTATCAGAAAGAGACGATGGAAGGAGACAATCCAGTGGTCTGAATTTGCAGGACTTTTTTGGCTTTGGTGCCTTCCTAGACTGCTTTTCCTTTCTTAGGGATATTTCCTTCTAGTCAGTTTCATTCTAGAGGAAGTACCATTATAAGAGATACTTCCTTTGGAGTTGCAAGCTTAGGGCTACCTGGATGGCCACCAAGAGGCCACTCTCCAGTTGGATTTGATCTCTGGAATCTCACAGAGACAGAAGAGTTTAGCTAAGTGCCCCAGAGACCCTTCCTCAAGATATATTTGACTGTTATTTTTCTACTGTTAGAAACAAAACACGCTGTCAGCCACGTAGAGAGCTGGGTTAGTGAACTAAGTGCTATAGAGTAAGAACAGAACAGTCTTAGGTAATACAATTAGCAATGTGTTCTATTTGCATAAAATGATTGTTTCCCAATGACACAGATGATCTCATCTCCCTTGGCGTTATTCTATAGTGGACAGTTTGGTGTTTAAGGAGCTCTGGGCCAGTGGAGTACTTTTTGCTTCAAGATGTATGTTTGTTGCCAAGACTGTGTACACATGCCCTACGGTGAAGATAAGCTCTGGTCTGAAAATGCATGTGTATACATATGCACACACACACACGCCAACTAAATACATAAGTTTGCACACAGGAATCCAGGCCGAAGAAGCAGGGCTGCCCTGGTGTGCTCAGATGGCTGGGGGAGTGGCGGTCTGGTACATTTTCAAGGCTCTGTTTTGGTGTCAGATTGAGTGGAGATAGAGCATCCATTAATTTAGCAGAGCATCTGGGATCTTTAAAGCCAGAAAGAGCCATACAATTTATCAATCTTAATTTGCTCGTGCTGCAGTTGGACAGAGGAGATCTCTGGGAAACTCTGACAGGACCCAGATGTTCCCCATGCAGCTGCTGTCACACTCACCAGCAGAGACGCCCAGCTCCCCGCCGACTGCCTCTCCCCTGAGCCGTCCCTTGCATTTGGCCTGCTGAGCTAATGCCTACACAGTATTTAGTCACAGAAACACACCGACTCGGTTAGGTATCCTGTGGGCGACCCCTCCTTGCACTAGGAAACTACCCTATTGTCAGCTGTTGGCCCTGGGACCAGGGTGAAACTTTCAATCTAATGAACATTCGAGTTCTTAGTGGATTGAGAGGGAATTGGCCAACCCACATAGACAGGATATTCTCAGATCTCAGAAATGCTCTCCCGCGTCAGCCATGTTTGAAGGCCAGTGGAAGAGTATGATGATCACTTCATTATTTTAGGTTCCTCGAAGGTAGGAATTGAATCTTATACATCTTTTTTTCTGGCAGTTTCTCCTATAACGGCATATATAGCTATGCTCAGTTAATATTGTGCACAGCTGAATGGGACCACTGGACTTTCACCAACTTATCCATTTTCATATATTCATCTTCTCCTTTTAAATTTCTTCTTGAAAATGAGGTTTTTTGTTTCTTAGGGTTAAAAACAACCAAACTTCTCTACACTTTACGTTTTTGATTTTCTATGGACCCTATCCTGGACCAGGCTCCGGGCATATAGAAGGAGATGAGACAGATAACATTTTTGCCTCCACACACTTTAAAATCTGGTGGTTGAGGCAGAGAAGTAAGTAGCTCTTGCACACAGTGATAAATGCTCTAGGGCCAGGGGAGGGGAGGTACTGGGTTTGTGAAAGGGCATCACCCATTTCGTATCCTAGCCCAGGCATCAGGGTGGAGGAAGCAATGCTGATTTTGGAGAAGGAGTGAGCCAGGTAAAGATGAGGGCTGAATCACACGGTTCACAAAGGAGTGGAGTGTGCTATTTTGTTGTCGCCGCAGTTGCTTTGATGGCAGGGAGAGGGAATAATTTCCCTGCACTTTTGCTGTAGGGACCCTGCTCATGGAACGAACAGGTGACTTGTCTTCCATGACATACAGGTGCAAGATTTTTGGCATTTGCACTGTTCTTTGAATTTAGCCATTATCTTTCAGAAGGCCTCAGTAAAAATGTAAATACTCCCAGGGAGAGGTAATTAAAAAGTTATTACCCATTAGCAACTTTAGGTGAAATAAATCCTCTCTTCATGTTTTCTCGTCAGCTCTCTGGGCTCTGAGGAAATGATCAGCAAGGCTGTTGTATTTTCAGGGGAGGAGGTAAGGTTCAGAAGAAGGAGGGAAAACCAGAGATGGGAAGGTCTTGAGGTTCCCAGTTGGGTTTGGGGCATTATTTCCAGCTGGGGTTACTAGGTCTTACTTTTACTCCACTCAGAAGGTCCCCGGACCAAGTAAGTTGGGAAAACACATACATAAAGAGTGCGAAAGTTTCTTTATAGTGGGACTTTTCAGGGCCTCCATGATGCCAAGACGCACTCTGATTCTCTGAGAGATGTTATAACGTTAAACATTTCACAAGTGTATTTGACCGTGGCACCCCCTTGGTGGAAAATTTTCTGGTATTAGTGTTCCAGGCAACACACTTTGGGAAATTCTGATTTGGAGGTTGGAGTCACCAGTGAAAGGAAAAGCAACTCCAGGAGGGACCCTACTGTGTCATTGTGATGACCAGAGCATGACATGGTGGAGCGTGTTGGACTGATTCCTTTTTACGCAGGGTCAGCTTTATTTCTTGCATGAATATCTGTTTATGCCTCACCTATGGGATATTTCAGTCCTGTAAACAATCCTCCATTCATTTGTTCATTCATTCATTTATCTGTAATTTTTTTTTGAGATTAAAGTTTTGCACTGTGCTCTCCAAAATGAGGCAGACTCATAGGGTGTCTTTGCTTGTTCACTTGCTTTCCAGCAAAATGAGCAAACTTTGTCTATAAATGTCCCATGCAATCCATCTTGTCCCCTTGACCTCTTTTATCTTGTGTCGTTTATCAGTTCATCTTGGAAACACACACTTTCACCAAGTTGACCATGACTATTTATATACATTTGGAAGACATTCCATTGGAAATTACTCTGCAAATCTTCTGTTCAGTAAAGCAAGGAAGTGGTAATAGGACCCTCCTGTTTCATCACTGTGTGTGTTTTCCTTAAGATAGTTTCCTGCGGTGTTATCAGCCAGTTAACATGAAGAAAATCTCCTGCAGGCATTCCAAAACTGCCTTCCAACTCCTTCGGTTTCTTCTGGAGCAAGAAAGAAGCTCTTTCTTTGCTAAAAGCTGAGAAGGCAAAATCTAGGCGAGGAAAGGGGGAGAGCTATTTGTTTTCTTGATTTCAACTATTTAAACATCTACCATGCAGAAGAGGTTCTGCTGTGCTCTGCAAAAACTGTGGAAGGGGGCAGATGACGTGGCCATGTGGCCCTTGCCATCAGAAGGCTGATAAGAGAGGAGAAAGAGAAACATCATGCATCATTGATTAACTCTCGGGCAGATAAAGGCAAATAGGAGAGAACAACAAAATGCCCCAAGACTCACACTCTGAGTGGGGTGAAGGGAGAGTTTTCTGTGATGATTTCATGAGAAAGGAGGTAGCCTTGGAGACAGGCTTTGAGGGACGGTTGGGATTTCACCTTGAAGACAGTCAGGGATGATGTTTCGTGGGGAGGGAAGAATGAGAGCACAGGTGTGAACATAAGGTGTGTTCAAGATGCAGTAGGCAAGGGCTTCCCTGGTGGCGCAGTGGTTAAGAATCCGCGTGCCAATGCAGGGGACACGGGTTCGAGCCGAGGTCTGGGAAGATCCCACATGCCATGGGGCAACTAAGCCCATGCGCCACAACTACTGAGCCTGCGCTCTAGGGCCCGCGAGCCACAACGACTGAAAACTACTGAAGACCGCGCACCTAGAGACCGCGCACCGCAACCAAGAGTAGCCCCTGTTCGCCGCAACTAGAGAAAGCCCGCACACAGCAATGAAGACCCAACGCAAATAAATTTATTTAAAAAAAGAACATTCAATAGGCAATTGTCTGGATGTTTGCGCTCATTCACCTGTATTGTCAGGTAGAAATCAGGAGTCATTCTTGACTCCTGCTCTGCCTGTCCCCACCTTTCACTCGACTGGTCCCCAGTTGTGGATTTTATCTCCTGGGTATCTTCTAACACCCCACCCCCATTCCCACCACATCTTTCCCAGCAATGGAGCCCTGTTTGATGTCTCTTTTTCCTCCTGGGCTCCCTCCCATCTCTCTCCAGAGCAAACTTCCCGAAGGGCAGACCTAACTTTTCGCCCACCTTCCACAGTGGCCCAGGGCCATCGAGATAGAGTCCAAATTCCTGACTGTGGTCTGGGCTCCAAGATCAGAAAAACGTGGGCTCAAATTCTTGCTCTATCTTTACGACTTATGTGACCAGCTGTGTTCACCCATGCTGTGTAACCAAACCCCATTTTCCTCCTCCAGATAGCGGGCACCGTTAGCAGCCATCCTTCGTCTTCTTGTTGCAGTTGTCCCTCCTCCTCTTTCCCTTCCTGGTTCCCACCTGCAACCTGAGCCTGGCTTCCAGGCACTGCTGTGTCCCCAACCGCACAGTGTTCTCGCTCGACCTTACCTGTGTCCTCCCATCCACTTTTGTTCCCCCTTCCACCTGTCCTGCAAGACTTGCCTCCAGCCTCCCCTCCTCTTGGAAACTGCCTGAACCCTCCCTGGTCCCCAGCCCTATTTTGCATCCCTTTTCTGTGTTCCCATCCCTCCCAATACTTACCTTACAGTGCGTGTGCCTGCCTCTCCCCATACCTGGCTGACTGTTTCTCAGGATAGATTTTCAGAAGTGGGATCACAGGTCAAATGATACTCGTATTTTGAATTTAGATAGATACCAAGGGCCAGATTGCGCTCGTGAAAGGAGTATCAATTTCCACTCCCATAAGCATTGGATAAAACGGTCTTATTTCCCTCAGCCTTGCTAACCCTGGGTAGGATCACTGTTTTCAGTCTTTGCCAATCTGATAGGTGACATTTGATATATCATTGTTGCTTAATAAGACTTTCTTTGATCTCTAACATTTCCTGGTATCTGTAGTTCTACCTTTGTGAATTGCTTCTTTGTTTTTTGCCCATTCTTCTGGTGGAGAATTCCCCTTTCCCTTGTTGATTTGTAAAATGGCTTTCTATATTCACCTTTAAAAAGATGCATTGCAAATATTTCCCCTCATTTGTTATATAAACTAACATCATATGTCTTTTTTTTTTTTAACCACGGGGAAGTTTAAAACCTATCAAGCTTTTCCTTTGCAATTTCCGAGTTGTTTTTTTTGTTGTTGTTGTTGTTTTTTGTTTTTGTTTTGTTTTGGGTTTTTTTTTTGGTACATAGAAAGACATCCCTCATGGTAGGATTATAAAAAATATAAAATAGGGATCAATCTTCATTTTTCCGCAAAACTTGTAGTCTATTCTTTCAACGGTATCGGATCTTTTCTCGATGAATTACCAATTTAAGATATTTACATCATGTAACAAATTTGTGTGCGTGTGTGTGTGTGTGTGTGTGTGTGTGTGTGTGTGTGTATTTGCATTTAGTTCCTGGACTCTTCATCCTATTCCATTGGTCTATATCTCTTTTCTTGTATGACATCTATACTCTTTCAGTTAATGGGCCTGATAGTATATTTTGATATCTGGCAAGTCTACCTTCAACCAGCTTATTTTCTGTAATTTTCCTACGGCCTCGTCACCTTGGAATGAGGAAAGGAATCATAACCATCTTTAGTCTCAGAAGATGTCTGGGATGCCGGCAACCTGCGTAGATCCCATATCCTGGATCAGTGAGTTCTCTTAGAAATTCTCATGAATGGGGGTTGGCCTCGGATCTGAGGATGCTTTTGCAGAGCCTCTGGGTCTTCATTCTGGCCCGAACCTCTGGGAGGGCCTGTGCACGTTTAGACTATTTCTGTAACATTGGTGGTTCTAGAAACTAGGTGTGTACCTTTTAGAGATTGACGATGGTGGTGGGTAAGGATAGAGGTGAAGCAGGGCCAGAAAAAGAATGATACGATTTTGAACTCTGTTGTCATTCTGATTTATACTTGGTACCAATGTGATCTCTGCAAAAGGTTAGCTTCCACATTCATAAAATTGGGACACTGAAGCAGATCTATTACTCTTAAAATCAAATGTGGGAAGGGACAGACTGCAAACATGAACAATGGGAACTGGAATACTGTGTGAAATATTCATCTCCGGAAGGAATGAGGTGTTGTTTATTCATACCATGAAGTCCTTTTAATATTTTTAGGGCCAGGAGGAGAGAGATTTTACCCCACTGCCTTATATGGGTCCTGTTCTATCGTTTCCTGAAAGAGTGCGCTGGAATTCACCTTGCCTTCATTCATGCATTTGTGTTTCTAGCCACCAAAACTTGCTGTCTTAACTCAACCCAGTCCTGCAAAATGCCATCTGCCAGAAACAGAGCAGGGAAAGCAGCAGGAAAAGTTTGGATTAAGCCTGCAGAGACGCTCTGCTGTAGAACGGTCATAGATGAGGAAGGGAAAGGGTTACACAGGTCAAATTCCACTGAAGCAAGACTTGCGTTAAATCTTCTGTGGTCTGCACTCTCCCCGTGATCAGTGATTTTCCTTTAAGTAGGTTATCACCTTGGCGTGTAAAAATCTTTTGTTATCTTGCAGTTTTGTGGTGACTAGATTTCACCTATAAATAGGAATTGCATGAATATGTTCTGGAAATGAGGAGCAGATCAGCCCTAAACTCGGCCTTCAGAGGTGACTTGTCAGATTACGGACGGAATATGGTTTCTCTTTCGTTAGAAAACGACACATTTCGTAGATGTGGTGTCATCAGGAAATGTACAATATGTGAGATTTCAAAATGCTGTTCCGTTGTCAGGATGTCATCAAGCATCTTATTTCTGCTCTGAGTTTGCAAAATGGAACCCATATTTTCTTTCTAGAGACACAGACAGAACTATTCCCATGCATAAAAATGACTATTTCATCAACTCTCAGTTGTGTTTTATTATTTTCCTTTGTCTTCATTCTTGAATCCAATCAGCCCTCAGATACCAAAAACAGAAAAAGAAAAAAAAAAGATACTTGCAGTTTAATGCGTCTAGTATAGGAGAATATTTTGCTTGACCATCAATGGTCCAAAACCCATTCTTCCCAAATCGCAATGCAATTGAATATGCAACGAAGGCATCAATGTATATCTGGAGTTTGCTTGTTTGGTTTTGTTTTGATTTTTGACTGGCAGCTTGTTTTTATTAAATATCTCCAGAATTAAGGGTACCCCCTTCACAGTGACCACAAGACATTGTTGAGGGTTTAGACCTGCCAGACACAGAAATGGGCTCTGGTGGCCCATAGGCAAAGGCAGAGTTCCTGACCTGAGTGGGTAGATGGAGAGATAACACAGAATGACCATCTGGGATGTTGTGAGAAAACACAGAATTAGGGATGGGGATGGGGTGTCACCGAAGGCTTTCAGGAGGTGGTGATGTCTGAGCTGACTCGACAGAGAAGTGGGATTGGGCCAAGCGAAGGAGGGGCTGAGAAAGGGGCTCCGGGCAGGGGGAAAGCATGGCAAAATCCAGGAAGCATGGTAAGTAATCCAGAGTGGGGAGAAAGTCGGGCACTTGTGGGAAATGGGATGGGCGGCAGGAAAATGGGCAATGCTGGTGTCGTGAAGGACCTCATGTACCATCATCTTGAGGATGAATCAGAGCCTCTGAGAAGTGGGCAATGAAGTTGGGGCGATGGGCACAAGACACACGATCAGACTGATACCTTGGAACGAGCAGTTTGGCAAAAGTGTAGAAGAAGGGCAAAGAGAGATTGAAGACGGTGAAGGTGATTCGCAAGTTGTGGTAGTGATGAGTGTGAAAACTAAAGCAGGCTTGGACTAGACAGTGACATGAGGACGGAGAGGATGCTTCTGATTTAACAGACATCTTTGTTGGTCGGGTTGGAGAGAGAGAGGAGTCTAGAATGATTCCTTGGTTGTTCGGGCAGCTGGAAGCATAATTGCTGGCTGAGATAAAGAAGGGGATGTAGGGGAGAGTGGGTCTGCACTGGATGGATGGGGTCTAAGTGTAAACAGCTTTTTTTGTATTCGTGTCTGTAGCTCAGGAGTGAATTCTGACCTAGAGACATCGCCTCTCCCTCCAGCCCCCAGTAACCACTACTCCACTTTCTATCTCTATGGATTTGACTACTCCAGATATTTCATATTAGTGGAATCGTACAGTATTTGTCCTTTTGTGACGTGGCACGTATCACAATTTCCTTCCTTTTTAAGGCAGAATAGTATTTCATTGTATGGATATAACGCTGTGTTTCTCCATCCTTTTGTGGATGGACATTTGGATTTTCACCTTTTGGCGGTTGTGAGTACTGCTGCTACGAACATTCGTGTGCAAGTATCTGTTTGATTCCCTGCTTTCAGTTCTTCTGGGTCTATGTTTAACTTTTTGTGGAACCACCATTCTGTTTTCCACAGTGACCGTGCCATTTTACATTCCAGTCAGCAATGCGCGAAGGTTCCAATTTTTCCGTATTCTCACCAATACTTATTTTCTGAGTTTTGATTTGATAATAGTTTGGCAACTGTTCTTTTAACTTTTCTCTCTTTGCAGCTTGTGGCAGAGGCTGCTCTGTGTTCATTAAGCTACGTTTTTCTTTTCCTTTTTCTCTGGGTACATAGGTAGATGACATTTCCAAGCATCCCTCTTTGTAAGCAGGGCTGACTTCTGTCCAGTAAAGTATATCTGCTGCTCCCCGGCCTGGCTCATAAAAACTTCTGATGTTTCATATCCCATCTACTGGCTAAATGGAAAAGATTCGAGGGACCTAGGCGAGGGCAGAGCCACAAGACAGAAGGAACCTGGTACTGAATGAGCGAGAAAGCACATTCTCTAAAGTCACTAAAATCAGGGGATACTTGTTATCGTTGTTACTGTCCACTGACGCAGGACTGCTCGATCTCTCGCTTTTTTCTCAGCTCGGCTGCTTCATTTCCTTGAAGGATTAGCCTTGTTTGCTTCTGCATACCTGAGGCAGAAGATAGCCACCCTGAAGTTTGCATGTCCCTTCATTGCTTCCAGTTTGGTAATTAGTGGAGATTATTAGTATTGTTAGAATCCAGGTTCCCATGGTAGAGAATCTGAGAGGTCCCAGTTGAGGCAGATAGCCTCCCCTGTGCCAGTTTGCTAGGACCACTCATCGGCACCACTGTCTACAAGCTGGGGCTGCTGGGGGCTCATCCAGAAGAGAAGGTCGTTGTCGCCTAATGGGCGCCTTTAACGGTATCGACCACACATTGTTTCTTAAAATGTGGTCTGAGGATTCCCTGATTTAGTGTCACCTAAGGAATCGGAGTCTCAGGGCTGGAGGGAGTGGAGTGGCTCCAGAAATCTGCACGTTTGACAAGCACCCCGGTTGATGCCGATGCTCTCTGACATTGGAGAACTAGTGTTGTATTCTAGGGCTCTCAGTGGTGCTTTAATGCCTAATCTTGATGAGAGTTTATACAAAGATCACCTGAGACAGAGAGTTAAAAATCCTCCTGTGAAAGGTCACCAGAAACGGGCCTGCAAAAGCTCTCTTTGATTTAAAACTGTATACTATTTCTTCATATTTAACCAAAGTCTCTTGAAGTGCTTTCAGTTCCTTTGTGGTTATGTGCTAAGGGTTTAGTTGGGCGTTGCAAGCTCCAACGCTTTCAGGGACTGGACAGGTATCGTAAATAAAAGTTGCAGAAAGATTTAAGTCAATTAGAAATGATGGGACCCATGGGAAAACGGGGCGGGTGTGTGTGTGTGCCCAGCAAAGGCTTCCATACTGAAACAGCTGTGTTCACTGCCACGGCCAGACAAAAGACGTGTCTCAAGGCCAGATTTGGCAAGAGAGCCTGTGAGTTTGGAACCTTTGCTAAGAAATCTCTTCTTCCATCCAAATCAAATGATTCCAAATCCTTTCATCTTTATTCACATGACCTCTTCACCAGGAGTTGTTTTTGCTACTTGTTTTCAGACCCTCCTGCCTCTTCTTAAAAAAGGTGGAGAAGGAAGTTCTCCCGAAGTTCATCATATAACATGAAAACCATTAGTGCTGAGAAAAGGTCTTTATTTTCTTTTTCTTTCCTTCTTTTTTTATTGAAGTAGAGTTGATTAAGGTCTTTATGTTTAAATGTCATCATTTCCATTAATATAGGTTATCGGTGTGTTTGTTTAGAACCATGGTTGTTTAAGTATTTTGATTAAGGTAATATATAAGCCTGAAGGAAAATTTGGGAAAGAAATAGAAAAAATAAGCAAAGTGAATAAATCATTTCTCCATCCAAAAGTTATCACTGTGAACATTTGGATGTATTTTCTTCCAGTTTTTTTTCCATGGAGAGTTTGAAAAATTATTTTTTTTGAACTCCACCTTCTTCCAAAATGGATTAAAGACAACTATAAAAATCACTTATAAGTGATTGCTTTTGTTCATCTCTATGCAAATATATATATATATATAAAATTGCAATCATATTGTGTGTGTATGAGTGCGTGTGTGTGCAGTTTGTAAAAGTTACATGTCTAAGAGACTTTTCCATGTTGTTACTTGTAACAGCAATGGGAACATGTATAGAACACTCATTGTGTATCAGATGCTGCTGTTCTGAGAACTTTGCATGGACTGCCGTATTCAATTCTCCCAATGAAGTGAGTGTTGTTATTAGGTCCGATTTTCAGATCAAGACCTTGGGGCACAGAGAGGTTCAGGGCTTGCTGTTCACACAAAGAGGAAGTGGTGCGCTCAGAACCAGATATATGCTGGCCTGAAACCAGAGTCTGTAAGCTTCACACCATGCGGTTCTGCCTCTCAGGCTTCTAAACTCTTGGGGAGAGTTACATAGCCTGTACTACAGTTTTTCTTTTTCTTTCTTTTAAGCTGACAATACTAAAATTGATATTTAGGTACTTTCCAAAATTTTACTATTACAGATAATATTACAGCGATATCTTGGTACACACAAGCACGTATTTCTCCAAAAATGATACCAAGCCATGGGCATTGCTGAGTCATCAATTAATGGATCTTTAGCATTTTATTCTATACTGCCAACAAAAGCTCTACCAATTTGTATTCCAAACTGGCCTCTGAGAATACCTGTTTCCTTGCCAATGTATGACAATATATATCCTTTTAATTTTTGCTAATGCAATGGGTGAAAAAATATCTCATTAAAAAATTTGCATTTCCCTTATGACCAGCAAAGCTATGTTTATCAGTCATTTTTCCCTTCTGTGAATTGCCTATTAAGAGCCTTTTCTTGGGATTCCTTTATATATTTTGGATAAAAATTCAGTGTTCATTTTGGGGAGCATTAAAAAGAATAAGCTAGGGTACAAGTTAAGAGCATGGCCTCTGAAGCCAGGCTGCCTGGATTCAAATCTTGGGTGTGGCACTTACTAGCTGTGTGGTGTGATGGTGGCCAAGTTACTTGACCTCTCTATGGCTCAGTTTCCTTGTCTGAAAAATGGGAAAGATATTAATAGTCCCTATCTCACATTGTCTTAGGATTCAACGAATTAGGACACAGTAGAGTACTAGCACCTGGCACATAACAATAAGCACCATATGAAGCAGTTGTTCTTATTATTATTTGCTGCAAATATTTTTCTACCTGCTGCTCTTCTTCAACTTTGTGATGTCTTTCACAAGGAGCAAATTGAACATTTTTGAATAAAACTCATCCATCTCTGCAGAGCTTGCATTTCATGTCTTTTCTGAAGGAGGCCGTCTCTATCCTAAGGTTATTAACAAATTCTGTTTATTTTAGCATCGATGTAGCATTTATTTTCTCACAAATCCATTTGGAGTTTATTTTTGTGTCAAGTGTGGGATAGAAATCTACCCACTGCATGGAAGAAGCAGCTAATGTTGATGATCTACCCTCGGATCGCCTTATGGATCCTGAGGCTGGTTCCCCTCGGTAATGTTGCCATCTCACGGGCTCAGCTTGGTCTCTGCTGTTGGCGGGGTGGGCACCCTGAGTGGCAGGGGAGGGAAGATCAGTGTTGTTGGACCATGGATTGGCCTCCATCTCAGGGCCCACAGTCCATGGCACGTATTCTACCTGCCCTCTGGCATCTGTCTGGGGCTGGCCAATGAGAGAGATTGGTGGGAGATCAGAAGTCAGGATGAAAGAGAGATTGGAGTATTTATTTATTCCTCTTACTCGTTCCCTGTCCAGCCACAAATTTGCTCTCTGTAAATAATTCTTCTTTTAACATTCTTCAGTTCAATCTGTTGAATGTTCTATAAGTGTCCTGCTGGAACTTTGATTACTACAGCAATGGAAATGAAATGAGAGAAAATGTGAAACCACAAAGGAGGAAGACATTTAAGGCTGACACATATGGTAGAATTGGTTAGAAATCCCCTCAAAAATCTGAGCACTATCAATGAGTCCAAAGCCATCTGGCTAGTAAATTGCCAGGCCTCGATTTAAACAGTGTCCACCCAGCCTCCAAATGATGTTCTTTTTTCTCTACATGGTTGTCTCAGTTCTGTACCCGACCCCACATATTCACTTGAAAATGGGCCATGTCTTTGTGGGAAAAGAGGTTACAGAAGAGAAGGTATTGTATGGGGATTTTTATATCTAAATTATATATAATGTGTGTCTGTACATATGCATAGATACCCATTCATATCTGGAAAGTTATTTATCTAAATATTAAAGGTGATTATTTTTGGCTGATGGAATTTTTACTCTCTTATAATTCTGAGTATTATTTGAATTATTTTACCAAAAAGACACCATTTTGTAATATTAAAAATAAAAGTAAAATGCGGATCCCTGTCGGGGGCAAAATCTGAACACTGTAAGGAAATACACTGAACGAGGTCTGTAGCTGACGGCCATCTTATGATGGTGCTCACATTGGGCAAAGCTAACTAACTGTTTCAGCAGTATGAGGTGCTCAGTTGAGATTTAAAGTTTGTGGTCTTCTGTCCTAGCATAAAACTATCTTCCAGGGTGCATATTTGTGTTATTTTTGTTGGGGGAGGAAAGTGAACTGAAAAGGGAGGGAGTAGATAACGCTGCTGTCAACACATAATTAAAAGGATTTTTTCAGGGTCATGTTTTTTAGGGACCTATGATTCTCATGAGATAACAAGGATGAAATGCAGCTTGAGCTACAGAGGCATTGAAAGAATTTTTAGTGATTGTATACAAAACCCTTTGACCTGTAGACTAAGACTTTCTCCATGCTTTAAAACTCCTTTAAAAATAACCTCATTACAGTCTCAGAGACCTCAGGGACAACATTAAACATACCAACATTCGAATTATAGGGGTCCCAGAAGAAGAAGAGAAAAAGAAAGGGACTGGAAAAGATTATAGTTGAAAATTTCCCTAATATGGGAAAGAAAATAGTCAATCAGGGACAGAGAGTCCCATACAGGATAAATCCAAGGAGAAACACACCAAGACACATATTAATCAAACTATCAAAAATTAAATACAAAGAAAAAATATTAAAAGCAGCAAGGAAAAAATGACAAATAATATACAAGGAAATTCCCATAAGGTTAACAGCTGATTTTTCAGCAGAAACTCTGCAAGCCAGAAGGGAGTGGCAGGACATATTTAAAGGGATGAAAGGGAAAAACCTACAACCAAGATTACTCTACCCAGCAAGGATCTCATTCAGATTCGATGGAGAAATTAAAACCTTTACAGACAAGCCAAAGTTACGAGAATTCAGCACCACCAAACCAGCTTTACAACAAATGCTAAAGGAACTTCTCTAGGCAGGAAACACAAGAGAAGGAAAAGACCTACAAAAACAAACCCCAAACAATTAAGAAAATGGTAATAGGAACATACATATTGATAGTTACCTTAATTGTAAGTGGATTAAATGCTCCAACCAAAAGACATAGACTGGCTGAATGGATACAAAAACAAGACCTGTATATCTGCTGTCTACAAGAGACCCACTTCAGACCTAGGGACACATACAGACTGAAAGTGAGGAGATGGAAAAAGATATTCCATGCAAATGGAAATCAAAAGAAAGCTGGAATAACAATTCTCATATCAGATAAAATAAACTTTAAAATAAAGGCTCACAAGACACAAAGAAGGACACTACATAATGCTCAAGGGATCAATCCAAGAAGAAGATATAGCAGTTGTAAATGTTTATGCACCCAACATAAGAGCACCTTAATACAATAAGGCAAATGCTAACAACCATAAAAGGGGAAATCAACAGTAAGACAATCATAGTAGGGGACTTTAACACCCACTTTCACCAATGGACAGATCAACCAAAATGAAAATAAATAAACACAAGCTTGAACTGATACATTAAACAAGATGGACTTAATTGATATTTATAGGACATTCCATCCAAAAACAACAGAATGCACTTTCTTCTCAAGTGCTAATGGAACATTCTCCAGGAAAGATCATATTTGGGTCAGAAATCAAGCCTTGGTAAATTTAAGAATACTGAAATCATATCAAGTATCATTTCTGACCACAACGCTATGAGACTAGATATCAATTACAGAAAAAAACTGTAAAAAATACAAACACATGGAGGCTAAACAATATGTTACTAAATAACCAAGAGATCACTGAAGAAATCAAAGAGGAAATCAAAAAATACCTAGAAACAAATGACAATGAAAACACGATGACCCAAAACCTATGGGATGCAGATAAAGCAGTTCTAAGAGGGAAGTTTTTAGCAATACAATCCTACCTCAAGAAACAAGAAACATCTGAAGTAAACAACCTAACCTTACACCTAAAGCAATTAGAGAAAGAAGAACGAAAAAACCCCAAAATTAGCAGAAGGAAAGATTTCATAAAGATCAGATCAGAAGTAAATGAAAAATAAATGAAGGAAACAATAGCAAAGATCAATACAACTAATAGCTGGTTCTTTGAGAAGATAAACAAAATTGATAAACCATTAGCCAGACTCATCAAGCAAAAAAGGGAGAAGACTCAAATCAACAGAATTAGAAATGAAAAAGAAGTAGCAACTGACACTGCAGAAATGCAAACAATCATGAGAGATTACTACAGGCAACTCTATGCCAATAAAATGGACAACCTGGAAGAAATGAACAGTTTCTTAGAAGAGCACAACCTTCAGAGACTGAACCAGGAAGAAATAGAAAATATAAACAGACCAATCACAAGCACTGAAATTGAGACTATGATTAAAAATCTTCCAGCAAACAAAAGCCCAGGACCAGATGGCTTCACAGGCGAATTCTATCAAACATTTAGAGAAGAACTAACACCTATCCTTCTCCAACTCTTCCAAAATATAGCAGAGGGAGGAACACTCCCAAACTCATTCTACAAGGCCACCATCACCCTGATACTAAAACCAGACAAAGATGTCACAAAGAAGGAAAACTACAGGCCAATATCACTGATGAACAGAGATTAAAAAATCCTCAACAAAATACTAGAAAACAGAATCCAACAGCACATTAATCCAAACAGTCATACACCATGATTAAGTGGGGTTTATCCCAGGAATGGAAGGATTCTTCAATATACAGAAATCAATCAATGTGATACACCATATTAACACACAGAAGAATAAAAACCAAATGATAATCTCAATAGTTGCAGAAAATCTTTCAACAAAATCCAACACCCATTTATGCTAAAATAAAAAACTCTCCAGAAAGTAGGCAAAGAGGGAACCTACCTCAAAATAATAAAGACCATATAATACAAACCCACAGCCAACATCGTTTCTCAAAGGTGAAAAAGTGAAACCATTTCCACTAAGATCAGGAACAAGACAAGGTTGCCCACTCTCACCACTATTATTCAACATAGTTTTGGAAGTCCTAGCTATGGTAATCAGAGAAGAAAAAGAAATAAAAGGAATACAAATTGGAAAAGAAGAAGTAAAACTGTCACTGTTTGCAGATGACATGATACTATAAATAGAGAATCCTAAAGAGTCTACCAGAAAACAACTAGAGCTAATCAATGAATTTGGGAAAGTAGCAGGATGCAAAATTAATGCACAGAAAGCTCTTGCATTCCTATACACTAATGATGAAAAATCTGAAAGAAATTAAGGAAACACTTCCATTTACCAATGCAACAAAAAGAACAAAATACCTAGGAATAAACCTACCTAAGGAGACAAAAGACCTATATGCAGAAAACTATAAGACACTGATGAAAGAAATTAAAGAGGATACAAAAAGATGGAGAGATATACCGTGTTCTTGGATTGGAAGAATCAACATTTTGAAAATGACTCTACTACCCAAAGCAATCTACAGATTCAGTGCAATCCCTATCAAACTACCACTGGCATTTTTCACAGAACTAGAACAAAAAATTTCACAATTTGTATGGAAACACAAAAGACTCCAAATAGCCAAAGCAATATTTAAAAAGAAAAACAGAGCTGGAGGAATCAGGCTCTCGGACTTCAGACTATACTATAAAACTACAGTAATCAAGACAGTATGGTACTGGCACAAAAAACAGACATATAGATCAATGGGACAGGATAATAAGCCCAGAGATAAACCCACACACATATGGTCACCTTATTTTGTATAAAGGAGGTGAGAATATACAATGGAGAAAAGATAGCCTCTTCAGTAACTGGTGCTGGGAAAACTGGACAGCTACATGTAAAAGAATGAAATTAGAACACTCCGTAACACCATACACAAAAATAAACTCAAAATGGATCAAAGACCTAAATGTAAGGCTAGACACTATCAAACTTGAGGAAAACATAGGCTGAACACTCTATGACATAAATCACAGCAAGATCCTTTGTGACTCACCTCCTAGAAAAAAGGAAATAAAAACAAAAATAAACAAATGGGACCTAATGAAATGTAAAAGCTTTTGCACAGCAAAGGAAACAATAAACAAGACAAAAAGACAACCCTTAGACTGGGAGAAAATATTTGCAAACAAAGCAACTGACAAAGGATTAATCTTCAAAATTTACCACTCATGCAGCTTAATATCAAAAAACAAACAACCCGATCCAAATATGTTCAGAACACCTAAGTAGACATTTCTCCAAAGAAGATATACAGATTTCCAACAAACACATGGAAGGATGCGCAACATCACTAGTCATTAGAAAAATGCAAATCAAAACTACAATGAGGTATCACCTCACACCGGTCAGAATGACCATCATCAAAAAATCTAGAAACAATAAATGCTGGAGAGGGTGCGGAGAAAAGGGAACACTCTTGCACTGTTGGTGGGAATGTAAATTGATACAGCCACTATGGAGAACAGTATTGAGTTTCCTTAGAAAACTACGAATAGAACTACCATACGACCCAGCCTTCCCACTCCTGGGCACATAACCTGAGAAAACCGTAATTCAATAAGAGTTATGTACCACAATGTTCACTGCAGCTCTATTTACAATAGCCAGGACAGGGAACGAACGTAAGTGTCCATCGACAGATGAATGGATAAAGAAGATGTGGCACAATGGGCTATACAATGGACTATTACTCAGCCATAAAAAGAGGTGAAATTGAGTTATTTGTAGTGAGGTGGATGTACCTAGAGTGTGTCATACAGAGTGAAGTAAGTCAGAAAGAGAAAAACAAATACTGTATGCTAACACATATATATGTATTCTAAAAAAAAAAATTGTTCTGAAGAACCTAGGGGCAGAACAGGAATAAAGACACAGATGTAGAGAATGGACTTGAGGACACGGGGAGGGGTAATGGGAAGCTGCGACGAAGTAAGAGAGTGGCATGGACATATATACACTACCAAATGTAAAATTGATAGCTAGTGGGAAGCAGCCACATAGCACTGGGAGATCAGGTTGGTGCTTTGTGACCACCTAGAGGGATGGGATAAGGAGGGTGGGAGGGAGATGCAAGAGGGAGGAGATATGGGGATATATGTATACATATAGCTGATTCACTTTGTTATAAACAGAAACTAACACACCATTATAAAGCAATTATACTCCAATAAAGATGTTAAAAAAAATAACCTCATTATAGTTGTGTGAAGGATTGCCCATCTTTACCCACTTCTTATAAATAAGGACACTATGGCATGGACTTGGTCATGATGATACAACAAAAAGATCAAGTTACAGACTTAAAGCTCCTACATAATGGTATATTAAGTATAGACAGATAGTATTTAAGGAGTGGGCATCCATCCTGCATAATTCTATCTCCTTCTTATCACTCATTCACTTGACTTATAGAAACTGTTCTTTTCTCCCCTTTAATTTGTTCTAGGTAGTTTTGTACTTCCTACTTACTTAACTAACATGATGTCAGACATGAAGTGATTAACATGTAAATAACCCTTGAACTGCTGGTCTGGCAGAGATGAAGAGCATGGGTTGGGGAAGTGTTGTCATTTAAAGATGTTATATGGAAACCCACGCACCTATGGTCAATTAATCTATGACAAAGGAGGCTAGAATATACAATGGAGAAAAGACAGTTTCTTCAATAAGTGATGTTGGGAAAACTGGACAGCTACATGTAAAAGAATAAAATTATAACATCCCCTAACACCATACACAAAAATAACTCAAAATGGATTAAAGACCTAAGTGTAAGACCCAAAACCGTAAAATTCCTAGAAGAGAACATAGGCAAGAACACTCTTTGACATAAATCATAGCAATAAGTTTTTGGATCTGTCTCTTAAGGCAAAAGAAGTAAAAGCAAAAATAAACAAATGGGACTTAAAAGCTTTTTGCACAACAAAGGAAACCACTGACAAAACAAGAAGACAACCTACCGAATGGGAGAAAATATTTGCAAATGATATGACGAGTAAGGGTCTAATCTCCAAAATATATAAACAGCTCATACAAGTCAATATCAAAAAAACAAAAAACAAACATGCCAATTGAAAATTTGGCAGAAGACCTGAATAGACATTTTTCCAAAGAAGACATACAGGCACATGAAAAGATGCTCCACATCGCTAATCATCAGAGAAATGAATCAAAACCACAATGAGGTATCACCTCACACCTGTCAGAATGGCTGTCATCAAAAAGTCTACAAATAACAAGTGCTGGAGAGGATGTGGAGAAAAGGGAATGCTAGTACACTGTTGGTGGGAATGTGAATTGCTGCAGCCACTATGGAAAGCAGTATGGAGGTTTTTAAAAAAACTGAAAATAGAAGTACGATAAGATCAGCAATTCCAACTCCTGGGTGTATATGTGAAGAAAATGAAAACTCTAATTTGAAAAGATACATGTACCCCGGTGTTTATAGCAGCATAATTTACAATAGCCAAGACACAGAAGCAACTTAAGTGTCCATCGACAGATGAATGGATAAAGAGGAAGTACTGGAATATTACTCAGCCATAAAAAGAATGAAATTCTGCCATTTGCAACAACATAGATATACCTACAGGGTATTATACTTAGTGAAATAAGTCGGACAGAGAAAGGCAAATACTCTATGTTTTCGCTTATGTGTGGAATGTAAAAAATAAAACGAATGTATATAACAAAACAGAAACAGATGCACAGATATAGAGAACAAACTAGTAGTTACCAATGAGAAGAAGCAGGGGCAAGGTGGGGTATAGGATTAAGAGATACAAACTATTATGTATAAAATAGATAAGCAGCAAGGATATATTGTATTGCACAGGGATATATTGTATAGCCATTGTTTTGTAATAACTTTAAATGGAAGATAATCTATAAAAATATTGAATCAGTATGTTGTATACCTGAAACTAATATAATATTGTCAATCAACTATACTTCAATTAAAAAAGATGTTGTATGGAGGGTCATGGTCGCCCTGTTTCTGTGCCATGGGCACCTGCTTCGGCTGGGACTTTCTTCATTGACCTTAACCACTTAGAGGGAGTGCAGACACAGAGTCTAGGTAGAAAAACAGAGAGCAGTAGAATCTCTGACACAGCCAATATTTAATCTGCCACTCTGGAGATTAAAAAAGCCCCCATAGAAATAGATGTATAATAACTAAATATTACTTATTTGTTAGCTTATGCATGGTCTGCTCATCCATGAGACTCTATACTCTATGAGGGAGGGGAACATCTTGTTTACCGTTGTATATTCAGTGCCTAAACTGTGCTTTGCCTATAGTAGCTACTCAGTGCCTGTTTATTAAATGAATGAGTGAATGAATTCCCAAGCAGTGGCTTAGCAGAAAGGACTCTGAAGAATGAAGAAATCCTGAGCAGATAGTGTAAAATTAGATCACCTTGAGAGCACAGAAGATAATTCATCTTGGACTTGTGGTAGGATAGAATACCCCCATCCCCCCAGAATGTCCTTGCTCGACTCATGGCATCTGTGAATGTGCCACGTGATATGTCAAGGGGGAGTTAAGGATGCAGGTGGAGCAAAGGATGCTAATTAAGTGATCTTGAAGTAAGGAGATTATCCTGGGTTTTCTGGATGGGCCCAGTGTAATCACAAGGGTCCTTTAAAGTGACAAAGGGAAGCAGAAGAGGAGGTCCAAGTCAGAGAGAGATTTGAAGATGCTGTGCTGCTGACTTTGAGGATGAAGGAAGGGGCTGTGATCCAAAGAATACAGGCGACCTCCAGCAGCTGGAAAAGGCAAGGTAACAGATTCTCCTGTGGAGCTTCCAGAGGGAACATAGCCCTCCTAACACTGATTTTAGCCCAGTGAAACCCATTTCAGACTTCTGACCTGCAGAATAGGGAGATTTCCTCTTTCATATCAGATGTGAGTGTGTGATTCAGACCTGGCCAACTAGAACATTACATTTGCCTGGTCATCGTTATTAGGTAAGTGTTGGACTTTTCTGAGTCAGCTAAAAGACTTTTTCTGGGACCTTTGGGAGAGAGGCTTACAGGCTTGAACCCTGGAGATGCGGGGAGCCATCTTATCGCCATGGAGAGCCAAAAACCGAAGGCAACATGGGGAGCTCAGAGCCAAGAAAGGGAGACAGACTGGATATTCAGGTCAAGCTGCTCCGGAGCTTTTCCATGACATGAGCCAAGAAATTTATTTTTTGCATAAGCCAGTTTAACTTGGGTTTTCCAATTCTGTCAGCGAGTTTTTAGTGAGGAGGCATACCAAAGTGATAGAAACAACTCTATGTCTTTTATAGTTTTTATTTATATATATATGTGTGCATATATTCTCACTGCATATATTCTCTCATAGAGAGTGTACTCAGCCATTCCCAACCAGTCACTTTTTTATTTTTATAAAGATCTGAGTCAAAATACCCCAACTGCCAGCACCACCGACTGTCGGTCTGTGTAGACAGGTGGTCAGCCTGCATCTATGTGACCCTTAGTGTCAAGACTACATCAGGAAGACAGGACCTTCTCATGGAATTTTGCTGTAATGAGTCTTCCTTCTGTCTTCATGTGTTCCACGTGATGCTGTTGATTAGCATAATGAAACTCTTCTCTTCATCATTTGAAAACATTAGCTGATAAACATTTAAAATATCACCAGGAGGTCACTTTTAAAGTGCAATACTTTAAAGAAATGATTTGTCTTCACTAAGTAATTTTGCTTGGTTTTCCTATGGTTTATCCATGTTTAACTAATGTATTCCTTAAAAACTCATGAACATGATCTTATACATATGAGTGGCTTTATTGGTTGAGGCATGTTTGTCACTGGGGTATTCAACATTGAAGAGCAAAATTTTCTCCCTGTGTGGAAGCCTCTCTTATGCGGCTTCATCTTAGGTGGGAAGCTGCCCTTCCTTCACAATTGAAGTGCTTGTCGGGACCAGGTGGGTTACGAGTGAAGAGGGCTGGGTGGGGATTGTAGTCGGTGAGGAGACCTTGTCTGAAGGGGCCCTGCTGCCAGAGACCAACTGCTTGTTACTGTAGGATGTAGGCCCACTTGCTGATCTTCTAGCTTTTCAAGAGGTCATAAATCTGGGTATTTATGTGCAGCTCCAAAGCTTTGCATATAGAAATCAAATTAAAATTTAAAAAGTACTTTATGCTATGTGGCTGCTTTGTGACCACCTAGAGGGGTGGGATAGGAAGGGTGGGAGGGAGATAGAAGAGGAAGGAGATATGGGGATATATGTATACATATAGCTGATTCACTTTGTTATAAAGCATAAACTAACACACAATTGTAAAGCAATTACACTCCAATAAAGATGTTAAAAAAAATAGAAACCGTGAAATTAACAACAACAACAAAAGTACTTTATGGGCCAAATAAATCCCCAACAACAGAAGTCATGTCCACAGGCTGCACTGTGGCTCCCAGGCCACAAGGTCGTCCTTCTAGAATACATTGATTCATCTCCTGCGTCAAGAGATGGCATTGACCTCACTTTGGTCATCAATCCAGTTGTATTTATTGTGCTTGTGCTTCATTTCCAGGTGCTTTAGGGTATTATTAACCCTGATGTGCCCAATAAGTGTGAAAGCTATGACACTGTTAAAACGCCAGTAACTGTGAAGCCCTCGGTAATTATTAGTCAAATCCATTTCACCTGACTCCACTAATCAAGGTCATTTTAAGACTCTCGTGTCCTTCAAGGAGCACATAGCCTAAACAATAAGGTGTTTGCCCGAGGTGTTTTCAGAAACTTGGAGTCAGCTGCGTCTAGCTGGAGCTCAGCTGGTTAAGACTGACTAGGACCACCGACCCGCCAACTGGGCATGCGTGAGGTCCTTTTGACGTCAGAGGGCTGAAGACTCCACCCTCAGATGTGCTAAGCGCCTCCATTTTTTTTAATTAAAGTATAATTGATTTACAATGTGTTAATTTCTGCTGTACAGCAAAGTGATTCAGTTATGCATATATATACATTCTTTTTTATATTCCTTTCTATTATGCTTTGTCACAGGATATTGAATATAGTTCCCTGTGCTATACAGTAGGACCTTGTTTATCCGTCCTATATATACCAGTTTGCATCTGCTAATCCCAAACTCCATTTTTGAACACGTAGAGGCCGGTAGCTTAGTTACAGCTGCACAGAATCAGGATGATGACCACACCTTTTCCCAGTCATGTTTCCCCACACTGCTCTGCTGCCTTATCCCATAAATTCCCCGAGCCTCTTGTCTTCAGGGAGGTGGATCTGAGATCTGTTCTCTCTTGGCTACCTTGTGAATAAACGCTCGCTGCAAACCTCGGCATCTCAACGTTTTGCTTGTGGCACATCTGGCAGAACAAACCTGGTCCGGTAATGTTGTGACGGAAGGGTGTTAGAGAAAAGAGAACACAAGAAAACGGTGAGAAAAGGACAGAAGTTGCGCCTATGTTGTGGATGAATTATTTGGGAGTAGGTGTGATTCTGAGGGAGAAAGAATCCTCCAGTATATGCAAACTTCAACATTAGCAAAAAAAAGAATAAAATAGAAAAAATTGAGTGTTGGCTCTAGGATTCAGCCTACAAAATAGATGTCTATTAACCTAAAACTTTTCAGGAAAAGACTATCAATTTGTTACAGTGAAAGTCCATTGTTTCCCTTCTAAGCAACTTGGGGCAGCAATTTGCACAGTAGGTCATGTTTTTAGCCCAGATGAGATACTGTTTTATACTCCAGTGGAAACTTTTCCATTTCAAAACGATTTTATATGCCAGAGTTATTCTTTATCATTAATCACACAGTGCAGGTAGACACATAAGAGAGGAAGAGAAGGGATGACAAATCCTCAGATGATTCCAGCAAAGGTATGGCTATTTGAGGAACATTAATGCTGGCAACCCTCAAGGCCATGAGTCACCATCCCTGGATGACTTCAGCTTGGATTATCAGGCTGCTGGTCCCTGAAGTGAGTAAAGCAAGAGCAGCACAGTCATCAAAGAGGAACAGATAAAAAGACCTTAAGTTTTGGAACCGTTTTGAAAAGGCACTCCACAAAAATCTTATCAGAAGCTCTAATAGTGCCCAACAGTTAACTGCTGTGCAAGATTTAGTTTCCCCAAGATCTTCCAGTTTGAGTTAACAGTATCTTCCTGATCCATAAATGTAGGGCAAAAAGTTTAAGAGCATGAAGCAGTTGTTGAATTTCCTCTCTGAAAACACCCAGTATTCTTTCTCTCCAAATAAAACCCACACCATCTGAAAACCCACGCGATTTCAAACTACAGCAAAAAGGCTGCGTGAGGGAAGCTGCTATGTTGCACGTTCCCAGTTGCTTCTCCAGCCACGGAATTTAACTCTCTCCAGATGTAACCCTTCACTCCTTCTCCCTCCTCATAATTTTTGTCTTGACTAAAACACAGCTAAGAATTTTTTTTTCCTCATGTGACCTCGAAAGCAGGAGACACTGAATTACAACTTCAGTGATAACATACTTGGTGTAGTGTGGTTTCTCTCCTGTCTCATAAAGGAAAAAAGAATATAGTTGGGTCAAAAGGACTAGATCAAAAAAATTTATGATAACTCATATCACAGGAAAATCTTGGTTCTGAACTAAAAAGGGTGATTTACTTGTAACAGTTCTCTCACAGATTATAGGATTGAGGATGGAGAGAGATATGCATGTGTTTGCATATGGGAATCAAATTAAAATTTAGAAAGTACTTTAAGGGTCAAATAGGTGTGTGTATGAGAGGGAGCGAGAGAGAGGGAGGGAGAGAGAGGGAGAGAGAAAGTGTGTCAGTCCCTGGTTAGGCAGCTAAGGTGATAATTTTTGCAGAGGGTCATTCGGGGTGGTGATAACAGGATGAATTCAAAAAGCAGAAGCCTTGGTGGGATGTAGCTAATGGGATGTGAGGAAAAGAGAGGAGTCCACAATGACACAAAAGACTCGGCTCTGGTTATGTATAGAATAACAGAGGAACTGATGACAAGGTTTTATGGGTCCTTTTCTCTGATACTCAATGCGTTGATGAGTGGAATGGTTGTGACTACTGTGAGAGTAGTGCCGTGGTCACCAGCAGTGATGGGAATGTTGAATTTGACGGTTAAAATTTCGGACTTACGAACTATCAAGCACAAAATAGACTCAAATTTTACATGTAAGCTATTTGTGGGCACAATCCGAGTAGCTGGAACCCACATTCTACCTTTGGGTGAGGAGCCCAACAGCATGTCTGTGTGCGATCCAGAGAATGTTATTTCAATTAATCAACACGTGCTTGCGTTTAGCCGGAAGAGGTAAAAACAAAACACAAAGTGTCACTGTCTGTTTGTGGTACATATCTTGTAAGTAGATGTGTTTATTTGACTGGAGAAGGGTCTGAAGTCTACAGGAGGAGTTTTTAACAATTAACTGAGCAATTTCAGCCTTGTAATATTGTCATTACAGTAACAGTTCTCAAAGAAGGGTCCTCTGAAGACGACACTTCAAAGGATGTGAAGGGTTGCTAATATACTAGCTACCTTGTTTATAGCCCTATTCATACGAACCTATGATACTTGCCCGTACAAATTTTAAAAATGCTCAGTGCACATATAATGTGTGTGTGTGTGTACATATACATATATATATATATATGTCTACGTTATATATAATACTTCATTATACTTACATCATGTTGTGTAGCCCAAGAGGTATTTTTCCCTCTTCTGCAGGGAGCCCTCCTCTAGTGTATATTGGGGAGAATTGTCCTAGGATGATCTCCAGACCTGGCATATGACTGGGTGGGGTGAGGAGAAGCTCTTCCACGCTCCCAGGTCACCACGGTCCCTCCTACTCCTGGTGACCCCTGGCCAGGCACGCCCCACCCCGTGGGATGCCACCCAAGCTGCAGTAGGGGTGAGAGTTAGGGTGTGCCCCGCCTCCCTTTATTCTCCCTTCCCCTTCCTCCTCCAGAGGAACTGCATAGCGTCGCGGCTGAGAGTGGACCCTGGTTTCCTGCCACCTTGTCCTGCTCTCAGATGAGCTACTTCCGTTATTACATATGTTATTTCTCTCGAGTCTGCAGGTTGGCAGGAGGTCAGCTGACCTGCACTGGGCTTGGGTGGGGGCAGTTCTGTTCCCCGTGTCTCTTGCCCTCCGCCTGGGACGGGGAGGTTAACCCCGGCATGTCCTTCTCGTGGGAAGGCTGAGTTAACAGAGTGCAAGCTGTATCATGCACGGGTTTTTCCGGGCCTCTGCCAGCTGCCCATCTGGTAACATCCCAGGGGCCAAGCGTCACAGGGTGAACTCAGAATCATGGAGAAGGATAGGGGGCCTTGAAGCCATGTGAAGCCAGAGGGCAGAGTGAAGAACTGGGACCATTAGTGCAGTCTGCCATTGAAGGGCGGGTCAAATCCCACTGAGATGGAGTCCCTGAAAGGCACTGCCGTGGAGGAGGAAAGGAAGTGATCAACTTCACGTTGATCATTACTTTCCCATTGTCCACTAGAAGAGCACTCGTGATGTGAAGTTCCTTATAGGGATTCCTGTTGCCTTCCCTGCTCCCCTGTCCGCAGTTCCGTCCCTAAACAAAGCTCCCCTGTCCTCCACGTTGCCAGTCTCAGTCTACCTCACTGGAACTTCCCTTTCTCACTTGCTGGACCTCCGCTTGGTGCCCATCCCGCTTCACAGCCCTACGTTTCTCCACATCTGAGCATCCAGACTGGAGGAATGGTCCTTAGGATGCTTTACGGTAGCTTCTGGGTCTCCAGGTGCAGCTACCTTCCAGCTTGTCCACCAGCGTGCCTTGTAGACTGTCCTGCCTACACACACACACTCACTCACACATCCCTTACTACTCCTAAGGATAAATATGAATTCTTGAAAACAGTGTTACCCCAGCACTCAAAGAGAAAGTAAAACACGTTTTGTATCAGTCTCTTCCTACCCACCCCAAATGAAGTGCAGTCTGTCCCACAACATTGGCCAACACATTGTCATTACAATGACAAAGTGCAAAGTCCTTGATGCAAAGTCCAAGCCACAAAAGACCATGGTCTTTCCCCCCACTCTCTGTTCAACTGGACATGAGTTAGGAGAGATTCAGTCTTCTAATTGTGCAGATAGCATCTTGGATAAAAAATAATGTACAGTCTTTCAATGTCATATAACTTGAGTTACATGTGAACAAACCTTGCTGCTTATGCAGTTAGCAGGTCTCCTAGGTTGAGGATGAAATTGGAAATCTATTTGCTAGGGGTTAATCCTTCATTACCTCTGGTTTCCAAAAGATGAAGACAAAATATGAGAGTAGTCTCTTAAGCAGTGAGACCGGTGGACAGCAATTGTTTGAAGTCTTGGCAGAATATTATATGAGGCCACAGTTTCCTGAAATAAAACTGAAAAAGTCTAGATTTTTTGATCTGGAAAATTAAGTTTATTCTGTCATTTAGGTTTCTAACCAGTAGCTTTTTGGTGTGAAAAAAACGATTTAAAATACACTGTTCTCAAACTCTGAAATCCCTGTGGTTTGGGAGTTAGCTTCAATCTTGGTAAATGACCTAAAAAAGGAGTTTCTCTGTCCATATATTCTGAGAATTAAAATGGCATATATCTAGCTTTAGGGGTTGAAAGATGTTAAGAATATTTCATCATGTGCATGAATCTAAGTAGAGTTCAGCAAGTAGAAGGGGACAAAAGCTCTGTGGTTCTGATCCCAACTCTCTAAACAAGGTGGAGTCAGCTTTGTACTTTTATGCCTAGAAGCCTCGTTTGTTAATTCTCTGGTTCTGGGAGAATGTGAAAAGGATCCCCAAGGTCATGAAAAACCATTTTAACCCCATTTTCTTAAATGGTTTCTTCTCTGCTTTCAGCATGGAATTGTTAATCTCAACTTGTTGGAAATGGCAGGTTGTATGTTGGGCAGACCTGGCTTTGAATGTCAGTTCTGCCACCAGCTATGGTGTAAACTGTCAAGCTACTTACCCCTCAACCTCAGTTCATCACAAAACAGGAATAACCCTAGAATCTGCCTCATAAGGTGGCTGTGAGGATTAAATGAAAAAGAAATGCATGTTAAAGCACTTGGCTGACAACTTGACACAGACTAAATGCTTAATGCATTCCAGTTTTTATTATGATTACTTTTTTTTACATCTTTATTGGAGTATAATTGCTTTACAATGGTGTGTTAGTTTCTGCTTTATAACAAAGTGAATCAGTTATACATATACATGTGTTCCCATATCTCTTCCCTCTTGCGTCTCCCTCCCTCCCACCCTCCCTATCCCACCCCTCTAGGTGGTCCCAAAGCACCGAGCTGATCTCCCTGTGCTATGCGGCTGCTTCCCACTAGCTATCTATTTTACGTTTGGTAGTGTATATATGTTATGATTACTTTTATTATTCCATCCTCAACTCCTTCCTACTTCTACTTCCTCATAATAATCCTTCATATACTTACAGTCAGGTAATATTTTTCCCCAGACATTGTCTTCTCCAGGTTAAACAACCCCAAGTCCCTCAACTGTTCCTCACCTGGAAAGCTTGAGATGCCTGTTCCTCTAGGTGTTCTCTCTGTAATGAGATACAGAGACTGCAGCTGATGCCTGGAGCTTGTCGGCTAGGATAAACTCCTTGAGCTGAGTGGGGTGAAGGGCCACTGGCCAAATGGAAATAGTCAATGTCTTTCACCTGGTGTGGAAGGCATTCCACATGTCAACGGGCTTCCCTGGTGGCGCAGTGGTTGAGAGTCCGCCTGCCAGTGCAGGGGACACGGGTTCGAGCCCTGGTCTGGGAAGATCCCACATTTCGCAGAACAGTTAAGCCCATGTGCCACAACTGCTGAGCCTGTGTTCTAGAGCCCTCGAGCCACAACTGCTGAGCCCATGTGCTACAACTTCTGAAGCCCGTGTTCCTAGAGCCCATGCTCTGCGACAAGCCACCACAATGAGTTCCCGGATAAGGACCGGGAAAGATGATGGTGGGAAGAGCAGATAAAGTGGAGGCAGAAGAAAGAGAAGGTTTGCTTCCTGGGCTGTGACTCTGCCTGTTGGCCAGCCTGTGAGACCAGACCAGTGTCCAGAAATGGACACATCATCTGTCTGTGGCACTGAGGGACCTGCCCTTTTTGCGGGGGTGTAAACTCCTTCCTACCATCAAGTGTGTGGCCCAGGGAATGCTAGTTACCCTTGTTTCATTTTCTTGGTTCTGTTCATCCATTATGGTAGCTGTTTTTCTCAGCTCTGGGTCCTTGCAGCTCTAAGCCATGCACTCCCTGTGCTGAAGAGTGGGGGTGGTGAGCAAGCCCTACAGCCCCAAGACAGGGACTTCCTTCAGCTCCCCACTAACTCGGTGACCAGCAGCCTCTAGTTTCCAACTGGTGAGGAAGCTCCTCTCTCATATCACAAAATGCACATTTATCCATTGAGTCCACGAGAATAAGATGATTATTTCAAGGGAGAAGAAGAGAGAATGAGAATGTGGGTGGTGGTAAGAAATTGAAGAGCAGAACAGATGAGTAAATTATATAAAAATGCAGTTGTCTTAATCTTCTAATATGTGCGTGAAGGCAGTAAGTGAGGGGAAGGCATCCAAACGTTTATGAGTCGTCTCATGTACTCAGCAACACTCGTGTATTACCTGAGTGAAGAGAAATCAAAAGACTGATAGAAAGATACTCTCTTTAATCGTCATCTTGGGTTCACTTGTCAAACAGTTCTACGCAATAGAAACTTACGAAGGGGGATGTGATGAGTTGAATTGTATCCTCCCCCAAAGATATGGTGAAGTCCTAACCGGACTCAGTGTGACCAGATTTGGAGATAGGGTCTTTACAAAGGTAATCAAGTTAAATGAGGTCAGTACGTTGGCGCCTAATCCAATATGCCTGGTGTCCTTATCAAAAGGGGAAACACGAACACAGACACAAGGAGAAGATGACATGAGATAGGCAGGGGGGATGCCATGTGAGGTGGGAGGAATGCAGTGATGCCTTTACAAACCAAGGAACGCTTGAGATGACTAGAAGCTGCAGGAGAGGCATGGAAGCAACTCCTTCCTAGTGCCTTCTGAGGAACATGGCCCTGCTGACGCCTTGGCTTGGACTTCTGGCCTGGAGAACTCTGTGACAACAAATTTCTGTTGTTTTAAGCCACTCAGTTTGTGGTACTTTGTGATGGAAGCCCTAGGAAACTAATATAGAGGAGATACATGGAGTTTTCAAAAATTAAAAATTTTCATGGAAATAAAAATTGTTCAATTTGCTCATACACTAAAGTCGATTCAGTGACTGAAAGTTGAAATCTCAAAATTAAAAACCAGGGCGGTCCATTGTTACTGCATAAAAAAATGCCAACCTAAAAGTTGGACAGCAGGACAATCTTCTGATTTTGTTTTTCCTACGAAACAGTGCACAATCAAAATGAGCAATAGCACAGATACATTAAGAACATCCCTACTATGTCATATCATGGCACGTATAGAAGTTAAAGTCAAGACATTTTATTGTCAAGAGGTGCTAGTCTCAGGCTACGTTTCCATATGGATTTTGGTCAACGACCCTAAATAACAGAGAACTTATAAACAATTCCAAAAGACAGTGTGTCAGGCAGATGGTTTTGCGGTCAAGGTGGGGGAGAGTGTAATGTGGCAAGCAGCGTGGTACCATATGTACTCTGGCTGTTCTGAACTAGCAGGTGACTTAAGCGTCACTGGGGGGGGGGCGTTCTTTGGATTTTACTTAGATCTAAAATGAGTTTAAAATTTCAGTGCTTTAAAATGCTGCATGCAAAGGAATCAACCTTTTATTTAAAAATTTTTTTAACATCTCTATTGGGGTATAATTGCTTTACAATGATGTGTTACTTTCTGCTGTGTAACAAAGTGAATCAGCTCTCTATATACATATATCCCCTCCTTCTTGTGTCTCCCTCCCACCCTCCCTATCCCACCCCTCTAGGTGGATACAAAGCACCAAGCTGATCTCCCTGTGCTACGTGGCTGCTTCGCACTAGCTATCTATTTTACATTTGGTAGTGTATATATGTCCATGCTACTCTCTCACTTTGTCCCAGCTTACCCTTCACCCTCCCCTTATCCTCAAGTCCATTCCCTACGTCTGCGTCTTTATTCCTGTTCTGCCCCTAGGTTCTTCAGAACCATTTTTTTTTTTTAAGATTCCATATATACGTGTTAACATATGGTATTTGTTTTTCTCTTTCTGACTTACTTCGCTCTGTATGACACACTCTAGGTACATCCACCTCACTACAAATAACTCAATTTCTTTTTATGGCTGAGTGAGATTCCATTGTATGTATGTGCCACATCTTCTTTATCCATTCGTCTGTCGATGGACACCTAGGTTGCTTCCTAGTCCTGGCTATTGTCAATAGAGCTGCAGTGAACATTGTGGTACATGTCTCTTTTTGAATTATGTTTTTCTCAGTGTATAAGCCCAGTAGTGGGATTGCTGGGTCATATGGTAGTTCTATTTTTAGCTTTTTAAGGAATCTCCATATTGTTCTCCATAGTGGTTGTATCAATTTACATTCCCACCAACAGTGCAAGAGGGTTCTCTTTGCTCCACACCCTCTCCAGCATTTATTGTTTGTAGATTTTTTGATGATGGCCATTCTGACTGCTGTGAGGTGATACCTCATTGTAGTTTTGATTTGCATTTCTCTAATGATTAGTAATGTTGAGCATCCTTTCATGTGTTTGTTGGCAATCTGTATATCTTCTTTGGAGAAATGTCTATTTAGGTCTTCTGCCCATTTTTGGATTGGGTTGTTTGTTTTTTTGATACTGAGCTGCATGAGCTGCTATATTTTGGACATTAATCTTTTGTCAGTTGCTTCATTTGCAAATATTTTCTCCCATTCTGAGGGTTGTCTTTTTGTTTTGTTTATGGTTTCTTTTGCTGTGCAAAAGCTTTGAAGTTTCATTAGGTCCCATTTGTTTATTTTTGTTTTTATCTCCATTTCTCTAGGAGGTGGGTCAGAAGGGATCTTGCTGTGATTTATGTCATAGCATGTCTGCCTGTGTTTTCCTCTAACAGTTTGATAGTGTCTGGCCTTACATTTAGGTCTTTAATCCATTTTGAGTTTATTTTTGTGTATGGTGTTAGGGAGTGTTCTGATTTCATTCTTTTACATGTAGCTGTCCAGTTTTCCCAGCACCACTTATTGAAGAGGCTATCTTTTCTCCATTGTATATTCATGCCTCCTTTATCAATGATAAGGTGACCATATGTGCATGGGTTTATCTCTGGGCTTTCTATCCTGTTCCATTGATCTATATTTCTGTTTTTGTGCCAGTACCATACTGTCTTGATGACTGTAGCTTTGTAGTATAGTCTGAAGTCAGGGAGCCTGATTCCTCCAGCTCCGTTTTTCTTTCTCCAGATTGCTTTGGCTATTTGGGGTCTTTTGTGTTTCCATACAAATTGTGAAATTTTTTGTTCTAGTTCTGTGAAAAATGCCATTGGTAGTTTGATAGGGATTGCATTGAATCTGTAGATTGCTTTGGGTAGTAGAGTCATTTTCACATTGTTGATTCTTCCAATCCAAGAACATGGTATATCTCTCCATCTGTTTGTATCGTCTTTAATTACTTTCATCAGTGTCTTATAGTTTTCTGCATACAGATCTTTTGTCTCCTTAAGTAGGTTTATTCCTAGGTATTTTATTCTTTTTGTTGCATTGGTAAATGGGAGCGTTTCCTTAATTTCTCTTTCAGATTTTTCATCATTAGTGTATAGGAATGCAAGAGCTTTCTGTGCATTAATTTTGTGTCCTGCTACTTTACCAAATTCATTGATTAGCTCTAGTTGTTTTCTGGTAGACTCTTTAGGATTCTCTGTGTATAATATCATGTCATCTGCAAACAGTGACAGTTTTACTTCTTTTCTGAGTAGGATTCCTTTTATTTCTTTTTCTTCTCTTATTGCCATGGCTAAAACTTCCAACGCTATGTTGAATAATAGTGGTGAGGGTTGGCAACCTTGTCTTGTTCTTGATCTTAGAGGAAATGGTTGCACTTTTTCACCATTGAGAACGATGTTGGCTGTGGGTTTGTCGTCTATGCCTTTACTATGTTGAGGTCGGTTCCCTCTATGCCTACTTTCTGGAGAGTTTTTTTTTTTAGCATAAATGCATGTTGAATTTTGTTGAAAGTTTTTGTGCATCTATTGAGATGATCATATGGTTTTTATCCTTCAGTTTGTTAATATGGTGTATCACATTGATTGATTTCTGTATATTGAAGAATCCTTGCATTCCTGGGATAAGCCCCACTGGATTGTGGTGTACGATTTTTTGGATTAATGTGCTATTGGATTCTGTTTGCTAGTATTTTGTGGAGGATTTTTGCATCTATGTTCATCAGTGATATTGGCCTATAGTTTTCTTTCTTTGTGACATCTTTGTCTGGTTTTAGTATCAGGGTGATGGTGGCCTCGTAGAATGAGTTTGGGAGTGTTTCTCCCTCTGCTATATTTTGGAAGAGTTGGAGAAGGATAGGTGTTAGCTCTTCTCTAAATGTTTGATAGAATTCTCCTGTGAAGCCATCTGGTCCTGGGCTTTTGTTTGTTGGAAGATTTTTAATCATAGTCTCAATTTCTGTGCTTGTGATTGGTCTGTTTATATTTTCTATTTCTTTCTGGTTCAGTCTCTGAAGGTTGTGCTTTTCTAAGAAACTGTCCATTTCTTCCAGGTTGTCCATTTTATTGGCATAGAGTTGCCTGTAGTAATCTCTCATGATTGTTTGCATTTCTGCAGTGTCAGTTGCTACTTCTCCTTTTTCATTTCTAATTCTGTTGATTTGAGTCTTCTCCCTTCTTTTCTTGATGAGTCTGGCTAATGGTTTATCAATTTTGTTTATCTTCTCAAAGAAACAGCTGTTTGTTGTATTGATCTTTGCTATTGTTTCCTTCATTTATTTTTCATTTACTTCTGATCCGATCTTTATGATTTCTTTCCTTCTGCTAACTTTGGGGGTTTTTCGTTCTTCTTTCTCTAATTGCTTTAGGTGTAAGGTTAGGTTGTTTATTTGAGATGTTTCTTGTTTCTTGAGGTAGGATTGTATTTCTAAAAACTTTCCTCTTAGAACTGCTTTTGCTGCATCCCATAGGTTTTGTGTCACCATGTTTTCATTGTCATTTGTTTCTAGGTTTTTTTTTGATTTCTTCAGTGATCTCTTGGTTATTTAGTAGTGTATTGTTTAGCCTCCATGTGTTTGTATTTTTTACAGTTTTTTTCCGTAATTGATAGTTAGTCTCTTGGCATTGTGATCGGAAAAGGTACTTGATATAATTTCAGTATTCTTAAATTTACCGAGGCTTGATTTCTGACCCAAATATGATCTTTCCTGGAGAATGTTCCATCAGCACTTGAGAAGAAAGTGTATTCTGTTGTTTTTGGATGGAATGTCCTATAAATATCAATTAAATCCATCTGGTTTAATGTATCAGTTCAAGCTTGTGTTTCTTTATTTATTTTCATTTTGGTTGATCTGTCCATTGGTGAAAGTGGGCTGTTGAAGTCCCCTACCATGATTGTGTTACTGTCGATTTCCCCTTTTATGGCTGTTAGCATTTGCCTTATTGTATTGAGGTGCTCTTATGTTGGGCTGCTATATCTTCTTCTTGCTATATTGCTATATTGCTAATTGCTATATCTTTTTCCTGGAATGATCCCTTGAGCATTATGTAGTGTCCTTCTTTGTCTCTTGTGAGCCTTTATTTTAAAGTCTATTTTGTCTGATATGAGAATTGTTATTCCAGCTTTCTTTTGGTTTCCATTTGCATGGAATATCTTTTTCCATCCCCTCACTTTCAGTCTGTATGTGTCCCTAGGTCTGAAGTGGGTCTCTTGTAGACAGCAGATATACAGGTCTTGTTTTTGTATCCATTCAGCCAGTCTATGTCTTTTGGTTGGAGCATTTAATCCACTTACATTTAAGGTAATTATCAATATGTATGTTCCTATTACCATTTTCTTAATTGTTTTGGGTTTGTTATTGTAGGTCTTTTCCTTATCTTGTGTTTCCTGCCTAGAGAAGTTCCTTTAGCATTTGTTTTAAAGCTGGTTTGGTAGTGCTGAATTCTCTTAGCTTTTGCTTGTCAGTAAAGGTTTTAATTTCTCCGTCGAATCTGAATGAGATCCTTGCTGGGTAGAGTAATCTTGGTTGTAGGTTCTTCCCTTTCATCACTTTAAATATGTCCTGCCACTGCCTTCTGGCTTGCAGAGTTTCTGCTGAAAGATCAGCTGTTAACCTTATGGGGATTCCCTTGTATGTTATTTGTTGCTTTTCCCTTGCTGCTTTCAATATTTTTTCTTTGTATTTAATCTTTGATAGTTCGTTTAATATGTATCTTGGCGTTTTTCTCCTTGGATTTATCCTGTATGGGACTCTCTGTGCTTCCTGGACTTAATTGACTATTTCCTTTCCCATGTTAGGGAAGTTTTCGAGTATAATCTCTTCAAATATTTTCTCAGTCCCTTTCTTTTTCTCTTCTTCTTCTGGGACCCCTATAATTCGAATGTTAGTGCGTTTAGGCTTGTCCCAGAGGCCTCTGAGACTGTCCTCAGTTCTTTTATTTTTTTTCTTTATTCTGCTCTGTGGTAGTTATTTCCACTACTTTATCTTCCAGCTCACTTATCCATTTTTTTGCCTCAGGTATTCTGCTATTGATTCCTTCTAGAGAATTTTTAATTTCATTTATTGTGCTGTTCATCATTGTTTGTTTGCTCTTTAGTTCTTCTAGGTCCTTGTTAAACGTTTCTTGCATTTTCTCCATTCTATTTCCAAGATTTTGGATCATCTTTACTATCATTACTCTGAATTCTTTTTCAGGTAGACTGCCTATTTCCTCTTCGTTTGTTAGGTCTGGTGGGTTTTTCCCTTGCTCCTTCATCTGCTGTGTGTTTCTCTGTCTTCTCACTTTGCTTAACTTACTGTGTTTGGGTCTCCTTTTCGCAGCCTTCGGGTTTGTAGTTCCCGTCGTTTTTGGTGTCTGCCCCCAGTGAGTGAGGTTGGTTCCACGGCTTGTGTAGGTTCCTGGTGGAGGGGACTAGTGCCTGTGTTCTGGTGGGTGGGGCTGGATCTTGTCTTTCTGGTGGGCAGGACCATGTCCAGTGGTGTGTTTTTGGGTGTCTGTGAACTCAGTATGATTTTAGGCAGCCTCTCTGCTAATGGGTGCGGTTGTGTTTCTGTCTTGCTAGTTGTTTGGCATGGGGCCTCCAGCCCTTGAGCTTACTGGCTGTTGGGTGGAACTGGGTCTTACTGTTGAGATGGAGGTCTCTGGGAGAGCTCTCGCTGATTGATATTACATGGGGCTGGGCGGTCTCTGGTGGACCAATGTCCTGAACTTGGCTCTCCCACCTCAGAGGCTCAGGCCTGACACCTGGCTAGAGCACCAAGACCCTGTCAGCCACATGGCTCAAAAATGAAGGGAGAGCTCCTCTGCTGCCCCGCACCCAGTGGGTGGGCCCAGGTGAGGCAAGAGGAGGCCCAGGCCTGGTGCTCGGGATGCCTGGTCCCACGTACCGTTTCCACATGTTGTTTGGCAGCAACAGACTGAGCCAGCTCCTCCAGATCAGGTGGTGGGTGGCGAGAAGGGAGAGGACAGCGTGGAAGGATGCAAGCTTAGAAGGCCAGAAGTCAACTTTTAATGTGATCACAATTCTGAAGGAGAAAATCTGCTGTATGTGCGGAAAAGAACATTAGGCCCTAGGGAGGTACTGTGTTGGCATTCATGGATAGCAACCAAAGGTGTTCATGTTTTGGTTCTTCCTGAGGTCACCAGGGTGCTGTGTCTTATAAAGGTAACCTGTGAGATGGTCACCTTTCACAGAGGAAGTGTGCAGCTCTGGAGGGAATTCTGCCTTTTCTCAGAATTCTCCAAGGAGGGATCCTTATCTTATTTTGCCCACTCTAGGCACCCAGATCTCAACTCAACCTTTAGAAAGTTTTGATGCTGTTCAGTGTCTGCATGTAAAATGGCTGGAAGTGACAAAGGTATCAACAGAATCTGGGGAGAAGGCTGAGCTCTTGTTGCATACATACAACTAGAAAGCACTTTGCTACTCTCAAGACACGACAAGACTTCTTTCACGTCCCCCACTATGAGCGCGCGCAGGCTCTGACTGGTGGGGCTAGCCCATCATGGATTATTCTGGGTGTGCCGCGGGGAAGTCTTGCCCCGCTCAGCTGGTTTGTACTGGGATGGCACATTGATTTTCAGCACCAATATTCCTGAATCTTATTTCCTTTTACGTTTTTTCATCTGGGATACATAGGCACCTCTGGACCACCCTGAGTTTTTAGATATGTCTAGGCTTTAAAGTGTGAGTGAATATACAGTATGAAGTGAAGGATTCATCCTCCTGCTTGCTTTTGGCTATAAGAAAAGCATCCAGGCACTGGGTTCTTTTCACTGTAATTCATGAACACCAGAGAAGTGGCAACTATTTAAATACCTTTATGAGCAATAAATTGCTCTGTATTAAATGGTTGATAAATATTAGAACTCAAATGTGTACATTAAATGTACCAAATTCCAGTGAAATACAAATTGAAAGAAAGTAATATTTGAAAACAATTACCAAAATATTTTAAAATGCTGACAGAATTATGAAGGAAATGGTATTTTAGGTTAATGCAAATTGATCTAGTCCTCTTAACATATATTATCAAGAACTACAAAATTCTTCATATACTTTAATCAAACCACTCACTCTTTTGAAGTTCACTCATTGAAATAACCAAAAAGAAGCCTCATGTATGAAAGTATTCAATTTCATGCTATTCTTAATATATGAATCTGTGAACAAATATTTCCAATAGGAGGGTTGGTTAAACAAATGATGATCTGCTAATTGGATCAAACATTGGGTAACTATTATAACAACACTGTGTGAACACTCTAAATAGGATAAAAAATGTGTGTATCTCCAAGCTTTATAATGGGAGCAGGTTACAGGAGTACATATTTCCCATGATTACTACTATGCACATATATATATTCATTCATTCACTTTAGAATGGTTTTTGAGCACTGACTATATAACAGATGTTGGTGCTAGGTGTAGGAAACACAAAGGTGAAAGATATTCCTGCTCACACAGAGGGTCGGCCCAGCTGGAAAACAGTCATGAGAACAAATGGAAAAGTGTAGTCATTCACGAAGTGCCATTGGAGAACAGGAGGAGCCTTTAAGTTGGCCGAAGACTCGAAGAAGCCTTCATAAAAAAGCAAAGATTTTTATATGGACAAAATTTGACAGCAATGTAGAGAAAAGAAATCAGTTGTATGAAAGTGTAGGTATTAGAAATGACTCACACCTTTTTAAACATATGTATTGCGATTTAATTCACATACCATAAAATTCACCGATTTAAAGCATACAATCCAGTCCTTCTTAGTTTATTCATGCAAACATCACCACAATCTAAGTTTAGAACATGTTCATCATCCCAAAGAAGTGTCGTGTTCTCGCTCTTTCAAATCTCTTCCAATGTTAAATGTTTTTGTAGTAAAGAATCAAGGCGTGGGACTTCCCTGGTGGCACATTTGTTAGGAGTCCACCTCCCAATGCAGGGGACATGGATTTGAGCTCTGGTCCGGGAAGATCCCACATGCCGCGGAGCAACTACTGAGCCCGTGCACCACAACTACTGAGCCTGCACCCTAGAGCCCACGAGTCACAACTTCTGAGCCTGTGTGCCACAACTACTGAGCCCATGTGCCACAACTACTGAAGCCTGTGCCCCTGGAGCCCATACTCTGCCACAGAAGAGGCCACCGCCATGAGAAGCCTGTGCACCGCAACGGGGAGCAGCTCCTGCTCGCCTCAACTAGAGAAAGCCCACACAGCAACGAAGACCCAACGCAGCCAAAAATAAATGAATGAATGAATGAATGAAGGCATAAAGACAGAAACCTTTGATGTCTGCCATTGTGGGAAAGCTTTATGTTGCTTGTGAAACAAACCACAAATATGTCATCATGTCTTTAATTTTTAATTTTATTAGTGACAAGGTAAATAGGTACATGAAAATCTTCACAGATATCTACACGTGTATTTAAATAAAGCAAGAGTTGAGTTCAAAGAGTGGGGCTTCAGTGGCGACTGGTCCATGTTGTTTACTTAGTGTATAAAAATCTTCAAGTTTATAAAACTTGATTTGCCCATTTTTTTTTCCCATTCTTGAAAGCTAGCTGCAAGTATTTCAAAAGGCATATCTAAAATATAGATAGATTCTAAGAGAAGCACGGCACATTATGAATGATGAAAGTGATTGGCTTTACATGATGAGAAGCAGATTCACTCAGTGCACTGGTAGGATATTCTCCATGCGAGGGGATGCTCAAGAACGCACCTGACCTCAGTGTACGTTGATGGCCGTCTGTGAACTGCCTGCAGGTGGCAGCGCCTGTCCTTCTAGACGGGGACCACTCTTGGCTGAGATGTGAGCCTGGAGCTTGCCTCTGAAGTCCTCATACCTGCTCTGTTCTGGATCCAGCCTTGCCCCTGGCACCTCGAGTCTCCTCCAGGTGTCTGTACGCCCTGGCTCATAGGGTCCCAGACCTAAGAGTTCCTTCGCACAGGTTAGCTTAAAAGGCAATAGGTGTGTTTTCTCAGGGATCTTTTATTCTCTCTTGGCCAGAAGTCAGGCATGACGAGAAGATTTAGGGCTTTATTTGGGGGAAGAGAGACCCATCTCTGTGATATGATTGGAGAGACATCCCTCCAATCATCTTACAGAAACGACCACCTCCCTGTACGACCAATTCCACCCAGACAACTAACACCTAAGACCCCCTGAGGCTGGTGTGGGACCCTCCAACTCTTTGAAACATGTGCAGTTCTCACCCAGTGAGCCACACACACTGGGAGCCAGACTTGGGTTCCTGACAGCTTGAAACCACTACTGTGACAGAATTTAACTCACAAGCGGACAGAATACAAACTGTTCAGTGTGTTCGTCCATGTGCCTTTCGTTTGGTTTCCAAAGAAGTTGTGCAGCTGTAACCAAATGGCTCCTCTCCAGGTTAAGTCATGACCGAAAATTTAGTGTCTGTGAGTCTGGCTCATCTTTCAAATCAAGTGTGATTATTGAAATAGGGATATAAATTTTCCAACTGCTTCATAAACTTAAGGATTTGGGTCTGCTGGTTCTATCATACTTAATATTCAGGATATTAATTTTAAAAATAACTAATGCCAGTGTAAACATGCTTTTGATACATAGGTCTATAAAATATTGCACATAACTATAAAATTTGTTCAGCATCTCTTCATAATAGTTTTTCATTATCATAAAAAGGATACAAACTTGGGCAGACTATATAAATTTGGCTGGTCAATTTTACTTGAAAAATGATACTGTTACACATGATTATGGATTATTTACAAGAGTTTTAAACATGAAGTTTCTGTGATGGTTAAATTAAAGACAGTGGGAAAATAGCATAAGTAAAAATTATTTTCCAAAGTCATGTACTATAAAGATTAGCAGTAAAAATGAATAGTAAAGTGGGAATAGGCAATTCTAAATAAAATCCCTAGGAACATGTTTTCTAGGTTCATCTCACATCTGCCTAACTTTACGTTTCCTCCTATTTATGTTTAACATGTCTTTTCTGTGAATATAAGTTTGAGGTGTAGTAGAAAAAAATAGATGTTTAATACCAAGCTAAATGTTGGCATTGCCTCTTGTAGATATTAAAAATAATATGTTTACCCAAATTATTAAATTGCTTTTTTATTAATGGATTCTAGAAATTTTACCATTACTTTTAAGCACCACCTAGGGTCAAGAGTCCCTGGAAATTTGTATATTGCTAATTAAGTCAATGGAAAGATTATTATTATTTTTTTTTTTGTAAAAGGAAATACAAATGCAACTTTTTGCAAAGCTAAATTAAGCAGATGTGAGGCCCTGGAAGTGTGAATAAAAGTAATTTCAGGTAGAAGGCAGCAAGGTGTTGAGTGAAACGGTCTTCGAATACCAGTTTGCTTTTCTTTAACGCTGTCTAAATCCTGACTAAGTTCTGCTAAATGATATATTATACACAAACTGGATATCTCGGAAGGAAATCTAGTGAGTGATTTTGAAAACCAGCGAACCAAATCTTAATTTCCAAATCCTCTAGAGTATCAGCCTAGAGCCATGGAAAATAAATAAATAAATCGTTATCCTCACTTACAAAGATGATCTTTGCCGTTTCCAAAGTACTTTCACAGTCCCAACAGCATAGGTTGGTCTCCCTGAGCAGTAACGTCATTAGAAATGTTTCTTTTCCAGAGGGAGGTGTCAAATATTCCGTTGGATACAGTAGTGTCGGAAGGTTTGGTCCTAGTTCACCTTCTAAAGTCTATCCTAATTCAGACATTGCATCTTTGAGACTTCAGTTGGATTTATCTGGAAAGCAACCTCATGTTCCCATACCCATTTCAAAGTGTCTGCCAAATACGGAAGGACTCAAGCCAAAGACATCTTCCGCGATTGTCCATTGTTTCTGCAGCGTCAAGGATGCTTCCTTCCGGAAAAGGGTCACTGGGATCCGAGGCAGCTTTTCTAAAGCACAGTGTAGACAAGGTGATACCATGGCCTTTCCAATTCTTAGGACACTGGCAGGTAGAGGAAAACCTTGGTTGAACCTTCCTGATCCTTCTTTTCTTTGAACTGGACCAGTGTCGGAGTTCGTTTGGTCTTTGGTTTTCCTTTTCACGCCTCAGGGGTTTTCTCATTGGTCAGCTGTTCCCTGTCATTCATATCATCCTGGGGGGGTCTTGCTCGGTCAAAGAATCCGCACTACAAAGAGAGAAACAGGCTAGCAAGTCAGGTCATCCTGAGAATTTGTGAAAGTCCTCATTCTAAGAGTTTTCCCTTTATTTGTTGTCTAAGGAACTTGGTGCTCTGAGAATATAATCTGCTCAATTCTCCAAATTACGAGGTGATAGCAGTGTGTTCTTTACCTGCAGAGAGGAATTCATTGCCTACGCAGAGCATCTGTGTCCTTCCTGCCATGTCCATGGTGGTGGGAGAATGTTCATTTTATATAAACCGCTTATGGACCTCGTATATTTTTCTGGGGTTACAGCAACCTGGCCCAAGGAGTCCCTCTCTGCTTTTGACATGTTTTCTGGAGCCAGCAGCAATGTGAACTGCCAGCCAGGGCTGGCAGAATCCTGAAGTGGACTGTGGGCTACCTTGGGATGGACTGAAGGAAGAAGTGAGGAGACGCTTGTCTATCTCTCTGCACTTGGTGGAACATACAGTGTATGGAGGAATATACTGTATACTGTATACAGTATATGGAGGACCCATACAGTATATGGGTCCTTTATTTCAATCCCAGAACATCTTCGTGACTCCGAACATCAATCAGCAACTCGGGGAAGAGGTGATTATAGAATTTTCATTCTCCTGAATTTCAAAGGAGTACTTGGTCTAGGAGAATATAACTTTTCCTAGGAACCTAGAACCTTAATTCTTGTTTCTTAGGTTGGAAGCCCAATTTGTTGGTTTGACTTATAACCATTGAGTCATCTTTCCTTTGTAGGACTAGTGCAATATTCTATCAATTGCTATGTATCGTTGCATCATTTATGGACATAAAGTTTCTATAAATAACAGACTAACATGAAAGTCTATTTGTAAAGGTAGACTGTGCAATAGACCCTTGTGGGCTCAGGATGGCACAAAACAGCTGATAATGATCAGGAAAGCCATTATTTAACTCAAAAGGCAAGGTTTTCTCAGTTTATTAAGCATGCCTCATGTTTCAAAATAAAAATACACTATGATTTTGGAGAATGCCAACAATAGCGATTAACTAAGATGTGACTGGATTAATTACTTTCACAGTCATGTCACTGTGACATTGTTTCTATTTTGGAATGGAAAGCTCTGTGAAACTTGGCAGTACTGTGGTTTGGGGACCAGAAATTAACTCACATTGTAGACTTTTAGTAGAAACGTCAGCAAAACACATGAAAGAGTAAGTTAAGGCTTCTTAATGGGATGGACTAGTTGGCAAGATGAAAAAAGCAAGTCTGAGAATATTAGAACATGCATGATCTATGTGGTGTCATTGAAAGCCCATGTAATAATTAATTACTATATTAATTGCATCCGTGTAGTGCTTATAAAGAAAACTCTCAAAGTATTGCTGATAGGATTGTGTCAACAAAAAGCTTAAGACCTCGATTAATTAAATAAGAAAAAGAAGTCTTCATCATAACATGATCACTCCAAGCATATTGGAAAGAAGATCACAGGTCTTAGTTAATAAAGTCCAACTCTCTTTACATTTATTTACAAGAAATTACAAGATAAAAGCAGCAATAAACACCCTCAATCTTCTTAAATGTCACTTCCACAAGCATACTAAGTTTGCCAAAGGAAACAAGACCATTTTCCCTTCATGTCCCTATGTTGGAAATTCCCAAATCATGCCTCTAGCCTTGTCTTTTAAAATCCTAGGTATATCCTTTTAAATCCTCTCCGTGGCCTCTCTACTGAAAAAGGAAAAGAAAGCAAATAAACTTACCTTCCATAAAGCCAAGGTTAAAATGGCCAGAACCAGTAATCCAAGAAGTATTGCTAGTATTATTACCCATAACGGGATCGAGAAGGAAACATTTGGGGTTGCCCAAATAACCGATGTTTTAATCTGGAACGGAACATAAAAGAAATGAGCTCTAACGTGAAAACTACTGGGTGAAATAGAGCAGTAATTACCAATATAATACTGGGGGGAGTACTTCTGAAAGGATCCATGCAATAATTGAAATCACCCCAGGGGAGATTTGATGGTTTACAGCACTCGAACATGGCATCTTAAAAATTGGCACATTCTCAGGCCTCCCAGGTTAGGTGCAAGTCCAGTTACAGACACTTGGTGGGTGTTTGGCTTGTACCAACCCAGAAACCCTAGAATAGAATTGAGGTGGACCAGGAACCAACAAGGTGGAAAGGAGTTACCTTAAATTGGGTTGGACCTTTCACGGCAAAAAATGGCTAAAAGTAAACCCTACAAAAAGCCAAGTCTGCCCACACGTTTCTCCACAGAACTGGGCTCACCTCACTGAGAGGTGAGCTTGCAAACAACCATGGACTGCTGGAGTGCAAGAAGGATAGACATCACCTAATTCCTGATTTTACAGATGAGAAAATTGAGTCCCAGGGGACTAAGTGATCCACAGATCTAATTAGTGTCACTGCGTCTTTAGCCCTAGGCTCTGTGCTCTACCAAGAAAGAGCCCATCATTGCTCTAGTAATCACAGTCATGTAAGGCCATGATGCATTTTATGAAAGTAACTCACATTTTATGAAAGTAACTGTAGTCAGTGACATGAATGCTAATTGTCCCGATGTATTGGAGCTGCCTTCGGTCTTAAATCCAATTTTCAGTTGCTGTTGGGCCTCACTGAATTCCCCACTGTTGCAAGGGAACTTCGACGAAAAATGAGACCTTCCCAGCAGGACTGCACGCTCCATGTGTGCGACCCACCCCTGCCTCCCCACGTGGGAAGAAGCAGCTCTACTATAGCCTATGTGCTGGGGACCTCTGCCTCTGGAGACTCCCAAAAAAACCAAGGAGAGACCCAGCCCTGCCGCTTTGACACACCTGCTGTCAAAGAAAAGAGAAAGAAAAATATTCTTGGATCTAAAATGTTATTCATCAAAGCAGGCCTATCTGGTTTTAGAGAGAAGTGAGCATCGCCTCAGTTGAACTGGTTCATGTGCTCCTGGTTTTAACTGTGTTGGTTGGAAGGATCCTGAGTCTCGTCCTGACCCACATGCAGAAACTCTAGGCCACACTTCCCTACCCCACCAGGAGGTGCGGGTGAACTCAGGGTGGGGTGGTGGTTCTGGTGCTTCCCCTGGCTGGAAACATGGGTGTTTTCAGAGCCTGTGCCCTAGTGCTGGGTCCTGCCTCTGCTCACGTCTTTTTTTTTTTTTTTTTTTTTAATATTTATTGATTTGTTTTTATTATTTATTTATTTATTTTGGCTGTGCCTGGTCTTAGTTGCGGCATGCGGGATCTAGTTCCCTGCCCAGGGATCAAACCCAGGCCCCCTGCACTGGGAGCGTGGAGTCTTACCCACGGGACCACCAGGGAAGTCCCTCTGCTCACATCTTTCCTTCCACCTTCTTAACTAGATTTGAGCATTCTGCCTGTGCTCTTCTTAGCCTGTCAAGGTTTTTATTGCTCCTGCATCCTGGTCCACGTCCCTTGTGCCACACACGTACTGATGACTTATTCACTTGATTCTCCAGCCCCAAGTATCATTTACATCCAGGCTGAACAACGACACTGATGGTGGTGAAACTGCTAGAGATTCCACGTGGTGAGGAATGCTGGGGACTTGACAGATGCTCTCAGTGAGAGAAAGCCTAGCATAACCTACTCACCTTTGTACCTTCCTCCTTTACCTGTTAGCTTCCCTGGCCGGTGTTGCCCCTATTCATCCAGAGCATCGATAAGAGGGTTCCATAATAGCAACGTTCCATGACCACAGAGGGATCACACTCACCGTACTTGACACAGTTTGAGGATGGGACACATGGTACCAATTTTGAAGAAATGCATTGCAAGGACTCAAACATCTCCATTCCAGTAATTTACTCTGAAGTGATCCTCTGCATGGTTATGGTTCCACAAACCAGTTGGGGACCAGACAGTTTCTCTTTATATCCCTTTTCCTTGGTGAATTACATCTGATAATGTATGAAATCAGTGCTCAATCCTGCATCTTAAGGTGCTCAGAGAAAGGGCATGAAATGATAACTTAAAATAACCCTAATATTACTGGAGGCACACCGATACAGTTTGTTTTTTTTTTTTAACATCTTTATTGGAGTATAATTGCTTTACAATGGTGTGTTAGTTTCTGCTGTATGGCAAAGTGAATCAGCTCTATGTATACATATATCTCCATATCCCCTCCCTCTTGTGTCTCCCTCCCACCCTTCCTATCCCACCCCTCTAGGGGGTCACAAAGCACTGAGCTGATCTCCCTGTGCTATGCAGCTGCTTCCCACTAGCTATCTATTTTACATTTGGTAGTGTATATGTGTCCATGCCACTCTCTCACTTTGTCCCAGCTTACCCTTCCTGCTCCCCATGTCCTCAAGTTCATTCTCTGTGTCTGCATCTTTATTCCTGTCCTCCCCTAGGTTCTTCAGAACCATTTTTTACTTTTTTTTTAGGTTCCATATATATGTGCTAGCATATGGTATTTGCTTTTCTCTTTCTGACTTACTTCACTCTGTATGACAGATTGTAGGTCCATCCACCTCACTACAAACAACTCAATTTCATTTCTTTTTATGGCTGAGTAATATTCCATTGTATATGTGTACCACATCTTCTTTATCCATTCATCTGTCGATGGACACTTAGGTTGCTTCCATGTCCTGGCTATTGTAAATAGAGCTGCAATGAACATTGTGGTACATGACTCTTTTTGAATTATGGTTTTCTCAGGGTATATGCCCAGTAGTGGGATTTCTGGGTCATATGGTAGTTCTATTTAGTTTTTTAAGGAACCTCCATAGTGGCTGTAGCAATTTAAATTCCCACCAACAGTGCAAGAGGGTTCCCTTTTCTCCACACCCTCTCCAGGATTTATTCTTTGTAGATTTTTTGATGATGGCCATTCTGACTGGTGTGAGGGGATACCTCATTGTAGTTTTGATGTGCATTTCTCTAATGATTAGTGATGTTGAGCATCCTTTCATGTGTTTGTTGGCAATCTGTATATCTTCTTTGGAGAAATGTCTATTTAGGTCTTCTGCCCATTTTTGGATTGGGTTGTTTGTTTTTTTTGATATTGAGCTGCATGAGCTGCTTGTATATTTTGGAGATTAATCCTTTGTCAGTTGCTTCATTTGCAAATATTTTCTCCCATTCTGAGGGTTGTCTTTTTGTCTTGTTTATGGTTTCCTTTATTGTGCAAAAGCTTTTAAGTTTCATTAAGTCCTATTTGTTTATTTTTGTTTTTATTTCCTTTTCTCTAGGAGGTGGGTCAAAAAGGATCTTACTGTGATTTACATCATAGACTGTTCTGCCTATGTTTTCCTCTAACAGTTTGATAGTGTCTGGCCTTACATTTAGGTCTTTAATCCATTTTGAGTTTATTTTTGTGTATGGTGTTAGGGAGTGTTCTAATTTCATTCTGTTACATGTAGCTGTCCCATTTTCCCAGCACTATGTATTGAAGATGCTGTCTTTTCTCCATTGTATATTCTTGCCTCCTTTATCAATGATAAGGTGACCATATGTGCATGGGTTTATCTCTGGGCTTTCTATCCTGTTCCATTGATCTATATTTGTTTTTGTGCCAGTCCCATACTGTCTTGGTTACTGTAGCTTTGTAGTATAATCTGAGGTCAGGGAGTCTGACTCCTCCAGCTCCGTTTTTCTTTTTCAGTATTGCTTTGGCTATTCAGAGTCTTTTGTGTTTCCATACAAATTGTGAAATCTTTTGTTCTAGTTCTGTGAAAAATGCCATTGGTAGTTTGACAGGGATTGTATTGAATCTGTAGATTGCTTTGGGTAGTAGAGTCATTTTCACAATGTTGACTCTTCCAATCCAAGAACGTGGTATATCTCTCCATCTTTTTGTATCATCTTTAATTTCTTTCATCAGTGTCTTATAGTTTTCTGCATACAGGTCTTTTGTATCCTTAGGTAGGTTTATTCCTAGGTATTTTATTCTTTTTGTTGCAGTGGTAAATGAGAGTGTTTCCTTAATTTCTCTTTCAGATTTTTCATCATTAGTGTATAGGAATGCAAGAGATTTCTGTGCATTAATTTTGTGTCCTGTTACTTTACCAAATTCATTGACTAGCTCTGGTAGTTTTCTGGTAGCATCTTTAGGATTCTCTGTGTATGGTATCATGTCATCTGCAAACAGTGACAGTTTTACTTCTTCTTTTCCAATTTGTATCCCTTTTATTTCTTTTTCTTCTCTGATGGCTGTGGCTAAAACTTCTAAACCTATGTTGAATAATGATGGTGAGTACGCAACCTTGTCTTGTTGCTGATCTTAGTGGAAATGGTTTCACTTTTTCACCATTGAGAATGATGTTGGCTGTGGGTTGGTCATATATGGCCTTTATTATGTTGAGGTCGGTTCCCTCTATGCCTACTTTCTGGAGAGTTTTTTTTAATCATAAATGAGTGCTGAATTTTGTCAAAAGCTTTTTCTGCATCTATTGAGATGATCATATGGTTTTTATCCTTCAATTTGTTAATATGGCGTATCACATTGATTTGCGTGTACCGAAGAATCCCTGCATTCCTGGGATAAACCCCACTTGATCATGGTGTATGATTGTTTGGATTAATGTGCTGTTGGATTCTGTTTGCTAGTATTTTGTGGAGGATTTTTGCATGTATGTTCATCAGTGATATTGGCCTGTAGCTTTCTTTTTTTGTGACATCTTTGGTTTTGGTATCAGGGTGATGGTGGCTTCGTAGAATGAGATTGGAAGTGTTCCTCCCTCTGCTATATTTTGGAAGAGTTTGAGAAGGATAGGTGTTAGCTCTTCTCTAAATGTTTGATAGAATTCGCCTGTGAACCCACCTAGCCCTGGGCTTTTGTTAGTTGGAAGATTTTTTTTTTTTTTTTTGCGGTACACGGGCCTCTCACTGTTGTGGCCTCTCCCGTTGTGGAGAATAGGCTCCAGACGTGCAGGCTCAGCAGCCATGGCTCACGGGCCTAGCCACTCCACGGCATGTGGGGTCTTCCCAGACCGGGGCATGAACCCGTGTCCCCTGCATCGGCAGGTGGACTCTTAACCACTTCACCACCAGGGAAGCCCAGTTGGAAGATTTTTAATCACAGTTTCAATTTCAGTGCTTGTGATTCGTCTCTTTACATTTTCTATTTCTTCCTAGTTCAGTTTCGGAAGGTTGTGCTTTTCTAACAAATTGTCCATTTCTTCCAGGTTGTCCATTTTATTGGCATAGAGCTTCTTGTAGTAATCTCTCATGATCCTTTGTATTTCTGCAGTATCAGTTGTTACTTCTCCTTTTTCATTTCTAATTCTGTTGATTTGAGTCTTCTCCCTTTTTTTCTTGATGAGTCTGGCTAATGGTTTATCAGCTTTGTTTATCTTCTCAAAGAAACAGCTATTAGTTTTACTGATCTTTGTTATTGTTTCCTCATACGATTTTTAATTTACTTCTGATCCGATCTTTATGATTTCTTTCCTTCTGCTAATTTTGGGGTTTTTTTGGTTCTTTTTTATCTAAATGCATTAGATGTAAGGTTAGGTTGTTCATTTGAGATGTTTCTTGAGGTAGGATTGTATTGCTATAAACTTCCCTCTTAGAACTGCTTTTGCTGCATCCCATAGGTTTTGGGTCATCGTGTTTTCATTGTCATTTGTTTCTAGGTATTTTCTGATTTCCTCTTTGATTTCTTCAGTGATCTCTTGGTTATTTAGTAGCATATTGTTTAGCTTCTATGTGTTTGTTTTTTTTCTTGTAATTGATATCTAGTCTCATAGCATTGTGATCGGAAAAGATACTTGATATGATTTCAATTTTCTTAAATTTACCAAGGCTTGATTTGTGACCCAAATATGATCTCTCCTGGAGAATGTTTCATGAGCACTTGAGAGGAAAGTGTATTCTGTTGTGTTTGGATGGAATGTCCTATAAATATCAATTAAGTCCATCTTGTTTAATGTATCATTTAAAGCTTGTGTTTCCTTATTTACTTTCATTTTGGATGATCTGTCCATTGGTGAAAGTGGGCTGTTGAAGTCCTCTACCATGATTGTGTTACTGTCGATTTCCCCTTTTATGGCTGTTAGCATTTGCCTTATTGTATTGAGGTGCTGTTATGTTGGGCACATAAATATTTACAATTGCCCTATCTTCTTCTTGGATTGATCCCTTGATCATTATGTAGTGTCCTTCTTTGTGTCTTGTGATAGCCGTTACTTTAAAGTATTTTGTCTGATATGAGAATTGCTTCTCCAGCTTTCTTTTGATTTCCATTTGCATGGAATATCTTTTTCCATCCCTTCACTTTCAGTCTGTATGTGTCCCTTGGTCTGAAGTGGGTTTTTTGTAGACAGCATATATATGTGTCTTTTTTTTGTATCCATTCAGCCATTCTGTGTCTTTTGATTGAGTGTTTAATCCATTTACATTTGAGGTAATTATCCATATGTATGTTCCTATTACCATTTTCTTAATTGTTTTGGGTTTGTTTTTATAAGTCTTTTCCTTCTCTTGTGTTTCCTGCTTAGAGAAGTTCCTGTAACATTTTTTTGTAAAGCTGTTTTGGTGGTGCTGAATTCTCTTAGCTTTTGCTTGTCTGTAAAGGTTCTAATTTCTCCATTGAATCTGAATGACATCCTTGTTGGGTAGAGTAATCTTGGTAGAGTAACCCTAACCCTAACCCTAACCCTTTCATCACTTCGAATATGTCCTGCCACTTCCTTCTGGCTTGCAGAGTTTTTGCTGAAAGATCAGCTGTTAATCTTATGGGGATTCCCTTGTATATTATTTGTTGCTTTTCCCTTAATTTTCCCTTAATTTTTGATAGCTTGATTAATATGTGTCTTGGCATGTTTCTCCTTGTATTTATCTTGTATGGGACTCTCTGCGTTTCCTGGACTTGATTATTTCCTTTCCCTTATTAGGGAAGTTTTTTGAACTATAATCTCTTCAAATATTTTCTCAGTCCCTTTCTTTTTCTCTTCTTCTTCTGGGACCCCTATAATTCAAATGTTGGTGTGTTTAATGTTGTCCCAGAGGTCTCTGAGATTGTCCTCAATTCTTTTCATTCTTTTTTCTTTATTCTGCTCTGTGGTAGTCATTTCCACTATTTTATCTTCCAGGTCACTTATCTGTTCTTCTTCCTCAGTTATTCTGCTATTGAATCCTTCTAGAGAATTTTTAATTTCATTTATTGTGCTGTTCATCATTGTTTGTTTGCTCTTTAGTTCTTCTAGGTCCTTGTTAAACGTTTCTTGTATTTTCTCCATTCTGTTTCCAGGATTTTGGATCATCTTTACTATCATTACTCTGAATTCTTTTTCAGGTAGACTGCCTATTTCCTCTTCATTTGTTTGGTCTGGTGGGTTTTTCCCTTGCTCCTTCATCTTCTGCGTATTTCTCTGTTTTCTCATTTTGCTTATCTTACTGTGTTTGGGGTCTCCTTTTTGCAGGCTGCAGGTTCGTAGTTCCCGTTGATTTTGGTGTCTGCCCCAGGTGGGTAAGGTTGGTTCAGTGGGTTTTGTAGGCTTCCTGTTGGAGGGGTGTGGTGCCTGTGTTCTGGTGGATGAGGCTGGATCTTGTCTTTCTGGTGGGCCGGACTGTGCCTGGTGGTGTGTTTTGGGCTGCCTATGAACTTAGTATGATTTTAGGCAGCCTCTCTGCTAATGGGTGCGGTTGTGTTCCTGTCTTGCTAGTTGTTTGGAATGGGGTGTCCAGCACTGGAGTTTGCTGGTTGTTAAGTGGAGCTGGGTCTTAGCGTTGACATTGAGATCTCTGGGAGAGCTCTCGCCAATTGATATTACGTGGGGCCAGGAGGTCTCTAGTGGACCAGTGTCCTGAACTCGGCTCTCCCACCTTAGAGGCTCAGGCCTGACACCCAGCTGGAGCACCAAGACCCTGTCAGCCACACGGCTGCAGCATCCATCTGCCATTATTGTTGCTTTCTTTCTCTCTCAGCAGCTGAGCACGATAACATACACCCTCTTTCTCCTGAACCAGGAGAAGCTGAAGGAGAGCTGGTGGGAGCAGGAGGGGCCACAGTCACAGTTGAGGCTTGACTCCAACAAAGTCAAAACAGCACAAACCTCCTTCTTCCTGCGCCCTGCACCAACTTTCCCAGCATGTGAGCTGCCGCATCACTTTTGCCTTATGATACAGTTTTCAGAATGAGAATTTCAGAATTTTGGAACTACAAAGGGTAGTAGTGGTCATGCACTCATAAGCCAGTTACAGTGACCTAGGAGATAGAAAATCTGATGCCATGGACAATTCTGAGGTTTCTTGTAAATGTTTCTTCCCCCTAAGCTCTAAGTCCACTAAGGAAACAACGTAGTTTTGGTCTGTATTTTGTGCATGTGTTAGAGATCACCAAAATTTACTAATAGATAATTTACAGGAACACAGGCAACAATACTTTTCCATGTTCCCTCTTCTGATTTACCTAATTAATATCTGAAGTCACCTCCCAATGTTTCATTTTAACATAGGAAACAGTTCTAATTTTGTAAGTTAAAAAAACGCTAACCTAAAGGAGTTGAAATAAGGGCTGATGGTCTGTTCAAATTGTTGGTTTAATAAAAAGAAATGGAATGAGAGAATAGCTGCTGAGTTTTTGCTGAGTTTCTTTGCCACTTGGCTATTGCAGGCTTCAATGTCTTATCTATAAAACTAGTCTGTCGGCATACAGATGGCCAAAAGGCACGTGAAAAGATGCTCAACATCACTAATTATTAGAGAAATGCAAATCAAAAGTACAACGAAGTATCACCTCACACTAGTCAGAATGGCCATCATCAAAAAATCTACAAAAAATAAATGCTGGAAAAGGTGTGGAGAAAAGAGAACCCTTTTACAGTGTTGGTGGGAATGTAAATTGGTACAGCCACTATGGAGAACAGTATGGAGGTTCCTTAAGAAACTAAAAATAGAGCTACTGTATGATCCAGCAATCCCACTCCTGGGCATATATTCGGAGAAAACCATAATTCAAAAAGATACATGCATCCCAATGTTCACTGCAGCACTATGTATTTACAATAGCCAGGACATGGAAGCAACCTAAATGTCCATCGAGAGATGAATGGATAAAGAAGATATGGTACATATATACAATGAAATATTTCTCACCCATAAAAAAGAACGAAATAATGCCATTTGCAGCAACATGGATGGACCTGGAGATTGTCAAACTCAGTGAAATAAGTCAGACACAGAAAGAGAAATATCATATGATATTGCTTATATGTAGAACCTTAAAAAATGGTACAAATGAACTTATTTACAAAACAGAAATAGAATCACAGATGTAAAAAAACAATCTTATGGTTACCAGGGTGGAAAGGGGGGAGGGATAAATTGGGAGATTGGGGTTGACATATGCATACTACTATATATAAAATAGGTAACTAATAAGGACCTATTGTATAGCACAGGGAACTCTACTCAATGCTCTTGTAATGGCCTATATGGGAAAAGAATCTAAAAAAAAAGTGGATATATGTATATGTATAACTGATTCACTTTGCTGTACAGCAGAAACTAACGTTGTAAATCACCTATGCTCCAATAAAAATTAAAAGAAAAAACGAAACCCCACCCCCCGCCATGGTCTACCTGTGGAAACAAGCAGAAGAGGTCACTCACAAAGATCTAATAATGATATTTGAAGGTTTTTTTTGCAGAAGTGATGGAAAAGTACAAATAAAATACCCCATTTAATACCCCATTAAATTGAACAGGGTATGCTTATTAGGGTGTCTAGAAGCAGAAAACAGCTTTACAAGGTATAATTACAAAATCTGCTGGCTTTCTGTTTGCATTTGCTTCCAAAGAGTCTGACAACAGTCTTAAAACAGTCTCAGAGAAGATGATCACTGATGTCCTTATCTGTTCCAAAATCTGGAATTCTCATCACCAAAACTTTTGCCAGTCTGCTCCTGGTAACATTATGTTCATTTGAAAAATACCATTTCATACTCTTTCTCTGAGCACTTTCAATGGAAGGATTATGCATGTCATGTACGTTCACCATCTGTAATTAACTAAGGGGAAAAGACATAGAGATTTAAAGGAAGGCAAACTCAGTGACTTTGCCCCCAGCCTGCATTCTGCTGTCCTCGCCTGCTGCCTTTAGGACTTGTATGTGGCACGGAGGCTGCCCGATCTCTATCTAAACCGGGTGCAGGTGCAGCGACCTTCCGTCGCCCCTGGTGGTTCCCTAAGCTTATCCAGGTTTTTCACTGCCTAGTCCAGAAGTTGTTACACTAGAGACAGTAGAAATACAGAACAACAGTAGTGCCCCAGAGCACTTCCTCGGATTTCCAGGGCTGAGGATTTAGACGGCTGCTGCTAGAACAGGGTGGATTAGTCAAAGGTAACACGTCATTGGGAGAGTCATCCAGGTCTTTCTGAGAACACATTGATTAGGGAGTTAGGTGACATATTCAGGTCTGTAAATGGCAACAGGGCATTTCATCTGCAAGTGGAAACAGGTAAAGCCAAGCTTTCCTGAGACTCAATACTCTGTGTAGACGAGAAACTTGAACTCTACAGGCAAGCTTAAGAGAAAAGACTTAATTGATCACTTTTATGGGACCAGCGTTTATTTAAATTTGTCATAGTCCTGTGGAAACCCTAGGATGGTTTGGAAGAAGCTTGGCCACGAAATAAAATGTTGAAAAATACACAAACTTTGTTATTTCTAATATTTATGTGTGGTAGCTCATTTTGACAAGCTCACAAGAAGCTTAGATTATCCATTGGATAAGAAATAAGAAAAGTAGGTCTTAATTTCTAGAGTTCCTAATGACTTAACACCAATTTACAGTAAGAATTTTTCATTCATTTTGAATAAGATTTATTAAACAGCCTATGTTCTCTGAAGCTCTGTTGGTATTATCAACAGCTCCAAGCTGGAACACTCTATAACTCTGGTGTAGATCAGTGGTCTCCAATAGAAACATAATGCAAGCCATGTATGTCATTTAAATTTTATAGTCATCACATCTAAAAAGAGTAAAAAGAAACATGGGGCATTAATTTTAATAATATATTTAATTTGACCCTAAATATCATGTAATTGATATAAATTATATAAACATGTAATTGATATAAAAATATTCTTTCTTTTTTTTTCTTTTTTTTTTTACTAAGTCTCCAAAACCCAGTGTTTATTTTACACTTGCAGCAAGTGACAACTGCTGGATTTTTATTGGTTAAAGTAAAATGTAGTCTAACCCCAAAAATAAAGCTGCGTTTAATGGAAAAAATATCTTATACTGCTACAGTTTTAAGGTTTACATTTAAGTGAGATAAAATGAAGTAAAACTACTAGTTCAGTTCTTCAGTCACTCCACCCACATCTGGGGGCCTCACCATCCATGGTAATGTGGTGAGTGGCTACCATATTGAACTGCACAGCTTGAGAACTTTTGTATAATCTCACACAATGGTGTGTTGAGCCAGATTACCCAAGTCCCTCTTTATTAGATTCATTTATCAAGAAGGTGGTCCCAAGGTGGACAGTGGGGTGTATTTAGGACTAAAGCTTTACTTTAAGAACATGGGTTTTTGACTACATATATCAACTGCTTTAAGAAAGAGTCACATTGAGTAACTTGAGTACTTAAAACATAGGGAGAAAAATTCAGTTACATGCCAACTAATTAACAAACTGTTTTTCTTTTTTTTTAATGTATCAAGAACCTATGGCTATTTAAAGAATTAGTATAAAATTTTAACAATCCACTTAATATAACTGTCTGCAATTTTAGGAAGGGGGATCCATGAACTGTAAGTGGTTTAGATGTTCTTAAAGCGATGCTAAGTAGGGAACATTTAATCTTACCTTTATCGTGTTGTAAATCTTGTTGTTCTTTATTATGTTGGAAAGACCATAAATAAGTCTTTAATATGCCTACATTTTATCGTTGACATTTATGATATGTTTTTGTATATTTTGACAAAATACCAAGGTAGAAGGAAAAAGCTCTGTCGTATTTGCAATGGTGATTAATGTTGATGTCTGTATTTATGTATCACAAAATCTTGTGTAAACATACTTCAGTGGGGTCACAAGAATGTTTTATATAAATGTACCAAGACACCCTACCTAGAGTGCCATTTAGAACAAAATAATAACATGAAGTGGACCAGCTGAACATACCTTTCAACAACATTCAAATAGCTCCTATGAGAAAAGAAGTCCTGTGATAAGTTTGAACTCCAGACAATTGTTTCATGTAGAGATCCATTTTAAGATTCTGGAGTTTTGCTAACAACTCAAAGAGTCAAATGGACTCATAGTTGATGTGTGAGTTCTTAATTAAGGATTTTACTGAAATATTTTATAATAACTGCCTTTGGAGTTACACCATTATATCCTCTTCTAGAAGTAAATTATTCGGCTTTAGTCACATGACACACAAATGCCAAAGTTTATGAATAGGCAAAAAAAGTGCTCAAATAACTGAATGATTTTTTTTTCTTCTGCGCTGTAATGATTCAGCATTTAGTCATATCCCCTTTACATCATGCAACCTTTTCCTTGCCTCTGAACACGACAAGTGTCACCTGGCACGGAGAGTTCATTTGTTACAAACGCAGACACTGTGCCAGTAGCAAGTGGGGATTATTATTTTCTTCAATACAGAAAGTTTATCTAGGGTTCAAGAAATGATTGCATTATGATCATGTTGAAAAGGAAGCACAGATAGACTCCTCATGGCACCCAAGGGCCTAGTAAAACAAGCAAATATTTTTGTCTTATTACCAAAGAAGGAACTGAGATGCTTTCCCCAGTGGCAGAGTATGGACTGGAGCTCTGATGATCCTTCAACCACCTAGTCCAACTGATTCTACCACCAGAAAGCAATTCCCTTCTGCTGGGTCCTTTTCAAGATAAGGATGACAGGATTTTTGAGAACACGCTCTAAGAAACAGCTCTAAGCACAGTCCTCTCAAATCAAGCCTGTAGGGCACAGCTAAATTCCTACTGGCAACATCTCCTTCAGTCAGTCAGGGATTGGGAGACCTAAGAAGTTTTCCCATAACCTTTACATAAATGGTGCAGTAAATCATCTACATCAGATAACAAGACTTTTTAAAAGATGCAGGAACAAGGGTGGTAGGGACGGGGGAAGCATGTATCTGATCATTTTGTGGATCTTTTGAGATGAGTTGAGAACAGCAGGCTGGCACCTGTGGCCAGGACAGAAAGATGCAATCCTGTTGATGGAATTGACTGTCACATATGTTTCTGTTATGGAGCATGTGCTCAGAGAAGACAAAGGACCCAGATTTATCTCCCTTAGAGTTACAAGCCTTTGAACCTCCTTGGATGAGCATTCTATATTAAAAACCCAAAGCCTCTGTTTTCTAGGTTGAACATAAATCCAAACTCCAGCAGACATCTCGTAAGAGAAACAGAGGCAAGCTAAGTGAAGAAAGATGTGGCAGTATTTGCTTTAAATGCCACCAAAGTTTACTGAAATATTTTGACTGTGTGAATTCATGGATGTTTCCTGTTGGACATCCTGGACTTTGCTGGAGAAGGTAAGACATTTTGGGGGGGTTGCTATTATTGAGACCTGAGACTTAACTCGTTTTAGGTACAAAGCTAGAGCTTTTTATACATAATTTAAATAATCTTCTTAACAATACTTTGAGGTCAATGTGGTTAACAGCCTCAGCAAAGTACGTAGAGTGATTTCCAGAAGGTTTCCACTTAGAGCAGGGTGGATCCAGGCCAGGAGAAGCTGTTTTGAAATCTGTGGATTTTCTTCGATGCTGCCTGCCTGTGTTAGAGGTTCCCAATCCTAGCTTCACTGCAGAATCATCACTTGTAGAGCTTTCAAAGCGCAGTGGCAGAGCTCCACCCGACTCACTCAATCCTGATGTTTCAGATGGGCTCTGAGCACGTATAAACCTTAAAGTCACGTGGACGGTGATTCTTTGCATACTCAGGGTTGAAAATCACTCATCAAGGGATGAATTTAAATTATAAAAAGTAGATTAGGCTAGAAAGAGTAAGTATTAGTTACCTTTTAAAGACCTAGGCTGAAGAGCAATTACGAGAGTATCGACTTTTACACCGTCCGAAGCAGTGCTTCTCAAACATGACAGGGTACCTGCTGCCCTGATGGTTTTGATAAAAGGCAGATTCTGACTCAGCAGGTCTGGAGTGAGGCCTGTTTCTGAATTTCTAACAGTTTCTTAGGTACTGCTGATACTGCTGGTCTGCAAAACACATTTTGAGTAACAAGGACCTGGGGACCAGAATCCAAGTCGAGGTTGCAGGTTTCTATGGCATGACCAAGAGATGAGGTTTACATGTTAACATTGTTTCCTGGAGCCCTGACTGTGGTCACTGTCACCGTTAAAGGCAGAGTTTTGGTGACCGTGCCTGTTCATCCCCCGTCATCTGTTCTCCCCTCTGCTCTGCATGGCCTTGCCAGGTTGCCAGCAGTTGTGCTGTGACAGATATGTGGCTGTCAGTAATGTTTAATAGCCTCAATTGAAAACCTGTTTCATTCAAATGAAGCTCAGAGTGTACTTCTTTCTTCCCCCAGATATTACTGGTCTTTGCTTAGAAAGGAAAGATGACTGTTCCTGTAGCTGGTCTGTGGCAACTGTCCCTAAGGAAGAGAGTCTCCCTCATCCCTCACTCACCAGGCTGTCTTTTTTTTTTTTTTTGGTGGGGGGTACACGGGCCTCTCACTGTTGTGGCCTCTCCCATTGCGGAGCACAGGCTCCGGACGCGCAGGCTCAGCGGCCATGGCTCACGGGCCCAGCCGCTCCGCGGCATGTGGGATCTTCCAGGACCGGGGCACGAACCCGTGTCCCCTGCATCGGCAGGCAGACTCCCAACCACTGCGCCACCAGGGAAGCCCACCAGGCTGTCTTTAAAATTACAATCGGTATGACTTCATTCTGATGATCACGACTATCTGGACTTCTTTCAAACAAAAGAGCCTAATTAAAAAAATGGTATTAGTCCTGAATTTTGTGGGAGAGGGGTAGAAGTTTACAATGAAGGTTTAAAAATTTGATCAAATAACACTAAGGAATTTCCAGACTGAAATAAGAAAATAGTGATCTGAAGCGGGAAACTTTTCTCAAGCCACTGTAATAAGCATGTAAACCTACCACAAGCAAAATAGTGATTTAAAAACTAATTTCAATAAAATGATTTGTACCTAATATATTTTAAGATACTCACTGCTATGCTGCCTTCAGGGAGTTTGGCTGGCTGGTCTTTATAAGGCATCTTCTTAACTTCAAAGGACACCAGGGATGCAAGAGAATAGGGATCATTTTTCCTCTGAAATTAGAAACATTTAGTTAAGTATAGTCCATGTAAAGCTTTTAAAAGTTATATTGGCAGCCAACCGGTTGTTTTTCATGTTGTCCATTTCCAAAGCAAAATTTCCTGCTTCCTTCTCTCTTCCTTTTCTCTCTTTACTTTTTCCGCATCCATCCATCCATTCATGATCCATTCATCATCTCCCCATCCACCTTCTGTCCATCATCCACCCATCCACCCACCCATCACCCATTCACTATCTATCCAACCAACCATTCATCTTCTTATTTCTAAAGGTAATTCATCTTATGAACAAAAGAGTTGGCATAATAAGGTTAAAATAAATACAGAAAAGCAGAGTTCCTAAAAGGAGTAAGCACAAGTGCCATTAGAACATAACAGGGAGACATCGTGGGTTACAAATTCTTGTTATCTGAGAGAAGGAAATATTTTAGGAGAGAGACTGCTGCTAAGTTACAAAGAAATTAATCACATTTCATCTTATACAGAAGACCCTGAACAGATCTCTCAGTCATGGCGCTATTAGGATTTTGGGTTGGTTAAGGAACTGTCCTGTGCACTGTAGGATGTTTAGCAGCTTCCATGGCATCTACCCACTAGATGCCAGTAGCACCCCTCATCCAGTTGTAACAATTGAAAATGTCTCTAATTACTGCCAGTGTCCTCTGCAGAGCAAAATCCCCCTGGTTAAGAACCACTCACCTAGAACCATACAGTGTTTTTGACAGAACTTTTCAGCAAGTTCTTTTTGTTTAATCGGTTCTCATATTAACTGTTGATTAAGGTCAAGGGAAAGTATTTAAGAGTAACTCAAGGAAAACCATTCTGAGAACTTAAGCTCCTGTGGTTCTCCTCCGTTTAGCTTGAGACAGTGATGAGATCTATCCAGGGGTGGGCTGTAGCTGGCTCATAATGGCGCTGGAGAGCAGAATGTTAAAATTTCAAGAATTTTGAGTACCTGTTGTTAAATAGAGCCATTATTAAAACAAGTTATATATACATAAACGTTAGTAAATTATATTTTTAAAAAGGTAATAAACACTCTAAACTCAGTACTTAGCAATAATTTTATTGCATTTTACTATTATCTATGCTCTTCATATTATTTAAGTCTATTGTATCTGTAGGGGAAATACTATATGATGGTGTGCTGCTCTGCATCTCTTCCCAACTCTGTATTCGGTGATGCCCTGTTGGCAGCTTGAAACTGACCATGGCAGGAACAGTTACACCATGGGAATCAGCAAATGTTACATTTCAGAGTTTTTTCCCCTCCAGAAAGTGGTTTATTAAACATTTACTAGCACTTCACCATCTATAATCCAATGTTGGGTTTCTTGAGGCCAAACCAACAGGTTGCATTGTAATAATTTCAATATTTTTACAAATTTATTTTTCCCCTGTGGTTCAATTTTTTCTCCCTTCAATAAACCCCATTTCTTCTACGTGCTGAGGACAGGCTAGAGTATGCAAAACTTTTATATATACTTAAAGTCACTACTTCTTTGGCTTTTTTGTTTTTTCTATCCTGACATTATAGGGTAAGCAACTTTGTTCATTTGGAAAAATTCTTTTTTCGTCGTTATTCTTCCTGTGTTCTCTTGTCTCCTGGCATTTCCATTTTAACTGAAAGCTGGATTTTTGTTTGTGTGAGAAGTGTTTTTTAAATTGTGGAAATCTTTGCTCACAAAATCTTGTGTGTACTTGATTTAAATCTACTTTCCTTAATACCATGGCTGATAGAAGAAACATGACAAATTCTGGTAATGAGATTCTGTGCATAAGGGTTATAATAACATATTCAAATGTGTGTCCAGGATCCCAAACCTTCAAAGAACAAGTTTTCTTTAGTCTCCAAGTTCAATTAAAAAACACTGATAGAAAATAATTCCCTTGCTCTTGAAGTCATACCTTTGGGAAACAAATCATGAGAGAACTCTATCTCCGAATCAACTCTAGATGGAAAGTTTTTGTCCTACATGATTCTGCATTTATGAACATGGAAGTTTCTTAATAAATAACAAATGAACTTAATTACAAAGCAGAAATAGAGTCACAGATGTAGAAAACAAACTATGGTTACCAGGGAGTAAAGGAGTGGGGGAAGGATAAATTGGAGATTGGGATTGACACATACGCACTACTATGTATAAAATAGATAACTAATAAGGTCCTACTGGATGGCACAGGGAACTCTACTCAATATTCTGTAATGACGTATATGGGAAAAGAGTGAATATATTCTCTCTTAAAGAGAGAATATATTCACTCTTAAAGTGAATATATTCACTCTTAAAGAGTGAATATATGCATGTGTATAACCGATTCACTTTGCTGTATACCCAAAACTAACACAACATTGTAAATCAGCTATACTCCAATAAAAATTTTAAAAAAAGAGAGATATGGGATTTGAAGTCTCGAATGTGGAGAAACATGTTTCTCTGAGGGGATTTTCTCTCACTTTCCTTTAATCCCTCTACTCTTGGCCATTTTGAATCTTCCTCACATTTTCCATTCATCACCCATATTTACCGTCATTTTCCTTGGTTCACAAAACACTGTGCTTTGCTGAACCTCAGAAACACCTGGGATCAGGTTCACAGATTGTGATTCAGGAAGTCTGCGATGAAACTATAGTTGCCCTATATTGTTTGGAATTTCCACATTGTTGGTTAGTTTTTTATCTTTCTTGATTATTTTCTTCCCCGACAAGATTACCCAAAACTGGAAGGCATAGCGCGTGGAATATAATAAGGCTTATACCTTCCACAGCACCTGGAACACTATGCCTGGAAGGGCTTCATCAGTCCTGCCTGAGTGACAGCATGAATGGATGGTGAATGAACACATCAGATGGCTGGGTTATCCGATGACCCTCCTATCCTATATCCACCCATTTGATAGCACCTTATAAAAGGTTTAATTTTGTCAATTATTGAATTGGACCTCTTCCCCCATAAATGAGATTAGGAAGTTCAGGAAGTTGTAAGAGAAGGTAGTGACATACAATGAGGGCTGCCGATCATGATAAGGGGCTATGGACACACTCTCACCTCCGTTAGCTAATTCAGCGATGCAAATGGACACAGTCTGGGACCTGAACAAATCTGGTGGTAGGCAAATAGACTGTAAATAATACAACTCATAGATTGATCTATTCTTTATTTTAAATTATTCTCCAAAAGCAATGTTTCTTCCACCCTTTTCAGTAGAAAAATGCATTTTTTTTTCATTTTTCTAAGATGCTCTGAAGCTCCACGGAATGGGAAATATGAGCTATTAAGCTCTGATCTAGGTCAGCATCAAAGATACACGAGTCCTGTGTCTGTAAGTCAAAAACCTGGTACAGGTAAGCGTTTAATTCATGAGCACAGTCCTTTTATTGATTCCATGTTCAAAGTTGAATGCTTTCAGCAGTGCTCTTTACATAACTATAATATTATTCTAATGTTAAAAAATCATCTCTTCTTCTGCGTGGCAATCTACTGCTGTAATAGCCATCACTGCCATATTGTAGGCAATTTAGGATTAAAAAAGCAGCTGGAGTTAATATCCCTTGACAATATCTTGAACCCTCCACATGCCCCAGCTAGCTATTAATCCTCAGAAAATGCCCTATCCCTCTGTCATTGCCACATCATTTAAACTGTGGTTGGCAGCCCACCACCTGCCTCTATTACGTACTAGTGCACAAAGATTGGCTTACGGTCATGGTACTAATAAAAGTTACAGAGCTGGGAACAAATGGAGTGGAGAGTGAGGCTTTTAAGTTGGTGAAAGACCTAGTGGCTGGGACCATGAAGAGCTCCCCCGCTGCTAAATTCCTTCTCAAGAATTATTTTTAAACCACACACCCATTTTATAAAGCCTGTGTTTAAATACTCAGTATCTCCCAGAAACAAGGCGTTGTGGGACAACAAAACTTAAAACAGTTACTGGTCAAACTTTAAGCTGTTAAAGAGGTTGCTCTTTCAAGCAACAGTCACAGCACAGATCATCGTGTAGAATTAAAGGCCAGTGTGCGTGTTTACCCTGTGGGCAAAGCCAAACACAATGCCGCAGATCACATCAGCCGAGAATCGTAAACTTTCTCTCCCGGATTAGGAAGGCAGAAAATGTTTGCCTCCTGCTGGGTTGTGTGACAAAACTATTAAAGACTTCCAGGATGTAGTATATTCTTTGAGCGGCAGGCCGGCGGCAGTTTGCAGTAATGCTCTCCTCTCTAGCCATCAGCTTCTGAGACTGGTATAAGCAGAAACAGTGGAAGTACAGAAGTTTGGGCTATGGCTGTGGGTAAACATGAAGTGATGTGTGCCAGTCTCTCCTGAATCTTTGGAAGCGTCACTTTGCTCTGGTAGAACCTCAGAATGTCCCTGCAGGTTGTTCTGGTCTGACTCTACTTGTGCTAAATAGTTATTGTTTAGAAAATCCTAGTGGGAAGCAGCCGCACAGCACAGGGAGATCAGCTCGGTGCTTTGTGTCCACCTAGAGGGGTGGGATAGGGAGGGTGGGAGGGAGATGCAAGAGGGAGGAGATATGGGGATATATGTATACGTATAGCTGATTCACTTTGTTATACAGCAGAAACGAACACAACAATGTAAAGCAATTAGACTCCAATAAAGATGTTTAAAAAAAGAAAATCCCTCAATTGCTGTTGACTTCTTCCATATCCACTGGGTCTTCAACAGGTAGATAAGATGCAATTTTCTTTTCTGTCTTTTTTTTTTACTTCTACATGGTGAAAGTGCTTTATTTTCTAAACTTTTTAAAAGATTTATTTTATTGACGTATAGTTGATTTACAACGTTGTGTTAATTTCTGCAAATTGCAGAGCAAAGTGATTCAGTTACACATATATATATAAATATATATATATTCTTTTTCATATTCTTTTCCATTATGGTTTATTACAGGATTTTGGATATAGTTCCCTGTACTATACAGTAGGACCTTGTTTTTATCCATTCTATATATGATAGCTTGCATCTGCTAACCCCAAGCTCCCAATCCATCCCTCCTCCCTCCCCCCTCCCCCCTCCCCCTTGGCAACCACAAGTCTGTTCTGTCTGTGGTTCTGTTTCTGTTTCATAGATAGGTTCATTTGTGTCATATTTTAGATTCCACATATAAATGATATCATATGGTATTTGTCTTTCTTAAAGGTGCAATTTTCGCTCCATAGGTCTTCTACTGGAACAGTATGTTATGCACAGACAGACGTATGTCAGCTGAAATAGTCATTTCCCCCTGGACTGTAATGCCGTAATGATTTTAGTCCTGCTTCATTGAAAAGCTGTGCTTCCTCATTTCAGTAGGATGTGATGCCCAAAGTAATAGGAGGGGTGGATGGTTATCATTTAGACTGTGTGGGCTTGGGAATTCATTAAAACTCATCTCCCTCAACTCTTAGAGAAAAAGTAACAGTCAAAAAGCAGAATGGCTATGAGCAAATTGATGGCATGCAAGTGGTACCTGAAGCAGTGCCTGGCACATAGTTGGCAGTTGGTACTTCATAAATATTCACTGAGTGAATGAATAAATCATGGTTTAACAACAACAGCAAAAAGAAATTGTGCACTGCCCTTCTCCTTAGGTCAGTTGTTCAAAGCCAGGAATGATTTTGCCCCCAGGGGACACTGGCGATGTTTGCAGACATTTTTGGTTGTCACAGCTCAGGTGAGAGTTGTTACTGGCGGCTAGTGGGTAGGGGCCAGGGCTGCTGCTAAGCAGCCTATCATGCACAGGACCAGCCCACAGTAAAGAATTCTCTGAACCAGGATATTAATAGGGCTGAGGTTGAAGAATCCTGCCTTAGGTTAAAAAACAAAAAAGAATGCTTCACAAAAACCTTTTTAAAAATACTTTCAATTTTCCTCCTCTTTGTTTTAGAAACAAAATTATATAAGATTTGTAAGACTACCGCAAGTATTCTGACTCATAGAAAACGTGAGAATCTAGAGCTACAAAATTCTGTATTATTAGCTAGACTCAGAAGGATTTTATCATTGGATTTTCTATGGTACAATGAGTCAAATGAGTTTTCTGGTAGTTCAAATATGGGCAAGAATGCATAGACTTGAGGAGTTTTAATTTAGCTTTTTTCCCCCAAATCCTCCCCACACAACAAGGTCACAACACAGCAGTCTCATTTAAATACATAGCAATTTCCACGTGGAAAAATTCATCTGCTTAGTATAAAGGAGATTTTAAACCTTTAAAATACACACAGCCAATATAATCATCCTGAGAAGTATGGGAGGCCACAGTCCAGACAAGCCGAAGCAGTGAGGAATCTACAAATCAACGTGCCTGGAACTTTATTGAGAAGCTGTTCTGGCTGAAGCCCAGGCTGTGGTATCACCAGACAAGAAGAACTTTCTAGGACACTGTCTCTTCCCCTGCTAAACTATTTATATTTGAATTTTTCTGGGGATATGGCTTGAATTACGTTCTTGTACTCAGCCTCATTTCATTAACTACTATTTACCGAGGAACTACTAGATAGTGTTGAGTCAAACAGATTTGTTCAAATCTCAGTTACTGTCTGACGGTCTTAGGGACTGAGGATATTTAAATTGTGTTCACCTAACATATCTCACACACACACACACACACACACACACACACACACACACACACACAAAATGGAATATCATTCAGCCATAAAAAAGAAAGAAAGCTTGCTTTTTGCAACACCATGGGTGGACCTTGAGAGCATTATGCCAAGTGAGATAAGTCAAACAGAGAAAGAAAAATAGGGTATGAACCCACTTACACGTGGAATCTAAAAAAAGCCAGATTCATAGAAATAGAGAACTGATGGTTACCAGGGGTTGTGTGTAGGGGAAATGGATACATGATGTTAAAGGAACAAACTTGCAGCTAGTACATCAATAAGTCCTGGAGACCTAATGTACAACATAGTGATTATAGTCAACAATACTATAGTATAAACTTCAAAGTTGTTAAGAGCCCATATCTTTTTTTTTTTTTTTGCGGTACGCAGGCCTCTCACTGTTGTGGCCTTTCCCTTTCCCGGAGCACAGGCTCCGGACGCACAGGCTCAGCGGCCATGGCTCACGGGCCCAGCTGCTCCGCATGTGGGATCTTCTCGGACCGGGGCACGAACCCGCGTCCCCTGCGTCGGCAGGCGGACTCTCAACCACTGCGCCACCAGGGAAGCCCAAGAGCCCATATCTTAAAAGTTCTGAACACACACACACAAAGGTAATTATGTGAGGGGACAGAGGTATTAACTAAGCTTATTGTGATAATCGTGTCACAATATATAGTATCAAATTGTCATGTTGTACACCTTAAGTTTACATAGGTCATATGTTAATAAGATCTCAATAAACCTGGAAAAATATCAAATTCACCTGATGGGAAAGATGACCAGCTTGATCTAGGCTGCATTCCTTCCAGAGAGTTCTTCAAAAAATTTTTTAAATTAAATTAAAAATTTTGAAAATTAATCTAAAAATATAAAAAATTTTAATGGAAAAAATAGAAAATCAAAACATTAAAAAAGTTAAAACATCTAAAAATGCTTTTCAAAAAAGCTTCCCTCTGAGCTTTTGAGAAGAGGTTTCCTGTGAGTGGCACGTCAGTGCTGCACTGTTTCTCTTACCTGGAGAAATGTCTTGGCCCATAACCGTGACCTGACTTTCAAGACAGCGCTTTCTCCTCCCCCTAGTTGTCCCACTGCACAGGAGATTTGTAAGCACTCGATATTTGTACAGTTCTGCAAAAAACAACAGCAGTAGTGACGAACCAGTGTCTTTAAATTGTGGTAGAGAATCAACACTGAAGTCAGTTTATTTACATTTTGTTTCCTCAGAAGTCATCCCTTAATCCATAAACCTTAAATAAAGAACAAGTACACTGAAACGATCAAGAAAAAACACAGTTTGGCAGGAAAGATGCATCAATGTTAATGGTAATGTAGAGCTAAAACGGAACATAAAATACAACATAAAATTTAAGCTCTGTTCTAAGGACTTTAAAACAATCTTCCCACATCAGTGACTGAACTGCTGTTTCATATTATCAGAACTTGGGAAGATATTTCTTATAGACAATCACAACACCTGACCCTGGACTAAGTAAATCCTGAAAAAGCTTCGGAAGAAGGTCCATGAGTCCATTATCTCAGAGACCCAATGATATTAAGCCATTGACAGGTATTTGTTCCATAGCATTATTCTATCTAAGTTACTTCCTGGTTATGAGGCAGAATCTCCTACAAGTTCCATCCATTAAGCTGCATTTATTTACTTATTTATTTATAACTTTTATTGGAATATAGTTGATTTACAATGTTGTGTTAGTTTCAGGTGTACAGCAAAGTGAATCAGCTATATACATACATATATCCACTCTGTTTTAGATTCTTTTCCCATATAGGTCACCGCAGAGTATTGAGTAGAGTTCCCTGTGCTATACAGTAGGTTCTTATTAGTTATCTATTTTATATACAGTAGTGTGTATATGTCAATCCCAATCTCCCAGTTTATCCCTCGCCCACCTCTTTCCCCCCTAGTAACCATAAGTTTGTTTTCTACATCTGTGACTCTATTTCCCTTTTGTAAATAAATTCATTTGTACCATTTTTTTAGATTCCACATATATTAAGCTGTTTTTAAACTAGTCTGTAGGGTTGCCTAACTTATAATGGGTAACTTTTAATATATGAAGTGCATATTCCTAGAAAGAGTTCATTATGATGACATCCTATCGAATTGTGTTTTTCTGATTGGATCCCAATATGTAAATCAATGGACACCTCGCAATTCATTCTCTGTGTGCCCATGGATAGGATGATATTTCTCGAATTGTACCCCCTCACTGACCTGGATTTATCTTGTGGATCGTGCTTTATTCATTTTCCACCTCTCAAGCACTGATGCTCAGTAAGCATCAGTTTATTGGATATTATGTGAAGGAGTGGACTGAGGCATCTCACTTTAATGACACTGATAAACCACAGAGCAACCTGAGGAATGTACTATTGATACAATTAGAAACTGTTTTTGGACTTCCCTGGTGGTTCAGTGGTTAGGACTCTGCCCTTCCACTGCAAGGGGCACGGGTTTGATCCCTGGTCAGGGAAGTTTCCACGTGCGGTGTGGCCAAAAAATAAAACGTAATTCTCAACTTAAAAAAATGGTTTGAAAAAAAATAAAAACCTTTTCTGAGAACCTCAGAATTCTCCAAAAACAAAGCAGTCAGGATTGTGTATCTGATAAAGTCCAGTAAGGCCAGATTTCTCTAAGACGTTTCCAAATACAGGTGGGCTGGGCCGTTCTGGTTCCACTAGCTGGGTGCTGAGAGGTTTGGGGCCTTGTGCCTTGAGCAGGAGCAGGGATCTCAAAGTTCTACAGTTTGTGCCCCTTGTGAGGACTCTCCTGTTTGCCTGTGCTCCGTTACTGACGTGCTGTGTATCACCAATCCCACCCTCTGGAGGCAGAAGAGGGGAGTCAGAAGGAGGTAATTCTTGTAAACTCCCTGGGATGGTGGTCCCTGTTAGCTAGCTCTGTTGGAAGGTTTTTGGAGAAGGTGATGCTCAGGATGAATCTTGAAGGGCGAGGAAGAGTTACTTAGCAGTATGAGGTGAGGAGGGCATGGTTCTCCTGTATAAGACCAGGGCATGTTCAGAAGAGAGGAGAAAAGGGTATTTGGGGGGTGGGGTGGGCAGGTGGAGATGAGATAGGAATGAGGTAAAGTCTAGGTGGTAAAGAATCTTCCTATTTGCTAAGAAGTTTCAGTTTGATTCAGAAGGTCCCGGGAAGCCCATGAAGCATTTTAAGCCAGGGATCTAATCATGTTTGTATTTTAGGGGATGGGTGGTAGGTGAGGAAGAATGGAGGGAGAAGAGTGGGAGGCAAGGAGGTTGATAAAGGCCAAGTGAGAAATGGCCAGAGTCCAAGTGAGAAATGTGGGGCCCTGAACTGACGCAGTGGGACTGGAGAGAGGAAGATGAATTCTAGAGAAGTTTAGGAAGTAGAATAGATCCTTGGTGACTAATCAAAGGTTGGGACGAAGGAGAGGGAGGGATGGGGGAGCTCTTTTGTTTGGGGGATTGAGTGAATGGGTACTGGCTTTCCTGAGATTGGGAATGCTAGAGAAGAGGCACATTTCGGGGGGGTCATGGAGACAGTTTTGCACATGTTGGGGCTGGGGTCGATCAGACATCCAGATGGACCTATACAGTCTAGAGTGTAGTCAGGAGGGGCTAAGATGGCAGAAGGCGCACCTAGGCCTGACTGGAGTCACACAAGGGTCACACAAGAAATTTCTCTAAAAGAGCAAAATCGGTGGGAGAGAAGAGGAGGGGGCTGAGGATGGAATCCTGAGGCACAGGAGCATTTAGGGATGGGCAGAAGAGAAGTCGGTGAAAAATTCCAAGAAGGGGCAAGCCAGAAGGCAGGAAGAGAACCAGAAGAGAATGTTGTGGGGATGGCAAGAGATGAGATGATTTCAAGAAGTGGTCAAGAGTATCATATGCTGAGGACGGTCAGAAAGATAAGGTTTCTGTACCCTGAGTAGTGAAAGGGAGGAAAAGAAAGCTTGGAGAGGAGGAGATGGGATGAAAAGTACAAAAGCAGCGGGGACCCAAGATGAGAAAGGCAAGGATATTCTTAGGCGGAGGAGAAATTATAGTTCCATGTTAACAGATACAGATTTTTCCTATGCAAATTGGAAATTATGATCCCAACACAGGATGCTGGCATTTTGCACTTTCAAATTCCTAATCAGAAATGGTATTCAGTAAGTTGTTTTTAACTAAACAAAAACTGTAGGAGGTCTTATTTAGCTTTTGATTTTAAAATAAACTTTGCATAATCACTCTCTATCCCAAACTGTTTTGACTTGAGGACATGGGGAGGTGGATGATTTGCAATTTTTGAACCAATAAGAGAGAAAGGGAATAAAACATGAGTTAGCAAAATCAGATATGGAAATAAAGGATCGTCTTGCTCTCATCTGTAAATAATACGTTTCTATGACATTCAGAGGTTAAAAATCGTCTTGTATTAAAAAGCTTTAATGAGACAGAGAAGGAGGGAAAAAATCTGACCTTACAACAGAAGTGAATAAAATATTCAAAGGAATTTTAGTTATTGAACTTCATTGCCTCAGCGTATGCATGAGAAATACACCAAAGTGGAAAATGGAAAATATATTCGAATCTTGATTTTCCAAATTGTTGGTTCCCATAGGTTTGGACATTGGTTCGCCAGAGGGCTTTCTCATTGGCACTGAATATGAGAATTCTATAGCTGTCAGTTATTGTTTTCTTTTTTTAAAAAAAATCAAGAAAAAGAGGGAGAGGACTCAAATCAATAAAATTAGAAATGAAAAAGGAGAAGTTACAACAGACACTGCAGAAATACAAAGCATCCTAAGAGACTACTACAAGCAACTCTATGCCAGTAAAATGGACAACCTGGAAGAAATGGACAAATACTTAGAAAGGTATAACCTTCCAAGACTGAACCAGGAAGAAACAGAAAATATGAACAGACCAATCACAAGTAATGAAATTGAAACTGTGGTTAAAAATCTTCCAACAAACAAAAGTCCAGGACCAGATGGCTTCACAGGTGAATTCTATCAAACATTTAGAGAAGAGCTAACACCCATCCTTCTCAAACTCTTCCAAAAACTTGCAGAGGAAGGAACACTCCCAAACTCATTCTATGAGGCCACCATCACCCTGATACCAAAACCAGACAAAGATACTACAAAAAAAGAAAATTACAGACCAATATCACTGATGAATATAGATGCAAAAATCCTCAACAAAATACTAGCAAACAGAATCCAACAACACATTAAAAGGATCATACACCACGATCAAGTGGGATTTATCCCAGGGATGCAAGGATTCTTCAGTATACACAAATCAATCAATGTGATACACCATATTAACAAATTGAAGGATAAAAACCGTATGATCATCTCAATAGATACAGAAAAAGCTTTTGACAAAATTCAACACCCATTTATGATAAAAAACTCTCCAGAAAGTGGGCATAGAAGGAACCTACCTCAACATAATAAAGGTCATATATGACAAACCCACAGCAAACGTCATTCTCAATGGTGAAGAACCGAAAGCATTTCCTCTAAGATCAGGAACAAGACAAGGATGTCCACTCTCACCACTGTCATTCAACATAGTTTTGGAAGTCCTAGCCACGGCGATCAGAGACGAAAAAGAAATAAAAGGAATACAAATTGGAAAAGAAGAAGTAAAACTGTCACTGTTTGCAGATGACATGATACTATACATAGAGAATCCTAAAGATGCCACCAGAAAACTACTAGAGCTAATCAATGAATTTGGTAAAGTTGCAGGATACAAAATTAATGCACAGAAATCTCTTGCATTCCTATACACTAATGATGAAAAATCTGAAAGAGAAATTAAGGAAACACTCCCATTTACCAATGCAATAAAAAGAATAAAATACCTAGGAATGAACCTACCTAGGGAGACAAAAGACCTGTATGCAGAAAACTATAAGACACTGATGAAAGAAATTAAAGATGATACAAACAAATGGAGAGATATACCATGTTCTTGGATTGGAAGAATCAACATTGTGAAAATGACTATACTACCCAAAGCAATCTACAGATTCAGTGCAATCCCTATCAAACTACCAATGGCATTTTTTTTACAGAATTAGAAAAAAAATCTTAAAATTTATATGGAGACAAAAAAGACCCCGAATAGCCAAAGCATTCTTGAGGGAACAAAACAGAGCTGGAGGAATCAGACTCCCTGACTTCAGACTATATTACAAAGCTACAGTAATCAAGACAATATGGTATTGACAGAAAAACAGAAATATAGATCAATGGCACAGGCTAGAAAGCCCAGAGATAAACCCACGCACCTGTGGTCAACTAATCTATGACAAAGGAGGCAAGGATATACAATGGAGAAAAGACAGTCTCTTCAATAAGTGGTGCTGGGAAAACTGGACAGCTACATGTAAAAGAATGAAATCAGAACACTCCCTAACCCCTACACAAAAATAAACTCAAAATGGATTAGAGACCTAAATGTAAGACTGGACACTATAAAACTCTTAGAGGAAAACATAGGAAGAACACTCTTTGACATAAATCACAGCAAGATCTTTTTTGATCTACCTCCTAGAGTAATAGAAATAAAAACAGAAATAAACGAATGGGACCTGATGAAACTTAAAAGCTTTTGCAAAGCAGAGGAAACTACAAACAAGACAAAAAGACAACCCTCAGAATGGGTGAAAATATTTGCAAATGAATCAACGGACAAAGGCTTAATCTCCAAAATATATAAACAGCTCATGCAGCTCAATATTAAAAGAACAACCCAATCCAAAAATGGGCAGAAGACCTAAATAGACACTTCTCCAGAGAAGACATGCAGATGGCCAAGAAGCACATGAAAAGCTGCTCAACATCACTAATTATTAGAGAAATGCAAATGAGAATGGGCATCATCAGAAAATCTACAAACAACAGATGCTGGAGAGGGTGTGGAGAAAAGGGAACCCTCTTGCACTGTTGGTAGGAATGTAAATTGATACAGCCACTATGCAGAACAGTATGAAGGTTCCTTAAAAAACTAAAAATAGAATTACCACCTGACCCAGCAATCTCACTACTGGGCATATACCCAGAGAAAACCATAATTCAAAAAGATACATGCACCCCAATGTTCATTGCAGCACTATTCACAATAGCCAGGTCATGGAAGCAACCTAAATGCCCATCAACAGACGAATGGATGAAGAAGATGTGGTACATATATACAATGGAATATTACTCAGCCATAAAAAGGAACGAAATTGGGTCATTTGTAGAGACATGGATGAATCTAGAGACTGTCATAGAGAGTGGGGTAAGTCAGAAGGAGAAAAACAAATCTTGTATATTAATGCATACATGTGGAACCTAGAAAAATGGTACCGATAACTGGTTTGCAAGGTAGAAATTGAGACACAGATGTAGAGAACAAACGTATGGACACCAAGGGGGAAAAGCAGTGGGGTGGGGGGTGGTGTGATGAATTGGGCAATTGGGATTGACATTTATACACTAATACGTATAAAATAGATAACTAATAATAATAGATAATAATAATAAAATAGGTAACTAATAATAACTAATAATGCTGTATAAAAAAGAGAAAATTCAAAAAAAAAGGAATTGAGGTATAATTGACATAGAACACGATTAGTTTCAGGTATACAATGAAATGATTCGATATTTGTACATATTGTGAAATGAGCACCACAATAAGTCTACCTAACACCCATCACCACGCATAGTTACATAATTTTTTTTTCTTGTGATGAGCACTTTTAAGCTCTACTCTCTCAGCAACTTTCAAATATGCAGTACGGTATTATTAATTGTAGTAACCATGCTGTACCTTACAACCTCATAACTTAAATCATTGTTTTCTGTTCTGTCATTCTTCCTGGAAACTTTTAAAAAATAATAATATTAGTTTTATTAATTTATCGTAAACTGCATAGCATATAGATTCCCTACTCTTATGTTTTGAAAAATTAATTTACAGTGCCATAAAAATTTACAGGAACTTGAGTCATATCTGCCAACTGCCATAGCTTTTTGCCATGTAATTGCAGGTACTTCTATCAATATTATAATAAATGTTCCTCTCTTGATTTAAGTTTAACTGATTATGTTAGACTTGCTCCTTGCACTTTGTGGCCATTTCCGTGTTTGAAACTGTTTGTATGGTCAAGATGAAATAAATACATGTCAGAGCATGTTCAAGACATACATTTTCACTAATTAAATTTTTATTGTCTTTTCAGTGGGATCTGGGGAAGAAAACTAGGCAAATACATGTGTTCAGTCTGTCATCCTGACTTGAAAAAATTCTGTTTTATACTGCTGTTTTTCTATATATTTGGTTACTTCTTGCCCTACCCATCCCTATGTGTCTCTACTTGTGAAGCGCTGGGAGATTATGTTGGTTTTACTATCGTTTGTTACAATGATCAAAGATTCTTGAGACAGTACACTCATTATATGTGAGGTCTGGCATAAATTTTTTAAAAAGACATACATTGAAAGAAACCACAACATTTTAACCTTTTTTACACATACAACCAATGGCATTAACATTCACATTGGAATGAGTGGGAAAACTGAATCTAAAATGCTGAGTTATGGGACTTCCCTCTCTGTCCACTGGTTAAGACTCCGTATTTCCACTGCAGGGGGCAGGGGGTTGAAACTTGGTCCAGGAACTAAGATAAAATAGTGCATGACACGCAGCGTGGCCAGAAAAAAAAGCTGAGTCATGAATGCCGTCCACAGTTTCACGAAGGGCTGACTAAGCTCAGGCTAGATCCACCACAGACCCCACTGCTTTGGGCCCAGGAAATCTGCAAATACCATCCTCGATTCTTCCACTGGAGCAGAGAATTGTGAGAGTCAGGAATGGACACCCCAAGGACCCACTGCATGGGCAGTGTTCCAGGCTCACTTCAAACTCTCACCAGTTCAGTGTCTGGGGACCGGCTGATGACTGAATCTTTGTCTTCTTGAAATGCATGAAAGGTCACCTTTTATGTTTTCATTGTTATTTCTCTCCCGTGGCCCCCAGGGCAGGTTCAGAAGAGTGAAAAGGTTATATTACAAAAAATAAAAAAAAAAGTAGTTGCTTTCACACCTACAATACGTACTGCCCAAAATTTGGGCGTATCTGAGCCTGGGAGGGGACTGAAAAGCAGTACTTGAAGTTAAAACCACGTGCATTTGCGAATTCTGTCCAATCCAAAATCTGCGCACTGAGAAAACTCACCAGGACCTTGGCGGGGCTCTGTCTGTGAGGCTCCAGCGCAGGCACGTCTCTCTTCCTGACCAGATGAGGGATGGTGGAGTTTCGCAAAAAGGCGCTCAGCTCGGGGGTGTCTTCGGCGGGGGCAGCGGGCTGCAAAGAGCGAGCCAGAAACAGCACATCAGGTACATGAGCGCTCGGCACCTTTTCACTTGCCTTGAGTGCTAGGCAATTTTTTTTTTTCTTGACTGTGATTCACCTGAGAATTCAGACCCGTTCTCATTGACCAGCAGCATACGCATCAGCAAGAGGAACCACGCTGGCGGCAAACAAGCCTTTCCATTCTCCACTTATAGGAATCCCTGAAGCCCGGGGAATGCACTCCTGGAAAGTTTATCTTTATAAGCATAAGATTTTAAGCAGAAGTGATTTCCCCGTAAGGGCAGAGAGGGTGGAAGTGACTTTCTAAGCGTGAGCTGTCATTTTCCCATTACTTTGCTCTCATTGTCGATCAGGGAACCGAGGGATATTCTGTGTGGTGAGATGCATCCTGAGGTGGCAGAAAAGTGAGGTGCTGATGGTGGGGAAACAGCCAGATGTGGTCAAGGACTTGGGCGTGTCTGGGCCCCAAACCCTGTAACTGTTAAGTAGTGCTCCCTCAGGAGAGAGCTGTGTTGCAATGAACATGACTCTTCCCTAGCACACCACGTGAACAGTGTGCCATGATGGAGCTTGTTTTCAGCCCTGAGTTTGTTTTGCAAGTGTTCCAGAACTTACGATATTATCTCAGGCTCCATGCTGGCCCTATCTGATCACCGAATAAATATTTTGAGAATTCCAGTAAATCACACATAGTATCCCATTAAAATTCTTTATTTTAGACCGACTGAATATAAAACCTAATTTTTTGCTCCCCACTACCTGTCCCTGACAGCACATCTTCTTTTACCCAGTCTTTTTTTTGTAGTCACAGGAAGAATCCTAGTATGCTCGTCTCCGTGGAATGAAAAAAGATATGCCTACACTGCAGCTGAAATGATAGGGCTCATCATGTCCTAAGAACCTAGAAAAATCTACTGGATAAACAGAAAGATAGAGTCCAGGCTTCTTGGTATGACACAGCCCCCTATATGCTGACCTCCGTCTGCTGCACCAGCCTCCCCCTTCATCAAGAGGCCCGGGCATCCTGCTTCCCAGCAAGCAGAACGATGCTCCACTCCTGCCCTGCACCAGGCTGACTCCCTGAGGCCTGTCTGATGTTCCAGATGATGGCTGTGCTCTCCATCAGCACCTGTCAAGCTGTACAGTCACTGTCTGCCAACTGGTCTGAGTTGCCCCATGAGAAAATGTCAAGTGAGAAGCATAGAGTCATATATAACATCCAACAAATATCAGAAAAAAAAAAAAAAGAGGAAGGAGACCCAGCCGGGAAAAGTCACAGGGGGAAATCAGATGTAGGAGACACCCCAGGAAAGAGATTCTGCAGCAGCCTCAGGAAAAGAAAGTTGCAGAAATAGTGACTGATGGGCTAGATTCTTTGCTCTTCCTCCCATGGACAGGTTAGGGTCTAATCCCCCCCTTAAGCCTGGGCTGGCTTCAGGGACTTGCTTGACCAAAAGAATGTAGCAGAAAAGAAAAATAGATGAAAAATAAGTGACTAAGAATGTTAAATCCTGCCGAGGAATAAAGAAAGGTTAGGACTAAAAGGATTCACTGAATTTGTCACTTAAGTCTTAAGTATGGACATACGATCCAGCAACTCCACTTCTGGATAGTCACCCGAAGAAAACAAAAACACTAACTGGGAAAGCTATCTGCCCTCATGTTCAGTGCAACACTGTTTCCAATAGCCAAACCTGGAAGCAACCTAAGTGTCCACCAGCGGATGAATGGACAAAGAAATTGTGCTAAACATATACAACGATATACAATGCAGAATTATTCAGCCATAAAAAAGAAGGAAGTCCTGCCATTTGTGACAACACGGATGGACCTTGAGGGCAATATGTTCAGTGAAATAAGACACAGAAAGACCTTATGATCTTACTTACAAGTGAAATCTAAGAAAACAAAAACAAAAAAAATCACGAAACAAACTTATCAGAGAATAGATTGGTGGTTGTGAGAGGTGAGGGTCAGTGGTGGGTGAAATGGGTGAAGGGGATCAAAAAGTACAAATCTCAGTTATAAAGTAAGTAAGTCCTGGGGATGTAATGTATAGCATGGTGGCTATAAGTAACAATAGTGTAGTGTATATCTGAAAACTGCTAAGAGAGTACATCTTAAAAGTTCTCATCCCAAGGGAAAAAAATTTGTAAATATATAAAGTGATGGATGTTAACCAGACATCATGATCATTTTGCAATAGATACAAATATCGAATCATTATGTTGTACATCTGAATACAATAAGATGTTATATGTCAATTATATCTCAATTAAAAAAAAACAAAAAAAGAAGTTATGGATGCCCTTTCCTGAGCAGGGGATTGGTATAGGTGGAAACTGAACCACAGAAGCTAAAGAATGAATGGGTTTAGAGAAATGGATAATTATTTGAAGAAGTATGAAATTAAATCTCAATCTTATTCTCATATTAACTAATTCCTAACGGCTAAGAGATGAGGTGCAGCTTCATCCTCCAAATAAGAAAGCACTGGAACAAAGCAAAATAAAACATGAATATTCTTAGCAGCTATTTATAAGGGAGACAAAAGATAGTAGCATAAAGCTTTAAGGGCATAAAGAGGATGCTGGTTTAAAAGTTACGACATTTATACAAAAGACTACTGGACAGTTTTTTAAAAATGATGTAGAGCTATGGAGTAATTTAGAAAGATATAAGATCTTAGTAAGAGGAAAAGGCAGGCTACAAAATTGCACACATAATACGATTTTTTAAAATGGCTGTTTATTTACATTGTGCGTCAGAAATAGGACTATTCAGAATAGCCATCTAATTGTTAGGCAGTGGTGGAGTTTTAATGATATTAAGGAAGTTTTGCTAATTACTTTTTAGGTATGATAATGGAATTATGGATTTCTAAAGAGTGTCCTTAATTATTGGCAATATACAATGAAATGTTTATGGGTGAAGTGAAAAAATAATGCATAAATAAATAGAAAATATAACAGTAAGTGGGTGGTGACATTACTGGAAATTAAGTATTTTCTTCTTTATCTTTTTACGTCTTGCCTGATATATTCCTATGATGGACGTTTAGTACCTCTTAAGATGAAAACCAAAAAAATTATAATAAGAGTAAAAGAGAAATAAGGAAGTAGGGGTAGCAAGCTTGGCTAACAGTAGAAGGGAAAAGAAATCCGTTCTTGTAAGAGGATACAGAGGCAGGTTATTTGCTTATTGTTTGTTTTGAAGATGGAGGAAATAAGTAACGTTATAGGCTCCAAGGAAGGAGCTAGTAGAGAGGAGGTTGCAGATACAGGAAACGGGGAATAGTCAATGCAGCAAAGTTAAATTTGGAACTGGGAGAACTTTCCTCTGAAAGTGCTGGAGAGGAGCTAAGGATGAGGGAGAGATGATTGGAAGGTGTATGTGTGGGCGGGAGGCGAGCGGTGAGGAGGAATTTGGAATGGGAAATGGGTCATTTGAAGACTGTCTCGCTTTAAGGTCACCTGCTAATAGTAGTGATGTTCAAGAGACTGGATAGGAGGTACGGGGAGAGGAGTGAAGGTCTGGAGAAGCCGGTTGAGGAGAGCCGAAGGGAGAGACCATCAGATGGCAGAGGGGAGTCTGCAGATGCTGCGGCCCAGGGAGCACGAGCCGCCCTCGGTCTGCAGCAAGCCCGCAGGCTAAGTGGTAGAGAAGCCAAAATCTGGGAGGGTGCAGGGACTCGGAAAGGATAGAGGACAAGGGAGGCGAAGTAAGGGAGCTTGTACAAGAATGTTTTAACCAGCTCATCGTGGATTCCAGGCTTGGCAGGAAAGAAAGCATGGCCAAAGGCAGCCTTGGGAGTCGGGTGGGTGGACTGACTCAGAGAAAGTTTTCATATCAAGGAAGAAAAGGGCTAGTGGAGAAAGGAAGTGAGGAAAAATAGAAAAGCAGGAGATTGATTTAGAGTCTTGGATGCTGAACTGAATATTTCAGAGGTCAGGTAGCTAGAGGTGATGTTCAGAGCACTGGGGTGATGAGGTGCCTGGGAGTGGGGTGAGGGTCAGCCCCATGGCCTTTGCAGTATTCCAGGACAATGGCAGGTGAGCCATGAGTTAGCTCAGGGATACTCAGTGGTGGAGAATCTGATAGAGAAACCTTTACAGCGTAAGATTAAAACTTGAGCTTAGACAGAAAATTCAGAATTGTGGAAATCTTTAAGATTCCCTTATATGTTTTCCATCATACACTCTGTGTGTGTGTGTGTGTGTGTGTGTGTGTGTGTGTGTGTGTGTGTGTAATTTTTGCTTTGAGATTTGTTATGTCCAATTTCTTCTTTTTTTAATAGGTCACTGAGAGACTTGTTAACTTTGTAAGTAACCAAACTATAGAGCAGAGATGCTGGAAAGAACTAGGGCATATGTTTTATTCCCAAGGTGTAGCCTAGTAGTAGTAGCAGCAGCAGCGGTGGTAGCAGTAGTAGCTGTAGTAAAATAATAACCCAAAGAGAAGAAAACTCTTCAGCTTCCTGTGTGTTCATATCAGATGCAGCTTGTGCACGGATAACGTTATGACACAACCTATTGTGGTGGCCCCTGGTGTACCGTTTCTCACAAATATTTCTAAGTGGTCTCTCGGTAAAACAAAGGACTTTCTCTGAGCTAGAGAATGAACGTATGACACAGCAGGGGTTGGCTGATAAAATGTGTCTTTCTTTTAGTGACATTGTTTTACAAACAGAGGAAGCCGCGCTTAAACACCATCATCAGAAAGTCTTCCAATGGCTCGCAACACAGTTTTCTCAAATGGCATTCCAGAAATTATTTCCAAGGACAAAACAAAATACAACCCAAAAAACAAGGTAGAAGTTATCCAAGAAATGTAAACAGTTAGTTAAAGGCTATTTTCCAGATGAATTTTCAGAGCCTGTTTCACAATGGATCATGAACCCATAAGTCAAGTTTTTCCTTAATCTGAAACCCTTAGGGGTGAGGGAGGCTGGCCCCTTAGCGCCCATGTTAGGCGGACTTCCAGTTCAGGGTAATGTTTGCTAAGTGCTGTGCAAGCTGGTGGTAAACACTCATGTATCTTCTTTAGAACAAACATGAGAATTGCTTCTTCCTGCAATGAGGAAACGATTGTTAGCAATATGGCTCTCTCCCCAGGGCTAGTCTGAATCTGACCCCAACAGGAGTTTTCTATTTTCATAAATCTTCACAAACTCTTACTCTAGGATAGGTTGAAATTTACAGATTAAAGGGATACTGTGTGGCTGGAATGTGCAATGCAGTTGGAAATGCAGCTTTGGAAGAAGAGTTGGGTGACATTGGATTAAGGGCTCTGTGGATCCAAACAAACGCAACACACACTCTGTTTTCAACTTGTTTGTCATTTGCCTTCGGATTTCGGATATTCCTAGTCCACAAGGGGCGGCGCCCTTCTCTCCTGTGACACTTTGCCTGTAATTAAATCGAAACAGACAAGTCCAAGGGGTCGGTCCACCATGCCATTTTCTTTAAGACATAAATGTTCAGGATTTGTTGGGAGAGAAAAAAAACCACAGCTGTTTTTTAACCTCCTGAACAGTTCATGCAAAGCATAACTGAAAGAATCAGTTCACTCCTTTGGTGATTTTGAAGCTTAGTTGTTGGACATGTGTTTTTACCTTCTGAAATATACATGAGAACTTGAAGCCCATCTTAAAGAGAAGGTAAGGCAAAGAGAAATAGACCTCAGAAAGTATGTCTTTGGTGGCTGAAAATTGGCCATGTGATAAGTAACACTACTACAGGTGGTGTTATAAGTAACAGGTGAATGAAATTCCTCTATCAGAGAGAGCAGGAGAGAAAGGAGAGAGAGAGGAGAGAGGAGAGAGGGAGGGGAGAGAGAGGGGGAGAGAGGGAGGGGAGAGAGGGAGGGGAGGGGGGAGGGAAGGGGGGAGAGAAGGAGGGGAGAGAGGGAGGAGGAGGGAAGGGTGAGGGAGAGAGAGGGAAAGAGAGACAGAGAGAGAGAGAGTTGGGCTGGGAGCTGCTGACCTACGAAGTACCAAGTGTCCTGCACTCTGAATTAACAAGAAGCAGTAGCACATGGAGGCAGTTATGAAGGAAGAAAATTCTCTTAAGGATAAGACAAAACTATGCAAGTTTGCCAAGCCACTGTCTGATTTAAAAAAGCAATTTGCAGGGCTGTAATCCCTGATGAACAGTTTCTGTGTTTCTGCTTTCCATGTCTGCACTCTCTGGTTGTAATTTGGACTTCCTGTGGGAGCGATCTTGTTCGAGAGATCAGTTCTCAGTGGTAACTTCCTGCTTTCCGCGGCTCCAAAGACAGTTCTTTCTACCTTGGCTTTCTCTCTTGCTATCAGTTGTCCTAGTCCAGTCCCCATGAGATCATTTTTACCTCAGGATTCTCCCTTCTTGAACTCAGCCCCAGAACATTCTACGGTGATCTTAACGCAGGTTGGATTTGACCACCTTGTTTGTTTTGCTCTCTGGGCACAGTCTTACGATCCGTAGCTCTGTGTCCCAGCATCTCGTACTTGGCCGTTCCTGACAAAATCTTGCCAATTAAAAAAATTCTTTACTCTCTATGCAAATTTGCTTCCTTAATCGTGTTTACTTTTTCAACTTCATCTTATTGAGAGATTGTAGCCTGTTTGAAGGACTCTCCCAACCCTAGGACAGAGTCCACCAAAATAAGAAAATTGGTAGTTTGAAATCATTATTTTACTGCCTTTAGAATAGTTGAGAAATACTTTACCCAATTCTAAAATTTTATTCCAAGAAGGATCTGGAACGAATTAGATTTAATGGATTGGTTGGAGTGCTGCAGACAGTTGAAGGTTTCAGAATATTTCAGATGGTAGGATGTGGGGAAATGGCCGCCTCCAAACCCTCTGTCCCTGCCCTAGACCATGGAGTCTGGAAGTAGAAACTTCACGGCCACCTGCTTCTGCCCCCAGGCTTGTAGAAGACAGAGAAATGAAGTGGAACTATCATGGGAGGAACAGAAAACCAGAGACCACAGCCTTTTCATTGGAGTTGGGAGTGAAAGCCAGGGTGACAGTGACACTCCCAAGTGCCACCCCTCATGCTTGCTTGAGCTGCACTCCGCAAGTGTCTGTGCACCTCAGTCAAGCTTTTCCTGAAGCCCATCATCTCCCCGGGCTTCTTTCTACCCCCACGCTCAGACGTTTGAACAGTGTCAGAAAGCAGGCTGAGTGGGTCCCCGCGCAGGCTAACATGAGGCAAGCACTTACAGATAAAAACCTCACGCCCTTCTGAATGTGTCCTCCCTGCCCGCAACCCTAATTTAGTTGTCGATGCTCTGTACTTGGGTAACAAATGAGTGGGATGTGGGTGAGATCTTGTGCCCACTTTCTCCTAAGACAGTCACAGGTCTTAGGAGAACACGGACATGGTGGTGGCTTTCCAACGTGGTCAGTGTCTCCTCTTCAAACCTTGTGGACATTCGGGTAACTCATGGGATAACCAAACAGTACACTTCCTGTTAGAGCTGAACCCGGTCAGGCCTACTTGCACTTGGAGGCTGAAGTGAGGAGAGTGCATTTGGAAGGCATACTTAATTTATAGGTGGGTTGTATTTCAGAAGGTTTTCAGCCTTGAATGTTTGGCACTCAGAATACCTTCGTCTTTAGAAATGATGTTTTAAATGGTGATTCAGTTCTCGGGCCAGCCCACAAGAAAATCTACTTTATCCACAGTATGGCTTTGATGCATACAACTAAGTATTTGCAATAAAAAATAAAGCCAGGGCAGTTGCTACGTGAGTAATTTTTAAAAATAGGAAAAAAATGGTTGTGTTAAGTACATTACATTAAATGCTGATAGACTTAATTAGAGTGAAGCCTTGTGGAGATTCTGCGGAGGATATCTGGGGAATTTCAAAGGTTTTAGAGTTGGGGGCATTGGTTCCTTAAAGTGGGTGGCCTAGAAAATGTTTCAGAGGAAATCCGATGGTTTCCAATTCATAAGCCAATCTCCTGAGAACTTGTGAGAGTTGGAAAGAGTCAGTGAAGGAGAGAGCTATTTTCTGTGGTAAGTGGATAAAAGTGAAAATATACATGGGAGAAGCGGACTAAAAAATTGTATGTGAACACAAGAGGAAGGGATTTTTTGTGAAAGGAAATCAACTGAATGGCTGAAGAGGAAAACATGGTGGGGAACTCTGGAAATCCTCTGGAAGAAATTTCAGGAAGTTGAGGTGGTGGTTCCTCCTCTGATAGGTCCATGGTTGGGACATTTTGGTGGCTGATCCAGTGGAGACTGGAGCATCCTCAGAAAAGACTGGTAGATGCAGAGGTTTTAGAGACACTCACCACCTATCCCTCTACTCATAAAGAAATTGTAGAACCACATAGTAAGGAATTGTACATTCGTCCACCCATAGGTAAGATTTAATACTGTGGTTTGATTCTGCCTATGTGAATGTATTTCTGTGGTTTGATCCTGCCCATGTGAATATATTTCTGTGGTTTGATCCTGCCTATACGAATATATGTCTGTGGTTTGACCCTGCCTATGCGAATATATTTCTGTGGTTTGACCCTACCTCTGCGAATATATTTCTGTGGTTTGACCCTGCCTATGCGAATATATTTCTGTGGTTTGATCCTGCCTGTGCAAATATATCTCTGTGGTTTGATTCTGCCTATGCGAATACATTTCTGTCTCCTTTTTCCTTATACCATATCCACCCCCTCTCTGCTCCCCAGTTAAAGAACTAAGTTTCTATAAAAATTAGATAGTTTAAAATAAAACTATCTATACTCCAATTAAAAAAAAAACCCTGGCAATTAGCTTTGATGCAAGAATCTGAAATCGATATGAGATTTAAAAGTTTACCTGGCCTATTCTTTTGACAACAACAAGATATAATAAATAATTTGCTAATTTCCAATTCATATTTAAGACAAAGAATAGACTGTTTAGCTTTGCATTATCCAGAAAGAAAGAAATTGCCAAGTAAATTAATAGTGACTTCACCAAGAAACTATTTAATATCTTAAGAGGAAAGTAATTTCCAAGTACTCTCAACTGTTTATAGCTACTCATATAAAAATTGATTATCAAGTTTTAAAATCTATTTATTGATAAAAGCTCATTTAGACTCTTTGGGTCATACTTGTTAAATACAGGTAAAAGTACTTTGAGAACCTGAAAGTAGTAACCTTTCAAGTTTTCCATGAATTCAGAATTTCAAGAATTCACAACTTGTTATACTTAGTTATTTTAGCATGCTCTTACTTTCTATTGTAATCAAATCTTATATTCAGTTTCTACAGATGGAGTTTTATAAAATAAGCATAACTGAGTTGCATTTTAAAAAGTACTAGCCTCAGAAAGATTTTTAATCAAAGTCTATACTTTAAGAAATAACTGGCTAGCAGGGAATGCAGGTAATGGGGACATACTCCCACCCAGTTTGCACGAATCTGCCAATGTTTAAGGCTAGTTATCTATTGGTACCATTACAGCCAGTGTAAACGTTTGTTAAATTGCAACAAAGAAAAAAATAACTCACCACCAACACACTGCACCAAGTTACATAATATATACAAATATATAGAAATAGTGTCAGATACACACTAAGCATTAAACTCAAAGAGAGTTAGAAACCTTCTGCATAATCATGTGCTCCAAGAATCTCAGGACTGAAATAGGGTCTCAGGTAACTGCAGAACAAGAGATGTGAACGTTTTCATTACTTAGATGTTATCTATTAACATTTAAAGATACTATTTTCTAATAAGCTACTGTCCTTGAAGATGTTAAAATTATCTCAGTGAAGAACAAAGAGAGAGGAAATGGGGTGGGGCGGGGGAAGGATGCCAAGGAGGAAGTATTTTAAATAATTTTGTGGAATACAAGTGGCCTTATTTATTAGTTCCCCATGAAGAATGAGGCTTGTTGCCCCACAAATCCGTGAATACTGGACCTCCTTTCAATCTTCCTCTCTTTGAATAAAAGGCATGTTGGGTTGAAGAAGAAATCCTTTCATAATGTCAGTGCCCCAGTGCCACTGGTTGAGAACAGAGGCGGACCTGCGTTCCGGATGATTGAATTAGTATTTCCCAAAGCCCACCCTCTGCTCATCGTGTCCCTGCCAGTACTAGAGAGTGTTAATGAAGTTCTCTTTTGAGGACATCTCATTAACAAGGGATTTTTTTTTTTTCCATTCAAATGTGACATTTTCAAGGGCTTACACTCATTAATTTCTTTCCTTCCCAGAAGGAACCCAAAGCCAGATTTGGGTTTTAATCTGGACAGAATCAGCTCTGTGGATGCTTGAGGTCCTGGGTAGTGCAAGTGTGACTCACAAACCAGCAGATGGTGATGGGGTTGGGGGTCTGCAGAGAGGCAGAATCTCAGACCCCCTCCAGACCCTGTGTCTTACAGAGACCTCCAGGTGATTCGGATGTGCTTAGAGTTTGAGAAGCCCTGACCTAGGTGCCTCTATAAGCTGGGGGTTCTCAGGGCATTAAGATGGCCTTTGGCAAATTATCGCATCTCACTACTTGCTATTGGCAACATCTGGAAAAGCCCATTTTGGCAAAGATCCTTATGTTTTTTGGCAATATACCAAAAAAGACTTTATAAATAGCATTTTGTACGAATTCTCCAAAACATGACATGGGGTCTATTTCTGATTTGGCTTTAGTCATGCTGCTAGTCAAACCATATGTAAGAGGTAATATCGAAAGAGGCTAAATGAATGACAGATTACCATGAGCAATAAAACCAGGAGAAACTGAAGTTTTCTGGGAGTGATATTTTAAGTTAGATCTGGTATTTTACCTATAACAGTAAAAGCAAAGATCTGATCAGTTATCACTGAAGTAACATAATTACTTTGCTTTTTATTTTTAGTAAGCCACTGTTTGTATTTTCTCCTTACCATGAAAAATAGAGCCAAGCTGCTGGTTAGACAAGGCTTCTTACCTTTATATCCTGTGGGTTGATATCAGGATTTGTTTGACATCGCAGAGGTCCCAGAGTTTGAATATGAAAAATGTAGAGGAGAAATTCATCCCGGGCAGAGAAGGGCCAGCCCACCTCCAGGAGGGTATCACTGATGGTGCTTGGTCCAATATTGTGCAGCTACAAGCAAGGAGCACATCATGGAATGGTTAGCACAAGGCAGCAAGATGAAATCAAACTCCATAGACTCTGGACCTCTTCTAAAGAAGCCTTTATTTTGGCTTTAAGTCAAAGCCAAAATATGGACTTTGACCATGAAAACAGGAAGACAGAGTCTCTATAAGCAAGAGGAGTTCTGAAAGCAAAAGATGAGCTGATGCTGAGAGAAGACGATTCAATCTGTGAAGCTCTAAGGGTAGAGTTCCTTTGCAAAGACCAGATTCACCATGTCTGATAATTGTGCAGTTTACCTTACATTTGCATTAATCTAATCACAGTGCTAGGAATGCCATTTTAATTATCTGCTTTCTAAACTTGGTTATTCTTTCTTTACATCGAAATCGGCCCCTTTCCTGACTACTGATTTGTCAATTGCAACCATATGCGATGCACTTTCTCTCACCCTCTGGAAAAATGGCTATCCATCAAATACCAGAGATGGTCCGGGCTCACCACAGTTCACTTCAAGTGTGCATTTCAAAGCTGAGCCCCTTCTGTTTTAATCAACGAATCTCAAGGAAAGAAAGGCCACAGTGCATAAGGAGATGAACATTTCGAACACAAGAATCCTATACTTGCAGGACACAAAACATTAAGTGGATTTAAATTTACTGTGGTTTTCAAAAATTCACTTCAAAGTTAGCTGGGACCGTTTGTCTTTTTTTTTTCACAGTTCTGACAGCTGTAATGATCCAGAAAACAATTTATTATTGGTTTTGCTTATTAGGTGGCGTGTTTAATTCACATTATCAAAGCAACATGGCATCCTGTGATAAAAGTATATTTTGAGACAAGAGATTAGCCTGTAAGAAATGTTCAACGATTACTTTTGGCACTACTGGTTATTACCCTAAAATTTTATGATCCATTTTGCTCAGATTAGAAACAGGGCTGCCCTGAGAATGATTGAGTTTGAATGTTTTCAGACTTTAAAATTTCACCATTCTTAAGGAGAAACTAGTGCACACAAGGTTTAATAAATTATTTGACAATAATTTTTCTTCCAGCTAGGTTCTTAATCTGAATGGCCTTGGGGACTGTGTTATCCTTTTGTTATCAAGAGAGCTTAAGCCAGAGCTTTGATCCAGCTTTGGACAGGGCTTCTGATTCTGGACCACAGGTTGGGCAGATGGCAGGCTTTCATGTTGACACTGCACAGGAGCTGATGCTTCTTCCCCATATATGTAAACAGCTCATCAGTTTTGAAATGGCTTTAGTGTTATCCTTAGAGAATGCTATTCATGTCCCTTGTAGCTTGAGATGAAAGTCACAGAATTATTGGGTCAGCGGCATGCATGACACAAGAAAGGGATAGGGAGCATTGACCAAGAAGGAACCTCAAACAGAAAATGGCTTGTAACATCATTTTCACCAGATTTCCATTCCTGGCCCCTTGAAGATGAACAGGAAAAACTGTTCTCCACTGATAGCATTTACTTTATTTAAAGAAAAAAAAAGAACAACTATTAAACTAACCCTTTACTATATCTTGGTTTCTAACTATAAAAAAATTTAAATGTTTCATATAATGTGTTCACAAAGCTCTTCCCTATAAACAGTTTAACACTTGAAGTGGGATCAGATCATCAGGGCTTTATCAGGAGCTCGTGGTTTGCTTCTGAAAAATCAGTGGACTATTTTAAATCTCAGAATAAGGTACATGTCTGATTGGGGTTAGTCGAACGAACAGTAAAATTATTCTTACCTATCTACCATCCACCCACATTATATATGCATTTTGGGGGGTACAATTGTGAATAATCCATACAGTTTTCTCTGTCTGGTAACTTCTGGTTGGTGACCCTTTAGTTTAAGAGGTGGGTGGGTTTTAAAAAGAGCTGAAAATGTAGGAAGAAGTGAAAGTCTAGGGAGCTAGTCATTTTTAGAAGTAGGCTGTCCAAACATTAAAAGAGAGGAAATAAAGAGCATTTAAAAATGAACAGGAGCAAGATAAAATGTTTCTCACTGTATAATGGCTCTCGCCACTAAAAAGCAAGTGACGGTAGAGTGGTTACTTAACAGGACACTCCCAGCATCCACTGCAATATGAGAGCAAATGAGGACAAATCTAGGCAGGATATAAACAGCTCCGACCTCAGATTGGTGTCTTTTATTATTACTAAAGAGCGTAAGGACAAACCCTGAACGCAATTTCAACAGAGACAACGGCTACCTCATAAATATGTTCCACCAATGGTCCAACTCCCTCCTCCTTGCGGGGCTTCTCTTCCGGTTCCCAGTTACGAATGGGCAGAACGATCTGCGGAGGGTGGGATACCCTGAAACATGGAATGTGACGTCAATGGCTGGTGTTGGCACATGTAAAGAACGCTTCACTTGTGTGGAGTACATTAACAGCGGCGGCAAAGAGTGACTGTCAATTTATTTGAATAGATATTTCCCGCAAGGAAAAAAGTAGTGAAAGTTTTGTTCAGCAAAATCACTAATAGGTAAGGGTCTGAAACATCTCTTAATTAACTGGTCTCTAGCTCAGATTGACTATTTTATAGCATCTCCTCTCTTGGGCACTAGGGGGCAGAGCAGAGAGCATGCCTGAGCTGAGACTAATTTCACATATACATACGTAAATACATACATCTATCTATAGATCCTGTGTAAGTGTGTGTGTGTGCGTCCGCGTGCACGCGTGTGTGTGTACAGGGTCTATAATCCATGCTTTATGCCATAGCAAGAAATGGGACATTTTTGTGGATAAAAATCTAGACTTCTGTATGGTGTGTGAAATGTCCAGTTGTGACGAAATACCGTTTCTAGTTAAATACTTCAGAGTGGAAAAGTGGCCACTTGTATATTTCTCCTTCTTAGATTTCTCTGGCTTTCCATGAACGCAGGCATACCTCTCACAAGGCCAGGCCCAGAGCCAAAATAAAGCCTGATCAAGTTCTAGAGTTATTTTATAGATAACTGAAAGCGTGAGACAGAGTGAGAGAATGTGAGAGTTACATGGTAGAATCATGTAAGTAGGATATCAACTTGTTACGTAGGTATTTTTGCCTGCTACTTACACCTAGAAAGGGAGCACGTGGCATCATTCCATATTAAAAATTGATTGCAAACTAAATTGTTATTGTTATATAATCTTAAAAACGATAATTCCCCCCAAACAATGCTTTCTAGCAGTTTTTAGGTGAAAGGTATCTTTAAAAGAATTCTCGGACCTTCAGCTAACTTCAGCAGAAAACATCTCTTGGCAATCCGAAGTCTTAAATGCCCTAAGAGAGCCCAGTAATTAGCACAGCCTTTAGCAGCTTCAGATGTTATCTTTTGGGTAATGTCTTTCTAAAGCAGAAAGCAAAATGCATTGGGTTAAATTCTGACCCTAGGGCAAATAATTTAATTTCTGTGTGTCTCTATTTCCTCATCCGGAAAATTTTGATAAAACCCTGGGTTGTACACTACAAATGATTGGAAAACATGTCAGATGCTTTTGGTCAAAGTCAATTTGGCTTCATTCTCTCCTTGGGGTGGATGGGAGACGTCCATTTTTTTAAACCGACAACCCACAGAAATGCTTCTAAATTGTAAAGCCCTTTGCATTCATCCTTCATGTACCACTAGTAATTAAAAAGTGCAGAGCACGGCCTTCTGGACTGACGCTTTACTGTTTTCTACTTGTAGATCAGTTTGTGATTATGCCACGCTCCCCTTTCTGACTTGATTTGATTAAACCACGTTTGGATCAGTCATAGGGGACGTGGTGAGGAGAAGAGAAGATGGCAGGGTGATTTCATCAGAGGGATGCCCAGAGAGCTTGGGCTTCCATTCCCAAAGGATCTTGACAACCTCACCACCCAAAGCTTTACTTTGCTCTCAGTTTAGCCACAGAGAGTTGGTTCCATGCTCTACATCCATTGTGAGGCTCTAGGGAAACTTTATTTATTTTGGTATAGAGAAGAAAAAAAATACAGAATAGAAGCTGAGCCCGTTTTCTCTGAAAATGTTTATTCCTATCGTCATCAATCCTGTAGCACTGGTCATAAATTTCCTAGGACCAGAGAGTCCTAAATTTAGACCTTGGCAGGTACTGTGGAGACAATGTGCTCAAACTTCCTCATTTCATACATGAAAATAAAACTGATGACCAAAAATGTAGGGGGTTGGTTGCACGTGAAGACGAGGGCTCAGGTTTACTAAACACTATTCGCTCTATTTCCAATTTACAGTGCTCTATGGGGGCCATTAGGGTGCGGTGGTTTTAGTAAACACAACTTAAAGAAACTTCCTGGCCCATTTGTGTAGCAAAATAAAATAGAAATCTATAAAGAAATACACAGTCTATCACAGGGCATGGGAAAAATTCAAAAAGTATGGTTCATAAAAATCAGTTATATATCCTCTAAGATCTTTTCAAATCTAGGTAAACCACAGACAAAGAATGGCTCCCTAAATATTCCCAACTATATAAGTGAAATGTTTATTGTCTTCAAAGTTATTAAGAAAGAAGATAGCAAGTGAGGAAGAAAAAAAGAGAATGTGAACAACTAATTAGCCTAAGAGGTACAGCCAGTGTAGTAACCTAACAACCCGTACTGAATGGTCTTCACATTCTTAGACAGAGCGTTATTCCACGAAGACCCTCGAGTAATAAGGCTGGGGTACTCAGTGGTAACACTGGACATGAGGAGGGGATTGAAGGGGAAGCAAGGAATTCGGTTTTTTACAAGTTAAAGTCTATATGTTATCAGGGAGTTCAAATCTAATGATTTGGTTGTGTGGTGTGAGCCCTCTTTTCATAATCCCGTTTCCAATCCCTATTAGTCCCAGATAGCAAAGACTATCATTTATTGTATGGAACAATAATGTGTAGGTTGGCTATACCTGCTATAGACAGTATCTGTGTAAATCATGGTTATCCATGATTGCAGTCTCTCTTAACACAAACCTACTCAGTCCTGATTATTTTGCCAAGGATACAATTTTATTTTTATTTTGTTAAGAATTTTTTTTATTGAAGTATAGTTGATTTACAATGTTGTGTTAGTTTCTGGTGCACAGCAAAGTGACTCAGTTACACATATATGTGTGTGTGTGTATATATATATATACTTTTTCATACTCTTTTCCATTACAGTTTATATTGAATATAGTTCTGTGTGCTATGCAGTAGGACCTTGTTGTTTATCGAGGACACAATTTTATTACTGTTTGTGAGCTCAATACTATGTGTGCTGCCTCTTATAGCCAAATTTACTTCTCTGCAGGTGTGTGCTAAATTAATCCTTTGTACCAACAAATGACGTGTAAATCTGCTTAAAGACAGTGTTGACATTATCTGGCTTTGAAACAAATGGGACAATTTGCAATACTTTATTTTTCCCCATTCGAAGAAATAAATCCATTTGAGTTTATTTTTAAAATTATAAAAACAACAGTAAATTTTAGAAAAGAATTATTAGCTAAAATATGTTGGAATAAACACTGTTGGCCAAGAAGAAAATTAGATTTTCTTGAAGACTGAACATGGAAGGTTTTCAACACACTAGCTGTTTTCTCCTTAAAGAATTAAACATTGGAACAAATATTTTTGCTGAGTACTTGGAGGAAAGAGCTTTACTTTGCAAAATGGTTTAAAAAAAACCCTTTCTCTTAGAGAATAAACTGTGGAAAATTGTTGGATATTAATCTAGCAATGAAAATAACTGCACCTACATGAGAAACCCAATTTTAATGACCTGTTTTGATCATTGGTAAAACAAATAGAAAGTTTCCTTCTTTTTTTACTTAGAAACACTGTTGTCATAAGTGATGGCAGAAATATAATTAAAAATATTAATCTTTTAAAATGGATATGTGAGAATAAATACAGTTAAATTAAGCATTTAGATGACTTGGACTAAAATTTATTTTGGAATTAAGAAACAGTTTCAGTTTATTTTTGGTAAGCAAAACAAAGATAAGCTAAGCTTAAAGAAGGAGACAAAATTTCATATACACTAGTTGTAAATTTTAAAAAGATATCAAAATAAGATAGTAAAAATAAGATAGTAAATTTTTAAAAGATATCAAAATAAGATGGTAAAAAAATAATGCTTGTATTTTCTTCTCTGATTTTTTTATATAGTGTTTTTCTCATCAAGAGGGACAGCAGAATTAAATTAGAAATGCACAAAAGTGAAACATCTAGATTAGCTCCAAATATCTCTAAATCAAACAAGTCACTTCCTATGAGTCAGCTCATGAGTTAAAGAAGAAATTACAAAGCAAACTGGGAAACATTTTGAGCTGAGTTATTATAATGAAAACCCAACATTATGCTGCTAAAATAATATTACAGGGAAATTTATAGCACTAAATGCTTATGTAAGAAAAGAGGAAAGTCTCTAATTCTACATAGAGGAACTAGAATAAGAAGAGAAAATCCAACCCAAAATGAACAGAGGAAAAAAATAATAATGGCAAAAGTAGAAACCAATGGAATAGAAAACAAAAACAAAAGTCAAACAAACAAACAAATGAAAAGGAAAAAAAAGAAAGAAAAATCAATGAAACAAAAACTGGTTCTTTGAAAAGGTCACTGAACACTAGCCAGATTGACTAAGGAAAATTAAAGGGAATAGAAGTTACAAGTTGCCAATATCAGGAATGATGAGGGGAAACCACTAGAGGTCCTACAGACGTTGAAAGGAAAATGAGAGAAAATTATGCCAAAACATGTAACAACTTAGATGATTCTTGAAAGATGATTCCTTGAAAGACAGACTACCAAACACCATTCAAGTAGAAATAGATAATATGAATAGCCTTATATCTAAGAATGCAATGGAATTGTTAAAAACCTTTCTACAAAAACAAAAAGCACCCCCCCCAAAAACCCCCAAAACTCCAGGCTCAGATGACTTCACTGGTGAATTGTACCATATATTTAAGTTAGAAATAATACTAATTCTACACAAACTCTTCCAGAAAATAGAGAAGATGGGTGAATACTTCCATCTAATTTTAAGGAGCTAGCATCCTCCTGACAGCAAAATGAGAACAAAATTGTAAGAAAAGAAAACTACAGATCAATATTTCCCATCATGTATGCAAAAGTCACTACCAAAATTTTAGGAAATTGAATCCCACAATATATAAAAAGGCTAATCATCATGACTAAGTGTGCTTCTTGCCCAGAATGCAATTTTGGTTTAAAATTCAGAAACAAAAATTAACTGAGTCGCCACTTCAATGGGCAAAAAGGGGAGATCATTTAATCCTCTTCATAGACACAGAAAACACATTTGACAAAACTGAATGAATACACATTCGTGTCAGAAATTGTTAAGAAAACTAGGAAAAAGGGAACATTCTCAACTTAATAAAGGCATCTATAAAAACGCTGCAGCTAACATCAGACTTAATGGTAAAAGACTGAATGTTTTCTCCTTAAGATCAAGCTGGGGTCTATCAACGAGGCAAGGCTTTACCTTTTACTTTTACCCCTTCTATTCAGTCTTGCACTGGCAGTCGTAGTCTATGCAGTAAGAAAGAAAAAGAAAAAGAAATAAAAGGCAAAACTAGGCAGTAAACAGTTTAACCTTGCCTTCAAAGAGGTCTGGCCTTTGCCCTCAGCTTCTGAGAGGTAACCTCTATGCTCTCAAAATTTTATGCTCGAGAGGAAGGAGTATCTTTGGTTTTTGGGGGTGGGAGTGGCTCACACCAGAAAGACCAACAGAGTGATTCAGGATGGAGTGTTTGGTCACATCATCTCAGTCATCCTGGAGACTGAGATCAATTAAGTGGTCAATCAATCAATCATACCTATGTTATGGAACGCACCCTCCACCCCCGCCAACCCCCCCCCCCACCCACCAAACCCACGACTGAACACTGAGGCTTGAGTGAGCTTCCCTGGTAGCAGCATACTGTTACACATCAGTACTAGGCAAGTAATCCATCCTGCCTCTGCAGAAGAGAATAATGGGAGCCCTGTGTCTGGTACTTCCCCAGACTCCAATTTATGCACTTTTGCCCCTGGCTGATTGTAATCTGTATCTTCTCCCTGTGATAAATTGTACCCAGGAGTATAATAGCTTTCAGAGTTTGGTGTGTCCTTCTAAGTGAATTATTGAACCTGTGGGTGGATGGGAACCACCCAAATCTGTAGTTTGTGTCAGAAGTGAGAGTGATCTCTTGCAGGGACTGTTCCCCGTAGCTTTGTAGCTGGTTAAACTTTTGAGCATACAGATTAGAAAGAAAGAAGTAAAACTGTCTTTATTCGCAGATGACATGATAATTTTGTAGAAAATCATCACACAAAATGCTACTAAATTGGTAAGGGGGTTTACCAAGATCTCAGAGTACAGACTGCATTTCAGGACTTGTTGTATATGTATACATGTAGCTCCATGAAACAGTAGGAGGCACAGAAACAGACTCTCACAGGTGAACAACTGATATTTCAACAAAGGTGCCAAGTAATTCAATGGGGAAAGAATAGTCTTTTGAACAAATGGCACAGAAACAAGTGGATATTCACATGCAAAAATGAACCTTGGCCCTTACCTCACACCAGATACAAAAATTACCTTAAAACTAATCATAGACCAAAGTGTAAAACTATGAAACTTGTAGAAGAAAACATAGGAGAAAATCTTGTGACTCCAGATAAAGCAAAGATTTAGACAGGACACAAAGACCACAAACTATAAAATATTTAGAAGTTGGATTTCACCAACATTAAAAACGTTTGCTCTTTGAACATCACTGTTAAGAAAATAACAAGCCAAACCATAAACTGGGAGAGAATATTTTCAGGACACTTATAAATGATTTTGTATCCAGAGTGTGTAAGGAACTTTTACAACTTGATACTAGGACAGACAGCTCAGTAATAAATGGATAAAAATTTTAAGAGACACTTTACCAAAAAAGGGATACGGATGGCAAATAAGCAGTGAAAAGATGCTCAGTATCACTAGTCATGAGAAAATGCTAATTAAAACCTCAGTACGATACTTCTCACTGACACACTTACCAAAATGGCTAAAAACAAATAAACAAATCTCAAGCACATGCTGGCAACCACACTGCTCAGCTGGGACTCCCATGCTTTGCTGGTGGGAAATGGTACAGCCCCTTTGAAAAAGAGCTCAGCAGTTTCTTATAAAGCTAAACATACACTTGCCATACGACTCAGTAACTCCATTTGTGAAAACAAATGTCCCAACAAAGACCTGTGTGTGAATTCCTGTAGCAGACTTCTTATTAATAGCCCCAAACGGGAAATAACCCAATGTTCACCAACTTGTGAATGGATGAATTATGCATGGGACGTCCATACACTGGAATACCTCTCAGCAATTAAAAAAACAAAAAAAAGCCACAAAACCCAAAATACTGATACATGTAAGAACATGGATTTTTTTCAAATGCATTATGCTAAGTGAAAGAAGCCAGATTCTAAAGGTTACATTCTGTATGAGTATATTTATATGATTTTCTGGAAACAGAGCGACAGAAAATAGATCAAGGTTGCCAGAGCGTGGGAGCGAGGGTAGGATTGACTATGAGGCACATGAAGAAACTATGTGGGGTTTTGGAACTGTTTTGTAGTGAATGTTCTTGTGGTGTCATAACTCTTCAAACTGGATACCTAAAAAACAGTCAGTTTTACTTTATATAATTTATACCTCAATAAACTTGACTTACAAACAAAACCCAAACCCTGTGAAAAGACATTTGCACTATGCGTGACTGATAAAGGATTAGTGTCTCAACTCTAGAATATGAAAGGATTCTTATGAACTAATAAGAAAAATTCAAGTCACTTAGTAGAAATAGGTGCAAAAGAACGAGCAGAAATTTCCCCAAATAGGATGAATAAAAAATTAACAAACACATAAAACTGCTTAATCTCATTTAGGAATCAAGGAACAGCCAATTAAACCTTCAGTTGGATATTATTTCCTATCCATCAGATTGGCTCAAAATGAAAGACTAGACCATTTTGAAAGTTAGTTAATAATGTGGAGCAATGGAAACTTCCATCCACTTCTTGTGGGGCTGTAATTTGGTAGAACTATTTTGGAAAACAGTTTGGTATTATTTAGTAAAGTTAAATAGCGTATACTTCCCGATCCTGAAATTCCACCTCTAAGCACATAATACCCTTCTGACATTCTGCCACGTGTGTAGCAGGAGATAGTATAAGAAAGCTTGTAAAAAAGAAAAAATACAACCCCCAGTATTCATCAAAAGTAGAATAGATACATAAGTTACTTTATAGCTTTACAATGTTATATTCTTCCACAATTCAAACAAATGAGCTATAGGCACAGGCATTAAAGTGAACGAATGTCAAAAACATTCATCTGCATGAAAAGAAACCACAGAAGTACACACAAAATTTGTGTAGACAAGGTTCAAAAGCCTCTCTCTCATAGGCTGTAGAGCATGATCATTTATAAACAGGTAGCTGGAGACAAGTTGCCTGTATTTACGTTCTAGCTCCCCAGTTCCTAGCCGTGTAGCCGTCAACACCTTGCACCGCAATTTTCTCACTTGTACAGCGAGCGTGTGACCACTTATTAAGAGATGCTAACATGCTGGTGTAGCACAGGAAGAGATCATAAACGTTAGGCATTATTATTATTCCCTAGCCCACTAGGTGGAAACTCAGTGGTGCCAGGATGGCATACGGGGGGGCCCCCACCCCGCCGCCATTGAGCACACGGGGCAGCAGTTAAGACAATGCACAATGGCTCTGAGTGCAGAGATCTACAGCTGGCATCATGGAGGAGCGTGAACCACCAGGACTCAGGACCTACAGAAAAGGAAAGGGAACTGGGATTTCTGGAGCCCCAGGGACAATTCAGCCTAAAATACCAGTTGACATTTGTAGCCAAGTCCTTAACTGTTCTGATGAAACAAGAATTAGAATAAAATCAATGAAGTCCACACTTGGGGCAAGATAAGAACTACATGCAGTCCATTTCCAATTTCTTTTTTCCCTCCCGGCACAGATTTCCCAGATGGTATTTATTCCAAGCCTTTTACTTGACCACATTCTTCCTGTCTCCCAATTGATTGCTTATTGGCAACTTCTTCAAAGAATAGGACAGAAGGAAAAAGACACAAAGTGTAGAGCCCATCAAGCCTCACATCTAAGACTTAGCCATTTCTGAAACTCAAGATGCGGTATGGTGAGGCTGAATTTTCATCATGTGAAAATAATTTCGGGGGGAAGTGAGACTTTTGGGCAATCACATGGTTGCCTATTTTATCTGGCTTCTTATCACTAGTTTTTTTATAGTTTGATTACTGAACTGTCAGTTTGGAGAATAAAGTGATCTCCTGTTTTGATAGCCTTAGCATTATCATACAGGGTTGACTCTACTTACCAGTGGAAAGCTAATGATGGGTTGAAAAGAATGAAGCTTTATAACCAAAGGGAACTGTGATCTCTACTACATTAGGAACATTCCATATAGTTTTTACTAGTATTTTATCATAACTCCTATACAGAAAGCTACTATTAAAGTAGAATTACTGTAATGCCTTGTTTATTACTTACCCTCTTATTTCTACTTGAGCTACAGCAGTGATGTTGATTTGCAGGCTCACAAAATTGCTGTCTGGGTTGTCCTTGTTGGAACTAAAACACAGTTGACATATGATTTAAATTTATTTTCTCAGACGTGTTACTACCATAGACGATCATAAAAAACCTTCTATATATCAGAGGAGCAACATGCAGTACCAATATGATCATTTGGAAAACAAAAGTATATCCATTCTACAAAATTGTAACCATTTGTAAATGGAAATGTTAAGATCCTCTGTGAGCAGAAGAAATGTAATAACTTTCCATGAGGAGACACCTTATCTGAAAACATAACATATTTCTAGAGAAGCCAACATGTCTTTGCTGCAGTGACTAAACCCAAAAGGCAGTAAGCTGAGTTCTTGTCCAGCTTCTACAAGGGACACATTCCTTAACTTCTCTGTGCATCAAGCTCATTGCCCATCCAATGGGAAAGGACAGCACAGTCAACTCCTGATTTTCCATACTAATAAAAGGAGAACTGGCATGAATGATCCAAGAGCAGCGCATAATGGAAGAAGTGTTCGTGGTTGGCTCTAGAATGCATCATAGCATACATTGTTCTGGCAGCAAACTTACCTTCCTTATGGTTTATTTCTTAAGTAATATTAAAATAAGTGTACTTTACTGCATGCTCACTGGCTGACTAGGATGAGGGGTGAGGAGTGAGGAGTGAATTAGAAGTATGGCCAGTGGAGAGAAGAAGTAAGACCCCAGGAAGAGATTAACACAGTTAGGAGATAACATATAGGTTCATCAGGCACCTCAAGAATCTCAAGATAGAAGGTGCATGTTTAATAATATTTCTTTGAACAGTGGCAAAATTATTTTTAAGTTTGCTGTTTCTTTCTCACAAATATAATTAGATATAAAATTTCACTTTAAAAATGCATGTATTAAGCAACCAGTGCTGTAAGGAAAATAAAACATCATGTGACAAGAGGCTGGACCAGTCGCTGGGCTTTGGATGCAGCTGTCGTTTGCACTCATTGTCTTACTGGGCTGTCATCGAAATCACCCTAATATTCCAAAGGATAACGCAGCTTTTAGCAGACTGGGATATGACACCACCACTAACAGGTCATGTTTATATTCAGGTCTCATTAAGAAGAGAAAGCCTCCTCTTTTTTCATCATCAAATCTCATGCAGATGCAATGGACAAGCTCTCACACTGCTGATGGTAATGGGCCATGTCCCGACTAGCTTTTGAAGCTTTCCAAATGTGGGAGCTGGAAAAGATATGATAAAGGTCTGCTTTCAAAGCAGGAGGAGACAGAATTGTTCCCACAATGCTTTTGAAAAGTGCTGTTCGATTGTATATACTGATAAGGCAACTTAAACGGCAAACACACATAAAAGACATAAACAGGCAAATGTCAGGCTCATTTCCTGCAAAGGGGTATCACTGCTAAGCTTGTGATGAGACTAGAGGGACTTGTTCACCAAAGTTTGAACCCCAGTTTCCAGGCCACTTTATTATTATCACATCTGGGGAAGATCAGTCAACTAAAAAGTTTTTTTTTTTTTTTTTTAAAGCAGAATTCTGACTTACTAACTACTAAGAAGTCATTAAGTAATTCCCCTCGTTACAGACTTCATGGTTCCAAGTGCATTACAGGGAACTCTTTAGTTTGGAAGCTTAAGTCTAATTGTTCCACATTTTTACCCAGACCTTGTTCTAGTTTCTAGGTCACTACTGCTTTGCAACAGTGGAAATTAGAATTATAGAAAAAAAGTTTTGTTTAAGTTATCCTATAATTCTATTGCATTTTGCTTCCAAGTGGTTTAAATAATACAATTTTCATGACAACATCCTGAAAATATAAATAGATGTCAAGCATCGAAATTGTCTTGGGACAGGAGTCTAATACGAGGCTTATAGAGGCTGTTCTGAAAAGTCACAAAAGCAGTGGCAGAATCCAAGGCTAATTAAAATCACCCTCTGTCATACAGGCTTTGCCGGGGCACTTGGTACTGCAACCAGTGGTGTCAGCAAAATCTCCTGGTAAGAAAAGACACCAGGCTGGATATATAACTTAGATGCATCTTTCACCTCTTTCCTGGAAGGAAAACCTCCCTCACTAATACCACTGCTCCATTCAAACAAACAGTTCATCACTGCCCTGGATGCTGAGCTATTTATACTGTCGGTGCTAGTTCTTCTCAAGAAATGATGAATTTCCTCTCCATGACTATAGCTTATGTCGTGTACCAAGGATAAACATGTTTTTCACTTATTACTCCGATGCTATTTTCTTTCTCCTTATTGCTTCCTATTTTCTATTTTCTAACATTCCCTCTATGCTTTCTGCGGTCTCTGGAATGTCAGCAAAACAATACAATGTTCATTTCACCATTACTGAGGAAGCAGCTTCAAGGATGATCACAAAGATCTGTTTGTACATGGGAATCGCAAACTGAGACCAGCTCTAAGCAGGGAGGAAGATGTTTACATGTCACATAGAGCCGGGGCATGGAGAGACCAGTTAATGCAAACATTTGGTGACACAAAAGACTTTAAGTTTATTAATTTTCTCTTTTGCGTTCTATTTGTGGAAAAGGGTATTAAATGTGGGTACCGGTGGTCAGTGTGCTCAAAAGCTTGAATTCAGACTTGAGAGCATTTGGTTTAATTTATTTTTGGTTTAAGCACATTTAAACTGAATACAAACCATCCATTAAACACTTATGTACATCTTTGGAGCCCGCCAGCAAAGCGTGCAGATAAATGCTCACCACTATATTTGAATATTAAAAGTATTCTCAAAACTTTTATGTTTTGGGAATTTGATGTTTAGTATGTTACTGTTGCCTCTCCAGTTCTTTCTACATTCCTGCATTTTTGTATTTTTCAGGATAATGTTAAAATAGTCATGAGTTTCTTTAGTGTCTGAGGATGGAATATAATCATGGACCATTTTAGATGAAGAGGGATGTTTAAAATGCGACCATTTCTATTTTCCATCAAATTCAGCACTTCCTCTCTAAATTCATTATTTGAATGGTGATCTACAGGATGGTTTTGGGGAAGGCATTTACAACATTATTTAGTGTCCTTTGCTCCTTGATTCAGCTACTAGTTACATCCGTTCTATTATTCGAAACTGCAATTAAGGGTAAGAAGCAAACATCAGGAATTTGCTTTGCATCCTTGTACCAGACTTTCTGTCTAAAGGCTACAACTTTTATGAGATAGGTACCTTTTTCTGAAGTGATGCAAAGCTTCACGCTACTGCAGGATCAGTGTTACAGACAATGATGGTGAAAAACAGAAACTTCAGGTTACTGAAGTGTCTGGAGAGATGATGGTCCTTCCCTATGGAGTGCTTTTTCTTTTTCTCTTTTTCTTTTCTGAAAACTTAGAAATATAAACAGGAGATTTTCCAAATGAAAATATTTTGGACTACCTGAACCTTTTGGAAAATGTACATTTATATAGATACAAAGAAATGATTTAATACGCTTTTGGTAAAATGAAGGGGTATGATAGATGAATTCATTCCATCTGTATCCCATCACTAATTTGGGTAAAATTTTTAAAATCTCTAAGATTCAGCAGAAAATATTTAAGTTAAATTCGAAAAAGAACTGACTAAGGTCAGAACACCTAAGTTAGAAAACCTTCCTTCCTAGAAATCTATCACAAAGTTGAGAGGATATGGTTTGTGACACAGGTTGCAGATTTTAAAAATCTACTACATTCTTATAGAGATTATATATATATATATTTTTTTTTAAGATTTTAAATTTTTTTATTTATTTATTTTTGGCTGCGTTGGGTCTTCATTGCTGCCTGTGGGCTTTCTCTAGTTGCAGTGAGCGGGGGCTGCTCTTTGTTGCCGTGCGCGGGCTTCTCATTGCAGTGGCTTCTCTTGTTGCAGAGCACGGGCTCTAGGCACACGGGCTTCAGTAGTTGTGGCTCATGGGCTCCAGAGCGCAGGCTCAGGAGTTGTGGTGCACGGGCGCAGTTGCTCTGCGGCATGTGGGCTCTTCATGGACCAGGGATGGCACCTGCATCCCCTGCATTGGCAGGCGGATTCTTATGCACTGCGCCACCAGGGAAGTCCGGGATTATATACTTTTTTTAAAAAAACTGGTAAACCTCTAACTGAAGTAGCTATTAGAAAGTAATCCACTCTGTAAAGTAATTTCTCTAAAAGTCATCACGCTCTAATGACTTCCCTTCTTGCAGGACAGGAGGTAAGTTTAGAGATTAGTCCTCTTGCACACCAGTATTTGAGAACCAAATTGTAGGTACTGACTTCAGAGACATTGTTATATTAGAACAAGGGTTGAACACGCTGGGCATGTGCTGTCTATATCAGTGTTTTTCACACGTTTAAAATTGCAGCCCACAAATACATATGTGTGCGTGTATATGTATACATGCACACATATATATTTATATACGTCCTACAGGATGTCTTATGACACACATTTACATGTATCTGAAAGGAATTTTTCATGAACTCTGATATATTCTATTCAGTATCCTTTTCTTTTCATCCAGGTCTAGAGCCATTACATTGATTCCCTTACTGGCTAAAGGGTTTAAGTCCACACTTGGGAATCCCTGGCCCTCATGACACATTGCTCTCTGTAGGTCTTTTAACTCATGAAATATTATTTTCAGCCATGAAGGAGCAAACAGAATAGACAGAGACAAGGTAAAGTCCCACTTGAATCGTGGGGTAGAGTCAGCCTTAGACAAAAGGGGCAGCTCCCTTCAGGGTTTGGCTTAGAGTTGCCAGAGAAGGCCCTGCCTTCTGAATATATGATCTTACCTGCGTCCTGCCTTGCTGCTCACAATTAAACCGTCAGAGACTCACTCATCCTTGAAAAGTTAGATTACAAGATTGCAAGCTCAAAATCTATGCTTTTTTTGGAGAAATTATGTTCTCAGGGATTAGCTGACCCCCAGCAGAGAGAATGGCAGGATGTGGTAGTGGTACTGGTGCGGGGTGGGAAAAGCCATGTGCATCAGAAAGAGGAAAGACGGAGGAGCAGGTGGGGTGGGAGCGTGCTCAGGACAAAATTTTACTGTCACGCCTTGGCCTGCAGAATGGATCTCTTCTTCAAAAGCCACACACACACACACACACACACACACACACACACACACACACACAAAATAGAAAAGAAAAAGCAAAAAAATAGAAATAACTAATAACTGAGAAACAAAGGTAAAATGGTCTGTGAACGTCTGGGTTCTAATTTCAGAAGAAAGTTTAAGGTGAAGGAGCTTGATGAGGGCATTCATTTCACCATGGATTCTCTTTACTACTGAATGCTGATGGTATTTCAGGCATGTAAAGGTCTAACCTTCTGATTTGGAGATCGAAGTTAATGCTTATGTTTGTTTTCTCAAGTCGTGGAACTGCAAATCGGAGGCCCAGAGAAGACTAAAAAAAAAAAAAAAAAAATCACAAGACACTAAGTTTATTACATGGGAGGAACCTTATACACAGCATAGAAATCTTTTTAAGTCATCCCTGCAAATCCCCACCCTAGACTGCTGTCCCTTTTTCTGCTTCTACCCCAAAGCTGAGACTTTGGGGCCCAGGCAATGTGAGTCCCTACACATTGTGGTTCCCTCTCTTCATTTATCCTCCTATCAACTCTTTTCCCGCCACCTTCTTTATGTGCTAAATTAAAAACAACCTAAATATACGAGAAGAGATTGATTTAGAAAACTGTGATGATTCTGTTTGATGGACATTTAGGTCATCATTGAAGTTAGTTACATCGGTGAAGCCTATGCCATGTGGAAAATGCCTCTAATGTAACTATGGTCAAAAAAGAGAAAAGGTTGCAAAGTTATATGTGCCATGGTTTCACCTATGGTTTTAAAAGGCTACCAGTGGAAAAATTACTGTACAGGAGTGAGGGTGTCTTGTAAGAAAATATACCAGGATAATATGCTGCAGTTAAGGTTGTGAGTGTATGGATTATTTTTTCCACCTTTCTTTCTCTTCCAAAGTTTTAAAACTGTTCTTACTATTTTTATAGTTTGAAAACAGCTTTTTAAAAACCTGGAGAAAAGTGCATCCAATGGTAATATAAACAAGGAAGTAAAAATAATAGCTAAGACATGTAATTATATTACTTAGGCTCTCAAGCACTGTACTAAGCTTTATGTGCAATGTCTCATGTAATCACAACATCCACACCACGAGGTGTACAGTGAACGCTGACATTTTACAGTCCAGCAGCAATCTGAGGAGTAGGGAGATTAAGTGCCTTGCTCCAGGTGCCGAGCAAATAAACTCTAGATTTGCAACTGAAATCGCTACAAGCCAACTCCAGAACCTGGAACTCACAGCCACTACACTATGAGAATCAAACCAGCAATCAAACTCGTGTTATTATGAACCAGTAATAATATGAACTCATAATAAACCATCATTTTTATCATAAATCCTCATTTCACTAGCCCTTACCGAATGAGCTGCAAGCCAGGTACTGCCCTGGTGGCTTTACATATACCATATCATTGCATTGCTCCAAACATTCCTACAAACAGCTATTCTCCCATCTCAGTGTGACTTGCCCAAGGTATCACTGCTGATCATTGGAGAAACTGGGATAATAATTAGGGTGTGCCTAATTATTAAGCCTATACATCCTTATGCCCCAGCCAGGATGAATTCCTTTATAATTCCAAATGTGCAATTTTCTGTCAGACCTCTGGGGCTTTGCACATGCTCTTCTCTCTTCTTTAGAAACTTTTAAAGTCTTTTCCTGCTTTTTCTACTTGCAGAACTCCTACTCATGCGTCAAAACTCAGGACAAGGGGTCCTCCTGCAATACACCCTTCAAGCCCACAGGCCAGGTCAGGCAGAAATGTTCTCTTTATTCTTTGTCTCCTTCTTTGCTACTCACCCATGACTCAACCTATAATGTTGCTAAATTTTAAGTTTCTTATGGAATGGGGATTGTACATTTTCATCTCGATATTATCAGACTCTAGTTTAGTACCAGGCATATAGAAGGGGTGTAATTAAAAGTGGTGAAAAAGAGTGTGCCCTTGTTTGCACACTTCCAGTGATGGGGAGCTTACTATATTGTGGGGAGGCCTGTATAATGTTGGTCTTTTATTATTCAGCACGAGATGAGGATACCCTAAAGGTGTGACAATTTCATACTGATAAGAGACATATGTTCTTAACTAGAACCAAAAGCCAGATCTCTGGGCATTGATTCTAAAGAGCCTTTGTTGAGCCACTGTTTTTTTTTTTTTATTATCCTACTAGAGAGACTTTGTGAATTTTTACAAATCTTATCGGTATATAAATATTTTACATCACTAAAGCTATTACATGAAAATGATGTTACTACTTACAAATCAGAAGTAAACTTCTGAATACAACCTTGAATACTTTGTTAAAATAAAAAGTCACTTGAAAACTACTTTTTAAAAAATATCAGGACTGGGATAATTAATCCCGGCAATTTGTGATGCTTTCTAATAGTTAGGACTACTTTTACAGTTGGAATTTTACTACAACCCATTAAAGTATTCTTTTAGAAGTACAAAATGAAGAAGTAACTAAATCAAAGCATTTTATAACAAAACAGAATGCAATAAAATTTGATGTGTTTAAGGGCATTCAAGGGTGAGATAAGAAAGCTATTAGGTTTCTTCTACTATAGACCTCAGAGATAAACGAATACAAACAATTTACTTCCCTGACTTCTAAAGATTATTTGCTGGTAAAATGGATTGACATCTTTTCACAAAAACACATTTGTGGCTAAGACCACACTGCCATTTTTACCCTCCACTTTGAACAACACTGGTGTCCAGTTTTTGTTCCAAGATTATCCTTAGTTATTGATGACCTTACATGATCTCTGGTCTGGATATAACACTTTTAATACTGAAAAAGGAATGAGTGCCCGGTCACCTACAGATGCTAACACCATTACCACCATGTCAATTCATTTCTGTCTGGCCTTAGGTAGACCTTTTCCTATCAAATTGGGTGGCTGAATTTTTCTTGAAAACTAGTCAAAGGATTTATTAGCTTCTAGATAAAAGGATTCTAATGAAAATTGTTCTAATATCTCAGCTTAGACATCCCATTCTGTCTTTCATGGCTTTGTTGAAAAATCTCATCTGTTATTCATTAGCTTTTATCTAATTTTTGCAGACCTGCTAGAACGTGGGCTTTTTGTTGAGGCCTGGTTCGAATCCTGGTTTCTGTTCTTCATTATGTGAGACTTTGGGTAACTCATTTGATTTCTCTGAGTCTCAGTTTCCTCATCCATAACACAGGAGACATACCTGACTCATAGGATTGTTGGTAGTTGTGAAAATTAAATGAGATAACACACACAAAACACCCAGTGATGGAATTATAACACAGAGGGCAATCAATACATGTTAATTAATAAAAATCTGTTATAAACATTTACCTTTCATTTAAATATTTACTTTTTTGACCCAAGAAGTGAGTTTACTAGACTACAGCTTGGCATATCTTTTAAATAGGATGAACGGAATGATAATCAATTTAGAATATAAAAAGGCAAACATATTGTTTTAGCACAATATCCTAGATTATAAACTGGGAATAGGTGTTACTGGATAGAAAGTTTCAAAGGCTCAAATAAATATGAGAAACACTGGGCTAGAAGGTTTCCTTACTGCAGAACTTCTCAGCACTTTTAAAATGGAACAGGCACCTGAATGTCCCAGGGGAGGATATGATTCTCAGCAGTGACTATAGGGCTCCCTTTTAAGGGCTTGCCTCAAAGGATTAACACTCTTTGGAAGACGCTTTGGGAAGCTGTTCTAATACAAACCTACACACTTACACATTTCCAGGAAGGTTTTTTCAAACAGGCCATTTCATTATCAATGAATCATAAGCATCTAATTTAAAACAGAGGACTACATATGTTTAATTTGTAACACTTAATTACGTAGTATTTGCAGATTTCAGGGTTTTTTTCCTGATTTATAACTCCATAAAATAATGATTTCTACTGTGATATTTATTACAAGGAGTTACTCTGTGTATACTTAAACTGCAATGGCATAAAATGAATTTATTGACCACAAGTAATCCTGAATGGGAAGTTCCTAAATCTGGAAACAAAGAAAGAAAAAGAAGATTCCTTATTCTTTCATAAGCCTGTTACAGATCATGATTGATCCTTTCTTTTTTCTTGCTATAAACAATTTTCTGCATTATTCTTTATCAAGTAAGATGCATGGAAAATACAGACCTGGTAAAGCTGTTTTCAAACCTGGATTATGGTAATATTTTAACAGGAAAACACTGTGAATGATATTCACATGGGAGGTATATCTAAAGTAAAAGTTTAATCATCTTTGCTAAAATTCTTAATTCTGTTATTTCTTAAATCCTTTACATCGTAGTTCTTCTTGGATTCAAAGAAAACATTTGTAGTGAAATTCAAAGAAAATATACTCGAGAAAAAAATCTGTAGTAAAAAAAAATAGTTTTTAGAGATTTGTTGAGACTGAAGACACGTAAGACTGATGTCAAAAGAAAAGGCATATGGGCTTCCCTGGTGGCGCAGTGGTTGAGAGTCCGCCTGCCGATGCAGGGGACACGGGTTCGTGCCCCGGTCCGGGAAGATCCCACATGCCGCGGAGCGGCTGGGCCCGTGAGCCATGGCCGCTGAGCCCGCGCGTCCGGAGCCTGTGCTCCGCAATGGGAGAGGCCACAACAGTGAGAGGCCCGCGTACCACACACACACACACAAAAAGGCATATGAAAGTATTCATCATTTTGTGTATTTTAGCTCAGATTGTCCGCTCAGTGTGGGGTTGTGATGCAAAATCCCACCACCCTGGGAATTTCCTGCCTAATTGGTTTTAGTTGCCAGGTGCTAAATTGCTGAGTGCTAACTGGGGGTGCTCTCCACTAGTTCTCTTTAAAATTCAATTAGACAGAAATCAGTTAAGTGCATCTGGTTTTCTCTTACGTTTGTTCCAGCCACCATAGGGTTCCCAAGGTCACACACCACCATTCGGGTGACATTGTCCATCTTGTACTCACAGCTCAGTGGTCGCAGTGCCTGCAACGGGGAAGAACACCAGTGTGGAGTCAGGGGCGGAATAAACGATATCCTGTCGCAAAAGCAATGCTGCGGGCCAGGCAGCTTCTCTTGATTTCAAACACCTGTGTGAGTGCCTGAGCCCAAGGGTTCATGTGTGACCATCAACTCAGAAGAGAAGCTTGTGAGAAAAGACCAAAGTTTAATTTTAAGAAGAAACATGTTGTATGGGTAAACACATTTGTTGTGTTTCATTGAGGAAGAAAATGCTTAGTAGAATATATATATGTGTGTGTGTGTGTGTGTGTGTATATATATGTATATATACATATATGTGTGTATATATATGTATATATATATATACATATATATACACACACACATTTTTTTTTCTTTTTTTTTTTTTTGGCTGTTCCGCGTGGCATGTGGGATCTTAGTTCCCTGACTAGGGACTGAACCTGCACCCCCTGCAGTGGAAGCGCTGAGTCTTAACCCCTGGACTGCCAGGGAAGTCCCTGAAAATGCTTAGTAGACTATTTATATGAACATTTTTGAAATGATTTGCACTTCTGTTCATGTTCAGTTTGGGCCATGAAGATCATGGATAATTAAACATAACTAAACAAATTAATTTTTGCAAACATGAAATGACAGCAAGATGTATATTATAGATTATCCTACAACGCAATGACCATTTGCAAGAGAATTACTTTGGACACAAATTTCTCCATACCATGGTTCCATTTTGAGATTACACACCCAATCTTAGGTCAATCCTATGAATACTTAAGATGGGAAGAGAACACTTTTTTATGTTTACCGACTGCTTTTCACCTCCCGTCTTGCCCCATATCCTGTTCTGATTAGAATGTATAAAAACTCAAGTTTGAAGAGGCACTTAGAACTGTGTGCTGGAGAAGGTCTCAAGGTTACAGCCGACGGGCTTATTTTACTTAGCCTAATGTCCTTAAGGGTCATCCATGTTGTAGTATGTGGCAGAATTTCCTCCCTTAAGGCTGAATAATATTCCATTGTATGTGTGTACTGTATATTGTTCATCTGTTCACCCACTGATGGCCATTTGGGTTGTTTCCACCTCTTGGCTATTGTGAATAGTGCTGCTACGAAAATGGATGTGCAGGTATCAGTTGAGATACTGATTTTATTTCCTTTGTATATAGACACAGAAGTGGCATTGCTGGATCATATGATAGTTCTCTTTTGAAGTTTTTGAGGATGATGTAATTTTTAAGGGGAAAATTTGGGGAGACTATTGTTTTGCTGATTGTATGAGGTGGTGTTAGTGTATTTCTTATTGGGCCCCAGTTCTTGAACACTGCTTTGTTTAACTGGGCACCTGAGCATCTCATAGCTCAGGAATAATGTTTAGATTATTGTTCATTCATTTTGGAGATTTCTCTGAGGTTCAAAGAATAATTTTAGGAGATGATCTGGATCTTAAACTGCATTTTTGAGTCCATTGCCAAAGCCTGTTATTTGTACCATAATGGCAGTTTAGTACGCAAGGGAAAATAAGGGTTATATTTATTGCAGCATCTGTGTTTGTGTCTAAAATACTGTTTATTTTAGCAAGAACAAGGTTGCGATTCAACACTGGTTTCAGGTTAGTGGAAAAAACTGAGATTGTGGTGTTTTGCTTTCTAGTCTTCTGTCCTGTGTTTATGTGAAAAACACATGAAAGGAAAACAGTGAAATCTAGTGGAAAAGGAGTTATTGACCTATGTTTGTGTTATTATAAATGTTCCCGTGTTTAAATTAATGGATCCTTACCGTGGAATATTATGCCAGAATGACAAAGGATGTGTTAAATCTGTGAGTGTTGGTCTGGAAAGATAGTCTATGAAACGTAGACGTAGAGATGGAGGTGTGTATGTGTGGGTAGAGAAAATAGTCTGCAAGGATATATAAACTGAGTGGAGAGAATTAAAAGTTATTTCTATGTGGTAGCATTAAAAAAAAAAAAAGTTACACCCGACGGAGGGGAAAGTAAAGGAGGTTTATCTTTGGACTCCTGTCCTCTGGTCACAGCTCTCCCTTGTGTCTTCAGGCTAGAAATCCACATCTGGATCTCCACCCTGAGCCCCTTTCCATCTTTCAAAACCTAATGTCCCTATGGCCCTGCTCTTGCCCGTGGTAATAGCTACATATGTTCATCCATTATTTCACTCTTAACTTGTTAAGTGCTACTGATATATTACCTGTCAGCCTCATTCCCAAAGATAAGCTTGCAAACTGAGGACTTTCACAAAGGACCCCATGAGAGGACCATGGAAGAGGGTTCCAAACACGAGGACCACTTATCCGTCGGTCAGCTCTATCGAAATTTCATTTAAGGAAGTCATGTGAATTTTCAAGGATAAGTTTCAGAAACCACCTCCTTTCCATTCTTTCCACATGGTTGAGAAAAACCAAGAGCCAAAACCAAAACAAAGAAAAGCCAAATGAACCCCAGATACCTAAGTCAAGAGCTCTGTGGGTAAATCATACGCTTTAAGAAAATGAGCTTAAGCAAGCAGGGGTTTTTTTGTATCTGTTCTCTTCCCAGTGCCTAGAAAAACGTCCAGCACAAAGCAGTAGACGGTGTCAGGAGATACACAGCAAACGTAGCTCCCAGTCTTTCCTACGAGGAGCCTGAAATGAAATGGACAAGCACACAGCTGAGTATAAAGCCCTCTTCCTGCCATCAGCCATTGAAAGGTGTGTTTTAACTCATGAGAAAGAAATGAAATCTCTGATATTCAGAGGCAGCATTTAATACCTGCTCTTTCCAAATAACCCGAGTGACATGTTAGTATCCTAAGGAGGTAAGAAACATATTTTCCAAAAGCTGATAATATTTTTCCTTCTCAAAGGTAGCTTTAGCATGTATTCAAGTTCTGAAGGATCCATAACTAGCTCTAATTGTACAGAGATGTTTTGTGTTGGGATTACTAACTCAATCCTGAAAACAGGAAAAAAAAAAAAAGAAGAACTCAGCAACAGCTTTCCAAAATACCCACGTGTCCCTTGAATATAATTCAAGGATTTGGTTTCTATAGTAAATATTTTTATCTTATCTGAAGGTTGAAAGTCATATGTACATTTTTTCCCCAGCTTTCTAGAAATAGCTTTTTCACATCAATCAGAGATCTTTTCTCTCCCCAGATTCCCCACCCTTTTTCTTTTTTTAACCTTTATTTCCTCTCTCTGAGTGGGAGAAACAATGATTGTTTTTGTAGATATTTCTAGATTATTTTCCTCAGCTGTTCCTGGGACTATCTTGTTCTCATCCATTTATAGCTCTTAGAGTATTATTCATTCACTGAAAATATTTACTGTGTACCTGCCACTTACCAGGCACTGATCAAGAAAAAAAAACCAAAACACCCTTGTCCTCCTTAAATGTCCTATTACTATAAGAATCGTAATAAGGAATCACAAGCAATTGTAACAAGCACTGGAAACACACAATTAGTACAGTTTGTTAAGTTTCATGAGAGCAGAAATTCACAGTGATGGAGGAGGACAGGCACATAGAAGTAAGCAATCAGAGAAGACATCCTGGAGGAAGTGACATAACCTCATAGGGGGCCTGGCAGCTCAGTGGTTAAGAAGACGGGTCTGGACCTGACAGCTGAGGTGTCAGTCTTGGTTCTGCTACGTAATAGCTGTGTACCTTTGGGCATGTTTCTGAATTTCTCCTTATCTATACAACAGGGAAAATGATAGCCTTACCGTTTCTCTATCAGGCTGTTATGAGGACTAAGTAAATTGAATACTTGCAAGAGCACAGAGCAGAGCCCAGCTCATAGCAATTGCTCGGTGAATTTCAGCAGCCTCAGTCGTTATTAGGCTGAGGCCTGAAGCGTGAGTAGTAAGAAGTAAGCTGGAGAAAGGGGATGAGAGAGTAGAGTTACAGAGGGAACAGCAGGTGTGTGAGCTCTCTGTGGCGGGAGGGCGCATAGGTATTACAGAAACAGAAAAGAAATTCCATCCCTCTAGGACTAGGGTGGGAGGTAAAGGAAAGAAGCAAAGACTCGTGATGAAGCCGAGGAGGTCAGCAGGGTTGATGTAATTAAGGGCCTCATAAGTCATCTCAGGGCTTTGTAGGACTTTATCCTACAAGCAATGGGGAGCTAGTGAGGGTTTTCAGCCAGAGAGTGACAGGGTCAGATTTGCATTTTAGAAAGAGGGCTTCCCAGGGCTTCCCTGGTGGTGCAGTGGTTAATAATCCGCTTGCCAATGCAGGGGACACAGATTTGATCCCTGGTCCGGGAAGATCCCACATGCAGTGGAGCAACTAAGCCCGTGAGCCACAACTACTGAGCTCGTGTGCCACAACTACTGAGCTCGTGTGCCACAACTACTGAAGCCCACGCACCTAGAACCCGTGCTCCGCAACAAGAGAAGCCACTGCAACGAGAAGCCCGTGCACCACAACGAAGAGTAGCCCCTGCTCACCGCAACTAGAGAAAGCCCAGCAACGAAGACCCAACACAGCCAAAAAAAGAAAGAGAGCTTCCCATGCAGGGAAGGGGCTGGAGGCTGGAAGATGGGGAGATGAGTTAGGAGACTGGTGTAGCCATCTTGGGAGAAGATTGTGCCAGCCTGGAGGAAGGCAGTGACCGTGGCAGTGAGATGGAGAGAGGATAGGGTTGGACAGGTGTAGGACTGGCTTAGACTTTAGAAACTGGGTGGAGACTGGCGCGATTCTCTGAGACAGACTAGAGGGAGGAGGAGTGTGAGAAGATGACGTCTAGTTCCGGAAGCACTGCATTGGAGGTAGTTTGAGACAGAGGAGTGGAGCATGTATGAGGTCCCTTGAATAGACACATTCATAGTGACAGAATGTGGAACACTGGGTACCAGAGGCTGGGGAAAGGGGGCAAGAGGGAGTTGGTGTTTCATGGGTACAGAGTTTCAGTCTGGGGTGATGAAAGTGTTCTGGAGATGGACGGTAGTGATGGTTACACAACAATGTGATTATACTTCGTGGCACTGAACTGTACACCTCAAAAGGGTTAAAATGGTACATTTTATGTTACATATAGTTTACAACAATAATAATAAAAAGATAGAGCACATGGGCCTTTATTCCTAGAAAAATTTAGAAGGTCACCGAAAAGAATTGTAAAGGCTGGCTCCGTTAAGGTCTCCAGAGGAAGAGATGATCAGCCTCTACATTTTCGAAAAGATGAATGTTTTTAGCCAAAGAACAACAAAACTGACAATCAGATAATCCCTCATACTTTTCCCCTTGAGAGAAAATTGTTAAAAAAAAAAAAAAAAAACTTGAACCAAGTATAAATAAAAAGAGACACAAACTTCAAACTGCTTAACAACAAAGAAGGAATTAGAATGTGGCTTAGTCATGTCAAACCAGATTCTGCCCAAGGGAAACTGATGGAGGAAAAACAGTTAAAGACTCATTGGAGATTATAGATAATGTCTGTTATAACGTTTAAAGCCAAAGATAGAAATGATAAATGTTTCCTGTGTTTTCCACCCAACGGTGAACAGTAAACTAGATGTTTTGCTAAAAGAAGAATATTTTGAATAGATGCTTTGTTTAACAAAGTCAGGGGTGCAGTGACAGAAAAGGAGTTGAAATAAAAATATAGGAAGAGCCCTGGAACATTTTTTAAAATAACATACTTGAGCTTCATTGTTTGTTTGTTTATGTATTATTTGCATGTAATTATTCTTAAGTGATATGTTCCTACAAATTTCTTCAACAGAAACTCGTGATGACTTTACAACTGTCAAAGATACTGGATTATTGCTCCTCTGGGTTATTTTTTCACTGAGAAGATATTTCAGTCAAAACATAAGTCATGAGACTAGCGGTGTGCGCAGAGAATTTTGTATTCCCCGCGTTTGTAAATGCCTTTCAAATACTGACATCACAACTGTTGCTAGCATTTCTTTAGAGGAATTCTTTTTCATTAAATTATTTGATCATTAGAATGTGCACGTTCCCAAGAGGATGCAGTTTTTGGAAAGTAGCAGAACTTTAATAAACTTCAGTTAAAGGAACATATCCATCAGCAAGAATTTAAGTAACACTCATCATGCCAACTTCTATGTGAAGTGCAGGGATGACTATAAAAGTGTGAAACTTGGTCTCTGCCCTTAATTGTGAGTCTGTGTATCTTTGAAACCAAGGGACTCTCTCTGTTATCCTTCACTGTATTTATAATGGTTTTAGAGCAGAACCTGAGGATATTCTGAGTGGGAAGATTCATATTGTGATAAGGAAAGGAAATCTGTAAAAAGCATTGCTGTGAGTTTAACAAATAGTGGCATTGCAGGACTGGCAAATGACAAAAACCTGGCTTTTTCTTGGTCCCGGTCCCGAAAAGGTGGACCAAGAAAAAAGAAAACATGAACGTGTTTCCTTTCCAGTGCCTGTCTAGGCTGTTTTCAGTGCTCAGCTGGGAGTGGTCGGACCTTCCTCCATAAGCAGTAATGAAAACCAGACCTCCTGGGACCTGCTTGAAGCATAAAGGAACTCAAAGACCAGAAAACAGCCAGGGAGGGTGGGAGTTAGCTTGGGGAGTGTAGCGGATGGATCACATTGATGAGCTGCTTCTTTCAGACAGCTGTCTTCCGTGTTTCAACTCCCAATCTTGGGCCAGTTTATCTTTGCACCGTGGCCGAGAAAGAGATTAATACTGCTTAAGACCATCTTCCTTCCTGGGCCGTTGCTATTCTGCTTAACAAAATAAGGTGCCATTTTGTTTTGTTTTATCGAGGAAGGAATCCTCAGCTAAGATGACTTAACATGGATTTGTCTTCAAAAATATACCGAGCTCTTTCCTCCTCCGGATCACCTACAGGCATTACCTTGTTGCTGCGTTCAATCCCAACATAATCAGCCTCTTCTGGAATTATCACAAAGAGCTCGGCTTCGTAGGCACCTTCCCCTTCATTTCTCGCGTTGATTATGAGCGTAAGGTGGTTTTCATCTCCAATGATGACCTGATGCTTATCTCTAAAAATGCAGTTTAAAAAGAATCATTAGGTTCTGTGCATCTCTGGATTCATGGGTATTTTATTTAGAGGAAGATGTAAACATGCAAGACTGGGAAAAAAAACAAGATGGATCGTCACGAGGGGGTGGTGAGAAGAATCAAAACTATGTCTGGATGAGAAGGACAGGAAAACATCCAGGGGTGTTCTGGTAAATATTTAACAACCAGCGCTTCACACTAGTGGTTACCAGTGGAGGAAGGGGCAACATCGGGGGCGGGGCCAGGGGGAGGTACAAACCACTGGGTCTGAGACAGGCTCACGGATGTATGTACAACTCAGGGAATAGAGCCCCTACTTTGGAATAACTGTAAATGGAAAGTAACGTTTAAAAACTGTATACTAGGGCTTCCCTGGTGGTGCAGCGGTTAAGAATCTGCCTGCCAATGCAGGGGACACGGGTTCGAGCCCTGGTCCGGGAAGATCCCACATGCCGTGGAGCAGCCAAGCCTGTGCGCCACAACTACTGAGCCTGTGCTCTAGAACCTGTAAGCCACAACTACTGAGCCCGTGTGCCACAACTACTGAGCCTGCGCTCTAGAGCCCGTGAGCCACAACCACTGAGCCCGTGTGCCACAACTACTGAAGCCCGTGCACCTAGAGCCCGTGCTCCGCAACAAGAGAAGCCACCACAATGAGAAGCCCGCGCACCACAATGAAGAGTAGTTCCCGCTCACCGCAACTAGAGAAAACCCGTGTGCAGCAACGAAGACCCAACGCAGCCAAAACTAAATTTATGTATTTATTTATTTTTAAAAAACCTGTATAATAAAGTAACAACCAGTTCTCAAAAACAAAAGGAAACAAAGAAAACCAGGATGTGTAGCATTTGCCGATTCCAGTGGTGTAAATCCTCCCACTGTGATCAATTTCAAGCTCCCAACATACTTAACGATCTGCCAGCAAAAATTCCCGAAAAGTTAACAATTAGCTCACAAGCCAGGAGGAGACGGCTTTAGCACATCCCTGAAAACATCCCATAGGAGGAAGATGGGCAATGGGAAGAGAGGGAGAGAGGTGGTTTAGAAAGTAGGAGGGGAAGCTGAGTGTGACGCAAAGTGGAAAATAAGAGGGAAGAAAGAGGCAGATAAAGGAAGATCTCAAATAGCTGATTGTGAGGTATTCTGAGGACATTTAATTCACTCCAGACTTCAAATTGAAACAGCATTTGGAAATGCCTACTTGTGACCCTTAATCAAAGCTATTGCTTCGGACAGTGGCTAGATTATGAAGTTTGGAAAAAGTCCCCTTGAGAGGTTACCAAGAAGCTTCCAAACACTGGCAGCAAGATAGTTCCTGGGGTGGGGATGGGTTGAGGCAGGTAGAGAGGAGAGCCACCGGAACCACCAGAGATGAGTTAACTTCAAACAGAAGCATTTCCCCCCACTTTTGGTGAAGGATGGAACGGCTCAGGCAAGGTCTTGGGGTGTGTCACTTGACACCAATGACAAAGACCTAAGCCACAGGCTAACCCAAAGTGTAGCCAAGCTCAGAAATTTCACGCAGTGCACTTATTTTGGTAGTGGCTGGAAGTGTATACTTTCTCCAGAGAAGCTTTAAGTAAACACCTGTATGCCATTAGGTAAAATGGACAAGTTTATTTATTTAAACTTACGGTCTAGCTGACAGCTTCAAGTCAGGAATGCACATGTTATCTTCTCCACAGTCGACCAGGATGTGAGCCTGTGTTGTGGAAAAACATGTATCAGGAAGAATCTGGGAAAACCTGAATCCCGTCCTTTCTCTTGAAAATTATGAATGATCCCACAAGTTAAACCAAAGCTTTCCTTTCACTCTGCATGAGTCTACCTAGCTAGAAACTCTGTTTGGCAGTGACCTCCCCTTATAGGCTAGCTTACTTAGGAGCCCGATTCCAATTCATTCTGAAATGTCTGTAAAGAATGCTACTCTGGCCGATGGTTTGAGGATTACAGGCTGTACTGCTTCTATTACGGCCACATTTTGAACAAATTAAATCTTGGTTCCACAAGGGGAAGGGCTTCTGAAAACACAGGGATGCAGTGTTTCAGGAAACATGTTCAGAAAATCTCCCAAATGTTACAAGTGTGTATGCAGGAATGAAAACAAAAGGGCCTGGATTTCATCTTAAGGTCACAGGAGCAATGCCCAGGGCCTGATTGAGAATATACCATCAAAGACGGGCCAGGACCTACCTGTTCGGTAACAACGTTTTCCCTGTAGTAATTCAATATTGGTTTCACCTCCAGACCTTCTTTAAAGGTGGATTCATCCAAACTGTAATTCAAACTAATGTTGATTGGAGACAGTTTATCTCGGAATTCAGTTTCATCCTAGGGAAAATAATCACAAACTCAAGAAAGGCCCTGTAAAATGGCTGCAAGATGTTAGTTGGTGGAAGGCAGGCAGCACTTGCCTCTGGCCATTAAAAGTGAACCATGAAGTAACTACCACCCCAGTGGGCCTAGGCACATGCTGTGGACGTGGCATAGAGAAGCCGGTTTAATGAACGTATGTTCAGAGTTGGAATCATTTAGGCTTCGTTGAAATACATGCTTCTGGAAGCAGTCTTCAGGTTCTCCAGATCTTCAACAACTCACACGGATTGGTCAGATTGCACAGTTAAAAATCAGTTGCACAGGAAATGTCACTGAAAGTTTCATGAACTGGGATTTTTATCTTAATGAGGTTGGCAGAATTTGTAAGTCCCCTTGGGCTCAGAGGAAGAAAACCTCTCGATTCTCTTCCTTTCTTATCATCTCTTTAAGTCCTTGTTTGCATGAACTTCAAAACACCTTCAGCACATCTGAAGTTCCCTTAGAAAAAGCACCAGAACCTTCCTGGGGAGGGAGGGGGTAGTACCGGCAGCAAGGTCTGGACACACAGGAACTCCCAAACCATGGAGTGGGCATGCCGCCCTTCAACCGGATGCCAGTATCAGTCATAATGAGACACGAGGGTCGTGCACCAGCTTTTCATTCTACAATGTGTTTGTAAACTCTGCTTTCTACAGGTTTTCCCCTTACTATATCCCCTCAAAGAGGAGACCAAATGAAAAGAGGCTTCACAACGTCATCACTGGTAAGAAGATGAAATAACTGTATCATAACACGTTTTGGCTTTTTATTTCACGGTGGGTTTAGGAGTTATTGTAAAAATCCATTGCTTTAAAAATGTAATTATAATTTACTTTTAATAAAGCCTTTGAATGCCTCGCCCTTCTCCTAAGTTGGCTCAGAAATGCACATTGATAAAATCTGGCCGAACATCCTCACGTAGGATAAAAATTCAAATAAATTGTGTCTAACTTTTATGTTTTTTGCGGGGAGGCAGTTGGAAATGAAAACCACCTGAGTTAGCACTAGTACTAAGGAGTGTACTCAAAACAAGAAGAAGCTTAGGAGCAGAAACTCACACAACATTGTAAATCAACTATACTCTAATAACAATTAAAAGAAAAAAAAGAAGCAGCTTCGGAATTAAAAGCAATACATCATTAGGTTGGCTGAAGTCAGGCTCAACAGAGGAGTGTGTGGCTTTAAAGATTTCTCCTATAAAATGAAAATAGATGTGGGTCTGTGTGAACCACTGTGATGTTTAAATGGAGAAAAATGGTTGGAATTTGGACTTCAATGTTAGAGGCCAGAAAGGTGATTCTGGAACACTTACTCGAAGGTAAACGGTAAAATCCTGGCATTGGAGGGATTTCTGCCCCTTTATCACGAGAGGGAAGACGAGATGTGACTGATGGTTTTCAAGGAAGAGCGTGCGTTTAATGGCTCCTTTTTGTTTCAGGGAATCTAACTGCACCTCGGCAGTCAGGCCTAAAGGACAGACATAAAGCAAATATAATCCAGAAAGGAAAAGTATTCAGTGAATGTAGCGCTTTATCAGAGATACGAATTCCTATTTCAGCTTGCTTATTCAGGAAACATTTTTTCCATAGTTGGGATCAAAAATAATACACGAGCTGCAAAGATTTGATAAAATACCCCCCAAGCTAAACAACTTGTTTTGTAATGGTTTTACACAAAAAGTCATTTCCCCCATAATTAGGTCTGTTCTTACAGACAGTACCAATTATTCAAGGACTGTTTATGTAGAAGTTCCCATATTTATAACAGAAATCTTGGTGCTAACGAAGAGCTCTTTGAAAGCTTTAAATGGTCTGTGCACCGCTTACTGTTGACTTTTCTTGATATGGTGTAGGAGTGGAAAACTGAAAATATGCTCACCGATTGTGTTTGAAATGCTCTGGCCTGCCACAGATGCACACACTCTTAAAGAAAAGCTAGGAGAAATAATAATCAATAATTTATTGGTTAATAAACTTTTTCAATCTGAAGTAGCAAACTTCCTTTACCTTACCCCAGATAAAACGAATGCTTTATTTTTCCTCTATACTTCTCTTAGTGTACACACACACACACACACACACACACACACAAAACCAAACAAATAAATATGCCTATATTTATTGATTGATATATATACTTATCAAAAATATATTTATATACATATATATATCCAACAATTCTAATACGATTAAGAAAGGTGACATTATTACATAGGAAGGTAATACTTAAAATATTACTAGAGGTCGATTGATTTAATCAGTGGATTAATTGATCAATTACTTGCTGCCTTTTTTCAAGAAATGCATGTGAATATCTTCCATGTGCCAGGGAGTGAAGAATTGGGCAGAACAGCAGGGGGACAGCTAGTGGCAGAGCCTGGAGGTGAGCAAGCACATGACCCCAACTTGAGGAACCTGAAGAAATCTGGTGCGTTAGAGAAAGATGGGGAAAGCTGTAGGAAGCCGAGGCTGGCTGGGTCAGTAGGTAGGGAACAGGGCTTTGAAAATCACTTTAAAGAATTTGGATCAAGAGGTGCAAACTATTAGGTATAAAATAAACTACAAGGACATATTGTACAACATGGGGAATATAGCCAATATTTTATAATAAGTATAAATGGAGTATAATCTTTACAAATTGTAAATCACTATGCTGTATACCTGTAATTTATATAATATTATACATCAACTGCACTTCAATTAAAAAAAAGAATTTGGATTTAATTCTGAGAGGCACGGAGCATCACGGTACGATTAACCCATAATCCACTCTCCGTGGAAGGAGATAAGAACTCAGGCAGGTACTTGACAGGAGTGGGATATAATTTGAGGCAGAGACACCAGAAGAGGGAAGGGAAAAAGAAGGAAAATGGGGAGTGTAGAGTGACCATCTCAGTCTTGGTAAGCACAACAATACAGTGTATAAGGTCAATAGAAAAAGGATGGATGTGTAGGAGAGACCTTTGTAGTTTTGCCTTGAACATGCCCTAAAACTCAATCCAGGGAGGTGCCTGCTGTGGCTTGCAGGATGGCCTGCACTTGGGTCTATCCTGTGGCCTTGGAGGGAATGAGGACCGGCCAGTGGTCTCTGCCTGACTGTTGCATGTGCTGACCTCCCCATGGAAAAATGTCAAGCTCTAAGCGCCAGCGTTCAAGATGGGGCTTTTTCACATTTCTAAGAAAGTAAAAATGTAAGAAAATACTTAAGTATGATTTAATGACAGCCTTAACGTTTTTACTAGTAAATACTCTAGTATGATTTGAATATTTCCACAGAATCCAAAAGGAGTAAATAATCTCTAGTCGTGCTTTAATTATGTGTCAGCTTCCTGTGTCAGATATAATGAAGATGTGTCACATCTGGGATTCATCTAGCTCCCGTGACCTCAGTCAATGTCTCCCTTCAGGGTAAGTAATTTGTCACATACCATTAAGCCAAACGTTTTCCGAGATGTCTCTGCTATTTCAAGTGTTTGTACCACTTCCCCAGAGAAATCATGAATTCCAGCCCACTTCCACTTCAATTGGAATAATTCAAGAAAGATGAATAGTTAATCACATCTTTAAATTTTGTAGCAGGTCTGGCTTTCAAAATTGGAATTTTTTTCTGTGTCTGACTTTTTTGGAGGTACTTGGGTATGTGTTAAAATTGTTGACCGTTTTTCTATTCATCCTTATACTGAATAGGCAAAACTCATTAGCTTGTATAAGATAAATTCCTATTTGTAATAAAATTATCATTATATCTATAGATTCAAATAATTTTACATACAGTATTTTGTCTAACACAATTGAGAAGCAATAAAAATTTTTGCAAACGAGATAAAGTTATGAATGTGAACATTATCTCCTTTTGAGAAGAATTTGATTTAAAAACGATGTCATCAGCTGAAGGGTCACTCGGTTTATAAATTATATGTCAGTGTTATTCTATACTTCTTAGTTCCCCCTTTCTGTTATCTTTATATCATTAAGTGGACGATTTTAACTTTTTCATACAAGTTTAAATAACCGCTACGACTTACTGAATTATTGATAATAGCACTCCAACCTAAACTTTTTGGCTTATAGATGTCTTTAGCAGAAAAGAGTTGCCAAGTTATAACTTTCAAAGCATTCTCTTCTGATCTAAAAAGAAAACCTCACTGAAATATTCATTCTGAATTTACAACATTTATATTATATGTAAACACACACATATACATCGTATGTTTTATATAACAGATACTTAGGTGCACTCACAGGTCTATACCTAATTATAACGCACACTTGTCAGAGAAAGCTGTGAATTATTAAATTAGAATTAAAATTTCAGACTAGCATTTATGATCATAGTCAATATGAATAGGTCTGACTGGAGCAAAAAAACTCCATTAAACCAGCCCAGATCCCTCATCACATAATTTCTAAATGAAACTGTTGGGCTATACTTCTGGTGCTTCAGAAGGCAGGACAGTACCTTACAAATCCTCTAATACTAGTCCTAACCCAATGCAGGAAGGGTTAGAATAATGACCTGGTGATGTAATGGTGCTCGTAGCCACATATGGGAGAAGAGGAATGAGATAAATGTGAAACAGGACTTAAAAGTACAAAGCAATTCACTTTTCAATCTAACCAATTCAATGCTCTTTCAGTGATGGCAAATATCAGGTTTTACATAAAGTTAGGTATATCTGAGAAGTTTTTCCAAATTTGAAAAGGGGATAGTTATTAACTTTTATATTTATAAAATATTTTTTTTTTTACCAAATAAATTTTTTTTTTTTTTTTTTGCGGTATGCGGGCCTCTCACTGTTGTGGCCTCTCCCGCTTCGGAGCACAGGCTCCGGACGCGCAGGCTCAGCGGCCATGGCTCACGGGCCTAGCCGCTCCGTGGCATGTGGGATCTTCCCGGACCAGGGCACGAACCTGTGTCCCCTGCATTGGCAGGCGGACTCTCAACCACTGTGCCACCAGGGAAGCCCTACCAAACAGTTTTAATCTTTCTCATTAGATAACAATTATGTGAATATTTATGGGTTGGCTTTTTTTTTTTCTCTCTAGTTTAGAAATGCAAGTAGCAGAAACTTTATAAAATTACACAGCTGGGCTTCCCTGGTGGCGCAGTGGTTGAGAGTCCGCCTGCCAATGCAGGGGACACGGGTTCGTGCCCCGGTCCGGGAAGATCCCACATGCCGCGGAGCAGCTGGGCCTGTGAGCCATGGCCGCTGAGCCTGCGCATCCGGAGCCTGGGCTCCTCAACGGAAGAGGCCACAACAGTGAGAGGCCCGCGTACCGCAAAAAAAAAAAAAAAAATTACACAGCTGTTTGAAAGGCAGAGAAATTCACATTGAGGGAAATGGAGAACTATTTCCCAGTTAGAGGTTTACTTAATAGTTTTCAGATGTACAAGATTATATCAAATACAGACAAAAATTACAGAAAAGAAAATCAACAAATGCTTTTCAATCATTTTTTAAAAAATGAGCTAAATTCCTATAATACATTTTAAAAGGTATCCGAGAAACACATTCGAGACTGAACCCGCTGTTAATTTTCCATCTTCTGATACTCTGAGTTACCCATTCAAAATTTTTGTATGTGAAAATAAAACATCTTTCAGGAAATGGATGGAATAGAATCAAATAAATAATTGTAATTTGCCCACGTACCAAATCTGATTTAATGCAACAAGAGTTCGTGAAAACAAGGCAATTTTCTTGTTAAAAAGTAATATTCATGTCAATCCCAAATTCCCAGTCTGCTATATTTAAAATAAAATGCCTTTCCGTGAAAAAACAATTAAAAAATAAAAAAATTTTTTAAAATAAAAAGGAATGTTCTTTCCATAAAACCAAACAGATCCCACAATCTGTTAAAAAAAAACACTTCAATTTTTTAAAAAATTCAAAAACTGAAAAATCCTGAGAAAAGATGATCTCGTTCGTAACAACATTTCACACCAGAGTGTGCCACACATATGTGCTTTAAAGAATTCAGTCTAGAAGTCCATTCAGTGATGAATGTGCCAACAGGACTGTTGGGAGAAATACCAGTTTTAATACTTGTGCCCAAGTAGCACTCATTGTTCATTTCATGTTCATTTCATCCAGGGTTAGGAGAGATGCTAGCTAGCTCTTTCACATATTTTCTCAGATCAGGTTTTCATTATAATATTTTATGGTTTCATACCATTTTAAAATGTGCTCAGGGCATCTCCCAGCTACTTTCAGAAGCTGCTTAAGGGGAAGACAGGCCTCCCTGAACCGAGAGGTCCCAGCAAAGGAGGTTTTTCAAAGAATTCTTCAGGGTCCTCTACACCCCCATCCACCACCCTCAAAGGCTCTGACTCCAGTCTGAACCCCTGTCCAAGGCCATGAGCAACGTGCTGAAACTGGCTTCTGTGGGTCTACAGACTGGTGTGTTCTGCATTCTGACTTTCTCAGGAACCGACCATATCATCTGAAAATGGAGGTAAATCTCAAATGCTCCAAATGTTTGTTGATCTTTCAGAGAATATACCCTAAGGCATTACCCAATATGACAGACTTCTGACCCTGGAGGACCTACATATTGAGAAGCAAAGTGGCATTGCCTTGAGCTGTGCTACAGCCAAGTTCCATTTCTTACTGCCTTTGGGTGACCGGCCAGATTCACGAGGAACATTCTCAGAAGGTGTATGAGCCTGTCCACCTACAGGCCAGGCAGAGGACTATTCCTGACGATGAGATCATGGCCACAGAAATATAGTTGAGGACACAAAAATCTCTATTTTTATAATGTTTACCTTCTGTCTCATTGTATACAGATGTGAGGTTATAAAACTGACATCTATTTTCAGCACAGGAAACCAAGTAATTTAACCCAAGCCTATTTAAGAAAAAAAAAAAAGGACAATACATATGTCTGAAAAGTGGTTTCCATATGCATATGCAAATACAAGCATCAAGGTATTTTATTATATTTTCAGTTTGGTTAATGTGTATTTTAGTATGCCAAGGTTCTAAAAGAAATCTCCAAGATTTACTTTGTCGGGAATTTTCTCAAGTGTTTTTGTTTCTCATCACATGTGGAGGCTGTAGATTGGCAAAATGGCCTTCCCATGACAGCAAAAGTTCAGCATCGTGTCAGAGATCCTTTTATTTTTCTTTTGAAAGACTAACAACTGGCTACTCAGATGTGGTGCACAGACCCACAGCATTAGCACCCCCTTGGAGCCTCTTCAGAAATGTTAAAGTCTCAGCCCCCATCCCAGGCCTGCGGCCCCCAAAGCTGCATGTGCACCAGATCTCCAGGTGATCTGAGTCCGCCTAAGCGGGCTGGCAGCACCGCACTGACTCACCAGGCCACAGATGCCATCGATTCTGGAATCTGGCAGGTTTTATTATCCAGATTGATGATCACCGGGTGCAGGACAAGCTGGGCTCCCACCGTCACAACCGGCCTTGCTCTGCGGGGAGAAGACACACGGTTTTAACCAGCCCCAGGAGGGGCAGGCAGAAGCCCACTGCTCCACTTCTAGAGGTCACGGCCAACATTCCCGGCCCCGGTGCCAAGAATTCCCCTCAGTGAGTGAACAGGTGGGCTCTAGACTCAACCAACGACCTCCAGACACATCCGGTAGCTCACGAATACAAATAAAGGAGCCATGGGCCCATGAAGCACAGCCGCGCTCACGGACCTTCTCTGTCTGTGGAGGGGCTCACGGTATTTTGGCGACATGGCTGTGAAAGATTTCTCCTCTGGGACCTGCTGGTCTGTCCATATTCGCATCTGAATATGAGGAGATACACCATCCTGCAGTCACTCACGTTGCATCTGTAAGTCCTCGAGTTTTGCTAATTTTGTCGCCATGTTGGCTGGTGATTTTGAACCGCTGATCGATCATTTTCTAGACAAGCTTTGCAGATTGAGCTAAACCCATGAGGGTGAGCTGACTCATGCTGCCCTTCACGTGGAGCAATGGTTCTCAACCCTGACTGCACGACAGAAGCACCCCGGGAGCTGAAAAACAGAAGCCAGTCTCCCGGGGTCAAGGCCAGGCACTGGAATGTCAAAAACAAAAACCTCCAGGTGATTCTATGGTGCGGCCGAGTTTGAGGAGAGGGTCTAATACCGAGTAAACTCCATTCCAACCACCGGGGAGGATAAATCAGACAAGAAAGTAAGTCACTGGGAAAAGGAATGGGGCAATATTTATAAAGCTTGGTGCCAAGATATGAGAAATGGGAGTGAAATCTCCAGATGACAGTGTGAAACGACGCCACGTTGCTTAAGTTTTCCTCCGACAGGAGGGAGGGCGGGGCCTTGGGGCAGCGTGTTGTTTAGGGCACTGGTTTAAACAATTCCATGATTACCGTAATGGCGCCCAATGGGAATTTTCCTGAACTCCTTTGCGCTATTATCTGTACTGTTACGTGATTTTTCTTTTCAATATTGTGTTAGCTCCAGCCCTTGGAAGAGCAGATGATAAAACAGGATTAGACACAGGCCTGGGCCTTGGCGCAGCGTGTTGTTTAGGGCACTGGTTTAAACAATTCCACCATTACCGTAGTGGCGCCCAATGGGAATTTTCCTGAACTCCTTTGCGCTATTATCTGTACTCTGTTATGTGATTTTTCTTTTCAATACTGTGTTAGCTCCAGCCCTTGGAAGAGCAGATGATAAGACAGGATTAGACACACAAGACACTTATTAGGGCAAATACTGATGAGGGAAAAAGGGGAGGGAGGGAGGAGGCTGGGACCAGCCGTCAGAGTGTGATGTACATCTGATTCCTGTGAAGAAGTAAGGAAACAAAAGAGGATCTGGGAAAGAAGCTCCAGCCAGGGCACTAGGGAGCCCTTGAGCCAAATCTGCCTGCTAGTGGAGCTCCAGGTGGGCCTGTATTTGTATCCCTGTTGTGTCCAGTAATCGCCCAGGAGCAGCTCATGGGAGATAGGGCCTTGTTGCACATGTAGACTCAGAGCACAGTGGAGGGACCATGAGTCAATTTCACTCCATCAGCTCTGAGTAGTGCATCTTCATGGCCACCACAAACACAGCCCCATCCTTCAGGTACTTTGAGAGTTTCAATCACCTGATTCTCTACCCCCTGAAGTGGAGAGTGGCTGGTGTAAATCAGCCCTCTGAGTATGTCTTGGGACTGATGAGGAAGACAATCTTGCCTACTTGAGGAAACCTGCTTTAGAATCCCTCAGGGAGTTGACCTAGGTTTGAACTATGTGCCCAGAACACCTGGGTTAGACCTCTGCCTTTTGTCTTGATATCCTGACCTAGTGTCTTGCGTTCTATAAAACTTTTTTTTTTAAGAATAAAAAAGAATCTAAATTTTTTTTAAGAAGAAAGAAGAATCTAGTAAGTAACTGGTAGCACGGTCTACCAGTTACTTATTATTCCATGTACCTTACATGCAGATTCTCACTTAATCCTTTCAACAAAAATAAACTTGTAAATATTATGCCTATTTTACAATGAAAAAATTCTGAGGCTCAGAAAGTTATAGAAACTCGCCCAAGATTACAAATGGGTGAGTGTGTGGACTGGCCAGACCTGTCACATTTGAACACTTGTTCAATTCTTGCTTTGGGAGGCTACCAGTTCTTGGTATTTCTATTCCTTAATGTAGTGTCCGCACTTGATGATAGAGGCCAGGGTGCATAGCAACACTCCCCCACCCTGCATTCCTTATCTATAGGCTCATTTTAATGCATTTCCAAAGCAAAGAGAAGTATTCAAATGTAATAACTTTAAAAAGTGTGTCATTTTAGAAGTTCTGCTAAGATTCACGTCTTATTTAATGTTATGTTAGTAGAAGCTGGAAGTTTGGTCATGAGGTATGAGAAAAAAAAGACAGAAGGGCTGAAAGAAAGGGGAAAATATTGAGAGCAAATACTCCTCCAAACTTTACAAAGAGCATCTAAATGCTCTCCAAAATAAATAGTTGGGATTTACTCTTTAAAGAAAAACTAACAACGAAAAAGAAATGCATTTGAGACAATTAGAAGAACATATCCACGGATGGAGGAATAAAGAAAGTGTGGCATTCAGCCATAAAAAGGAAAGCTTGCCATTTATGACAACACAGAAGTACCTTGAGAGCATTATGCTAAGTGAAAAAAGTCAGACAGAAAAAGATCAATACCATATGATCTTACCTACATGTAGAATCTAGAAACAAAAATCAAAACCAAAAAATGAACATAAAGATACAGAAAACAGATTGGTGGTTGCCAGAGGTGGGGATGAGATGGAGTTGGAAATGGATGAAAGTGGCCAAAAGTATAGACTTCTGTTTATAAGATACATAAGTTTGGGGGATGAAATATATAGCATGGTGCCTAGAGTTAATAATACTGTGTTGTATATTTGAAAGTTGCTAAGAGGGTAGATCTTAAAAGTGCTCATCACACACACAAAAAACTGTAACTGTGTGTGGTGATGGATGTTATCAACTAGACATTGTGGTGATGATTTTGCAATATATACAAATATTGAATCATAATGTTGTATGCCTGAAACTAATATAATGTTACATGTCAATAAAAGAAAAGAGCATTTGCATACCATCAACCACATACCTGTAAACAGCTACTTTTCCTGTTCCAAATGCACCCACAATTAAATCTAAAAAAGACAAAAACACACAACACGTGTACAAATTTTATAGAAACGATTCAAACTCATAAATAGCACATAAAGCATCCTGAAATGCTGATTGCAGAGTGGGAGTCATAAAAGTAAGAACAGCAAATCACACCGTTCTTAAGACATTTTGGAAAGGATACTGGAACTTCACTCTAGCTCCATATGACACATACATCAATAGATCTCAAACCCTTCTGGACTCAGGAAGGCCAGCCTTCTAGAAATGCTTCAGATGCTCATCGTAACACCATTTCTCCTGTCCTCCAGACTCAAGGCACACATCTTAAAGCAAAAGGGGAAAAGCAGGGGCTAAGGGCCTACTAAGTGCCAGGCTCGTAGCACATAGTATTTTATCATCCCGCTACCGGAGCAACCCTATAAGGAAAGTATTTTACCAACGAAGTGAGACATTTTGGCTGCCATCTCATCACAGCCATTTGCTCTTGACAAATATGCGGATGGCGAGTATGGTTTTGGCAGAGTGATCAGTAGCATATGAAATAACTGACATAGCATTACAGCCATCTCTCCTCATTTGCGGTTTTGCTTCTTCAGTTTCAGTTACCTGTGGTCAACCACGGTCTGAAAATATTAAGTGGAAAATTCCAGAAATCAACAACTCATCCGTTTTAAATTGCACGCCGTTCTGAGCAACGTGATGAAATCTCACGCCGTCCTGCTCTGTCCCGCCCGGGATGTGAATGATCCCTTGGTCCAGCGTGTCCTGTCCGTAGTCACTTAGCCAACTTGGTGTCTCAGTGCTTGTTCAAGTGACCCTTACTTTACTTAACAATGGCTCCAAAGTGCAAGAGGAGTGAGACTAGGGACTTCCCTGGCAGTCCAGTGGTTAAGACTCCATGCTTCCACTGCAGGGGGCAGGGGTTCGATCCCTGGTCGGGGAAATAAGATCCCGCACGCCGCGTGGCACGGCCAAAAAAAAAAAAGAAATTAAAATTAAAAAAAATTTTTTAAAAAGGAGTGATGCTGGCAATTAAGATGTGCCAAAGAGAAGCCGTAAAGTGCTTCCTTTAAGTAAAAAGGTGAACGTTCTCCACTTAATAAGGAAAGAAACAAAATCCTATGCCGAGGTTGCTAAGATCTGTGGTAAGAAGAAATCTTCTCTCTGTGAAATTGTGAAGAAGGAAAAAGAAAGCCGTGCTAGTTTTGCTGTCACATCTCAAACTGCAAAAGTTAAAGCCACGGTGGGTGAGAAGTGCTTAGTTAAGATGGAAAAGGCATTAAATTTGTAACAATAAGATATTTTGAGAGAGAGAGAAACCACATTCACATAACTTTTATTATAGTATATGGTTATAATTGTTCTATTTTATTATTAGTTATTGTTGTTAATCTCTGACTGTGCCTAATTTATAAATCCAGCTTTAGGTATAGGAAAAAACATAGTATGTAAGGGTTCAGTACTCTGCGGTTTCAGGCATCCACTGAAGGGTCGTGGAACGTATGCCCCCCTGGATAAGCAGGGAAACCACTATACAAAAATATTAAACAACAACAACAATGATAATAATAAATAGCACAGATTGAACACTTATTCTAGGCCAGGAATTCTTTTAATGGATTTACTTTAACTTACTCTTAACAAGTTGAGAAGTCTCTGTCATATTATTAGCACAATTTTACAGAAGAGTAATTTGAGACTTAGGGAGGCTCACCGATACATTCATTGAAGTTCACACAAGTACATAAGAGGTGAAGCTGCGTTACAGTGGTGCTGGGCAACAGAGCAATCTTAGACTATTTGAGAGGTAAAGTTCACAATGACCTCAGTGACCGGCTGATAAATAGGCAGAACTGTCTGTTTTTGTTAATCTCATCTATAATGGTTATTCTTTCTCGGTGGATGCAATCAAACAAAAATTTAAATGACCATGATGATATCTACAGAGTAACATTTAGAAGCAGAGATGGGAAAACTGGATTCGGAAGAAATAACGGCCACAGAAGAAAACTTACAATAGCTGAAACTCTAATCGATTAATTCTAGTAGGACAGAAGTGAAAATGAAAAAAAAAAAAAAAAAGAAAAAGAGAGGAGGGAACTCCTTTGTCAGTGCCATATGGAAAACCGATCAAGAAATTAAACTGGTTCAATGGAATTCGTACAGGAAAATGATTTGTAGCCACATGCCCTTGGCATTCACCTTTCCAGAGCAAAGGAACTGGCCAGGCTGCAAGCAATATGATTCTTCTCTAGGGGCCTCTCTTGGCCAGGCCGAGGGCATTGTCCTCGGTCCATGATGCATGGGAGTTGGATGGATAAGCAGGTACATGAGCTCACATGGCTGCTTTCTTAGGGTGACTCTGAGACATGTACTTCCCTGTCTCCCAGATTTCCCCAGCTAGACAGAGCTCGAGTTGCCCACCCTGTCAGCCTTTTGATGATAATCTTCCCTTCCCACATCTCTCTTCCCTACTCCCTTAGCAATGATTTTCTGGGGATATTTCTCAAACCACTTGCCTTCTTTTTTTTTTTTTTGAACTTTATTTAATTTATTTTTTCATACAGCAGGTTCTCATTAGTTATCTATTTTATACATATTAGTGTATACATGTCAATCCCAATCTCCCAATTCATCACACCACCGCCACCTGCCCCCACCACTTTCCCCCCTTGGTGTCCGTATGTTTGTTCTCTACGTCTGTGTCTCACTCTCTGCCCTGCAAACTGGTTCATCTGTACCATTTTTCTAGATTCCACATATATGCGTTAATATACGATATTCGTTTTTCTCTTTCTGACTTACTTCACTCTGTATGACAATCTCTAGATTCAGCCACGTCTCTACAAATGACCCAATTTTGTTCCTTTTTATGGCTGAGTAATATTCCATTGTATATATGTGCCACATCTTCTTTATCCATTCGTCTGTTGATGGGCATTTAGGTTGCTTCCATGACCTAGCTATTGTAAATAGTGCTTCAGTGAACATTGGGGTGCATGTGTCTTTTTGAATTATGGTTTTCTCTGGGTATATGCCCAGGAGTGGGATTGCTGGGTCATATGGTAATTCTATTTTTAGTTTTTTAAGGAACCTCCATACTGTTCTCCATAGCGGCTGTATCAATTTACATTCCCACCAACAGTACAAGAGGGTTCCCTTTTCTCGACACCCTCTCCAGTGTTCGTTGTTTGTAGATTTTCTGATGACAGCCATTCTGACCGGTGTGAGCTGATACCTCATAATAGTTTTGATTTGCATTTCTCTAATAATTAGTAATGTTGAGCAGCTTTTCATGTGCTTCTCGGCCATCTGTATGTCTTCTTTGGAGAAATGTCTATTTAGGCCTTCTGCCCATTTTTGGATTGGGTTGTTTGTTTTTTTAATATTGGGCTGCATGAGCTGTTTATATATTTTGGAGATTAATCCTTTGTTTGTTGATTCATTTGCAAATATTTTCTCCCATTCTGAGGGTTGTCTTTTCGTCTTGTTTGTAGTTTCCTTTGCTTTGCAAAAGCTTTTAAGTTTCACTAGTTTCATTTGTTTATTTTTGTTTTTATTTCCATTACTCTAGGAGGTGGATCAAAAAAGATCTTGCTGTGATTTATGTCAAAGAGTGTTCTTCCTATGTTTTCCTCTAAGAGTTTTATAGTGTCCAGTCTTACATTTAGGTCTCTAATCCATTTTGAGTTTATTTTTGTGTATGGGGTTAGGGAGTGTTCTGATTTCATTCTTTTACATGTAGCTGTCCAGTTTTCCCAGCACCACTTATTGAAGAGACTGTCTTTTCTCCATTGTATATCCTTGCCTCCTTTGTCATAGATTAATTGACCATAGGTGCGTGGGTTTATCTCTGGGCTTTCTAGCCTGTTCCATTGATCTATATTTCTGTTTTTCTGCCAGTACCATATTCTCTTGATTACTGTAGCTTTGTAGTATAGTCTAGAGTCAGGGAGTCTGATTCCTCCAGCTCCGTTTTTTTCCCTCAAGAATGCTTTGGCTATTCAGGGTCTTTTGTGTCTCCATACAGATTTTAAGATTTTTTTGTTCTAGTTCTGTAAAAAATGCCATTGGTAATTTGATAGGGATTGCAGTGAATCTGTAGATTGCTTTGGGTAGTATAGTCATTTTCACAATATTGATTCTTCCCATCCAAGAACATGGTATATCTCTCCATTTGTTTGTATTATCTTTTAATTTCTTTCATCAGTGTCTTATAGTTTTCTGCATACAGGTATTTTGTCTCCCTAGGTAGGTTTATTCCTAGGTATTTTATTCTTTTAGTTGCAGTTGTAAATGGGAGTGTTTCCTTAATTTCTCTTTCAGATATTTCATCATTAGTGTATAGGAATGCAAGAGATTTCTGTGCATTAATTTTGTATCCTGCAACTTTAGTAAATTCATTGATTAGCTCTAGTAGTTTTCTGGTGGCATCTTTAGGATTTTCTATGTATAGTATCATGTCATCTGCAAACAGTGACAGTTTTACTTCTTCTTTTCCAATTTGTATTCCTTTTATTTCTTTTTCTTCTCTGATCACCGTGGCTAGGACTTCCAAAACTATGTTGAATGACAGTGGTGAGAGTGGACATCCTTGTCTTGTTCCTGATCTTAGAGGAAATGCGTTTGGTTTTTCACCATTGAGAATGATGTTTGCTGTGGGTTTGTCATATACGGCCTTTATTATGTTGAGGTAGGTTCCCTCTATGCCCATTTTCTGGAGAGTTTTTATCATAAATGGGTGTTGAATTTTGTCAAAGCTTTTTCTGCATCTTTTGGGTTGATCATATGGTTTTTATTCTTCAATTTGTTAATATGGTGTATCACATTGACTGATTGGCGTATGTTGACGAATCCTTGCATCCCTGGGATAAATCCCACTTGATCATGGTGTATGATCCCTTTAATGTGTGGTTGGATTCTGTTTGCTAGTATTTTGTTGAGGATCCTTGCATCTATTTTCATCAGTGATATTGGTCTGTAATTTTCTTTTTTTGTAGTATCTTTGTCTGGTTTTGTATCAGGGTGAAGGTGGCCTCATAGAATGAGTTTGGGAATGTTCCTTCCCCTGCAGTTTTTTGGAAGACTTTGAGAAGGATGGATGTTAGCACTTCTCTGAATGTTTGATAGAATTCACCTGTGAAGCCATCTGGTCCTGGACTTTTGTTTGTTGGAAGATTTTTAACCACAGTTTCAATTTCATTACTTGTGATTGGTCTGTTCATATTTTCTATTTCTTCCTGGTTCAGTCTTGGAAGGTTATAACTTTCTAAGAATTTGTCCATTTTATTGGCATAGAGTTGCTTGTAATAGTCTCTTAGGATGCTTTGTATTTCTGTGATGTCTGTTATAACTTCTCCTTTTTCATTTCTAATTTTCTGATTTGAGTCCTCTCCCTCTTTTTCTTTTTTTTTTTTTTTTGTGGTATGCGGGCCTCTCACTGCTGTGGCCCCTCCCGCCGTGGAGCACAGGCCCTGGACACGCAGGCCCAGCGGCCACAGCTCATGGGCCCAGCCGCTCCACAACATGTGGGATCCTCCCGGACCGGGGCATGAACCCATGTCCCCTGCATCAGCAGGCGGACTCTCAACCACTGTGCCACCAGGGAAGCCCTCCCTCTTTTTCTTGATGAGTCTGGCTAATGGTTTATCAATTTTATCTTCTCAAAGAAACATCTTTTAGTTTTATTGATCTTTGCTATTGTTTTCTTTGTTTCTATTTTCATTTATTTCTGCTCTGATCTTCATGATTTCTTTCCTTCTGCTAACTTTGGGTTGTGTTTGTTCTTCTTTCTCTAGTTCCTGTAGGTGTAAGGTTAGATTGTTTATTTGAGATTTTTCTTGTTTCTTGAGGTAGGCTTGTATTGCTATAAACTTCCCTCTTAGAACTGCTTTTGCTGCATCCCATAGGTTTTGGATCATCATGTTTTCATTGTCGTTTGTCTCTAGGTATTTTTTGATTTCCTCTTTGATTTCTTCAGTGTACTCTTGGTTATTTAGTAACGTATTGTTTAGCCTCCATGTGTTTGTGTTTTGTACATTTTCCCCCCGTAATTGATTTTTAATCTCATAGCCTTGTGGTCAGAAAAGATGCTTGATATGATTTCAATTTTCTTAAATTTACTGAGGCTTGGTTTGTGACCCAAGATGTGATCTATCCTGGAGAATGTTCCATGAGCACTTGAGAAGAAAGTGTAATCTGCTGTTTTTGGATGGAATGTCCTATAAATATCAATTAAATCTATCTGGTCTGTTGTGTCATTTAAAGCTTGTGTTTCCTTGTTAATTTTGTTTGGATGATCTGTCCATTGGTATAAGTGAGGTATTAAAGTCCCCCACTATTATTGTGTTACTGTCGATTTCCTCTTTTATAGCTATTAGCAGTTGCCTTATGTATTGAGGTGCTCTATGTTGGGTCCATATATATTTATAATTGTTATATCTTCTTGGATTGATCCCTTGATCATTATGTAGTGTCCTTCCTCGTCTCTTGTAACATTCTTTATTTTAAAGTCTATTTTATCTGATATGAGTATTGCTACTCCAGCTTTCTTTTGATTTCCATTTGCATGGAATATTTTTTTCATGTGGGATCACCTGTCCATTGGTGAAAGTGGGGTGTTAAAGTCCCCCTACTATGATTGTGTTATTGTCAATTTCTGCTTTTATGGCTGTTAGCATTTGCCTTATGTATTGAGGTGCTCCTATGTTGGCTGCATAAATATTTACAATTGTTATATCTTCTTCTTGGATTGATCCCTTGATCTTTATGTAGTGTCCTTCTTTGTCTCTTGTAATAGTCTTTATTTTAAAGTCTCTTTTGTCTGATATGAGAATTGCTACTCCAGCTTTCTTTTGATTTCCATTTGCATGGAATATTTTTTTCCATCCCCTCACTTTCCATCTGTATGTGTCCCTAGGTCTGAAGTGGGTCTCTTGTACACAGCATATATATGAGTCTTGTTTTTGTATCCATTCAGTGAGCCTGTGTCTTTTGGTTGGAGCATTTAATCCATTCATGTTTATTTAAGGTAATTATCGATATGTATGTTCCTATTACTATTTTCTTAATTGTTTTGGGTTTGTTTTTGTAGGTCCTTTTCTTCTCTTGTGTTTCCCACTTAGAGAAGTTCCTTTAGCATTTGTTGTAAAGCTGGTTTGGTGGTGCTGAATTCTCTTAGCTTTTGCTTGTCTGTAAAGCTTTTAATTTCTCCATCGAATCTGAATGAGATCCTTGCCGGGTAGAGTAATCTTGGTTGTGGAGTCTTCCCTTTCATCACTTTAAATGTCCTGCCACTACCTTCTGGCTTGTAGAGTTTCTGCTGAGAAATCAGCTCTTAACCTTATGGGAGTTCCCTTGTATGTTATTTGTCGTTTTTCCCTTGCTGTTTTCAACGATTTTCCTTGTCTTTAATTTTTGCCAATTTGATTGACTATGTGTCTTGGCATGTTTCTCCTTGGGTTTATTCTGTATGGGACTCTGCGCTTCCTGGACTTGGGTAGCTATTTCCTTTCCCATGTTAGGGAAGTTTTCAACTATAATCTCTTCAAATATTTTCTCGGGTCCTTTCTTTCTCTCTTCTCCTTCTGGGACCCCTATAGTATGAATGTTGGTGCGTTTAGTGTTGTCCCAGAGGTCCCTTAGGCTTTCTTCATTTCTTTTCATTCTTTTTTCTTTATTCTGTTCTGCAGCAGTGAATTCCACCATTCTGTCTTCCAGGTCACTTATCCGTTCTTCTGCCTCAGTTATTCTGCTATTGATTCCTTCTAGTGTAGTTTTCATTTCAGTTATTTTATTGTTCATCTCTGTTTGTTTGTTCTTTAATTCTTCTAGGTCTTTGTTAAACATTTCTTGCATCTTCTCGATCTTTGCCTCCGTTCTTTTTCCGAGGTCCTGGATCATCTTCACTATCATTATTCTGAATTCTTTTTCTGGAAGGTTGCCTATCTCCACTTCATTTAGTTTTATCTTGTTCCTTCATCTGGTACATAGCCTTCTGCCTTTTCATCTTGTCTATCTTTCTGTGAATGTGGTTTTTGTTCCACAGGTTGCAGGATTGTAGTTCTTCTTGCTTCTGCTGTCTGCCCTCTGGTGGATGAGGCTATCTAGTCAAACCACTTGTCTTAATGTCTGCTCTAAAAGAACCCAACCTAAGACACAATAATTCTTGTTAAAAATGTTTTTTAAAAAATGGACTCAAATGGCTTCAGGATTAAAATCACAGTCAAAATTCAAGCAACCTAAGTGTCCATCAACTGATGAACGGATAAAGAAGAAGTGGTATGTGTATATATATATGTGTGTGTGTGTGTGTGTGTGTACACACACACACACACACACACACAATGGGATATTACTTTGCCATAAAAAAGAATGAAATATTGCCATTTGCAGCAACGTGGATGGACCTAGAGATTATCATACTGAGTGAAGTCAGACAGAGAAAGACAAATATTATATGATCTCATATATGGAATCTAAAAAATAATACAAATGAATTTATGTATTGAGGCAAATCAGAAACAGGCTCACAGACATAGAAAACAAATGTGTCGTTACCAAAGGGGAAAGGGATGGAGGAGGAATAAATTAGGAGTGTGGGATTGACAGATACACGCCATTATACATAAAATAAACTACAGTGATATACTGTATAGCACAAGGAACTACATTCAACATCTTGTAATAATCTATAATGGAAAAGAATCAGAAAAAGCATATATATATATATATATATCCATTTAATTGAGTCACTTTGCTGTACACCTGAAGCTAACAGAATATTGTAAATCAACTATACGTCAATATAAAAAGTTTTTAAAAACTCTCGTTTATAGATACAGAATCAGATTCAGATCATAGGCTCAAGACTGGACTCCAAAGCTCCATATTTTAAAAGATGTGCATGCTAATGTTTAATAAGTCGAATGAAGGTCATCTGAGGAGCTCTGTCTGTGAGATTAAGGAAGACAGTTAAGTAAAGGGCTACAACTTGACCATCTATGATTCATGGAATCAAATATTCTTTTCCAAGGTTTCAAATCTTTGAAGCCAGAAGTCAGAGTTTCTAAGTCTACCAATTTTTAAAATCACATCAGAATTTCAAGTTTTGCAACGATTTTCACATTTATTTTTTTTCTGTTACAGTCGTCTCTCCCAGCACATCAGTGCGTTTTTGCTATGTCAGAGGAAAAGGAGCTACTGATTTGAAGAAACACGAACTCTGTTCTTCTTGTATAATCCTGGACTTAATTATTTAGACAAGTATAACACAGGTGGCACTTGGCCTGATCCGTATCTATTGATATGACACACGGACAGGAAAGTTCCATTATGAAACTGATTCAAGGGAATCATGTGCTTTGTTTTTGTCTCCAAATAAGGTGAAATGTTTGTATCTTGAGATTAGACACTTTATAAATAACAGAAGAATTGTAAGAACTGACTCTTTGGAAATGGCCAAGAAAATGAGACTATAAACTCTTCCAGGGCAGGAATCTTTCCTCAGGGTTGCATATCACAAAGATTTTATGGAGTGGTAGGGGTTGAAATAAATGAAGAAAGAAATAATCTTTGCATCCACGGCACCAGGCACAGTGCCAGAGACAGGGCAGGGACTTTATAAATACCTGTGAAATAGGAGGATAAGTAATCATGAGATAATATACTAAAGAAGAGAGAGATGAGGAAAATGTAACAGTTTTTAAGACAGGCTAATGTCAACTACAATCAAGTTCTGCTGAATTTTGGCATGTGCCCTTGAAGGTGTTGGGAGAGAAACCCACACACACACGGAGGCTCCAGATTCAGAGGCTGCATCGTGATCAGACTGTCATTGCAGAGGAGAAGTTGAGAGCCACCCTCCTGATGGTCAAGAGCAGCACACGTTTTTCTTTGGGAACTCTGATTCCTAGGCCTCAGGATGGGAATTTTCCTACTCTGGAAAAATCAAATATCTGGCGAAACAGGCCACATTTCCTTTTTTCATGAGAATGTGGCCACAGTTATTCAGAGGCCAAGAAAACAGTTATCTACCACCAGAAGTATGTTTGTCTTTTGAGACACCACCTTGGTCTTGTGCCTGCTGGAAAAGGCCAGAAGCATTTATGCTCAGGACCTTAAAGTTATCAGATTTCTCTAGGGGAGGAGAATGGATCGGCTGATCTGTATTTCTAACCAATTTGTCCTTCCAGAATATGTGATTTGCTTTGATAAGTGCTATGTGATTTCCATGTATATATATATGACGTTATGTTCCATATATATACATACATATATTTGAGTATATAGATGTATATATATGTATGTGTATCTATATACACACATATGTATATATGTGTGCATATAGATACACATACATATACACACACAATTTTTTAAAATCTTGCATAATTCTGCCATGCTTAGGAATTTCTCCCCCCCCCCACCCTGCCTTGGGACTTTTACTGTATTCTTTTTATTTTTATTTTATTGGCGTATGGTTGATTTACAATGTTGTGTTAGTTTCAAGTGTACAGCAGAGTGATTCAGTTATACATATATTCATTCTTTTTTAGATTTTTTTCTCGTAAAGGTTATCACGGAATATTGAGTAGAGTTCCCTGTGCTCTACAGTAGGTCCTTGTTGGCTCTTTATCTTAAATACAGTAGTGTGTGTATGTTCACATCAAGGAATTTCAATGATCATCTGATGACAAATTTTGGTGCTAATATTTGGATTCATAACTCTGAACTTTTTCCCTCACTTTGAGAAAACAGGTCTTATATCTTTATCTAATGTTTACTTTCCTTTCTTATAGAAACTTCTTAAAAGCACATTCTGAAAACAAGCAAACAAAAACTTTGCCTTTCTTTATACAAAGACATTTAGCCTTTTAATTTTTCCCTTGAAGAAACATTTGGCCACTAAAATTGGTTCTTTCCCCTTAATCAAAAACTGTTCTAAAAATGCTGGAGTCCTTTGTTATCACCTCACATTGCCCGAGAAACACAGTTTATTTTCCTTTTGGCTTTTGATGGAACTGAGTACTTTTAAGGATATAAAAAGGGGACATTAGCATGAATGCAGTATCAGTTGGCAAGAAAAACTAACCCTAAAAAATGTGAGGTCATAGGAGATGTATTACACCTCTGTTTTGTATTTTATTTCACTAAAAACGTTGTTTTTAAACGAAGAAGAAGTAAAGAGCCAAGTCTCTAAAGTGGTACTTGGACTGTAGGGTCTGATTTCATTAATCTCTGAAAGAAATTTTAGAGTTGGAAGAAGTTCATTGTGAAAACATCAGCTTTGTTCTGAGTGTGGATTTGAGGTCTGGGCCTAGGTAGGCAGGGGTGCAGAAAGGAGAGAATGGAAACTTCATGGAAGGGGGTTAGATGGGAGGGGAAGACAACAGGAAGAGTGATGACAGGGTTAGATGAATGAGTCTGCCAGAGGCGTTTCACGGGGGGAAGCCTCCGCGGTCACCCAAGCACTGACATTTCATAAGCTGTGAGCCTTCTTACCTGCTACCTTCTTTCTTCCTACTTCTTACTCTCTCATCTTCTTAAGAAATATACGAGCGCTGGTCTCTTGCTCAAAATGCCATCAAACTCCTCCTTTTAAATTTTGGAGTTAAAAGACATTTACTATTTCAGAATAATTCTGGACAGTGAGATGTGCTATAAAGAGCTTCCAAATAAATGAGAAACATGGGAATGTGAAACTAAGAATTGTATGAAAAGATAATGATGGCTCAGGGGCTTGGCTTCCCTGGTGGCACAGTGGTTAAGAATCCACCTGCCAATGCAGGGGACACGGGTTTGAGCCCTGGTCCGGGAAGATCCCATATGCTGCGGAGCAACTAAGCCCCTGTGCCACAACTACCGAGCCTGCGCTCTAGAGCCCACGAGCCACAACTACTGAAGCCCGCGCGCCTAGAGCCCGTGCTCCACAACAAGAGAAGCCACTGCAATGAGAAGCCCGTGCACCTCAACGAAGAGCAGCCCCCGCTCGCTGCAACTAGAGAAAGCCCGTGCACAGCAATGAAGACCCAATGCAGCCAAAAATAAATAAATAAATAAATTTATATTAAAAAAAGAGATAATGATGACTCCAAAGGAAAGCGCCCCCTGCAGCGTGACCCCCCAAATGTAGAAATCACAAAGGAATTTGAAGATTGAAACTTCTTCTTAAAAACTGAAGCAAGTTCAAAAGAGAAGTGAAAGAAACAGAAGATGTTTACAATGCAGACCTCTGATCAAATGGGAATATTTTTCAATGCTTTCAAGAATGTCTGGCACCTATGAAAACATAAATGTTAATTATTAACCCTATTTTATGACAGACTCATACAAATTAATAAAACTATAAATAGTCCCGTAAAAAGATAATAAACAGGCAATTCATGTGAAGTTAAATAGCTGTGACCAATAAGTATATGAAAAGATGTTCAACCTCATTCGTCATCAAAGGATTACAAATGGAAGAAACAATGAGATATCATTTTTGACCTTTGAAATTTGAAAAGGTGAAAAGTTTAGTATTAGGCAGAGAGAAGAGAACCAAAAACTCATACGCTCTGTTTGAGGGAATAGAAATTGGCACAGTTTTCTTAGAAGGTGCTTTGTTGGTATGTAGGACAATGCAAACGTTTGGCCCAGAATTTGCACTTCTAGGAATTTATCCTGAGGCTATACTGGACAGCTGTGCAGAGATGTATCCAACAAAAGCTAACCTTCTAAACATTTTAAGTATGTGCATTTCATTGCTACAACAATCCCATGTGGTAGATACCTTAATTATCCCCATTTTAAAATGGGGAAAATGAGGTTCTGAAAAATTAAATATAGTAAGTGGCAAGGCCAAGTTTTAAACCCAGGCAGTCTGGCTGTTACCTGTTTTTGTCCCAGTGCTCCCCAGGAGCATAGCTACAGGCTACCTTTAAAAAAATCTTAAAATTCAGGTGTATTTTACATACAGTAAATTTCATCCTTAAAAAGTATCCTAATATGTGGAATCTACAAAAAGAGTACAAATGAACTTATCTACAAAACAGAAATAAAGTTACAGACATAGGAAACAAACTTATGGCTACCAGGAGGTAAGCAGGGGAGGGATAAATTGGGAGATTGGGACTGACATATACACACTACTGTACATAAAATAGATAACTAATAAGGACCTACAGTATAGCACAAGGAACTCTACTCAATACTCTGCGGTGACCTGTATGGGAACAGAAACTAAAACAGAGTGGATACATGTATATGTATAACTGAGTCACTTTGCTGTACAGCAGAAAGTAACACAACATTGTACATCAACTATACTCCAACAAAAATTTTTTAAGAAGTATCCTATTCTCAGAGCTTTGATAAATTCATCTGGTTGTGTAACTACCAACACAACCAAGATACAGAACAACTCCATCATCCCAGAATATCCCCCATGCACTTTCTAGTCAAGCCCGCTCCCACCCCTAGCCCCCTGCATCCTCTAATCTGTTTTCCAGAATGTCTCATAGATGGAGGCATACAGTATGTAGCCTTTTTTTTTGGTTTACCTTGTCTGGCCTTTTCTCTTTATTTTTTTAAATTTGTTTTATTGGAGTGTAGTTGATTTACAATGTGTTAATTTCTGCTGTAGAGCAAAGTGACTCAGTTATACATATATTCATATTCTTTTCCATTATGGTCTACCACAGAATATTGAATGTAGTTCCCTGTGCTATACAGTAGGACCTTGTTGTTTATCCATCCTGTATATACTAGTTGCATCTGCTCATCCCAAACTCCCAATCCCCTCCTCCCCCACCCCTCCCCGGCCACCACAAGTCTGTTCTCTGTGTCTGTGAGTCTGTTTCTGTTTCATGGATAAGTTCGTTTGTGTCACATTTTAGATTCCACATATAAGTGATATCATATGGTCTCTGTCTTTCTCTGACTTACTTCCCTTAGTAGGATAATCTCTAGGTCCATCCATGTTGCTGCAAATGGCATTATTTCATTCTTTTTTATGGCTGAATAGTATTCCATCGTATATATGTGCCACATCTTCTTTACCATTCATCTGTCAATGGACATTTTGGTTGTTTCCACATCTTGGCTATTGTAAATAGTGCTGCAATGAACACTGGGGTGCACGTATCTTTTCGAATGATAGTTTTTCCCGGTTATGTGCCCAGGAGAGGGATTGCTGGATCCTATGGCAACCCCATTTTTAGTTTTTTGAGGAACCTCCATACTGTTCTCCGTAGTGGCTGCACCAATAGTATGTACCCTTCTGGGTCTGGCTTCCTTCACTGAACTTAGTGCATTTGAGATTCATCCACGATCTTGCATGTGTCAGCAGTTCGTTCCTTTTTAATGCTGAGTCGTACCCCACTGGCTCATGGTTTGTTTATCCATCCCTGGCTAAGGGGAGCTTGCATTGTTTCCAGTTTTTGGAAAGTCACTATAAACATCTGTGTAGAGGTTTTTGTACCTATAGGCCGATTTTGTTTTGTAAATTCTCTCTCACTGTAATCTCTTTGAAGCCCTCTTTTAAATGCAGTGTTCTATTTCAAGTGGAAAATTCCTGAATAGAGGGTAGAAATGTAGGAGTTCTAACCAGTTCCAGTTTACTTTGCCACTGGCTTCCTAATGACTCTGGACAACTCGCTCTTGGTTGCCAAGTCTCTGGTGAAGTCTTCAAGGTTCTCCAGGTGAGAAGCCAAGAGCTCAGTAGAATTGGTTGGGGTCACATGACTGTACTTTCTCAGCTCTGATTTACAATCCAGGACTGTGCTTTGCCTCTTGAGTCAGCTGGGCTCCTGCAGGGTTTGTGTCTCGTCTTGCCTCATTTATGGGACAGTTTCTGGCATTCTCCCTGGCTTAACCAGAGCTGGACATCGCACTGGCCCACATCATGACTCAGCTCCCTGAGCTCCACATCCATAGAATTCTGGCTCCTGTCTTGGCATTGCTCATGCTCACAGCCCACAGCATCTCCTCCAGACACTCCTCATCCCTGTCCCACCTCCATCTCTGCTAAGCCCCTTCCCACAGCATTTTAAAGGTGAACTGGGGGTTGTCAAGTATAGCTGTTTACCTAGACCCACCCAGGGTCTGCTCACTGTCATAAAAGGATGATTTTAAGAGAAACAACAGGATTAAAGATAACTGTGTAAAATGATGGAGTTAAAGATGCTGTGTCAACATGGCAATGCTGACTTGTAAGTGGGTTACGAAATTGGCTTAAGAGTTTGGCACTGGAAAAACAGCTCATGTCTGTGGGAAGCAGGCATTTAGATAAGTCTTGAATTTGGTAAATGTGTTTATCTAAAAATAGACAGAGGCTGCCTTTCCTCCTTGCTCTTTTATTGCAACATGTAAAATATTACTGAGAGGAGGGTTATGAGTTGAGGAAGAAAATGTTTGGAAAAAAAATGCGTGATTTTTATCCCAGAAAGTAATAATCCCAGCAGTCTGTCTGAAATGCTTCCAAATGAGCTCTGAAGGAAAACATTTATGAGTTGGATTGTGGTATTAGGTTGCAACATTCTAATTTACTGAGACTTTTATTTTCTTTTTTAAAAAATCCCACAGAAAATAAGAGTGAACTATCAAGTGATAAGTCTGCCTTATGAAAATTGTTTTCTCTGTGTTATCAGCATCCTGTGGCTGTAAGCATCACCCCTCTCCCCCTACCGTTGCTTGATGCTTCGCTAGTTGCATTTCATGTCACTGGATCAAAGGCATTTCACTTTATCCTTGTTGTGGCCACATTTACAATATGTGTGCTGTCCAGTCAGTTCTTAAAAGTCTTGGAGAAAAGTTTGTTTCTTTTCGACCAGTCTCATTTATAAGTGGCTGACTACTGGGAATGATTTCACAGTCTCCAAAAGAGTCTGGTATTGAGGCCGAAAAGTCGGCCTCTGTATACCAGTGCTGAATCAAATCTCGGAGACAGAGTTTTGGGTGAAGTAGAAAAGAACAGCTTTATTGCTTTGACAGGCAAAGGGGGACACAGTGGGCTAGTGCCCCTCAAAACTGTGTGTCCCAGTCCAGGGGGATTTGGTGAGGAGTTTTATGGCAGTGCTGGTAAGGATCAGGGCCTGAATTCCTTTCACCTGGCCTCAGGTGGTCCTCTGGTGAGCTTCTGTGATTCTCAAGGTTATCAAACTGTGACCTTCTCTCTGGAACATCTTCCATTTGTTGGGGGGTTTAGTTCTGTGGAAGAGCTCAAAGATATTGTCATGTGTATCCCTTGAGCCGGAACCAGGACCCTGCCCCAAGGCTGCACCATTGTTTCTTGGCTTCTCCTGCCTTGTCTCTGCATCCCCTCCCTTCACTGATCAACAACTGTTTGAACCTGCCCTTTGGAACTCAGGGAGGGTCATGGAGGCTGAAGTCTATTCCCTACAAACAGGAAACAGGGACACAGAAAGGCTTCTGTGCCCAGGAGCCCCACAGGGTCCTGCTCGGTTTCAGTATCCCACAAGACACTACTCCCACATCCATCCTGATAGGGAAAATCCTATGATTAAAACCTTGAGGGACTTTAAAAGTTTGCTAAGTGATATGGACTGAATTGTATCCCCCCCATCCCCCAAAATTTGATGTTGAAGTCTTAATCTCTGGTACCTCGGAATGTGACTCTATTTAGAGAAATGGTCTTTAAAGAGGTAAGGTAAATGAGATCATTAGGGTGGGACCTAATTTCATCTGGCTTGTGTCCTGTAAGAGGAAATTTGGACACAGACACACACATAAGGAAGACCATGTGCAGACACAGAAAGAAGGTGGCCATCTACAAGCCAAGGAGAGAGGCCTCGGAAGAAACCAACCCTGCCCACATCTTGAACTTGAACTGGTAGCCTCCAGAAATGTGAGGAAATACATTTCTGTTGTTAGGGCCACCCAGTGTGTGGTACTTTGTTATGGCAGCCCTAGAAAACTGATACAGTAAGATACAAATTTATAGAGTTGCAAGGGAGGGAGCAGAGGAAGAAAGGAAGGTGTGGGCAGTGGTTCCCTATCCTGGGGACCCTCATTCAGCAACTTGTGATTGAACACCCATCATGAGCCAAGTCCTGTCCCAGCTGCCAAGGATTCAACAGTGAGCAAACCAACACATTCCCTGCCCTTCCAGCACGGATAGCCTATCAGTCAACTCTCCACGAGGGCTTGTTCAAGATGCAGGCCAGCACTCACTGACTCAGAGTCCCTGGGTGCGACCTACTTCCCCTGCATCATGTACATCTGATGGGAATAAGTATATCAGATCCTTCTCTGCTGCACGTTTGAGAAGAGGAAATAGTATAAGCTTCTGCAGCTGGTGTAGAGGAGCTGTCAGCGACAGAAAGAAAAGGAAGCCGGAGATGAGAGGGGCTGAGCATCCCCCCCAAATGAGCTTCACCTACATCACAATTTAGCCTGAAGTCTGGCCAGACCCCACGCTTTCTGTTGTACCCTCACGCTCTCATGAATTTCTATTAGGGCTGGTAGTTTTTAGGAAACTGGCTATTACTAATATCATCCCAGGAAAATGCCAGCAAGAAGATATAAGATGATGGCCATACATAGAAAGAAGGGCATCACGTGAACAGTGTTTGCTACTAAGAAGTACTGAAGAGGATTTTGCTGCTGGGTTAGTTATTCTGAAAAGCTCTCCCCCTCGACGCTTAGGAAGCTCTAGGCATGTTCCCCGAGTCATCGCATTAAGGCACAGGGCTAGGTCTGGTGCAAAGCGTTAGAGCATCTGGATCTCATCATTTGAGTTTCTTTCGGGTCCCTCTCACCTCCATCTAGTGGGTGAGGTTAAGAAATAACATATATTGACTGCTTAGAGTGCTTCACAGTTTGCAAATCACCTTCATAACAGTCCTGAGCAGTGGGAAGCTAAGGTCAGAGACGTAAGTGGTATATCCAGGATTACAGAGCTGAAAATGATGGGTGAAGAAATGAGAATATGGGCCCCCTGACTCCCAGTTTGGTGCTGTTTCTATCAAGCTGGTTACTGGTTCTCTCAGTCTAGCAGTTTGGCATTTAAATGCCCAGTGAATACAGAACGAAGGTCAGGGGTTCTGCTTGTCAAGAATGAGTGCACCACCTTGAGTGGAGCCTCCCGTGATCCCAGGAGAGGAAGTCCAGGTTTATTTAAAAGAGCATCATCGCCTCAACTTACATGTCTATTCTTTTTTAAAAATTTATTGACGTATTTACAATGTTGTATTAATTTCTACTGTACAAAGTGATTCAATTTTTTATATATATATATATATATATACATACACACATTCTTTTTCATATTCTTTTCCATTACAGTTTATCACAGGATATTGAATACAATTCCCTGTGCTCTACAGTAGGACCTTGTTGTTTATCCATCCTCTATATACTAGTTTGCATCTGCTAATCCCAAACTCCCACTCCATCACTTCCCCACACCCCACCCACTTGGCAGCCACAAGTCTGTTCTCTGTGTCTGTGGTTCTGTTTCTGTTTTGTAGACAAGTTCATTTGTGTCGTATTTTAGATTCCACATATAAGTAATATCATATGGTACTTGTCTTTCTCTTTCTGTCCAGGTCTATTCTTAATTCTACACAAGAATAAGATAATTTGTTGGACTTAAGTAGAGTTCGAAGATAGTGGCCAGGTAAAGAAAGGAGGGAAAGAGTTCGTATGCCAAGGTGTGTGGCTGTGAGGAAATTGGTTTATGCATTCATTTATTCTCATTCATTCATTCAACAAGCATTTACTAGCCACCTCCAGTGCCAGCCACTGCTTGGGACACTAGAGTTCCATAATGAGCAAAATTAAATCCATTGCTTGCCCTCAACTAATAAAGTGTCCAGGCTCGAGGGGTGAAAGATGCATTTATCAGATAACCACAAAAAAATGTGTCATTTCAACCTGAGAGAAGTGTTTTTAGAGGAAGGACAACAGTCAGGAAAGTCTTCCTGAGGAAGTGACATTTGAACTGGGCTCCTCAGTGGGAAGTGAACTCCCGGGAAGATGTCCAGGGTGTGCAAAGACAGAAGGGATGCTTCAAGCAAATTACACTCAACTTTTAAATCGTATATTCGTCAATTAAAAATGACTTATATGAAGAACACGCCCCGGGAGCTCAGAAGTAAAGGAGAGGTTCTAAGTACAGGGGAACTAACTCCCACTCACCAGCGCCCACCCACCCATAAAAGGAGCCATGGCCAGCCAGAGAGTTTTTATTAACTATACACTTACAACTAAGATCAAGGATAAATGATATCCTGTCATATTTACTGGTGCCTTGGGTTTCAGAAAGAAGCCAGCTTCTACAACTGAATGTTTGGAAGGTAGTTAGTTTGATTTAAACTGTCAGACTTATGGTTTCTGGCCTAGCATGTAAAAAGCTTGGAAGTCGCCACTCCGTCCGAGCAAGTAGAGAGCTGAACACACTGAAAAATCAACCACTCTTCTTAGATCCACACGAGCGGTGAGATCCCAGGGCAGTCTGGTGCCTCCACACTGGAGAGACGGACAGGCACACGCAGAGACTCACAGCTTCTCAGAGCAGCAACCTCCACGGGAACCAGAGTGGGGCAGGGAAACACGGACTCTACTGGTGAATTGCAGGAGGCTCAGCGTTGACAGCTCTGAAAGTTAAACTCCTCCAGGGATCCAGTCATGAGGGGTGTGGGTAGGGGTCCACCTTCGTTAGTTTTTTCTCCTGGATCTCTACCAGGTTCTCCCAGGGAACATCAAAGAACAATTTCTAGTGCTTCTGGCAAGGGGAGGGGAGAAGAAGTCAACTTGAAACACACCAGAGCACTCATTCCTCTTAACAAGGTCTACTCTCAGGAGACGCTGGTCATCCAGAGCCTGTCCTGCTGGGGTAGGAAAAAGAGTCTAACCTGGGGGAAGGGAAATACCCAACCTCAACCCACTCTAGCCATCCCATCTCAACAAAGAAGCACGTGTGGTCAGAGTCCAGAAGCATAGGCTTGCTAAAAGACTGAGACCTAATCACACCCCATAAAACACTCCTCCCCTCCCAATTCCCCACCAACATCTACTGCCATATTAGCTAAAGGCCTATTTGCAGCAGTTCCTTTTACCCAGTATATCATGCCCAGCTATCAAAAAAAAAAAAAATGACAAAACATACTAAAAAGCAATGTACATAGTTGGAAGAGACAGAGCAAGCATCAGAACCAGATTAAGATGTGGCAGAAACATTGGAATTATCAGACCGGGAATTTAAAACAACTCTGATTAATATGCTAAGGCCTCTACTGGATAAAGTATTTAAGAATAGAAGCATGTAAGAAAGAGAGGTTAATGTAAGAGGAGAGAAGGAAATTCTAAGGAAGAACCAAAAAAAAATGATAGAGATAAACAATATTGTAACAGAAATGAAGAACTGTCTTTGATAGTTTATTAGTAAACTGGATAAGACTGAGCAAAGAATCTCTCAGCTTGAGGATATCTCAATAGAAACCTAAAACTGGCAAGCAAAGAGACAAAAAGACTGAAAAAAAAAAAGGAATGGAATATTCAAGAATTGTGGGACAACTACAAAAGGTATCACATATGTGTAATGGGAATACCAGAAGAGGAAGAAAGAGAGAAAGAAACAGAAGAAATATTTGAAACAGTAATGACTGAGAATTTCCCCAAATTCATGTCAGTCACCAAACACAGATCTAGGAAGCTCAGAGAACATCAAGAAAGATAAATGCCCCCCAGAACTACACACTGGCATATCACTTTCAAACTACAAAAAAATCAAACATAAAGAAAAAACTCCTGAAAGAAGCCAGAGCAAGAAAGCATCTTATCTGTAGAGGAGCAAAGATAAAAATTACATGTGACTTCTCCCCAGAAACATGCAAGCAAGAAGAGAGTAGAGTGAAATATTTAAAGTGTTGAGAGAAAAAAACGCCACCAACCTAGAATTCTTTACCCTATAAACTTATCCTTCAAAATCGAAGGAGAAACAAACACTTTCTCAAACAGAAATTTAGGAACTTATTGACAACAGGCCTGCCTTGCAAGAAATGTTAAAAATAGTTCTTTAGAGAGAAGGAAAATGATATAGGTCAGAAACTCAGATCTACCTAAAGAGAGAAAGAGTACTTAGGAAGGAAAAAGTGAGGGTAAAGTTAAAACTTTTATTCTTCTTGTCCTTAATCTAACATGTAAGAGTTAGATGGGATCTCTTGAGAAGTGTGTACAATGGCTCCCAAACTGTCTGCCTGAAAGATGGGAGGCTGGATGCTTACCCAACGGTTCTCATCCCTCAAACAGCAGTTGAAGGTGGTCCTGAGGCTCTTTATCCCCAAACACCTCCAGGCTGCACTGGTATCACTGCTACACTCACCTGGTTCAGTGCATTATTCTTACCTAGGACACTTTAATGGCTTTTGACCTCAAGTTTCTTCTCTATTACAACTCATTCTAGCCATTGCTAAAGACTGAAGTACTTAAAGTGTCATTTTTCAATGTAAGACATATTATCTTTTTCTGTTAGTTTCCTAATAAAGTACCAATTATTTGACATGCTATTCAAGGCCCTTTTTTATCTGGCCCAAATCTTACTTTTGTTGACTCTCTCCATTTATGCTCCCACCACTTTGGACCAGATCACTTCCCAAACTGCCTTTTCTTATTTTTAAGTTTTTGCTCATGCTCTGTTCCTCTTCTGGAATGCCTTCTCCATATCACCACTTAACAATCATGCCTATATCTTAAGACTCTACTTAACCAATACTTCCCCCATGAAGCTTTGAACACTTTAGCCAGGAGTACTTTCTCTTTTAAACTCGTTCATTATAGTATTTTAACCGTCTTAAAACTCTTCTCACATGCTATCTTGTATTAGTTAATTGTTAGATACTTTGTCTCCATGATTGCATTGTTTCTTAAGGGCACGGATTATGTCAAAATAGTATAAATGTGTCATTTATAACTAATATCTAATGATTGCCACTAGGTGCTATTCACAATGCTAACTGCCTTATATATATTTTCTAACTTAACATCCACAACACCTTTTTATTATTTATCTAATTTTTACTGGAGTATAGTTGCTTTACAATGTTGTGTTCGTTTCTGCTGTACAGCAAAGTGAATCAGCTATACGAACACATATATCCCCAATTTTTTGGGTTTCCTTCCCAATTTAGGTCACCAAAGAGCATTGAGTAGAGTTCCCTGTGCTATACAATAGGTTCTCATTAGTTCTCTATTTTTCATGTGGTAGCGCAACACCCCTTTAAAGGGGGAACGATTAACAGGCAGTGTTATATCCATTTTTACCAATGACGACTCGAGCTTGAGGAAGTTCAGTTACTTGTCAGGGTTACACAGTCAGCCAGTATCACAGCTAGAATTTAAACTCGGGCACATGAGAGCAGGATCTTTGTTTAATTCAGTCAAAACCTAGAAAAGCGCCAGGCACATGAAAGGCACCCAATAAGTATCTGTTGAGTAAGGTAATTAATTGTATTTCCAAAGCACAGTCTTCCTGAATATCATATAACCAGTAAATATTCTCCTATTATCATCTTTAAAAAATGGAGAAAATTGGTAGTTGTTCTCAACATTAGCTGAATAATATTAATGTTGCCCAAATACCTGTTGTTGACAAGTAAAATGCGAAAATGCTAAGTTACAAAATATAGGTTGAAAAATAAAAATTGATTTGTTGATTTCAAGTAATAAACATGGTTTGAAATGTAATATAGTGTATGGGAATATGGCAATCTGTAGAGTTCAGTGCTTTACAAGTCTTATCTTGACAACCTAGCAGCCATGAGAGCACCTAGTATCCAGATCTTGGTTTCTAAATACAATCCTTCAATAAGAGGAACTAGAGCTCTTTGAAGAATGGTTGATTCCAGGGCTGGGGCAGGGCAAATACAAAATGAGCTTGCAGTATCTTGCGGTGTCAGAAAGTAAGGAATATGCTCATAAAAGAATAGGGAATGGTGAAAAAACACAGGAACCAAATGGCAGGAATTCCCAATGGCCAAATATAGGACAATTTAAGCAACCAAGATAAATAAATACAGTAATGGATTATAGCCCATAAAACATACACAAGTCCACAAAGATGTAAAAAATAGAATAAATAAATAAACAGAAGAGACATCTTTTTCTTATTTTAGAACTGAAATTAATAAGTGTAGAAGGAATGATGGAAATAGAAAATCACAATGACACAGTAATAATGGTTGTAGGCGAGAATCACCAATGGGTGCTAAGATTAGTGGGCAAAAGTATGATGAGAAATAGGATATTTACATAGTGTCGTGGTATCTCTCCAAAGATAATTATTATGCAAAGGGGAAAGTAGTAACTTTACAGTGGGAAACCCGGCTTATAAACATCACTGCAAGCAAGTGATCAGAGTGTAAAATGACAACAGACATCATCTTCTGCTGTGATACACTGGGAAGGGCATAGCATTTGTGTGGCACTTTTGCCAAAAATACATAACCTCAATCTAATCATGAACAAACATCAGGCAAACCTAAATTCAGAAGACATTCTTCAAAATGTCTCACCATATTCTTCAAAAGTGCCAAAGTGGTGACAGCACAGAAGGATCAAGTGGTCGCAGATGGGAGGAGACTAAGGAGATGTGACAGCCAAATGCAGTGTGGGATCCTGGGTGCGATTCTGGACTAGGAAAAGAGCACTACTGGAACAAATGGGGAAATTCTATTTGAATTTCTAATAGGTCTATAGATTAGCCAATAGCCAATTCACTATGGCTGTACAAGATGTTAATATTAAGAGAGACTGGATGAAGGGTTTACAGGACTCTCTGTACTAACTTTTCAACTTCTCTGTCAGTTAAAAATTATTTTCAAGAAAAAGTTAAGGAGAAATCTTGTATGGTTTTATTAAATCCGTTTTTTTTTTTTTTTTCAAAGATGGAGCCTTAAGAATCTACCCAATATTACAGAGAAATCTGGGAGGCAGTGAGTCTAGATCTTGGTTTATAGAATCAGAGTTTAGAGTTTTAAAAGCCCCTTGGAGAAGCATTCCGTACATCCACATCACTTTCAGGTGAGGAAAGCAAGGCCCAGGGAGGCTGAGTTACTAAAGTTTTGGTTCTAGAACTCAAGTCTTTGATCTATCCATTCATTTTTACTTCTACTTTACAACATTGCTGGATTCAAGTCCAAGAACTCTTTCAGTTGATTTAATTAATTCAATTTAGTCTAATTTCATACGGTATTTTTACAAGAAATGTAATATTCTAATGTCTAATGTGTTTATAATGAAATTATGAAAATCTCGCTCAAGAAGAACAATGTTTTGCTTTTCATAAAACCTTGAGTAGCACTCTGAGAAGTAAAAATAAACTTTGACTATAAGATTTGAACTTAGTTCAATAAACTTCAAATCAGTTTCAAGGAGCTCAGGGTTTGATTAAAATGCATTATTCCCTTTGGTTAAAGCCACCCTTTGATTTCTTCTCGCGTGTAGGTTCTCTCTTGCTTGTAGGTTCTCTCTTGCCTGGTTGTTTGCTTATACACACACACACACGCATTCATTAAAACATGATAGGTCACTTTATGTCATTTGGTACAATTGTCTGAGATGGCTTCATGATATAATCATTGCCTATTAGGGACCATAGCAAGACAATGGTAGTCTTGGCATTCAGCCCATGTTTTCCTCCAGTTTTTATTTCCTGTTAAGATTTCTATTCCTCAACAAAACCTGCACTTACCCCCTTCCACCCTGCAATGTCTGGGCTATGCATTTAACAGATGGCCTTGTTATACAATCAACTTTAATGGGATTAGACTGGATCATTGCATTTTAGAGATTCTTCCTTATCACAGCTGTTTCTTCTCTGAAATGCTATCACTCAAATAATGTATGCAAGGTACTCCTCTGGTCAACCCTAGTTTTCCAGAAAGCACCAACACAGAAACCTGAACACATCTGTATTTTTTTCTTTTAGAAAAAGAGGATTTGGGTACCAGAAATGAAAGTACTTATGACTGCTATTTATGTATGTGTGTGACGACAATACTTACTGGAAAAAGTCTAAAAAATTACTGAGTGGTTAAGCTAGATGTTAGGAAAATTACTCCAAATATTTCTACGGTAGAACCTCTGTGTCTCTAGAGCTGAAACTCCCCGTGTCGGTCCATTAAACTCTACTTTTCTCGGGTACCTGGGACCAAACTTCCAGAGTCATTTTCACCATCACTGCTCCCCACTCCTACCTCCTCCACGTTCCATTAGAGCCAGTCATTACCAAGCATTGCCTATTTCCTAGTTACATGATTTCCTCAGTTCCTTCCTCTTAGCTGCCATCGTCATCACCCTAGTTTGGCCCCAGTTGATATGAAATGAAATATCCTTAAATGCCTACGGGGCTGAGGGAAGAGAGTATTTTCCATCTTTGGTACCCAGTAGACCACAGTAGTGAGATACGGGAGAAGTCCCTTATGCCTCATCTCCCACTTAGGATGGGCTGAGTGGTGGAATTACATCATAGCAGGGCAGCAACCTCATCATATGAGCAGAAGCTTCTAGTGAGGGTCCAGAAACAGGAGTCTGATGAGTGGTTCTCAACCTGGCAGAGTCCCAGTAGTTATGTTCTTATTCTCATATTCCTATTTGTCAGGGGCAGGGGAAGCAAAGGTAGTAGTGTAAATTAAGATTGGGGACCATGGACATTGAATAAGCAAAAGAAAATAATATCAACTAGTGTAATAATATCAACTAAGAAAAAGAATACCTCCGAAATATAGTCTTGTTTTAAGACTTGATTGAAGAGCTACCATTTATTAAACTGTGCTCTATACAATCTCATATTAAACACCTCACCTCATTTCATATTATATAAATAATCTCATTTCATCTTTATACCAACATATTATTATTTGAATTTACCGATAAGGAAATTGCAGTTCAGAAAGGTTAAGGAATTGTTTTACTCTTACACAGCTAGAAAGCAGTGGAGTCAAGTTTTAAACCTGCGCCATCCATCTCCAGAATCCTAGAATGCAGTTTTTCAACATCTTACGTGGCCCAGCATGTCTGGGAAGTAAAGTAGCTTTGATTCTGTTTATGTTAGTCAAACAGGTTTTCTTTCCTATTCTAAGCCATCTTACAACATTTTGTAAAAATCCTCTCCCAACCTAGAAAGTGCTAGTACACACAGTCCAGTGATTATTATTTGCCCCATAATACCAGATAAGGAATTGGAAGCTCAGAGAAATTAATTAACTTGTCCACTGCCTTACAGCTTATCAGTGACAGATGGGAATCTGAACCTGGGCAGTCTGATTTCCTTTCCCCTTCACAGCCACTCTGCCAACTTTAATATGGTTATATTGATATTGGTTTGATGTTTCCCAAAAAGAAGTAGAGTGTCATCCAGATTTACCCTATATACTCTCCTGCTGTGTGTGTCCACACACACACACACACACACATACATATAAGTGTGAGTGTACCTATGGACATAGGAGAGAGATTCAGAAATAATATTCCAAGGAATATGAGCTACATTTATCTTCTATGCAGTGGCTGGCATGCTTTGGACTCTTAATGCTCAGGAGTATGCTGTAATTGCAATAATGTCAGCAATACAATTGGCCTCATGCCTGATTTTGCCAGCATTCTTTTCTTTTGCTAAGACAAGAAGACTAAGTGTCTGGTCCTGCCCAAATACAGAGCATCTGTAACTTGCAGAACAGATCATGTGACAAAGGGTAAACGTCCATCAAACCACCTTTGCATGTCTTTGCATGTTTGATTATTTTCAAGGTACTAAGTGATCTGATTTCTAGTCAGTCTGGGGGGGATGAAACAGCTGTAATTCACAATTAATATATATATCAAACATCACGGTCAACCTTAGTCTTTCTCCCCGTGAAAGGCAGCGGGCTTGTGTCAAGAACATGTAAAGAGTACATGCTGCTCTCTAACGAATGGGGCAATGTGTGTGCCCCGCCATTATCATAGGTAGGTTTCACAGCAGCCTTGCCCAGAAATGGGTCAGTGGCAGGCAGTGTGGACCAGAGGAAGCACCTAAAATGAGGGAAAATTGTTCACCTCAGGAATGGGAAAAACAACCCCATCAAAAGCCATCACTTTGGATACGCACACTTTTTCAAGTGTGTTCCACTCCATAACAACTCCGAGTGGTTTGACGCATTTCAGTTCAGAATTTCAAATCTGTTATTGGCTTTTGTGTTTGTTTTCTCCTGAATTCTGCAGGTGAACAGGTAGATAAAGTGACAAGGTTTGAAATATTGTTTCTGTTCTATTTAGAATGGAGGACCTGAAACAGGGCCACTGAGAGCCCACACCATGCCTGTGTGTGAATTTAAAGGTGCATCTGCTCATCCCAAGGGAAGGGAACCACCTGGTAAGCGAACCTGCCCCCTACCTGCCCCTGGTGGGACACAACCTGTACATCATTGGCTGCAGCCCGGGTCACGAAATTAGCTCCGGTTCTGGAAGTATGTCAGGGGCTGTGCAGGTGCCTGTACATGGAGCTTACAGAGACTGTGCATTTTCCTCAGCTAATTCATTTAATTAGGGCCAAATAATTACAAAATTTCTGAAGTCCAAGAATATTTTTTTCATAATATACTTTTAAAATTTACAAGCATAATGTTCAGCAACGTGCTTGAATTTTTTCAAGCGTTACATTATTATATTCCAAAATAAGTCTTGCATTTAAAGACAAACATTACAATGCTCATTCTTTGTTATAATTCTCTGTCTTTCTCACCTAGAATATTAACTCTGGGAAGGCAGTGACTGTGTCTGCCTTGTCACAGCACAGTGTCCAGCACATAGTAAATACTACTACATATTTTTTAAGTGAAGGAAGGAATTTCTTATTTTTCTTTTAGACTTTGAAACTAAAGGGACAAATATAAAATTTCTGATGAGCAGTTTAAAAATCATTTTTATTCCTTCATTTAAAAATAAAATTTTTTCTTTTAAAGTACTTTCTTCACTTCTTGCTACAATGCTTATTTCCTAGGGCCATTTTGTTTTGTTTGGTAGGGGAGTCATAATGGGTACCTCTTGGGATACCTGCACAGTCCACAAGTCAACTCCGACTTTCTTTGGAAAACGTCACTCACCCTTTGCATTGGAGCCTATGAGCTTTCCTTTCCCGGGACTTAGGACTGAGATAAATTATACACAGTCTCTTTGTGAGCGGGTACAACTGAAACGTGCAAGTGCTGGCGCTGAAACAGCACCATGTGCTCAGAGAAATACAGTCTGCTGGGAGAGAAAAGCGTAGAGAGAGAGACCAGAAGAAGGAAGTCCTGACAGTCTTAGATCCCAGTCAGTCCCTTCCAAGGTCTGGCAGAATCCCTGTCCTCAGGTTCCCTTGAGTTACTTCTGTAGCCTTCATGTAAATAGCTCCTTTTATGGCTTAAGCCAGGTTAACTGGGTCAATTCCTAACAAATGTGATAATATATTTTAAATGAAAAGTAAGTGAAGCATTGTTTTTGATGCAAAGATACCTTCCAGGAAATGTAGAGCAGTGCAAGAAAAATTGAATAGTTTCAATGGGGCTTCCTTAACATCGCCAGATGAGGCAAGAGCAGGTGGTATACCCTAGCATCACCACACAGAGGCAGTCTGGAGGAAAGAGCTTCGGGTTGGTTTGACGGCCGGGCGAAGAATAAATGAAATGCCAGAGCTCAGCTAATAGGTTCTTGCCAAAACAGAACTTCGCGCATCTGTCTGCTGTGAGCACGGGAGCCAGGCAAAAGGATGCTAGGGCAGTGTTTCTCAGAGTAGGGTCCTGGGTAAAAATACAAATCCCTGAACCCCATTCCAAACCTGGGAAATCAGAATATCTGAGCGGGTGCCATGCATTCAGCCTTTATTAATAGGCACAATGGGCAACTGGTATGCACGCTGTCTCGGAGCTTTCTACTCAGGATGTGGTGTGAAGACCAGCAGGGATGGTGTCACCAGGGAACTTCCTGGAAGTGAGGGGTCTTTCCCACCCACCTGACCTACAGAGCCATGATCTGCATTTGAACAAGATGACCAGGTGATCGAGATGTTCATTAAAGTGGGGGAAACCTTGCTCGAGATCATGAGTTCCCTGCTTGTTTGTACACTGGAACGACCCAGGTCACTTAAACACATTTCTGTGGTCTGAGTTTTACCCCCCAGAGAGTTTGAATTAACTGGTCTGGAGGGTGACCTGCGCATAAGCACTTTTAAAAAGTTCCCCTAAATGATTCTGATGTGTAGCCAAGATTGAGAACCATTGCTTAACAGGGATGACTAGATACATCCTAGAAGAAGGCATTCAATTTGTTGAATGGGTTTCGAAACTCATGGACAGGACCATAGTCTGAAGACAGATTTCTTTTGATTTGAAGGAGCAGGAGCCCAGAGGGAAAGAAAATTGTATTTCTTTTTAAGTTCCAGAAAGAGCTGGTTTGGAAAATCATAAGAGAGACCGCAGAGGAGGAGAACTCAGAGTTTACAAAATGAACTATGGAGTCTAGAAAGCATGCCACCCAATAACCTTTGGGGGAAAAGAGGGCTTTTGCTACTTCTTAAGAAAAACCCAAGAAGACTGCAACCCTCTTAGGTGCTGGAGTAACAGATGCCTAGGTGGAAAATTAGCAATGGCTAAAGGAATAATCTAGGATAAGCATAAAGGCAATCTCAGAGACCTGAAGACCCCATCCTGCGAGTCCCAATCGTGGCACAGAAGCATTTGCTGAGAGTGAACCAGAAGAGGCCAAAATAGAACAGGGAGGACCCAGGACATGTGGAACTTTTGAGCAGTGGCCATTACGCAGACCATTGGATTAATCACCGAAGCTTGAGCAACATGTCAGTGACCCTGAGAGACTGAGCTGTCCTTCAGCCAGAGGCCAACAAGTACAGATGACGTGCTTGGTCCAGCACCCCTTTCTCCGTCCCTGGACAAAAGGCACCCCCTTTGCTACTCCATTCCTTGGGAGAGTTGCTGCAGAGGGAGGAAAGAGGGAGTCTTGAATCCAAATGAATACTTACCCAAGTGACATTAAATCTGAATCTAGAAGTGACTGCAAGATTGAGGTTTTCCACCATAGGAGAAATGGAGGCTTGAGAGCTAAATGGGACTCGCTTATAGAAAAATGAGGAACGTTCCACGTCTAATTCCTGAATTATGCCTGCAAATTTCAAATCCGCTACACTAGCTAGTAGGATCTAGTCACCTGCCCATAAGGCAATTTTCCTCGCATTAAGTCCCTGGGACTTGGTATCAAGATAAAAAGGCTTCTTTGAATGACGCTCTTTTTGCAAGAAAATGAGGGTGAGGGGAAATGTTGCACGATCATGAAGCACAAGACACCTATATCTGAGAGGCAGAACTGGGACCAGAACTCAGGTCTACTGTCTAAGATGCACTGATGAACTCTGAAACCCTCAAGGCTATCTTGAGGTTAAGAAATCAACTAAGTGTCATAACGGTCCTGTCTTAGTAAAGAGCATTTACTCTTCACACAGACGGATACACTGCATTAATGTCATTCATTACTGTAAAGTGAATCAGCCTCAGTGGATAAAGTTATTGACTAGTGAATGGCCTCAAATGACCATTTTCTGATTGTTAAGAAGGGCTGAAAAAGATGTAGTTAAGAGATGACCAATTACTGACACTGTACTTACTTCCTCTGTTCTCTGTCTCACTCCTTTACACCCCTCCCTGGAGGGAATATTCTTTGAGAGAAAAGTTGTTTCACGTTTCTCTCCTTCCTGGCCCTTATTTAGAAGACTTCAAAGGAAATCACTAGACTTGACTATGTGATTGACACATCCTATATTTTCCTCACCTTGTGGAAGGCATGGCCATTCTCTGTCAGTTCCCTGGTACTAAGGGAAGACTATGAAGGGCATAAGGAATAGCAATAACTTTCTAAAATAACTGTTTCTCAGGACTTCCGTGGTGGCACAGTGGTTGGGAATCCATCTGCCAATGCAGGGGACACGGGTTCGATCCCTGGTCCGGGAAGATCCCACATGCCGCGGAGCAACTAAGCCCGTGCGCCACAACTACTAAGCCTGCGCTCTACAGCCTACGAGCCACAACTACTGAGCCCACGTGCCACAACTACTGAAGCCCATGTGCCTAGAACCTGTGCTCCGCAACAAGAGAAGCCACCGCAATGAGAAGCCCGTGCACCACAACAAAGAGTAGCCCCCGCTCGCCTCAACTAGAGAAAGCCCGTGCAGCGATGAAGACCCAACACAGCCCAAAATTAAAAAAATAAATTTAAAAAGTAAAATAAAATAACTGTTTCTTTAAAATTGTGACCCAGGAATTGAATTTCATGAATCATCCTGACATAGTTTGGGAAGAAATCACATAGGGGATCTAATTTTTGGATTCTTTAAAAGTGAATATATTATGTATGAGACTCCCCTCCCCCAAAGAAAACCTAACCAATCCTTGGTTAGGCTAGTGTAATATAACCCAAGAAAATGAATTTCACTAGATGCTCTTGCAGTTGCCACAAGGAGGGCCCATTCATATACAATATAATTCTAAATCCGCTTTGAGCCCACTACAACGTCTATGTTAGTGCCATTGAAAATTCCTGGCAAATTTATAAGAATATGTTGCAGTATCCTTTTTGCCTAATCCTGGAGGGGAAGAGAAAGTCAAAGGATTGAAATTAGTGATGTATATTTAGGCAGTCAGCTTATTGGAGTGATGCCCCAAACCAGCAAATGCTCTACGTATGGAAAGTACTCAATTAGGGGAGGGCTGATGGAAAGAGACAAGGTCTCAATAAAGGGTTGAAGCTGTCAGTGAACTATTAATGATTTCCAACTATTTCTTGAAACCATCTTAAAATAACCAACATAAAAGGGAAAATTGAACCACAAAACCAAGAAGTCTAATGTTGTCTGTTAACAACCCCGATTATTGAAACAATCCTTTAAGACAAATCTATATTTTCATACAGCGTACATAAAACATGAATTATCTCACTGGGCTGTATGGATCTCCACTGAATCCTCACTGTGAATTGAGCATTCAAAAATTGGTAATGATCTGTATCACAAACCAGTTCTTTATGCTTTGCTGTAAAAGTCATTCTGTCTTCGGAAAACCCCCAGACGTGGCTGGAAACTATTTATGTTCCAAAACCATGAGCTTATGACAGAAATGCTGAGGTGCATAAGTCAATTCATAGGAGCTGTGAGCTCAACAGGGAATTATGGGGTTAAAATTAATTGCTCTGAAAAGTTATCTGATGCAGGCTGTCATTGTCAATGGAGACCAGATTACTGAGGAGTTTCAAATAACAAACTTTTGTTGCAAAGTTGCTAAGTTTTATGTCCAATGCAGTTTTTAAAAAGCCATCTTGCTTTTTAAACTTCCTCTCTTGACAGGAAAAGGAGTGTTTGTTTTGTCTGTCTTCAGAGTCTCATGAAAGTTGCTTTGGAATGGTACCCAAAGAACCCGTGTGATGGGCAAGCTTGGCCTTAACCTGTACAAGAGAACTGCTTAAACACGATGCATCGTCCAGAGAATAGCTCTTTCTAGGAAGCAGACTCTGTTGTAGGAAAAGAAAGAAGAACTTACCTGGGTAATCATTCTTGTCTATGTCAGAATCTCCTCTTAAAGTAAAGCCGAATCCAGAAGGGACAGCCTGTGAGGCCCACACTCCTTGCAGAATCTGGGAAGCCTTGGCGTTTAAGCCATTCTTGTTACCGTTGTAAATGAGCACTTTGCCTCTTTGGTCCTTGCCTGCAAAGGGCGCACCGATGGCAATGTCTACAAACAGAGACACACAATTTTTAAATAAAGAAGAGTATTTTAGAAAGAGAAATAAGTACAATCGAAGAGCAGTACCAAACAGCCCAAAGGGCTTCTTAAGTTTTCCATGAAACTCTGTAGTACTGCAACAAGAGGAAAGTATTTGTTGTCTTTCATCCATCCAAGAAATATTTATCGAGTGCCTATAATGTGTTGGGCACAGTGGCTTCAACGGCGAACCAGACACTGCTTTTCAAAAGTTTATATTCTGGTGCAGGGAATAGACAATTTGAATAAAGAAATAATCAAGAAAAGATAGAAAGTGACAAATGCTATGAAGAGAATCTTAAAAATACTGATATGATGGAGAGTGATTGGATTGTTATTTTAGATGAAGTGGTCAGACAAGGTGTCTCTAAGGCTGATCTTGAAACTGAAATCTGGGGACAAGATGGAACTGACCACGTGGAATCAGAAGGAAGAGCATTCCAGGCAGAAGGAATGACTGTGCAAAGGCCCAAGGATGCAAGGAGCTTGGCCCACCTGAAGAGCAGCCAGAAGGTGATCTACGTGGGAGCTTAGTGAGTAATAGGGAAGAGCTGAGTCAGATTAATGGGCTGCGTGGACCAGATGAGGCACCTTTGCAGAGTACTTAAGAGTTTCTTGTTAAAAGAAATAAACAGGGCTTCCCTGGTGGCGCAGTGGTTGAGAGTCCGCCTGCCGATGCAGGCGATGCGGGTTCGTGCCCCGGTCCGGGAAGATCCCCTATGCCGCGGAGCGGCTGGGCCCGTGAGCCATGGCCGCTGAGCTTGCGCGTCCGGAGCCTGTGCTCCGCAACGGGAGAGGCCGCGACGGTGAGAGGCCCGCATACCGCAAAAAAATAAAAAATAACCTCTTTCTTGAATGATTACATCATCCCATGATGTAGGCAAGACCCGTTTCATAGTTGAGGACTCTGGGAAACCAAGAGAGAACCCTGTCGCCTGTCTCCCTGTTAAACATAGCAGTGAATGAAAACTACCTTCCATATATTGTGTTCATCAGGATTGCTCTAAACAGTACACCTAACTACTTAGGTTTACATGAAAAAGAGCACCAATAGCACAGTAACATAACAGCCCGAGCTGCGGACGATGGTGTGTGTCCTCATTTTGTCATTCATCCGTTTGTAGTTGTTCCTAAGTCTGATAAGACTGAATGAATTGTAAACTGATTTTCACTACATAACAAGGATCATAAATCCACTTTCACTTAACAGGTAAGGATAAACTGTCAAAAAACTCAGATCGTTGTGGAAAATAAAGATATTGTCATATGGTAGGTGGAAAGGGGTACTTTCTTCACATCCTCCGAGTCAGTGAATTTATATCTGTCCCCTGGTTACATCTCATTTTGGCATCATTTTAAGGACACCAAGGCTCAGAGAGGCAAAACCCCTCTTAGGTTGTTAGAAATGTTTCTCTTAGCTCTTAAAAGTATCATTAAGGGTTTGAGAGAAAAGACAAATAGAAGAGATGATGAAAAAGATGACTACACAGATAATTTAGCATTATTTCTTTCATTTGGTGCTCAGGAATAGGGCAGTTTTTGAAAGCAACAAATCAGTTCAAGATGAACTTGTCTCTTTTTTAAAAAGCTTCCCTGGAACCATGAGCTTTTAGTATGCATTTATGTCTTATGGTACTTTAAAAGTTACTAACTATACATTGCTGAGACGTGTTTTTTCAAGGAAATCATAAAAGTACGTGACCAGTTGCTGAAGGTATTAATGAATACTTTGATTTGATGGGAATACTCTCGAGGCTATTTTATTGGAGCAAATTCCTGTTACTCCCTGGAACTTCAAGAAACCCAGTCTACCTTGGTTCTTAACTTAAAGGTCCTGAAAATGTATGCAAAATTTTGTGTGAGCTGGCATGTTTTTCTGAGGAGAGGGTACTTCGAAGGCATTCATAAATTCCTAACTTAAAGAACCACAAACCTAAACTAAGAATTTAACACTGCTTAACAACGAACATTGAAGGTGCCTTTAAGCTGAAGTTGAGAGATCAATTACAATTCAGCATAACCTGTACGTAAGCCGTATGAGTTACTCAGATGGCAATACACTTGCTAATGTATCAACATGTATTTATTTGTTTTGACTCTGTACATATAGTACATTCTCTAGGTCTCTTCAGGTCATAAATCTGTACGTCAATTTTAAAAATAATTGCTGTTTGTTTAGAGCTGTCACATGACACCCTAAATCAACATGAGAAAATTTCCACGTAACATCTATGTTAGCCAAAACTAAAGTTTAAATTGCCTTGAGATTTTGGATAGTTTATTAAAGACCAATCAGAAGAACTGTACCACACACCACTGTGAAGTCTCTTGTTTCTGTCATGCAACAGTAACCTGAAATTGTGGCACAGAAGTGATTTCCATGCATTGGTGTAAATTACCATTGTATCCATCTTGGTTCAGGTCTCCTAAATGTGCCAGAGCACTACCGAATCTCCCGAAAACGTCAGTGCCTGCGAGGGTCTGCGGATTTCTGAAGACCAGCGCGCTCACTTGCAAGTACAGGTAAACTTGCCCTACTTCTCTGGGGTTGCTCTCAAACTCACGTTCCATAAAGAGAGGTGCCCCGATCAATATGTCATCCATTCTGCAGGGAACGAAGAAAGAGGTCAGCAGAGACATGAGATGCTGTTGGGTAGGTTTCTAGTCAACTAGATTAGTACACTTCCACTGGTATATTTCCTTTTCCAAGGGCTATCTTACAACTGTCCTATTTCTTTCATTGCTTTGCTATGTCTACGGAATAGAGTGCTATAAGAAAATAAGAGTTGTTAAATTACCACACTGAACGTTTTAGCTATGCTAAACATCACTGCTTTAAGAAGACCACAGCTGTTTCAGCCTCTTCAGCTCTTTGCTGCATTTCCAGAAAATGTACTTACACAAGTAAAACGTATCAGAAGGACCAAACTAGGTTTCTCTAAACATGGATGAGAATTTGTCTATAATTGAGTTAACTATACATTTATATTATGAAGTTTTCTTGCAGTAATAAGGTTTAAAATAAAGTCTGTCCTCCTCTTTTCTCTTGTTACCTCCATTCAAATAAAACAGAGGCCAGAGAAGGTTCTCGTACTGGCTAGAAAGCTAGAAAACAAAATTTTCCTCCCAAATGCGAATTTATAGTTTTTCTTTGTAGAAGTAGATATTATAGCAGACAACCAGTAGATAATTTCTCAGGCTGGAAAAATTTCAAGAAAGAGATAGCAATTGGATTGCTACACACTTAGGTAAAACGTTTCCTTAAAAATGTTCCAAATGGGGACATCCCTGGTGGTCCAGTGGTTAAGATTTCGCCTCCCAATGCAGGGGGTGAGGGTTCGATCCTTGGTCGGAGAGCTAAGATCCCACATGCCTCATGGCCAAAAAACCAAAAGATAAAACAGAAGCAATATTGTAACAAATTCAATAAAGACTTTAAAAATGGTCCGCATCAAAAAAAAAAAAAAAAACTCCTAAAAAAAATGTTCCAAATGCATTTACTTGCCGTGCTTCTGTGCTCTATCTAGGCCAAGAGTAAGGCAGGGACTGGGGCTGCTCCAGGCCTCAGGCTTTGCCCTGGAGGAACCTGGTTGCCTCTCTTTCTGTTATTATTATTGTCAGTATGAAGAGACATTTGTTAAACACCTAATTGTGTGTGTTGCTGCCTTGTAGTTCAAAGATGTCTAAAACCCCTGGTTCTCTAGTGCAGAGATTGAGCAGGGCCATTTTCTCATTCTCAACAGAAGGAACAAAGCCATACAATTGGTCCCTGAGGGACATGATGGGACTGACACGCTACCTCACTATGTTTCTCACTGCCAACAGTGTGGAGTTCTAGAAATGCAAGGACCTATGCTTGTGAAAGATTAGCACATCCATGGGATCTTTGGATTCTTGGACTATTGTGACAACGTTGATTTATTTTCGTAGAAATAGATTTCCCTAGATATTTAAGTGTAAGCCTTCTAAAATGCTCTAAACGCCAAAAAAGGAGAAAGACATTTGTTCTTAATTTATAATTGTGTTGTCATAAAGCTGAGAGACAATAACTGTCTTGGATTCAATTGATTCAATGTGCCTTGTGCAATATTTTGCATTTAGTGTCAATAATATTTTATGTTAGCAGTACCACTTAAGAGTCACAATATATATTATTGTCTAGGCTGGTGTTTTTAAATCTTGATTTGCAACTCATTAGTGGATTGTGAAATCAATTTAATGGGTCTTGACAAGCAATTATAAAAATGAAATAGAATACAATAGAAAATATGAGTCAATGCATTACACATACTAAGAATGAATACTGTTCCATGAAACCTTTTGTTTCAGTTGTGTGTATGTAGTGGGTTGCAATGTTAAATGTATTTCTGATTACGATCCCACAGGGCCAAAAACTCATTGAAAGACCATTGCGGTAGGCCATGCGTGCTATTAGACTATTTCAAAATTTACTTGTCATATCCTTTTTTAGAATATACCCAATTCAAGTTTAAAGTTTTAAAAATATTTATTAGTAAAGACGTTCTTTACTGAGCTTCCGAAAAAGTAGTTGTGTAACAGACTGGGTGCCATTCTAAGAATATATAATATATATAAAGTATATTTTATACATATACATGTAATCTCAAGAAAGATAATGGTGAATCAATATTTATGGTGAGGTTTTCACTAAAAACCATCTTTTCTGTTTGTGTCATGTTGGTAGTTTGGATGAGATCTAAGTTATTATGTAAAGGCATTTTATAAAAGGAGGATATACACACTAAATTTCATCTTATCTGAAATGTCCAATATTTGAGCAGAGTTTTCTTTACATCTCTATGTAGCATTCACACAGGTTTTATTTTTGTCTCTTTTTTATGTCTAAAAAAGTATTATGTCCACTCTAATAATACAGTGCAAGGTGCAGGTTCTCATTCTTTCACATGTTCTTTGAGACACAACATTATAAATATTTCCCTGAGGAGCAAAGCATAAATATAGTGATAGAGAGGGGGGATGAGGGAACCCATCAGTGAGAATATTCATTATGAAGAATCTGAATTCAAGTTTTCTGCAGCCAAATGGTGTTTAACATGTTGATTTAACATATAAAGTTCTCTGTTTCTTCTTTTTTCACAATAGTCCATAGTGCATGCTAATGCCTGTGACTGATTCGCAGAATGTAGTTATTAAGAGAATGCAGGTTAGGAGGCTGTATACTAGAATTGATATCTAATCCATATAATTGTTTTATGATAGGTGAGAACAAATATAGCTTATCATTTATGTTACAGAAATCAATTTAATTTGCAATTTCTTTATGTTTTAATTTTCTAGATTTTCTACTTAATTGAATCATAATGATTTCTCTTCTATGAGAGAACCCACTTGGAGTAAATCTAGCACCAAAACACAGTTACTCAAAGCTGCTTCCTTTCAAATAAATTTTCTCTAAAATGCTCTCAAGTTAACTAACTGCTAAGACTCTAAATTTAGTTCCTTTTGGACCCGCAGAGGCTAAAACAGTCCAATGGATTAAACTGTAATTCTTTGAATTTCTGAAATAGTATGAATATATTGTTTCAAAAAGCCATAAGAAAATAAAAAAACAGACTTGCTTGTTTAGGTTCAAGAGGAAAATACTATCTCCCTTTGCTGTTAAATTTGTCCAGAAATTCCTAACAGAGTTTACATTGAAAGATTTTGTAGTTCTGGCTATCTTAAGATAACTGAAGTTAAGTTCACCAGCTTGTTTATGTTTTACAAAATAGTCACAGGCTTGACAAGATCAACCACCAACCAGCAAGCACGTTAACTGTTTGGTCTAAACTTTTGCAGTCCACTCGTAACACCTGGAGATTTTTTTAAATAAAATATTGGAGAAATCCCCACCAGTTTATTTATTTGGTCACATTACTTAACGACACTGTCTTTTTTTGTTTTCCCTGATGGTGGGTTTTGGAGCATTTGTAGGGATTTCGCTTTTGTTGCACAGTGGATAGAGAGGATGACATACACTGTGAAAGAAACTTCACTAGGTAGTCTCACGTACAATAGTACTTAGTTCTCTCTCGGATGGAGAGAGGGAAGTCTGGTTCAATTCCACAAAATGTGAGTCCTAACTTCTGAACAGTGAATGATCAACTAGATGAGTGATGCTCTCAATCCTATTCCGAGTCACTGTACAACATCCACTCAGGTCCAAAACTTGAAAGATTCAGGCTATTAAAAAAAAAAAAAAAAAGGCTACTGGAAAATTAGAAATTGGGTAAAGAAAGGGAATTAAATCTCAATTCTATTATGAAACTCTGCTGATTAATGCTCATTTATAATTCCTTAATCACTGATAAATGCTGGGAAAGTAGAAAGGGCTTTGTGAATTTTTTAAAAATTGGAGTTATAGACTCTCTAAAATTGTTTATGAGGTAAACTAATGACTTGGTCAAATGCAGCAGCCTAGTATGGCTACTTTGAATATAATCAAACAAACTGATTTTTCTTATATGCCATGATGCTGAAAACCATTCATAACTGAATTTTTTATCAGTCAGTTGTTTTTAGCACCATCAAAGACAATCTTAAAGTTCTTTGGGTGAAAATAACTGAAATTATGGTTTTCTATTTTTATAAAGTGGAAGTATGAGCTTGTTTATAAGAATAATGGAAATTAATAAAATGCACACTTAATAAACAGATTCTTATCAACGAGCAAAACAGAGTAAAAACTTAAACACATGTATATGCTATTCTTCTCCCCCAACCCTTAGTTAAGGTCATTGAAATCCATGTGTATTCTATATGTGTATGTATATGTATATCTGTATACATGTTATAGACAATATCTGTATGTTTTTACATGAATATGAATATAGATAGGTCTACATGTGCATATATATGTGGAATCTATAAAGTGCAATTCAAGTAGAGTGGTGCTTACCACGGGTGGAGAGATTGGGGAAATGGGGAGATATTAGTCAAAAAGTACAAAGTTGCAGCTGTGTAGGATGTATAAGTTCTAGAGGTCCAGTGTACAGCATAGTGGCTATAGTTAATAATACTATATTGTATACTGGAAATTTGCTAAAAGCGTAGGTCTTAGGTGCTCTTACTATATAGACAGCCCCCCCACACACACACGGTAACTATGTGATGGATGGACCACCCAGTTGGCTGATACAGATGAATCACATAGATGGAGACGTTAATTAGATTGAATGCAGTCATCATCTCACTACGTATATGTATATCAAAACATGTTGTCCACCTTAAATATACATAGTTTTTAATTTTAAAACTATTTTACAGGTTATTATTGGATTTCTTCAGTGACAAGTATACTAACTTCTCTGTTTCCCAATTTTTAAAAGTAAATGAGAGGCATGTCAGTCATTGTACTCACTTACTAGATTAAAAATTCTGAATTCTTACAGATTTTAAACCCTTGAAGACTGCAATTATATATATGGTTTCCTACTAGGTATTTATAGAGCTTAGTAAAGAGTTCTCTGTATATAAGTGAACAAAAAATTTATAAGGTAAGTCAGCAAAAGTTCTGTGAACGAATCAAGACCTTCCCCTACTTAGTGTGTGCTCTTGGGCAAGTCACTTAACTTTTGTGTCTCGGTTTCCTCATTGGTGAATTTTAGGTAGTTTCATTGGATTGTAGTACAGATTGTCCTGTGCTATTAGACTTATTACACGTAAAGGTACTTTGAGAGAAATAAAAACACTATCTGCTAATCATTCATGATAAAGATAAAATGTGATCGCTTAATAGCGTGTTAAGTTCTTCAGTTGTTTCAATGGAGAATCGAGATTTCTGCATTCCAAACTGCTAACCACCTGAGGTTTATATCCAGGAAAACTTTATTTGACATAGAGCTTTGTGTTTGCTGCAAATCTCATTCTAGCCTTAGGGTCCCTGGTAGAAATCTTGTCAGAAACTGAGAATGACAAAAGCATTCTTTCTCAAAACAAGGCCACACGTGTCCTGGCGTGGAGCCATCACAGGAGCTTAGGAAAAGTCACTGACACTGCATGATTTACTGCCTTTGTTTCCTTGTTCTGCTAAGATTGCTGAGGGATTACAGGTTTATGTCTCTGCCCTGATGGCTTGTTTTGTACCTGCCCTGGGGACGAATATCCACTCCAGGAGGTGAGGACATGGGCTGTCACAGTAATTAGTGGTTTTCAGGCCCGCCCGTCCTGGGATCAAGTATAAACCTAGAAACACAAGATGCCATGTTTTCCCTATTTGTGTCTATCTGAAAGCCAACAATATCAAGTGATTGTTCTAGAAAAACAGGTGCTGCAAAAATGATGGCAAGTTATATATGCATTATTGTAATCTCAGACTTCACGTGAGTTCTCTATCTTTATTTGGGATGCAATGTTCTCAATGGCTTCCAGAGCACACTCATTGATTATGGGAACATGAATGTACGTTGCATCTAAGTAATTAGAGCAGCAAACAATATACAGACTGAGAATCTATAGGTACTTTTTTCTTTAAGAATGACAATATTAAGATAATAGATGTATTTTTCAATGCAGTCTAAAGAATTCAGAATATACTACCCAATAAAAAGAAATGACGTGCATAGCAATTTTTAAGAACATCAAGAAAGAACAAATCATTACTGGAAAATTCCTATGTTTGAAACCAATGAGGTCCTTTTTTCACAAGTTTTCTTTTCTTTTTCTTAATGTGGCAAAAAAAAAAAAAAGTCCTATAAACGTTGTCACAAAACTTTAGACTAGAATGAATGTGCTTTCAGGAAGGTCGTGGTGCCCTGCAGGGCATATTGTGACACTGGGGGGGAAGCTGAAAGGATTGAAAAGGGAGTGAACTACAGAACGAAACACACTGGGTGATCTGTGCCCTAAAAAATGCTGCCTGGCTCCCAGGAGAGAAGCCCTCATGCGTGTCGTGTTGTTATCTGTTGAAGGAAATGTGTCTAACTTATCCCAAGGGTCAGTGTCGGACTTTTTGTTTTCACTAAAGAATGGGCTTCCTGTATCTGGACAGTACGCCATGTTTTGGACCTCAGGTTCTTCCTCCACCATTTTCTTTCTAAATGACTAAAAGGCTCTGATAACAGATACAGTCCATCCAGGTTGCTCACTTTGAGTGGTGGTCCTAATTGTTACTTCCTTTCCACAATTCAGAGAGCTGAAGATTAAAGCAACTTCATTTTCAGTTATCTGCAGGATAAGATCTTATCCAGGATAAGATTTCATTCACAGATCTTATCCAGGATAAGATTTGCGTTCTTCAAAATAGACCCAGAGTGCAACCAGTTCTACTCTTCCTACCACTGCTCTGGTCCAAGCCACTGTCCTGCCTCGCCTGGCTTATGGCAATGGGCTCCCAGAAGGCCTCACTCCATGGAGACCCAATGAACAGAGCATGGCTGCTAAAACCAAAGTGGGTGCAGGCCAGTCCCTTGCTTAGACTCCTCCAGGGGTTTTCAAGATGATGTGTCCTTCTTGGAAACAGACTCATTCTATCCATGGCAGAGTCCATGTGGTGCTGTGTAAAGCGGCTCACAGACTTTCTCTCCAAGCCTCTTTGATATTCCTTGACTATGCCAGCAGCTCCCCGCTCCGCTGGGAATTTGGACACTCTTCCCCATATAGTGTTTTGCTCCCTCACCTAACCTAACACCCAGGCCTTCCCTGTTTACCTGAATAAAAATTGCATCCCTCCCAATTTTTTTCTATCCCCGTTCTGTTTTTTTTTTTTTAAGTTTCATTAATAGACTTTATTTTTTAGAGCAGTTTTAGGTTCAAAGCAAAATTGCACAGAAAGTACAGACAGTTCCTGTATACCCCCTGCCACAAGCAAGGCCTCCCCGACTGTGAACATCCTGCACCAGGTGGTACACTTGTTACAACTGATGAACCTACATGGACATATCATCATCACCCAAAGTCCACAGATTACATTAGGGCTCCCTCTTGCTGGTGTACGTTCTGTGGGTTTAGAAAGATGTATAATGCCATGAATCCACCCTTGCAGTATCATACAGAGTACTTTCACTGCCCTACAAAGCCTCTGTGCTCCACCTAATTCATCCCTCTTTCCACCATTAACACCTGGCAACCACTGATCTTTTGACTGTCTCCATAGTTTTGTCTTTTCCAGAATGTCATCTAGTGGATTCATATAGTATGAAGCTTCTTCATACTGGCTTCTTTCACTTAGTAATAGCATTTAAGGTTCTTCTATGTCTTTCCATGGCTTGATAGCTCATTTCTTTTTAGCACTGAATGATATTCCATTGTCTGGATGGGCCGCAGAATACTTACACATTTACCTACTAAAGGACATCTTGATTGCTTCCGGCCTTCTGTTTTTGTTTTTTTCCTGCGTAGTGCTCATCACCATCTAACATAATCTTTATTTGACTTATTTATTTTTTTATCTGTAGCTCCCACCCGAACTACCGTATAACCTTTACGAGGGGGCGGGTTTCGGTTTTGTTCTCTGCTGTATCCCAGCACCTAGAACAGTGCTAGTGTGTAGAAGATGCTCAAGAAATATATGTTGAATGAAAGAATAATAAGCTATTTTCCAAAAGGTACAAAAGTTAGCAAATTTATCTCCAATCCTACGGTACCGCATAATAAATAAGGTTCATTTCTAGCTATGTAGAGGTCATAGCTAATGTCTATCCATGACGTAGCCCAGATAAGGGAACATAGTTCACATTTTTCAGATATTTGCTTCTTACCGAAATGTGAGCTCCGTGAAAGCAGAGACCTATTCTTCCTTAATCACTGCTACATTCTGGGCACCCAAGAACAATGCCTGACATATGGTAGGTGCTCCAACAATATTTATTGGATGAATCATCAGTTCATCTCAATTTTTTGGTTTTCTTATTTAATCATTTGTCTTATCTGTCAGTTAGGTGCTTTTCGTGGATCAGAGAGTTGCTTAATAACAATTTTCTTTGAAGTAATAACTTAAATACAACCACAGTTTATCATGCTGTTTGATCCAAGCTCAACTATAATTTACTGCCATAAACTGAAAAAAATAATATTATTATTTCATCTTCTGCATGGGAGTCACTAGTATGTTGGTTAAAGCACTGTCAGGAGAAAAAATATTTATGTGCAAATGTTTTATGAATATCATGTGCTAAAGGGTGAAGGCAGATGAGCAGATTCTTCAATGGCTATGGAAGTCAAATGGCCAAGGACTACTTAGTTCATAAAATCAAAGATAAAACTAAGTAAAATAGTCCTGTCTTAGAAGTGGCAGATGTGGTAAAGACATAAGAAAGGATGATAGAGAATTTTTTAGTAGATGTATCCTTTTGCCCTGGACTAAAAAAAAAAAGTTAAAACAAGAGAGCCTCGATCTTGTTGAGGAAGTATGGAAGGATCTATTTCATGAAGGAAAAAATATAACATCTTTAAGGACGAATATAATATCTGGTGAGTGAGGAAGTTCTTATAAACTTACCCATCATTGTTAACATCTGATACTGCAATTGTATATCCAAAGTAAGATGCCATCTGCAAAGGAAAACCATAAGATGATATATTTTGTGCTCAAAAAGTCATTTTTATAGTCATCTCTCAATTTTCCCTGAAAGATTAGCCACATTGCAGCACATTTTTGCCTTTAAATTCATAGACCCTTGGACATGGACAGAGTCTTAGAGTCATTTAGTTTAACCCCTGACCTAATGCATAATGTCCCTCACAACACCCATGACATCTGCTCGGACATCCTCTGGAGATGTTCAACAATAAGCCCATTCAATTTGTAGATACAACTATTAGAATACTTTTTGCTAAAATTGGTCCTCCTGTAACATCTGGTCCTTAATGCTCCTACCTAGTTCTGCAATCTTGAATGTCACAGAATAAATCTAATTCCATTTCCATGTGAAATCTCCTATGGAAATGTTTTAGGTTGGCTTCCCATCTTTCTTAGGGATACAACATGGGATACCAAAGAAAAGATGATACCCCATGAACACACTGACAGGAGAAGATAAGGAGGATGGACACCCTCTGCTTTGAACTCTTTATATCACTGAAGCATAAAAAGGTTTTAATTTGAGGGTAAACCACGTCTCTGTATCAATTCATATTGAGTTTATCGTCTGCTGAGGTTTCTAAGTCTTTTCTGAGTGTAACCAGTGTGCCTAATCTTTCTACATTCTAGCTCTTATATTTTTGTTTTCAACCTGTGTTTTCAAGGTTTATAATCTCTTCAGATTTGGCCAATAGTTTTAGCTTGCCAAGATTTTTCAGTTCCGTATTCTGCCGTCCAATGCTTTAGCTCAGCGGTCCCCAACATTTTTGGCACCAGGGACTGGTCCCGTGGAAGACAGTTTTTCCACCGACCAGGTTGGGGGGGGGCGGGAATTGTTTCGGGATGATTCAAGCACGTTACATTTATTGTGCACTTTATTTCTATTATTATTACATTGCAATATATAATATATTGCAATGTAATAATATATAACTCACCATAATGCAGAATCAGTGGGAGCCCTGAGCTTGTTTTCACTTGCCACTCACTGATAGGGTTTTGATACGAGTCTGCAAGCAATTGATTCACTGTGGTCTCGGTGCAGTCAAACCTCTCTGCTACTGATGATCTGTATCTGCAGCCCCTCCCCAGAGCTAGCATCACCACCTCAGCTCCCCCTCAGATCATCAGGCATTAGATTCTCATAAGGAGCGCACAACCTAGACCCCTCACATGCGCGGTTCACAGTGGGGTTCACACTCCTATGAGCATCTAATGCCACTGCTGATCTGACAGGAGGTGGAGCTCAGGCGGTACTGAGAGCGATGGGGAGCGGCTGCAAATACAGATGAAGCTTCGCTCGCTCACCCGCTGCTCACCTGCTCTGCAGCCTGGTTCCTAACAGGCCACAGACCAGTACCAGTCCGTGGCCCAGGGGTTGGGGACCCCTGATTTAGCCAATTTAGCTTCCTATCACCTACAAATTTAATCAGCCTACAGTCCCCTGGAAAGTGTGCTCCACAGAAGGCAGAGAGTTCCATCTGTGTTGTTCATTCTTCTCTCTGCCCTGTCTGACCAGTGTTTAGCTCAGAGTAGGTGCCAGGTGCTAGATACTCTTTGCAGAGGAAAAAAATAGATGAGTTACCAAGTGTAACACAATTATTCAATTCTCCCACCTTTTTTGTCTATTCCAAACATATACAGTTGCCGTAGACTGATTGTTTATGCCTCCCCTCCTCCAAATTCAAATATTGAAACATAACTCCTTATATAATGGTATTAGGAAGTGGGGCCTTCAGGAGGTGATTAGGTCACGAAGGGTTGAGCCTGCATGAATGGGATTAGTGCCCTTAGAGAAGAGACCCCAGAGGGCTCTCTAGCCCTCCTTCCACCAGGTGAGGACACAGCAAGAAGACGGCTGTGAACAGGAGGCAGGCTCTCAGCAGATACCAAATCTGCCTACCCCTTGATCTTAGATTCCAGAACTGTGAGAAATAAATGTTTGTTGCTTTAGCCACCCAGTCTATGGTATTTTTATTATAGTAGTCCATGGGCTAAGACATGGGTGCCAGTGCAAAGTACTCTTTGCAGAGGAGATGAATGCCTCATTTAACTGCCTCATGCAATAACTCAGTTCTCCCACCTCGTTTCTCTATTCCAAACACATACGGTGAAATTCTTATTCCTGGGTGGCATTGTGTGGTCTTCACTCAGAGGAATTTCATCACTTATGTATTCAGTTCTGAGGTTTAAGATTGCAGAACTAGGTGGTATTGAAGATGAGAAGTTACAGAAAGGCCAAATTTAACAATGTTTAAAGAGCTTTGAATGATAAAAATGAAATGAAAAGACAAAGGAGAAGTCTTGCCAGATTTCCATTAAACCATTAATTGTCACCACTTGGGAATCATGGTTCAAAATTTATAAATCCACCCAACTTCACTATCATCACAGCCTTATATCTCTATATTTACCACAAGAGTACCGTGAGGGACATTGTTAAATGCTTTGTTGAAAATTGCACAGTAACGGATAGACTAAAGCCCCAATTTGGGGGAGGAAATGTCAAAAATGCTCTGTGTTCTTTAAAAAACTCTATTTGCTTGACAAATATATGGTTCCGAATTTCTGTGTGTAGCTAAGAGTTGAGCATTTCAGGATCTTAAACCTGGATCCTCCTGGGGTCCCGTGGGCCAAGATGTAACTTGGCTGGAGACAAGTGTGAGGCTTGCTAGAAGCTCCTTACCCTGGGTTGGTGGTTAGGAAAGGAAACTGGTTGACCAGAGAAATGAATTCAACTCACGATTGGCTCCCTTAGACGGGAGTATCACATTCATCCTTTAAAGAAATGTGACAGATTTCAACAGGTCAAAAACCCAGGAAACCCAGGGTAGTGAATGAAGTGTGACCTCAGGCCGTGTTACGTCAGGAGGATGACAGCAGCCTGTTTGCAGGCAACTGACCCATTGATAATAAGACCCCAGCCAGTGACAGTGGGTACGGGGCCATACCTACCCCCTGGGGGGAAGGGACCAGAACCAGAGAGCTTATCTTCCATATAATGTTGGGATTGGGGAGGGTTCCAGTCACTGTGAGGACAGGAAGGCAGAGCCCAGACCCACTGACTGACCAACATGTGAAACCTACAAGAAGCCTGTGTCTTCTCGGGGGGAAGGCGGGTACTCAGAACTCATCACCGCGCACACTACATAAGGACCGCAACATAACAGGATTGCTCTCGGATTTCAGCAGTTAGTGGCTTTTGGGCTTTTAGGGAGCATATTCTGCCTTTACATCCCTTATCATTTTCTGAAATCATCGTGGGCATTTACTTGTTTCTTAATTGTCACCCCCCATCAGCCTCCCCCGGACTGTTGCATGAGAGCTGGGATCTTGTCTGTCTGCTACTTGGTTACACTCCCAGTGCTCAGAAGAGTTTCCAGCACATAGTAGGTGCTCGGTAAATATTTATTTTATGAATGAATAAATAACATATTACAGTATACTGTTAGTGCAGAGTGACATTCATTATTTGATTCTAAAATGTCTTCACCTGTTCACCAGTGAAATTCTGAATAAAGGTCATATCTGTAGAGTTAATGATTGAAACCTGAAATCATAGAAATTAGATAGGTTACATCATTTGGCATAGAATTGGAGCAATTTTTAAAAAGTTTAACTTAAATCATTTTAAAATTTTTGGGAGGAGTCATAAATGGTTAGCTGTATATGTAAAAAATAAAATAAAATAAAATAAGCCCAAAAGAACGATCTTTAAAAAATCCAACTGAACTTTTTGTTTATGGTGAAATCTGGGATCCTTTCAGACAAAATGCATGCTTACTAATCTGATGTAGAGAAATATGAATTCAGGAACACTGAGAGCACCTAATCTGATAGTCAGTTAATTGATCTAATCAAAAATTTAATCTAAGTTTCACTTCTGTGCATTTGCTGTTATGAGAAATTGATGACTATGGTTCTCTGCAAAAAAATGAAATTTTAAAGTATTATCCATGTAGCAAAAATATTCCTTTTAAATTCTATCCAGACAGGGCTTCCCTGGTGGCGCAGTGGTTGAGAGTCCGCCTGCCGATGCAGGGGACGCGGGTTCGTGCCCCGGTCCGCGAAGATCCCACATGCCGCGGAGCGGCTGGGCCCGTGAACCATGGCTGCTGGGCCTGCGCGTCCGGAGCCTGTGCTCCCCGGCGGGAGAGGCCACAACAGTGAGGGGCCCGCGTACAAAAAAAAAAAAAAAAAAATTCTATCCAGACAACCTAAAATCTATAGATATTATAAGTTTACCAGACTTAAACATTATTTAAAATATGTTTTTCCTTTCATAAGGTCGATTTATTTTCCTTTCCTATTTTTATGGTAACTAGTTGTAATGGGTTTGAATAGTATCCCTCCAAAACTCATGTCTATCCCGAACTTCAGAAGGTGACCTTTATTTGGAAATAGGGTCTCTGTAGATGAAATAAGTAAAGTTAAGGATCTTGAAATGAAATCATCCTGGATTTAGGGTGCGCCCTATGTCCAATGACTGGTGTCCTTATAAGAGGAGGAGAGGACACACATAGACACAAATGGAAGAAGGCCATATGGAGACCAGAGCAGAGATTCAGGTGAAGCTCCCACATGCCGGGGAAAGGCAGGGCCACCTGAAGTTGGCAGAGGCGGGAAGAATCCACCCCTACATGCATGGGAGGGATGTGACCATGCCGATCACACCTTGATTTCAGCCTTCTGGCCTCTTGAACTGAGACAGAATAAAGTTATGTTGTTATAAGCCACCCAGTTTGGGGTCATTTGTTATGACAGCCCTTGCAAACTAATACACTAGTGAAATAACAATTGACCTTATTATGTCCACCGTATGGGACATATTAAAATGCTGATCACATCAACAATGGGATCCTCTGCAACTATTCCCAGATTATGCACACGCATAGGGCTAGGCTAGCTTCATGGGCACGTGACCCGTGCAGTCAGTCCCAAAGGGTCCCACATGCAGACGAGCCCTCCCCACCCTTTGGATAGCCCAGCTGTCACTGTCCTGAAATTCTTAACCATTTTGAACAAGGGGCTAGGCATTTTCACTTTACACTGGGTCCCACAGACTATGGAGTTGATCCTGCACCCAGATCAGAAAAGAATCTAACCTCCCTGTTCGTAAGCAAACAAGCGTGGATCAGTAGTGCTCACTATTAAAGGGCATTTAAAAAGATTTGAAAACTGTATGCAGCAAAATGTTTCTTTGCGTATGTAGAGAATGTAGCGTGTAACGCCTTCTTAGTACTCACGCATCCAAAATTCTGTGCTCCTCTGGGAACCCCAGCAACCAATTCTGTGATGGAAATAGTCATTTACAAAGTGAGTGGCATAGTACACTGTAAAGCTATACAACAAATCAGCTAAAGAGGGTGCCTCTTAAATGAGTAACTGTCGTGGATCCTGTAGAGAGATGGAGGTTTGAAGCCACAGTTTCGCACTGGCTTTTGCTTCTGCTACAGACGAAAGAAAACAGAAGACCCAAAGTCGTACTTTGAGATTTACCTGTCTCCATCACATTCTCCATGTGTTTCTGCCTCCAGAACATAAGCCTGGCTTCTCAGATCTGTGTGTGATTTGTCCGTTAAACCTCGTACTCTGATTTCTCCAGGTTTCACTGTCTTTCGTACTAGTCTTTTGTACTAGTGTACAAAGTAACAGCTCCTGTCCCACTAATGTGTTCAAACAATTTCAGTTACCGAAGGAAAAGCCACATACCATAAATGATTGAGTCTTGCCCCCTGGAACAGAATTATAGGACAACCTGGCAGCCAAGGGTATGCGAGGAAGGGAAGCTTCAATAATAGAGGTAGAAAAAGCAACTCTGGTGAAAAGCGGGGAGCATATTCCAATGCACAGTGATATGGTTCTAGATTCAGGAAATAGTGGTTTCAGTCCTTGGGTCTGCCATAAACCCGGGATCAATCACTGAAACTGATTTTTTCCAGTCACCTACAATAGATGGGAGTTGGAACTGCCTGATTATCAAAGTTCTTTCCAGCTCTCATTTCTATAAATCTAAACTATCCTTTGATTCATTGGGGTCAACATTTTAGTTTAATTTAAAGAAAGGGGGCCTGGAAAAGAGTCCCCTTCCATTCAAATTTCCCTTCACCCAAACCTGGTCCTAAAGGTATAGCACAAATTCTAGCATTAATTCTATCTGATGTAATAAACTCTAGCAGAGTTGGACGCTCATGCTGTTGGAGCGTTAATCATCAGAGAAGATCCATTTGGGCCTAGATGTTGGACTTTTCAGTAGTAAATTTACTCTAATTCAATCAACATATAAATGTTCATTGCGAACATAGGATACAGCACGGAGCAAAGACAAAATTCCCTGCTCTCGTGGAGCTTACACTTGAGCTGGAAGGGGCAGTCAATTTGAAAAGTAGAGTCAAATGTCATGTTAGAAGGGGATGAGTATAGAGCAGAAAAACTAAGCAGTAAAATGGTACTGGGAGTGCTGGAATTGGGAGGCGGAAGGAATTATGATTTATTGGGGTGGTCAGGGAAGGTCTTGGCAAGAAGATGACATGTTATCAAAGCCTGAAGAAAGTGAAGGAGTAAATATTATGGAGATCTAGGAGAAGTATGTTCTAGTCAGAAGGAATAGCATGTGCAAAGGTCCTGAGGTAGAAGTGTGTCTGGAGTATTCAGAGAACAGCAGGGAGGGCAGGGTGGCTGGAGTGGTTGGAAGGAGTCAGGGGTAAAGGACTGGGAGCTGAGGTCAGAGTAAATAGGGGCCTCATGAACAGAGTCTTTTAGGTCATTGTGAAGACTTGGAGTTTAGACAGAATGAGTTGGGCAATCACTGGGAGCCAAGAAGTTACACCACGTGACTTCTCTTCCTCAAGGACCACGTTGGCTGCTGGATCTAGGGAAGACCACAGGAGGGCCAAGATGAAAGCAAAGAGGATCAGTTAGGAGGCTATTGCCACAGTGCTGATGGGCACTTGGGTCAGAGCGGAGGCTATGGAGGAGGTGAAAAGTAGGCAGATGCTGGCTGTCTTTTGAGTTTAGTTAGCAGGATTTGCTCATGGATTAGATATGGATGGGGTGTGAGAGAAAGAGCACAGTCCAAGGCTGTTGCAAGGTTTTTTGCTTGAGCAGCTCGGAGGATGGCATTGCCATTTACTGAGATGGAGCTGATGGAGGGTAGAGCATGTTTAAGTGGAAAGATCAGGAGTTCAGGTATAAGCTTATTAAGTTTGGAAGAGCCATTCAAATAGAGATGTTGAGTGTTGAGTAGATTGTAGACCTTACACCGCATTCCAGCTTCCTGGACACAGGTATGGACGTTTACTAGGGGCACCTAAAAACAGACCACAGTCAGGTAGAACAGAGCTGACTGATTTCGGGATCAGGCTTGCCAAACAGGAAAGACTAAGGGGATTATACCAAGTGAGATACCTGGCAACCACGGCTTCTCATTTCCCACAAACATTCAGAATTTGGTTTAAAAAAAAAAAAATCAGCCATCACACTAGTAACTTTGGGGCCTGCAGCCTCATAATGGCTATAACACAAAGGAGTTATTAAATGTAGGGCTGATTAAAAGTTTCAGAATTGTTTAAAAATCACAGTCCTAAAAGAGCTTTCTAGGTCACTGCACTTTTCCCCGTGTTTTATATTGGGCTGGCCAAAAAGTTCGTTCAAGTTTTCTGTAACATGGCATGGAAAAACGTGAATGAATGTTTTGGCCAATCCAACAGAGGGCTTCATTTCAACAATGTTTCTCACCTTGCTGAGAGTCCCCAGTAAATTCCCCAGCAGCAACTGAATATCCTGTTTTAAAGCAAGAAACAAGCGAATCACACGTTTGAAGCCTTTACAAATGATCTGTATCTAGAAATATGAAGGCACTACCATAGTAGTACCTTGTGCAGAAATGCCAACAAATCCTACTACATAGAAGTTTAGGGTTCTACAAAGAGAAAAATTAATCAAACCAGGATTTATGCTAAATCTTGGAAGCACACTAGATCTGCTTCTTCTGAGCCTGGCAACACCTTCGGATTCTGAGGCCCCTTTTAGAAGTAGGAATGCTTCATTGCCCACCTCGACGTGTGAATGGTGGCTGCTGCATTTAAGAGTTGCTGACTCATCATAATCAGACATACTTACTCTGAGAGGTATCTCTTGTGCTCAGGTTCTGCAATTTCTGATCACCTACAAGGCCTACTTCCTAATGCCTTTAATGATGATTTCCCACAAACTTCACTTGGCTCTAAAGTGAGACGAGGTGATAAAAGATAACTACAGTTTTTAAAAGTTCATCAAGGAATCAAAATGCCGATACGATACCAAAGGTGGCAAACGATAGTGATGAAATGGCATTGTGTGGTTTGCACGTAATAAATTTTGAGAACATTCTAGCAACTGGAAAGTCTCTTGCTCTTTTTAGAAACTGGAAACGGTCATCATCATGTTGCCCAGGTAGTACTGGGCATCCTCACTAATACATAGTATCTACGACTGGTAAAATATTTTATTTGCAGGAGATTGTCACGGAGCCTATAAAACAGCTATGAAACTATGGAGACTACATATAATGGCTGAATCAAAAGAAAAGAAAGTTAAGAGTCCACTCGAAGCTAGTAAGAGAAGAAAATTTGCAAAAGGTGCCAAATATTATAAGTGAGGAATAAAATTTGCTTCCACATTTAACATGCTTGTCTTTTGAGAAACCGCAAATGTCTTGAGCAATGCATCTCACCAAGGTAACTGTCATCGTAGGAAGCAGGAGCCACTTCTGTCTGCTTTTCTCCAGCCAATTTTCTCAGGATATCCTTGAATGAGTAGTTTGCAATGATATCTGCAATACTGGCAGTGATCACCTGACCTGTGTTCAAACAAATGAATAGATTAGCTGAATGAACATGAGAGGCGGGTCCTCTCCGCCACAGACGCAGGGTGTCTGAACAACACACACGCCCTTGAAAATGGTCATGATGTTGCCTGCATTTTCGACAGTGAATTTTCCTGCCTGGCTCTAGAACTGCAGGCTAAGTTTGCTGACAGCTGGTTAGAGCTTTCCATTCTGATAGAAGAACCAAAGATGAACTATGTAATTGTTTTCATACAACATTTATTTTTTTCTGTTGTTTAAATTAAGGTGTAGTTGGTTTATAATATTATGTTAGTTTCAGGCACACAGCATAGTGATTCAGTATTTTTATAGATTATACTCCATAACAGGATAGCCATGGATCCAAAAGATGGCCAGCAATGTTCCACTACAACTTTTATGCATTCCTATATTTATTATGGAAATCTAAGGAAAAAGTGTGATCTCATGCTCTTTGGGAGAAAACTGGAGGAATGCTTTCAAGAGACTAAAATTTAATATTAATTTTAAAGCCAAACTATTCCTTGGGAATTCACACATTCCCACAGTCCTTCTGTCTGAAGTTCCAAAAGAATAAAACTGCTAAATCAGGCCGTAAATATCTCCGAGTGACCTTGCCTGAAATGACTGTTCTTATATTAAGACAATCGTATTTACACATGAGTTTCTGAACAACGTCTGTAGAATTTGCCAGTTTTCTCTGGGTTAAAGCTAAATATCCCCTTCCCTGCTCCCACAGACACGCTGCCTTTGCTTATTTCCTTTAGTTCTTCTATAAATATTATAATCTTAAGACTGACTGAGTAAAATTTTAAATTATCTATCTCAGACAAATGCTCTCTATCCCCTTGACATGGCTAATTGTCAGCATATCATCTATATCAGGCAATTTTTTTTCAACGTAAGGAAAGAATTATGTGAAATTAATCAAGTGCATTAGAACAAAATCTTTTTAAACACATCACTTTTATTTTATACCCATCCTCTGCATAAAATATATTGTTTTCCAGTTTGCAAAATAATGTTTAAAGACTGAAAGGTTAATTATTTGATGTTCATAGTTGTATATGTATGAATTAAGCTTAACAGTAATTTCATGTAAAATTTTATCATAAATCCATCTCGCCTGTATCTTTCCCATTGGCCTTTTAAACATGATCAGGTCTCCTCCATTAAAAAAAAAAAAAACCCAAAAAACTTCACTCAACTATTCATCTCTCTCATGTTCTTTTCTATCCTTATTCTAAACTTTACAGCCAAAATTAAGTCTGTATTCTCTGTAATCTCTCTTTAGGCATCCCATTCACATCCACGGCTTTGGTTATCACCACTATGCTAGTTTTTATTTTAGCCTAGATATCCTCTCTGAGTTTAAGCCCGTACATCTAAATCCTTATGTGAAAAGTCTTGGACATCTCAAACATGTTCATACTCAACATAACCAAAAGTAAACTCATCATCTTCCTTCCCTAATCCACTCCAAACCCGTTCTCTTCCAGGCTTTCTCCATTTCAGGGACTGGGACCCACCTAAAACCATTCAGTTACAAAAGTCAGAAACATATCCTTGGCATCCTCCCTATTCACCCACATACATCCAAACCATCACCCAAGCTGTTTATTCCGCCTCTGAAGTATCTCGCAAATTCCACCCCTTTCTCAGTCTGTACTGTGACCACTCTGAGAAGCCAACATCTTCATCTGAACCTTACAGCTGGTTTACCTTATAGACTTAAAACTAGCTTATAACCTTAGAACTCGTTTGCTGATACTGCACTTTGGCCAACTCCCGATCCATTTTCCACACTGAAGCCAGCGTGATCTCTGTGTAACACACACCCGACCATAGCATCCCATGCTTCAAATTCTCCAGTGGTTTCCCATTATTCTCAGAACAAACAACACATTCTTATTCTACCTCAGGCAATCCATTTAAACTCCAACCATCCCCCGGGGATTTCTCATTGTTTTGGAGATAAAGACAAAACTGCTTACCTGGGGCTGCAAGCCCTGCAGGGAGGGTGGGACCCCTGCATCCCACTCAGCAGCTCTTAACTCTAGTCCCCTGATTTCCCTCCATTCTCAGCTCGCTGGGCTCCTTTATGCCCTAGAACATTTTCACACAACCCTTCCTCTCTGCGCCTGGTTACCTCCTACTCGGGGTTCAGGGCTCAGTTCAGGGTTGCTGCTTCCAAATTCGTTGACCTTAAGGTTGATGCCGGCTTATGTAACACCTTTTTTAAGAATTAGAGGAAGTCATCCCCCCTGGGCAGATGCCATCATGCACCTGGGTTCAGGGCTCCCTAAGCAGAGCCCAGGTTGTAATTTCATCTGGTCAGCCAGTGTTCAGAGGACAAAACATACCTGCATGGGGCCACCCTGGAGAAGCCTCCTATGCTCTCATGGCCCCGTCTTGACATACCTTCCTAGTGAGTATCATGCCTCGAGTTTCTTAAGTACTCGTGTGAGTATTCGATTAATGCCTGCATCTTTCCCCAGATGCTAACCTCTGCGGATTACTCATTATTGTACCCTCAGCATCTAGCACAAAGCCGGGCATGGTCTCAATAAGCATTTGATGAGTGAAGGAATTAAGTTGCAACAGTATTTTAAAATATCATTTATATCACAAAGTACAAACTGAAATGATGCTTCCTTCATTGGAGAAACTACCAATATGGAGATAAATTAACATAATAAAAAGTCAACACTTGATGTTACTTCTGTTTCATCTCCCTGTTGGAAACAACCCGTGGGCATTTCTTCTCTGCTAACAGGACCTACCTTGCCAATAAAAACTGCCGGGGCCTCCAACTATCAGGTCTCCGTTCTACAAAACAGAAACGGCAACAACAATTGGAAAAGAAAAACAGTTTCTTTTTTTTTAAGGGTGAGAAATCATTGTTCATAAGCATTGCTCTAACAATTATACATAAAAAGTAATTTTTAAAAGAGGCCCTTACATCTGAGTCATGCAGGTCATTTTCTTTCCTTTTATTCCTTTCAATTATTTAGTGTGTTGTATCAAATAATTTTAATTAGATTCAATTAGGTAAGTAAAATTCTCTCCCCTGAGAATATATAAATTCAGTTTTTTGGCACTGCCTCAGGTAAGCAAAATATGTACATCTTCCATGCTGTGCAATTTAGTAGACACGGTCTTTTGAACCTTAGCAATAAAAAGAAAATGTGATTTCTGTTTATTTTAAGGCCACAGTAATGCCTGTTTTTTTTTTTTTCTATACATCTGCAAACACACCCCTTCCCAGGAGAGGGAGTGACAACTCCAGACTAGAAAATAAAAACTTTCCTTTCAACTTAGAGCCCCACCTTCCTTATCCTGCATCCTTAACTTTTAGTGGGGGGTGAGGGGGGGGGAGAAAAAGTAAAATTTCAGACACTGATGAAATTTACAGTATTTGCAAAACCATGGAAGCTTTGCCGCCCACATTCTTATTAAATATCTGTTTTTAATTTGTGAAAGGATAACGTGAAATTAACATTAACACTAATGTGAACTCTAATCAGTCAATTACACCTGAGAAAAACACAGATTCTTGTGATCTTTTTAGAAGCACATTTCTTTACTGAGTTTTTGAGATTTTCATTTAAAAACGAAGCAAGGGGCTTCCCTGGTGGCGCAGTGGTTGAGAGTCCGCCTGCCGATGCAGGGGACACGGGTTCGTGCCCCGGTCCGGGAAGATCCCACATGCCGCGGAGCGGCTGGGCCCGTGAGCCATGGCCACTGAGCCTGCGCGTCCAGAGCCTGTGCTCCGCAACGGGAGAGGCCACAACAGGGAGAGGCCCGCGTACCGCAAAAAAGGAAGAAAAAGCAAAAATGAAGCAAGACTGTTGCTTTTCAGCCTGTGTATTTCTTTTTTTTTTTCTCATATAACCATTTTTAATACATAACAAGCAAAGGAAGCAGAGGAGATTATCAAAGGGCATTAAACACTTCTCTAAATGCATTACAGAATGTTTTTCAAATCCAGTTCCTTAAACAACTCTCTTCTCTGTGTAGCAAGCAGGTTTCACTGTTTTAACCATTATTCCATGTGTCTTTATTTTTTATTTTATTTTATTTTTTTAACATCTTTATTGGAGTATAATTGCTTTACAATGGTGTGTTAGTTCCTGCTTTATAACAAAGTGAATCAGTTATACATATACATATGTTCCCATATCTCTCCCCTCTTGGATCTCCCTCCCTCCCACCCTCCCTGTCCCACCCCTCTAGGTGGTCACAAAGCCCCAAGCTGATCTCCCTGTGCTATGCGGCTGCTTCCCACTAGCTATCTGTTTTACTTTTGGTAGTGTATATATGTCCATGCCTCTCTCTCGCTTTGTCCCAGCTTACCCTTCCCCCTCCCCGTATCCTCAAGTCCATTCTCTAGTAGGTATGCATCTTTATTCCCATCTTGCCCCTAGGTTCTTCATGATTTCTTTACTATTTAATAAATTGCCGTATGTATAGATTACTTTATTAAAAATAAAGAGCAAACAAAAAAATTTAAAGTTGCCAAAACAGGCCAGGTATATACCTAAAGGTTCTTTTGTTGATGGTGGTTATTGGGGGTGGAAGTGGGAATGAGAGGCAGGGGGTAAAAAAAAATCAAGCAGATAAAATAAATTTTAGAAGCTATAAGATCAAAAGAATTTACCTTATAAAAGTCCAGACTAAATCCTGCTTGGCAGTAACCCTGACCTTCAGGATCAGCATTGCCTGGAATGATCAAAAGATACAAATGTTATAACATCATTATCCAGTTTTAATAACCAGTTCAGGATACACTGTTGTTTTATCTATAGACTTCTAAATTTAAAATGATCAATATGTGTTCTATATTTATTTTTAAAATTTATTCCAAGTAATTTCTTAAATACATTGCAATCTGTTTTCTTGTCCCAAATGGCACTGTGATTCTACAGTAAGAGCAATAGGAATAACGTTCCTTGGACTTACGATACTGGGTTTTATAACTCATGTTTATTTGAAGAAATAAAACCTCCATCTCCCAACTATGTTCCAAGTTCCCCAACTGGCAATAATGTGTTTCTGCGGTGCCCACGTGTTCTGAGTAAAGCAATGCCTTGAGAAAGAGAGAGCTAAATTTAGTCACCTGGGTGGACACTTTCTGCTGGGGTCACCGATAAGAGTTTCAATTTCCTCATCTCTCACCAGAAATTAACTTCAAATTCTTCTATTATCATTACGTAAATTAGGACCTGGCATTTCTGATCACATTGCATCTCACAGGGACTCTAGTGTTCACAAAAGAGAAAACTCTCTAGAAATGGCTTATTTTATACTCTGCAATGTAATTCACTAGCTGAATGTCCAATAGGACTTTTTTATAATACAGTTTTGTTTTTTTTTTTTGCGGTACACGGGCCTCTCACTGTTGTGGCCTCTCCCGTTGCGGAGCACAGGCTCCAGACGTGCAGGCTCAGTGGCCATGGCTCACGGGCCCAGCCGCTCCGCGGCATGTGGGATCTTCCCGGACCGGGGCACGAACCCGCGTCCCCTGCATTGGCAGGTGGACTCCCAACCACTGCGCCACCAGGGAAGCCCTGTAATACAGTTTTTTAAACCATAGGCAGGTCAACCTGTGGATTCCCAGGATATTAGGATCCTGGGACATTAGGATGAGGAATGTACTACTTGTCACTTGTACTTTAAAAGAGTATCACTCCTAAAGTGCTTAAATTAAAACCAAAATATAGTTCAGTAGAGGGAATCTCAGTCATTATACAGTTAGATGCAAACATGCAAATAATTACTCCTTTCTTATCAAGGATACTCCTGAATGGAAACTAAAATAAGAGGGCAGGAAAGGAAAAGCACATCATCCCAGGAAAAATTCATAGGCTGGACACGTGCCTGTTCCAGAAGCTTTTTGAAATGGATCAGGCCTTTCCAGCTTTTCCTAGAATGCCTTCTGTTTTTTCTTTTCTTTGGCTAGTACTTAGCTAATTTTAGCACTGTCATCAGCCATTCTTTCCAGATGTTCCCTTTATATTTTAAAATACTTTTCTACTTCATATACTGTATTTTTTTTGATGATCTGTTTTTAATTCAAATGTCGATGCTTTGTGTGTGTTTTTTTTAAGCTAAGTTTTTTTTTTTACAGCTTTACTGAGGTATACTTAATATACCAAAAAAATGCACATCTTACTGTGTACGTTTTGATGAGTTTAGACCTATGCCTCATACCATGATACCACCACCACGATCATGGGAATAAACATATTCATCACCTCCAAAAGATTTCTTGTGTTCCCCACCCTCAATCAAATTTGCTTTTTTGTTTGTTTTTTTGTGGTGAAAACACTTAACATGAGATCTACCCTCTTAACAAATGTTTAGTGCACAGTACCTTATAATATATTTTATTTTGTAACTATATTTTGTGGTTTATAATTATGAATGCTACAAAGTTCCTTAAAGTTTCAAATGTCCAGGTACCATTTTTCTAGAAGTTCATGCCTGTAAATAGCTGTATGCAACAAGAAATATATATGAACACAAAATATATGATTATGTGAACATAGATGTGTTCACTGTATTTAAGAAATGTATTTTAATGCATAAATCTTTTTTATAAATCCTTTTGAAAATCGACTCTGACTTTTTCAATATTGTAAATTATTCAGAAAGGAAGAAACAGGACCATTCTTTGAAATCATTTTGCTGCAAAACAGGAGACTGAAAAAATTCAGAGAAAACAGTAATTTTTCATAAAATTCGTCGAGAAAGCAACCAACTTCAAATGTTGAAGTGGTGCTTATGATAGAAATGGGAGGTTATTTCCTTTGCAAAGTAAGTTTTTCTCTTACAATTATAGTTTATGAGAACTGAAGGAATCTTTCTTCCTAGAACTTCAGGGCATCTGTGAACTTTGCAATTATGCCCTGTAGAGTAAACTCAGGAATCCAGGGAATCACGCTATCATGTGTTGGCTTCCCAAGGAGAATGGAAAGGTGTGTGTAAACCATTGCCATCTAAATTATGAATGACCGTAAGAGCTACAGGCATGTCATGAATATGAATGAGCAGACTACCACCCAAATTGCTCAAAGTGTCAGTGAAGGGGCTTTGCGGTGTGACATGAACATGAGAGGCTTCTTGAAATTCTCTTTTGAAAGTAATATCCCTGTTCTGTGATATTGACCATACGCTCATGAACAAGGTGGCTTTGTGTTTATGAACTGTGAACTCCTTAGGGAACACAGGAAGCCGGCTCCTTGGGTGCATTTGAGAAGGAAGTACTTCCAGTAAGAGAGAGACCAGGAGGATGTGACACTGGAGTTGTGTACTAGACTGAACAGAATTCCTGGCCATTTGTTTGGCTATTCTGCAGCTCGACATAAACTTCACCTTTACCTGTGTCAAGCTATTCTTTTATTTAGGAAAGTAAACGCTAAATAAATTCGCAACATAATATACCCGTGTAACTCAAAATGAGAGCATACTATACTTTAAAGTTTTAGATAATGGTTCAAACTCACCCTGCAACTCTTATCCACAAGTCTAGATGGCTTATGCTGTATTTTAATCTGAGCTCTCCCATCACATGGGCAGTGAGATAAAAAGGCAGAACAAGAAGCAGTGACATGGTTTCTAAACAATCATCCTTGATGTTAGCTGGAAGAGGATATATCATCAAGGTAAGAGGCATGTGAAGGACGGGCTCCTCATTTCAGCTACAGTAGTTTACTGCTGTGGGGAGGTACCTCTAGCAAATCATAAGAAATGTGATATGGATAGGTGTAAAAATTGATGAAACAAGTTCAGTTTTGAATCTCTGTTCTACCATAAATTTTATGAATAAATTCAGGATTTATTTATTGCTCTACCTGACTTTTTTTTTTGCCATGATACATGGCTTGCGGGATCTCAGTTCCCCAACCAGGGATCGAACCCGTGCCCCCTGCAGTGGAAGCGTAGAGCCCTAACTACTGGACTGCCAGGGAATTCCCTGACCTTTATCTTTAGCATAATAATAAGGACCTCTTACAGAACTCAGCGGCACGACCTTGAGTGGAACACGACACAGAATATCCCTCTTAATGGATGATGCCATGCTTGGGAAGCTCCTGCTTTCCTGCTCCAATAACTGCTAAGAGAAGCCCTTCCCGTCGTCCTGTCTGAAACAGCTCCTCTCCCCACGCAGGCACGTCGCTCCCTACTCTTTTGCCTTGCTATGTTTTTCTTTGTAGTACTTTTCACTCCCTGCCATTATATTAGAAACTTATTTATTATTTAAACAAATTTTGTTGTTGAGATGTAATTGACATATTAGTCCAAGGTGTACAACACGATTTATGTATATACTGTGAAATAATTACTACAGTAAATGTAGTTAACATCTGTCACCACACATCGTTACAATCTTTTTTTCTTTTGGCTATGTTGGGTCTTCATTGCTACGCGCAGGCTTTGTCTAGTTGTGGCGAGCGGGGGCTATTCTTTGTTGTGGTGCGTGGGCTTCTCATTGCGGTGGCTTCTCTTGTGGCAGAGCACCGGCTCTAGGTGCACGGGCTTCACTAGTTGTGGTTCACGGGCTCTAGAGCGCAGGCTCAGTAGTTGTGGCACGTGGGCTCAGTAGTTGTGGCTTGCGTGTTCTAGGGTGCAGGCTCAGTAGTTGTGGCGCACGGGCTTTGTTGGTCTGCGACATGTGGGATCTTCCCGGACCAGGGCTCGAACCCGTGTCTCCTGCATTGGCAGGCGGATTCTTATCCACTGCGCCACCACGGAAGCCCCGTTACAATCTTTTTAAAGCTCTTAAGATCTACTCTCACAGCAACGTTCAACTATACAATATTGTATTACTAACTAGAGTCACCATGCTGTACATTACATCCCCAGGATTTATCTTATAACTGGAAGTGTGTACGTTTTGACCACCTTCACCCGTTTAACCCACACCCACACACCCCACCACTGGCAACCACCAATCTGTACTCTTTTTCTGTGAGTTTGTGTGAGTTTGTTTTTTTTTAAGATTTTGCATATAAGTGAGATCATACAGAGTATTTTTCTTTGTGTGACTTACTCCATTTAGCATAATACCCTAAGATCCATCCATGTTGTCATAAATGGCAAGACTTCATTCTTTTTTATGGCTAAATAATATTCCATTTTGTATATATCCATATCTCTATCTAGTCCATATTTCCTTTATCCACTTATCCATTGATGGATCCTTTGGTTTTTCCATGACTTGGTTATTGTAAATTGTGCTGCAATGAACATGGGGGTGCCGATATCTTTTCAAGATAGTGATTTCAGTTCTTTTAGATAAATACCCAGAAGTGGAATTGCTGGATCTGAACTTATATATTTACGCATATGTTGTCTCTCTCCCGCCCTAGAATATGCTTATTGAAGACAGGGGTTTGCTTTTTCTTGTCCTGTGCTTTATTCCCTAAACATAGAATAATTAGTCCTCAGTGTGTTCAAAAAACACGTGTCGAATGAATGCATAACTGAGTCTTATTACCTATAAGGAACACCTCTTTTATTTATTTATATGAGTTTATTTATTTATTTATTTTTTGGCTGTGTTGGGTCCTTGTTGCTGTGCATGTGCTTTCTCTAGTTGCAACGAGCAGGGACTACTCTTCGTTGCAGTGCACGGGCTTCTCGTTGTGGTGGCTTCTCTTGTTGCAGAGCACAGGCTCTAGGTGCACGGGCTTCAGTAGTTGCGGCATGCAGGCTCAGTAGTTGTGGCTTGCAGGCTTTAGAGCGCAGGCTCAGTAGTTGTGGCGCACGGGCTTAGTTGCTCCGCAGCATGTGGGATCTTCCCAGATCAGGGCTCAAACCCCTGTCCCCTGCACTGGCAGGTGGATTCTTAACCACTGCACCTCCAGGAAAAGTCCAGGAACACCTCTTTTAAAGCCATTTAAGGGACTTCCCTGGTGGTGCAGTGCTTAAGAATCCACCTGCCAGTGCAGGGGACACAGGTTTGATCTGTGAGAACACTGAGAACACAGGCTAGGTGGAGAACTCATATCCACTGTGCTCTTAGATCCAATCATGCTAATTAACACCATTCCTACAGTTAACAAGCGGACAGTTAGCATTTTTCAAATGCAGTGTGAATTTTGAGTAGAGATGGAGAGTTTAAGGCCTAAAATAAGGAACCAATCAATTTGACTGCAGAATATCTAAAAACAGAAAATTTCTAAAACACGGAAGACGATCAGCAGAATTCCGTGTCTTGGTCCTCACATTACAGTTAGGCATCCTGTAAGACCGTCCATCATCTTTACCCCCACTGCTTTTTCCTTACCAATGGTGTTCTGGGGTTACCTGCACTGTCTATAGCAGAAAAGCTCGAGCTAAATTTCAGTTCCAAGAATAAAAATAACTTACTGTTCCGACAAGGAGAGTACTCAGCATACGCACTGAAATTCTGAATCGCTACATAGCAAGTGCCAACTGGGTCCTTCTCTGGCGTCGGTTTAAGAGTTCTCCAGTGATATAGCGGAGCACAGGCCTGGGAAACATCAAAGACAATAAAATTCTTTTTGATGCAGATTCCTCATACAGTGCTTTGATTTGACTTGTTGATGAATGGACCTAAATTTGTAACAAACAATGCTAAATTATTAAGTGACTTAATTGGCCTCCAGTATGCTAATGAGTACCTCGGTAGTCAGAGTTAATTAAACTTGCAAAGCCAATATTTCAACATTAATGCATCGTAGAATTGGGACAAATTAAGCATATACAAAGGAATGAGATTTTTCCCCCACAGGATTTTAAATCAAATCAAAGTAGCCTAGCAAAAGTAAATATTTACTAAAGGCAAAGAACTCATATTTTCTTTTTTTTTTAATTGGACTTACATAAAAGCAAATGAACATTTAAACAGCGAATGAATCAGTGTGATGTCTTAGAAAGAGAACTAGTTCCTTTCTTGGTTTAATTGTTGCTTAAAGAAAAACTACTTTCAAATCAAAGGATGCAGACAAGTTTGTCAACCTGTTTTGTGGATTTCCTCTGGTTTATCACTGAGGGTGTACCTGACGATTTTTTTAAAACAATGACTTACATTTGGACTGCTGCCCCCTTATCACAGTGGGTTTATTTTTCATTTGATAGTTTTTATTCATGACAAGACAAAAATTAATTTAAACAATGGTAAAAAAACATGATTCTTGGATCATGAAATATAAAAGAGGATATATGAAATCCTCTTTAAGTAAGTTAAATAATTAATTGTGCTAGGAACGAGACAGGCAATAAACATAAACAGGTAGAAAACACAGGCACCTTTCTGACTTCTGTTTTGCTAGCTCAAATCCTACGTAACTGTGTTTTACCTGAATATTCAACCACTCATTTCTAAGGATGCAGAATTAGAGACTTCTAGAATATGGAACCACTAGCCTCTCTCCTAATTTGATGACATCACACTTAAAACAATGCCAGAAAAAGAGGAGGCAGATCCTGATTTTAGTCTTTTCATGATTCCAAACATGTCCTTGGTAATCAGTCCAATGTGTAACGACTTCTAGATAATTTTACTAAGTAGCACCCTGCTTACTTGAGAATATAAGTTATCTTTACTAAAATAACTTAAGTTTTTTTGGGTTTTTTTCTCTCTCTGTATTGTGAGGTCTTAGCCAATACTGAAAAGCTCTCTAACACATCTAAGTCCCCTTAACTTCGGGCGCTATGTGGTTAAGACATTTAACATAAGGTGGAATGGTGAAAAGTAGGAGTTTGGAAGGGAAAGCATTACCTATGTGGTTCAGTATAAGCCAACTCGCATCACCTTCCATATCACCATAGAACACTTTAATGCCATGAAAATTCTTTCCAGTGCTTGTCTGCTATCAGCCCTAAAAAAGTATCTTTTTTATACCTGCTCAGTTTCACACTGATGTGAAACACGATGATGTGATAATATTCAGGCTTTGACCCAAACACACATGATACCTGGATATTCAAAATCGATACTTCTGTTCACAGCAATTTGAAGTTCTAAGAATTGTCACACAGCGTAGAATTTAATTCTTTATGCTGCTAAGTTTCAGTGCTCAAGGAAAAAACTAACTTGAAAGGTACTTTATATTATCCTATTTCCTACCGCATAATTCTGAAAGTGCAAAGCATGCCCTCAAGTTAAGCCTATTTATTATGAACATGGTGTGTTATTTTACGTTCAGTAATTCTGAAGATTTCTACAAATATTGAATAAATGCACAATAATATAAGTTTTCAAGACTTAATCAAAATCAATGTAGTACCAAAAGATTTTTTAACCCCAAATAGTTATTAGATGGAATTAGCTTTTCAATAGCTATTCACATACATTATAAATCACTAAAGGATTAAAAAGTTTTTACCAATCCTGGAATGTGAGAACTATATTAATGCAAATACAGTTCTACAGAGAGCCTATTGTAAATTCTGGATTTGTCACTAAAGAGGCCTATCTATGTTTTATATATTAGTTGTTTTATGTCAAAATTTCTGTGGGGCGTTAACCACAGACCAAGTAAAACAAGGCATTTCCTTTAGATACTTATTTTTATTAAATCATAATTCAAACACCTTTAAACAAATCCCAAAAGCAAAAGTTATTGCTTTATTTTGTAAGGAAATTAGAGCCAATAGTAAAAAAAAAAAAAAAAAATCCCCCAATAACAAAAAAGTTTCCAGATCAACTTATACAGTTATTTATTTCTCAGTAAACCAGACATGTGTTATCACTCAGAGCTACAGAGAAGAGAATCACAAAGTCATAGCATTTTAAAGCCAAAAGATCTCTATCTGTGAGTGAGAAAGTTTTACTTTAAAAAGTATCAGTGTACTCAGAGAACCATGTAATTGGTAGTTATATTTTTAAAGAAAACGTTCCGATAGTTGTAAGGAGGATCAATGACATCACAGTAGATTAACTTTTAAAGAATCCTAACGGTAGTACTCCTGTTTCTCTGGTCAAACTTTAGTCAGCCCTTTAAATCAATCTTAAGCAATGAAATATTTACCTTTTTAGGATTTAGCTTTTATTTTTCTATCTTCCTTATTTGTTTTTGAAATATTTGAAAAGATCTAACCAATTTTCTGGAAAACCAGCTTTACTTCCTGTAACTTTAAGGACTAAAATAGATTCTTTAATTTGAAGCACTCAGTTTTTTTGGGAATGCTGATAGCTCATCTTTGAAAATCCGATGTATTCTTCCACGAAGGGATTTGGGTAGACAGGAGTTGTGAAACATTGCAGTGTACATGTTATTGCAAAGCAGCCCCGCAGCACGCAGCTGATACTCACCACCACTTTCCCCTTATGAGCTTTCACTGTCGCTCCAAACCACTGATTCGATTTAAACTCTATAGGTTCCTTGGTTCCATTTACTCTGATCTTTCTGTTGTCTGACAGGGAGAACATGGGGTTGTTAATAATTTGTAAAACGTGGCAGCCAGCTAAAATATGTGATAATAAATTTACCCATTAAAAACATTTTTTAAAATGTCATACACATGGGGGGTTCTTTTTGACTAAGTCTAAGCTAGACTTTTCACTTAGAAATATACCAATCAAATGAAAATACATACTTGGCTCATGACATTTCACCACTTAACTTTAAAAAAGCATTTTTTTTTTTTTTGCAGTACGCGGGCCTCTCACTGTTGTGGCCTCTGCCGTTGCGGAGCACAGGCTCCGGACACGCAGGCTCAGCGGCCATGGCTCTCGGGCCCAGCCGCTCCGTGGCATGTGGGATCTTCCCGGACCGGGGCACAAACCCGTGTCCCCTGCATCGGCAGGTGGACTCCCAACCACTGCGCCACCAGGGAAGCCCTAAAAAAGCATCTTTTTTAATGACTTACATTTTCATGGATAACTACTGTAAACTTGATGTAGACTCTGACAGTCTTTAATCTACACTTTTGTCATTGATTTGCCAGATGGAAGACCAAACATTTATAACTGCTCTAAGGAATTCCAAATCTTCTCTGATAGTGAAACTACTTGGAACCTCCATGCTCCAGGAAGCATAGCTTTCTCAGCATGGTTTAGCAGGAGTCTGCTTGAAGGACTCAAGTTCCTAGTTTTTAACTGGGTAACATGTGTCCACGCAGTCACAGAAAATAACACCTCAACACGGTTTTATCCACACTTTGCAGATGTCAGCATGAGGGGGACCATCTGGGTAGAAATTCAACCCAATTACGACACACTTCAGGTCTTAATAAAAAGCAGATATCTTTTCTTTCACTCCTGATTCCCAATCGACATATTTCCCATGTGGTTCTAACCGCATGGTTCTAACTGAACTTCATCAGTAACAGCTAATGAATTTCAAAAGACATTTGTACCAGGGCAACTTATTTCTATGTGTTCTCTTTGGTATGCATTTTGTTTTTCCTCCTTGACTCTATAATAAATGCATTACAAATGAACTTTTAACTTCTATTAAGGGAGGCCAAAATATACACGCAATTAATATTCACTTGAGTTTACATGTGATTACAGACTTTTCAAGAAAGAATAAATTATATATACTTAGGTCTTAACCTAAAATTTATGCTTTGATATGTTAGTAGAAAATTACAGATTTCCTTCTTTAAAATCTTATGCTTTTGATGTTTCTGGACTTTTAAAAAAGAAAAAACAAGTTCTGGAAATCCTCACCCAAAATGCACACAACTGGCAAAGAACTGGAGCATCTTACAGATTAGAGCATAAAAATGAAAATATAAACATTTCTGTTTGCATCTAGGCAAGAAGATGGTAGACCTCAGAGAGAAAGGATCTTGTCACCATGCGCTGGGTGATCTTGGGCAATTCATTTAATCTTCTGCAGTTTTAACTTCTTCTCTAAAATTAGGCTGAAAATACCTCCCCCTTTCCTCTTTCACAGGTGATCAACGTCATAAAGATCACATAGGCAATGTGGTAGTGCTTTATAAGCTGAGAACATACTACAGAATCTTGCAGCAATACAACCCTTTAAAAATATCTCTTAATTAGAAACCTGGAAACTCAACCTAAGTACAAGAATTAGAAGGGACCTCACAGACACACAAGTCAGTGTTCCAAATTGGCCGCCTTCTGCTAGAGAAAATGATGTGACTCTACCTTTGTGGCGCCTAAGGCATCTTTTCTGCTATTATAAGGTTGAACTGTGTGATAACTTGATTGAAAGTGTAAGTTGTGGGTTATTTTCCAGCAACAAATTTCTCTGAGACCAAGAATACAAATGAACGGACATCACTAATTCCATCCCTAATCCAAGGATTACAATAGAGAATAATCCCACTGTCCCAAGTCTCTCTTTCCTGAAATGAGTTGTGATCTAGGTGTATCCTCCTTACCTTGACCTTTGAGGTGGACAAGTCATATTTTTTTTTTTTGGACACACCACATGGCTTGCGGGGTCTTCGTTCCCCAATCAGGGATCGAACCCATGACCCTGCAGTGGAAGCACAGCGTCCTAACCACTAGACCACCAAGGAATTCCCAAGTCACCTTTTAAAATTTCTGTTTTATTGGGCTTCCCTGGTGGCACAGTGGTTGAGAGTCCGCCTGCCACTGTAGGGGAGGCAGGTTCGTGCCCCGGTCCGGGAAGATCCCATATGCCACGGAGCGGCTGGGCCCGTGAGCCATGGCTGCACAGCCTGCGCTTCCAGAGCCTGTGCTCCGCAACGGGAAAGGCCACAGCAGTGAGAGGCCTGCGTACCGAAAAACAAACGAACAAACAAACAAAAATTCTGTTTTATTATTTTTATAAATTCACTGATGTAAATCTAATATTACAATGTCATAAAATTCAAATGAGTAACATATATTTGGGTTGATTGTGAAAGTGACCTTTCCCTAATTTCTCACCTTCCTTTTCTGAACAAGATTCTTTCATGCCAAACAACCCAACACAGGGCTTAGTACTATGCACACTGGTGCTCGATGAACCTTTGATGCACAGGGGATGTTTTTGATTTGATTTGACCTGATCTTTCCTGAAAACAACCTCCTGTAAAAACTCAGCACAATTTCTGTCCTTCTAAGCTCTCCTTGGTATGGCAAAGGGCTGAGAAGCTGGAACCTACATTTTCCAGACCCTCTTACAAATAGGATTCTGGTTGAATGAGAGGCTCATGGAGAGATCTGGAAAGAGGAGAAGATGGATAAGCCATTAATTTCTGGCAGCAATTATAAGCATGTATGGGGGCATCAGTAGCTGCAGGTGGGATGTTCTTCCTGCAGCTCTCAAGTATCCTTTGACAGTCATGCCTTTTTGGTGCTTCAGGCCACTGAGATCAAGTCCTGAACTTCCAGATTTCTTGATCTGCAGGCAGTGACCTTCCTAACTTTCACATACCCAGTCTTTCCAATCATCATATAAACCTCTCAGTCCTAATTATAATACTCAAAGTGGTTTCTGTTTCCTGACCAAACTCCCGTGATATGGAGCAATGCATTTAGGATAGGACCACACGTCTTCTGGAACAGAAGGAAGGCACTGTGCATTGTCAAGCCCAGAGAATTCTTGGAAGGGCCAGTGGTTCTGGGAGATGGTGGAGACCATTAGTTACTAAAGCAATTCTCTCCTTGGCATATCCCAAACTATGCCAAAAGCTAGGAAGAAGTTTTATAGTGACTGCATGTGATGTAAAGCTTCCCAAGTGCCGAAAGACTATTAACAAAGTTAATAACTATAATCCAGGTGAATTTTTTTCAAGGGAAGAATCAGTATATTTAATACGTAAAAGAGTTCCCAAAGCAATGAGAAAAAGACTAAAATTCAATAGAAAAAGTTCTAAGGACCTAAACAGGCGTTGCAGGGAAGAAGAAATCAACTATCTCATAAATTCATGCAGAGATCCTGAACCTCAAATTAAAACCATAATGACTTAAGACTTGTCACCTAACAGTTTGGCAAAAAATATTAATAATCTCTGTTTTCAAGATAATAGCTCAATGCAGCATTTTGGAAGGGCGATTTACAACATATATCAAATTTTTAAATGTACATTTTTTTGAACAAGGAATTCAACTTCTAGGATTTTGTTCACTAGAAATAATTACACAAATGCTTTAAGATGCAGTGTGAAGATATTTGCTGTCCTGGATGTGATAGCAAAACTGAAACATCTTAAATGTTCATAAATAAGGGATTTGAGAAGAAATTCCTGTTATCTGTAAAATAGAGTACTATTCAACTATTAAAACATATATTGGGAGTTTGGGGTTGACATGTATACACTGCTGTCTTTGAAAGAAATAATCAACAGGGACCTACTGTATAGCACAGGGAACTCTGGTCAATATTCTGTAAAAACCTAAATGGGGAAAGAATTTGAAAAAGAATAGGTACATGTACATGTAGAACTGAATCACTGTGCTATACACCTGAAACTAACACAACATTGTAAATCAGCTATACTCCAATATAAAATAAAAGTTAAAATACATACGACAGACTTAGATGCATTGATATAGAATACTGTCTACAAAATATATTTTTCTGTTTTACCGTTTCTGAGACTTTAAGAAAAAGTATAGAAAGGTACGAGGACTTCATATAACAAACACTCGTATTCCCACCAGGCAGAACTGACAACTGTTAAGTTTTTTCACATTTGCGAACATCACAGTACCCTTCGACATCTATCTCTCCAGTTCCATCCCCTCCTCATCCATAGGTGGTCACCATCATGAATGTGATGTGTATACTCCCGGCCATTTAAAAAATAATGTCCATGAATAATATAGAACAGAGGTCTGCAGATATTTTCTATAAAGGACTGATAATAAATGTTTCAGGCTTTGCATTCTCTATGGTCTGTCGAAACTACTCATCTCTGCCCTTGTAGCAAGAGCAGCCATAGACAATATGTTTTTTAAAATGGGCTTGGCTGTGTTCCAATAAAACTTTACTTATGGACAATGAAATTTGAATTTCATATAATTTTCATGCATCATTTAAATATTATTTTTTTAAAAAAATTTCCAATCATTGCAAAATATAAAAACTACTCTCAGCTTATAGGCATACACAAACAGGTGGTGGGTCAGATTTTGCTGTAGTTTTGTCAACGATTTACTATTGAGTATTCTTTGTGTGTTCTTTTTTTAAAAAATTTTTTATAATTAATTTATTTTTTATTTATTTTATTTTTGGCTGCATTGGGTCTTCGTTGCTGTGGGCGGGCTTAATCTAGTTGCTGCGAGCGGGGGCTACTCTTCATTGCGGTGCGCGGGCTTCTCACTGAGGTGGCTCCTCTTGTTGCGAACCACGGGCTCTAGACGCGCAGGCTCAGTAGTTGTGGCTCGTGGGCTGTAGAGTGCAGGCTCGGTAGTTGTGGCACTTGGCCTTAGTTGCTCCGCAGCATGTGGGATCTTCTTGCACCAGGGCTCAAACCCACGTCTCCTGCATTGGCTGGAGGGTTCTTAACCACTGTGCCACCAGGGAAGTCCCTGTGTGCTCTTTTAAACTGAATAAAAGTGGTATTATACTATCTGTATGGACAGCGTGTAACTGTGTTTAACATTCAATTTTATGTTTTTGGGAAATAACCTATGTTTTGATAATTAGATAGATAGATAATAGATCCAATTCATTCTTTTAAACTCCTGTAAGTATTGTATCTCATTAGATAGCCATCTGCATCTTATTTATTTTATTTATTTATTATCTGCATTATTATTTATTTTATTTATTCCATTTACACATGAACATTTAGGTTTCTCAGTTTTTCTACTACAACAAACATGTGCCCTGAGTACCCTTACACTCATCTTCATCTGCAGATGGAGAAGTGTTTCTCTCTGGCACCAGACTAGAAATGACATTGCTGGGCAGCTATGCCAATCCACCTCCAGAGTAGCCCCAATTTCCACGCACACTCACAGGGCACGAGAGAGACACCATCAGCTCTTGTCATCGTAGAGCTGTTAAATTTCTGCGAACCTGGACGACTATGAAATGGTCCTTCATTTGGTTCTGTTTTCATGTGCATTTCCCTGATAATTAGTAGAGTCAGTCATCTTTTTATGCTTATGGACCATATACTTTTTTCTTCTGTGAATTGCTAGCTCATCTCCTTTGTTCATTGCCTTGTTTGGTTATTAGTCTTATTGATTAGAAGAACTCAGCGTATATTCTGAATCCTTTTTTTTTCTTTTTTTCCGTGGTACGCGGGCCTCTCACTGCTGTGGCCTCTCCCGTTGCGGAGCACAGGCTCCGGACGCGCAGGCTCAGCGGCCATGGCTCACGGGCCCAGCCGCTCCGCAGCATGTGGGATCTTCCCGGACCGGGGCACGAACCCATGTCCCCCGCATCGGCAGGCGAACCCTCAACCACTGCTCCACCAGGGAAGCCCCTGAGTACTGATTCTTTTCCCCACATATATGTTGTCAATATCACCTTCCAATTTTTGCTAGTCTTTTAACTTTACGAGTATTGTCGTCCATCTGGAATGTTTTTATATTGGACGTGGCGTGGGCACCTTACTTATTTTCAATACGAAAGGCCAGTCGTCTCGACACCACTTACTGGACAATCCATCTTTTTCCTTGTTCTTTGGAGAGTTGTCATTCCACCTCTGCACTGGTACCTCCTGATGCGACTGGAAGGGCCCAGCATGATCTGGCCCCTACCATCTCCTCCTGCTTTCCCAGCTCATTAAGCTTCAGACAACCACCTTTCTTTTTTTTTTTTTTTTTTAAGTCTTTATTGAATTTGTTACAATATTGCTTCTGTTTTATGTTTTGCTTTTTCGGCCCTGAGGCATGTGGGATCTTCGCTCCCCAACCACGGATTGAATCCACACCCCATGCATTGGAAGGCGAAGTCTTAACCGCTGGACGGCCAGGAAAGTCCCTACACTGCCCTTCTTGAACACGCCCAGCCTTTTCTGTCTCCTCATTGCATATACTCTTCCCACAGTTTTCTGCATGGCTCCCTCCTTCCTGTCACTCAGGGTTTAGCTCAAATGCCACTTCCTCTGAGACCCCCTTCCCTGAGCAGCTAGTTCACCCTACCCTAAGTCATTCTCTCCCGTTACCCTTTAGACTTTTCTTCATAGCACTTACCATTAATTGAGATGATCTTATTTCTTAGTTTGCCTGTTTACTGACTATCCATTCCCTTCCAAATATACATGAATCCCATGAACAGGGACGTTCTCTGCTTCACTGCTGTGTTCCCCACTTCTAGAACAATGCCTGACACATAGTGAGTCCTCTGTAAGAGTTTGTTGAATGAATGACCAAACTCCCATCTATTCATTCAGAAGCTGTCTAGGATATTGTTCAGTATGATCCTTTAAATTCAAAATGTTCTGTATATGGGTGTGTGAACATATAGACACTAAACTGTTTGTGACGGTTCTCTCGAAGGCAGGGAGTGTACCTGCTGTAGTGGCTTTTTATACTTTAATTGTATATATTTCTGTGTTGTTTGAGTTTTTACAGTGAATGTTATTACGTCTATGATCTGAAAAAAGAAAATCTAGAGATAAAATCAAGACATCTGTAGGTCAACCTGAGAAATCTAGATGGGTGGTAGCAATAAAATTGAGTTGGCTTGTCCGACATTTCTGGGCTTTGAAGCCATCTCTCTTAATTGGTAGCTTTGGTCTCTGGGCAATCAGTGGGTGGCAAACCTACTAACATTCTGCTTTTTCACGGGAATATTCATTTCTGAGCAGGAGTGAGTGAGGGAATGTAGAATATGGTGCACATATGGGCTACAAGCAGATTTTTATAATCTTTTCACTGAGTAGAATGGGAGGAATTACAAGAAGTGAGGGTAGATCACCATGGGTGAGAGAGAAGAGCTGAGATTGACACAGGTGCAGCAGACATTTTGGCAGATGGGGGGTTTCTGAAAAACTATAAAGTCCTCAGCCTTGTCCTGGAAAACAGTAAGTTTCCCTGTAATCTTCAGTCATTACTTCAAGTGCTTCACCCTAGCGATTTTTTTAAAGCTGTCGCAGGAGCTGTCCAGACATTTTTAATCAGGAAAAGGGGAAAGGATATCTTTAAATGTTTATTTATAATCTTTTCCTTCATCAGTGGATGCTGTAAGTGTTTCATTCAAATTGAAACTATGTATCTGAGAACAAGGAATACTCCTATGTAAAATTTAAAATAAAATATCGGTAGCCAGAGAACTCCTTGTCTAAAAGAAACAAATCCAAGAAAAGAATCTGGGTCAATTTTTATGTCCTAGAAAATTAAACTTCCAAATGTATGCCTCCCAATATTCCAAAACCACAATTAAAAACCATGAAAGAATACCTCTGTAGCCTTCATACTCTTGATGATCTTACTGGGAATTTTCAAGTGTTTAAGGAAATATCACACTAATTCATTTTTTCATATAACGTTCAAAAAACGTGTTACTCTTTTTTCCCCCAGTTATACTGAGATATAATTGACATACAGCACAGTGTAAGTTTAAAGTGCACAGCATAATGATTTGACTTACATATATTGTGAAATGGTCACCAGAGTAAGTTAAGTTAATACCTATCATCTCACATAGACACACACACACAAAAAGAAAAAATGTGTTCCTGATGATGAGAACTCTTAGGATCGAGTCTCTTAACAACTTTCATATATACTGTACATATATATGTGTGTGTGTGTGTTTATGTGTATACATGCATTATTTTATATACGTTAACTATAGTCATCATGGTGTATATTACATCCCTAGTACTTATTTATCTAATAGCTGGAAGTTTTTACCTTTTGACTCCCTTCTCCCCATCCCCCAGCTCTGGTATAACCATAAGTCTGATCTCTTTTTCTATGAGATGTTTTTTTTTTTCTTTAGATTCCATACATGAGTGAGATCATACAGTATTAATCTTCCTCTGTCTGACTTACTTCACTTAGCATAATACTCTCAAGGTCCATTCATGCCAATGGCAGGGGTTCCTCCTTTTTAATGGCTGAGTAATAGTCCATTGTGTGTGCATGTATATATATACGCATGTATATAAGATATCTATATCTTCTTTATTCATTCATCCATTGTGGACAGAAATATGTTATTCTGATTAAATAAACATTCTATTATAACTGAGATTTATTATTTATATCATATATGTATACTGTATACAAAGGTGTGCATGTACACAAACACACACACAAACACACACGGGCATACTCGTTTTCTTGCCATTACCTAGTAGATCAGATCTAACTATCCCGCCCTCCACCATGTAGGTCCCAGACCCCACACCTGATCTCCAGATATGGCGTTCCCTTCCATTCAGGCAGCTTCCTCTCTGTTCCCTATTGAGTCTTAACTCCCAGACTTTGTACATGAAGCTTCTCTTGCAAAATTCCACTCCTCCTTTTTTGTCAACTAATCCAAATCACTTTCTTAAAAGCTGCTTTAAAATGTAGGGCCATGCTTGACAAATAGCCATTCACACATGGTTAAGAATCATGGAGGGACTTCCCCGGTGGTGGCGCAGTGGTTAGGAATCCACCAGCCAGTGCGGGGGACACAGGTTCGAACCCTGGTCTGGGAAGATCCCACATGCCACGGAGCACGTAAGCTCGTGTGCCACAACTACTGAGCCCACATGCCACAACTACTGAAGCCCACGCACCTAGAGCCCATGCTCCGCAACAAGAGAAGTCACCGCAATGAGAAACCTGTGCACCGCAACAAAGAGTAGCCCCTGCTCGCTACAACTGGAGAAAGCCCACCTGCATCAACGAAGACCCAATGCAGGCAAAAAAATTAATTAATTATTTTTTTAAAGTTTTTTTAAAAAAAAGAATCATGGAGAATATATGGGAGAAAATGTAGTAAAGAAATGCAGGTGAAATAAAAAATGAAGTGAAATAAGATAAAATAAAATGTAAGGCCCCAAACTCTTTCTTTTCAAATTGAAATTCTTTCAGATTATTGTTTTTAAAAATTCAAACAATATAAAGTAAGAAAACTTGTATAAAAAATTGTATAAAGTAGTAAGTGAAAGGCCATTGGAATCCCCCCTCCCTGGACACACTCACTGTTGTTTTATAAACCCATCCAGCCATTCAGAGTTTGAGGCTTCTAGCTCATTCCTCTAGTTTAAGACATTTCTTTTCTGGAAATCATGAGGCTTTTATTTTAAATTGTATTTTTCATATCACTATTTAAATGTTTGGTTCCACACATAACTAAATAACTAATAATGTTAAATGAGCTGAAAGTATGCTTTTAGAGTTCTAGTAACAATGTTCATAAATATGGGTTTCGGATAGCACTAGTAAATATTGTATTACAATCTTCCTATTATATAGTTTTCCTGATCTAGATGAGAATATCAGTTTTCTGCTACAGTTATTTCCACATCTATATCTTCTTCTGGAGAATAAAGACCACGTTTCCAACTTCCTGTTTTTAATAATCAATAGGGCCTAGCTAGTGTTCCTCAGACATTTGTTTCTACATCATATAAAATCATTTAAATGTTTTTCATATGTAATTTGACGGAGGCCATATGTAAGGTTTGCTCTAGAAATACATATGGACTTTTGTTGGTATGATGCAAGTAATTTCTTGGGTGAGCGTTCTCATTTACGTGATGCAGCTAGAGGAGCAAATATCAAGAAATGAAAGAATCACCTCTCCAAAGGGAGATGAGAAGCCAGCTGGGGCAGATCAGACACAACGCTTTGTGGCTCCTCGTAGGAAACACGCAAATCTGCAGGGCAGAGCTGGTTACAGGTGGGTGGTAGAGACTGAGATCTCAACTTTGACCGCACCTGCTACAACCCCCTCCACCTCACATACACTGGCTGGAATGGTTTTCCTTCCCATCTCACCCACCTCGAGAGAGACACGTGTGTGCGTGTGTGTACACACACACACACACACATTCACCCTTCACCTCTGACCTTTAATGATGCCTCCTCCGAGACGCTTTCCCAGCCACACAAAAAGTTCCCCCTTCAGTCAAGAACAAGAGCCCTCTTTTGCACACCTAAACCCTTTTTCACGTTCTCCTGTTACAGTGCTTATCCCTCTGTTAGGGCTGCCAGGCACTCGTCTTCTCTTCCACTGGACTTGAACATTTCAAGCCCAGCGAGTACGTCTGTCTTGCTTGCTATTTATATCTAGTAGAATGGCAGCCCCGTGAACCAAGCCAGAAGCTTGGAATGCATCCTTGACAACCACCAACCCTGCACCGCACCTCCTGTCGCCACTCAGTTACCAATTCCTGCTGGTGCCTCCTTCTAGATCTCTCTCAAGTCCATCTGTTTCTCTCCATTCCTGTGCCACTTCCCTGGGGTGACTCCCATTTCTTTAGCCTCAGTGGCTGCAGTGGTCCCCTACCTGGTTTCCCTTCCTCCAGGCTTGTCACCTTCAAATGCATTCTCCGTCCTGACACTAGAATTCTTTCTAAAATGCCCAAATTCTTAAAACCAGCCATATCCCACCCTTATCTTGCCAGCATCGTCATTTCGTGCCATTCCCAACCATAGTGATTTTCTTTCAGCTCCTTGAATTTTTCACACTTTCTCTCATCTCTAGATTTTCTCATACTTGGAATAATTACCTGGGATCAAATATCTTGGCCATTGACATAGCTGGGGAAATGAGAACTCTTAACTTATATGTCACCTTCCAATTGTGAAGAGAATAGCATGCTTCTCTGTTCGGGTCCCCAAAATGTATTTGCTTCAAAAAGTTATGAAAATCTCTCAGCATGGGAATCTCAGGAAGCAGACTGAACGACATAAATCTCTTCACTATGACCTCAAAGCAATACTTTTAAATACAGGATATGATTGGGTTTCAGGATGAAGGTTATATAAACTTGCCTCCCAATAGCGCTTGAAAAGCTCCTGTTGTATGCTTGTATTTTCCTCAGGACCTCATCCCTGTTGCCAGAAGATGTGGTAAAAAGGGAACCAACCATCATCTAACAAAATGGTTCATTTTGTGGTTTTAAAACAAAATCACCATTCCCAACATTACCCAAAACAGGAACTTCAGCATTCAAACCTTCTGTTTCTGCAGTGTATACTTATGGGAGATTAATACCCAAGATGGGATTATCGTCTGGGAAATCTTAAACTCTACCCCAAACAAGTAGGACCATACTATAGGTTGAGCAGAGGCAAAATGTATTCCTTCCCCAAATAAATTCAGATCTTAAGTAGGATTTACCGGGCAGTCCCTGTGCACTTCGTTGCTTAATGCATTCTGCCATTTCACTGTTACTATTTACATTTCCTCCTTATCTCAACCTTCTCCGTCTACTTCCTCACTCTCAGCTGATGATCTTGCTTTTTATGTCACTGAAAAAATAGAAGAAATGAAAGAAGATCGTTTTCTTCCTTCTATTGCCAAACCCACAAACCCACTCTCGCTCTGCTTTCTCTGCTCTCTAAGGATGGGCCGTCTTTGTGCTCCTCCAAGGCCAATCCCTCCATCTGTGTAAAGTCCCACCCATCCCTTTTCATCTACTCAGGAATCTGTTTCTGCACATCCTTCTCCTCCTTTAATGAACATCATCATTTCCCTATCGACCGGACGATTCCTATTAGATTACAAACACGCTATCATGTCTTCTCGATGATTACATTTCTGTGGTCCCAGTTAGGGTGGAACTCCTTGGGAAAAAATGGCTCTACAGACTTGCTGTCTCCTGTTGGTCTTCTCCCATTCTCTCCTGACACTCATGCCCCTGCAACTACTTTTAGCAGCCGTCAGTCACTTTCTGTGACCAAATCAGATGTTCAAGGTTCACTCCAATGCACACGAATTGCTTCACTGGCTCCTTGGCCTCCTTTGTCTAACCGGCCACTCCTTCTTATCATTGTTTACACATCCTCCTCAATTCTCTAATTTTTCTTTAAATGTCAGGGACTCCAGGACTCTGTCTCAACCTTGACCTTTCCCCTCCCCTCCCCTCCTCTCTTCTCTTTGCTGCACTTCGCTTCTCCTCACTTCTTGTCTTCATTCACACCATCTCCCTAAGTCATGGCCTTAAATATCATCTACATACTTACAACTTCCACATTTAAATCTCCAAACCTCTTGCCTGAACCGTGGGTTTATTTATCTAACTGCTCGCTTGACATCACTTGGATGTCTAATAGGCATCTCCAGTTTCTCGTGTCTGGACTCAACTGGATATTTTCTCTAAGATTTGCTCCTTCCCCGCTGTTTCCTGTCTCAGTCCCATTCCTCCAGTTACTCAGATCAGATTTTTCTCCTTCTTCTGTACCCTTCATCTGATCCATAAAGAAAATTCTACCAACTGCACTTTCAAATAAATCCCAAATCCAACCATTTCTCAACCCTAAGTGCTATCATTCAACCCAAACTGCACTTTTCTACCACCAGACGATGGGTCTGTCTCTTACCCCATCCCCTTGCTTCCGCTCTTGGTTGCCTACACGCTATTAAACCGATCCTTTTAAAAACGTAATTCAAATTCTGTTACTTGTCTACTCAAAACCACCATTGGCTGCCCATCACTCTTAGAATAAAATCCAAAGTCCTATCTCTGGCTTTTAAGGTGCTATATAATCTTGCCTAGACCTGGTTCTCGGGCCTCATTTTCTATCATTCTTTTCTTGACTTACTTCTCTTTAACCCAGTGACCTTTCTCCATTTCCCAAGAACACTATCCTCTCCGGACTTAACATTGACTCTCCTGCAACATAGAACATTCCCCCTGCCCCATACCACATGGTTCCTTCCCTCACTTAATTTAGGCCCGTGCTCAAACATCACCTCCTCAGTGAAACTTTCTCTGACCACCTCCGGTAAGCAAAATCATAGCCCCCAAGATGTCTCCATCTTAATGTCCCAAACCCGACTATGTTAGGTTGCATGACAAAGGAGAATTAAGGCTGCAGATGGAATTAAGGTTGCTAATCAGTTGACCTTAAAATAGGGAGATTACCCTGGATTATCTGGAGGGCCCAAAGTAATAACACAGATCCTTTCATGTGAAACAAGGAGGCGGAAAAGGAGAACGAGAAACACGGCAGTGTGAGAAGGACTCAGCCGAACATTGCTGGCTTTCAGAATGGAGGAGGACCATGAATCAAGGAATGTGGGCAACTTCCAGAAGCTGGAGAAAGCAAGAAAACAGATTCTTCCCCAGAGCTTCCAGAAGGAGCGCAGCTCTGCCAACACCTTGATTTTAGTCCAGTGAGACCTATTTTAGACTTGGCCTCCAGAACTCTATGATAATCAATTTGTGTTGTTCAAAGCCACGAAGTACGTGGTAATTTGTTACAGCAGCAACAGGAAAATAATACCCCAGCCAATCTAAGAAAGAAAGTGCACGTGTGCATGCACGCGTGTGCGTGTGCACACACACACACACACACACACACCACTCTCTGTCCCCTTAGCCTTACCTTACTTTTTCTCAACTTGCCACTGGCTATTCACTATAAATCCCACAAGGGTAAGTTCATGGCCATAATTCCAGGGTCAAGGACAGCACCTGCTTCAAGAAAGTTACTAACGCTCCTCTTGTCCCTGAAATTTGATTTTACTGTTTGCTAACTCTAAGCTTTATTTTCAAGTCCACTGTTCCTTAAGAGAAAATAGTTGACCCTTGAACAATGCTGGGGATTGGTTCCAGGACTCACCAAGGATACCAAAAGTGTCAGATGCTCAAGTTCTACAGTCTGCCCTCTGTAACCACAGCTCTGCACCTGCAGACTCAACCATCCAAGGATCCTTTAATAATGTAATACTTATTGAAGTAAAATCCTCCTATAAATGGATTGGCACAGTTCAAATCCCTGTTATTCAAGGGTCAGCTGCATTTTGTAAGTAAAAATGAGTTAAAGTTAACCAAAGGATGCTGTGAAGGGAAAAGACATTATGATTTAATAACATGTCACCCAAGGAGCCTGACTTAAAGGATGAAGGGTACTCAGTCCTCCCAGACAATATCGGTGCCAAAGAATGGAGACCAGGTGGAACAAGTTGAGAACTGATTGTCAGTATGAGTTTCACCCATATCTTCACATCTGTTGATAGAAACACCTTTGTTTCCTTGCCATGTGTCTGCTTCTTACCATACATGTGGGGATTGGGACCGTAGCCCCAAAGAACTATGTTATTTCAGGTCCCCCCTAAAAAGGTCCTGAAAAACATGTCCATTAGAAATAGAAGAAAAACCTGTTTTCATCACATTTGCAAAGACAACCTCTTCTATTGCATTTCCTTTCTAGTATTCTTTTAAAGGTTGTGCACAAACAGTTTTGATAGGTGTGCGTAAATACACCAGTCTACCACAAAGTGTTAGATATTCAAATAAATTGGCCTGGCCACCCTCCTAGGTGTGCTTTGGTCTACCAAATGTGAGGAGAAGTAGTAAATGTCAATTCCTGGCGGAAGTTTTAATAGACGATGTGCAATTTGCCACATGCCTTCCCAGGTAGAGTGACCTTGAAAGCATGTGTCAATAAGGAATCTCCATCCGCATGGGTCTTTGGGTCACTTGAATAAGCAGAGGCTCCTCTCCAGTTCACATTAACCAGATAGTGTGAAAAAGCAATAAACCTTGTTGGTTTAAGCCAGAGATTTGGGGTTATTTGATACTAGAGTAATCCCTGGGCATTCTTTGGCTTAAGAAATGTGAGGAGAAATGACTGTCAAAAAATATTCTATCCTGTGGGTCCAACGGGTTTCTTTCGTTCATGAATTCTCAGTGCCTTTTCAAGGAGACTATATATTGTAAGTCTCAAAGAAGATGTGATGGTTAATTTTGTGTGTTAACCTGACTGGATCATGAGATGCCTGGATATTTGACTAAACATTATTTCCGGATATGTCTATGAGGGCGTTTCTGGATGAAATCAGCCTTTAATTTGGTGGACTCAGTAAGGCAGTTTGCCTCCACAAACAGCTCTCTTATTCTAAAAGGCTCTAGAAACTGTCATGTCAGACCACCAAGCCTATGTTTCTGTTGATGTAGGAGCAATCTAGAATGAAAACAGGAGATACACTGCACCTTCTTATTTTTACACATATAACTGTCATTGAAAACACCCTTGGTCTTCAGTATTTTGAAGCATAAACACCTATGCGTAAATAAGTACATTTCTAAACTACTCTACCACCTACACTCAAGACAAAAAAGGAAGCAACTAAGATTGCTTTCAGCCAATACAGAACCTGAATTGTGGTTTTCCATTGTTAATCTCCATAACACTTCCGTGAACTCAATAATTTCATTTAGAAATTTTTGCATGTTTCATTTTATCTTTATTTTTCCTGATCATAAATAAATACCTGTTCATGGTTTTTACAAATAAGTAATAAATGCACTAGAAAAAGAAGAAAAAAAAACAGTTTTAATTACATTTCCTGATAGCCTCTCATTGCATATCTCCTCTTGTACTCTTCTACAAGTTGTAGACACAATTTTGAATTTTATGTTTTTCACTTAGTTTTTTTTTTAATAAATTTATTTATTGTTAGCTGCATTGGGTCTTTGTTGCGTGTGGACTTTCTCTAGTTGCAGCCAGTGGGGGCTACTCTTTGTTGCGGTGCGTGGGCTTCTCATTGCGGTGGCTTCTCTTGTTGCAGAGCACGGGCTCTAGGCACGTGGGCTTCAGTAGTTGTGGCACACGGGCTCAGTAGTTGTGGCTCGTGGGCTGTAGAGTGCAGGCTCAGTAGTTGTGGCGCACGGGCTTAGTTGCTTGGCGGCATGTGGGATCTTCCCAGACCAGGGCTCGAACCCATGTCCCCTGCATTGGCAGGCGGATTTTTTAACCACTGTGCCACCAGGGAAGTCCTCACTTAATATTAAAACAAAAGCATTTCCCCATTTTAATCCTGATTCTTGGTAGGCTTCATTTTTTTTGTGGTTCTATAATACCCAATTGTGTGATTTATACCATCATTTACATGAGACACATCCATATGTAGGATGTTTGAAAATGTTATTTTTTAGTGTTATGCCCCCTTTCTTCTAAAAAAGGATCTGCAGCAACTTTAGAATTAATTTTTGAAACATATTTTCCACTGGGAATTGTAGGAAGAGAGAAGCCAGAAAAATACCAGAAAATTGTTCCTGGAAAATAAGATGTTCTGGGTGGTTACGAGGGAGGCACCAGGACATGGGCTCAGGGTAAGTGGGGACACGGGTGTACCTAATAGATGCTGAGAGGTGAGCTGTGCCATGACGTATTATGGAAACCATATGGTAAGAGGTGGGGGTGGCTTATGCCAGAGGCACGTGGGCAAATCGTGGGGAATGACAACAGACCGATCTGAAATGGAGCCGTAACCTGGCTGGGGGGAGTTGGCCCTGACCCAGTACACCTGGGGTAAGATGCTGTGTGTAACCTGGGCTGTGTAGGGTCCTCGCATAAACCTATTCCTGTAGCAGTGGTGTGTGCCCTTCTCTCTCATCTCTACATGTCCTGTAAATCAGAGCAGATTGATACAGAGCCTTTTGCAACATCATACACAAATCTGTGGCCACATGTCAACTATCAGAGCTTAAGAATAAAATTGACCTAATGTTAATAAGTTAATGCTCTGCAGTGCAGTTATACTACTTTTGATTACTACAATAATGTGTTTGAAGTAAGACCTCCTTAGTTTAATGATGATCAATGAGAGGTCCCATGCCTGAATTTCAGCAAGGGTATGAGAATTAGTAAGTATGATGCTTCGTTGCAAAGATTTATTCTGATTCAACATGTTTCCATTCACAGTTTTCTTTTTTTTTTTTTTTTTGCGGTACATGGGCCTTGCGGCACACGGGCCTCTCACTCTTGTGGCCTCTCCCGTTGCGGAGCACAGGCTCCGGACGTGCAGGCTCAGCGGCCATGGCTCACGGGCCCAGCCACTCCGCGGTATGTGGGATCCTCCCATCTTCCCGGACCGGGGCACGAACCCCATCCCCTGCATCGGCAGGCGGACTCTCAACCACTGCTCCACCAGGGAAGCCCATCCATTCACAGTTTTCTTGCCAAACACATTCGGAATATAGTGTTCTTTATTTAAACAATGTATAGAAGGTCTGAAGATCTGACACATTGTTTGGCCCTATTTGGGGGCAGTAAGGTGACTTACTTAGCTTTTCAGGGATGTGTCCTTATACTTCCAGCTATTATTACATTGGACCTTCCTGTCGTCTAGAGTTTAAGCCCACATGCTCATAGCAATGGCCATGCTCCATAATGCTTTTTCTTTCTTTCTTGGTTTTATTTACACGCAGTACAGTTCACTCTTGGTGATGTACAGTTTAATGAATTTTGATAAACACATACCATCACGGATCCATCATCACAGTCAAGATGCAGGAAGTTCCGTCAGCTCCCCAAATTCCCTTGGTCTTCCCCTTTGGAGACAACCCCTCTTTCCTACTCCTAATGCCTGGCAACCATTTCTATAAAGACTTATTTTTATAATCTATGCTTTACTTCTACTAAAACAATTAAAAGGGTAAATGATCACTTTGGCCAGTGTCTGTGGATCTAGAAGAATTTCTCCACTTGTAGACCTTTGGGTCTAAATCTCAGAGATCCAGGAGCTGGCCTTTCTGCAGGGCTAGAGACGAGCCCCGTTCCCTCCCAGCTGGTCTGAGAGCTGCCTGGCTGAGGTCCATAACAGAGCAACACCGGTGTATTAGGTAGGATGTTTAGAGTATAAATCGCTTATTCGTGCCTCACGATTTGCTTATCTACCTTAAATCCCATAAACGTAACCCAGAATCGAAACTACTTTTCATCTATTTTAGCGTTTCATTATACACGTACACCTTGCCTGATGCACTAAAATGTTGTGTGAAAATGTATTTGAACTGAATTCTGAAAATTAACTATTTTTAAAGTGAGCACTTTTAAGAAGATCAATAATTAGTCTTTTCTCTCTCTTCCTCAAAAACCCATGTTTGTGTATCTGGATGGTGTCCATCAGGGAACTGCTTAGCTGAGCTTGTTAGAAATGTCAGCAATTCTCTTCATCAACACAACTCACAGATACAGGACTCTGTACACAACAGGTAAAGTTTGAACTCGTACATCACACCTGGCCGGCTTCAATGCGCCAGTGCGTTTTTCTTGCCTTCGGAACAATTTCAAGGCAATTTCCTACAGTCCTCCCAGAATGCTGCAGCTGCTGCACGGATTCTTCCTGCCAAGAGCCTGGAAGCCTGTTGCATCACACACACGTCCAGCTTCTTGAAAGAATTTTGCAGATTAAGCAACAGGCGCCTAACGCTCATTCTACTCAACTAGCCGTAGAGCAGATCTGTTTCCCATTTCTAGTTGGACTTTCAAGGACTTCCGTTTTCTAATTGCTTCCTCCGGTGCTGCGAGCTGTGGGGACTGCTCCCCCTTCACTTCTCATGCCAGGACTTCGATGGCCATTGTGTTCTGTCACATGAAAGTTAGAGCCAACTGCGAGAAGCTGAGGGATGTTGGTTGCATCTGTTGGGCCAGCCTGTCAGTCATGGGAGCCATCATGAACTGCTTCTAGAATAAGTAAGCCTTCCAGCTTAAGCACCCCTGATGACTCAGCGGGATCAGTAATTAGCAGAGTAAGCTTTCTGCCCTAATCTGTGTGTGTGTGTGTGTGTGTGTGTGTATACATTTTTTTTTTCATGTGTGTGTGAGAAGCAAAACTTACCCTAACTCTGGCAATATTGATTCTTAAAAGGAGCAGGTTATCTTTGGGCTGCCTTCCGCCTTTTTTTTTTTTTTTTTTTTCCATTTTCAATTGAACTTACTGGAGTCCAGATATCTGCTCTCTCTGAGTTCTATCACCTTGGTGTTATCTCCTCTGTCATTTACTGGGATAGCTCTGCCCTGCATTTGCCTTTGCTTTGTTCCTGAACAAAAACTGGTTTCTTTCTGAGGAAGTTAGAAAAGCAAGACTTATGTGACCAATATGTTTCCCAACCCTCACACGAGAAAAAGGGCACACCCAATGCTATCGAAAAACAACCCTGTACCAGTCACAGCGCCAGATGCTTTAAGCTGCTTCTTATTGTGGGCTCACTCGACATGAAATGAAAAATAAAACAGACTCCTGCCCGCCCCTCCACCCCCAACAAAGGCTTCCCGGCTCCAAGCTAAAACACAATTCCGAAAAAATCTTACCATTTTAGAGCTTTGAAATACCCTAACCAAATTGTCTTCCATTTTAAGTTTTACTTTTTCCTTTCTTTCTTTTTTTTTCTTTTTTTTTTTTTTGAACACAAAGATGCTAAATTAAGGCCAGGCAAATTCTGGTTGTCTTTCTCAGATGATTTCCAAATCTCAGTGGTACGTCCCACCTCTTCCTGTTCACTCTGTAAGTGGGTCTCTAACTGGGAGGGTTCCCAACTATTTGCCCCTCCGTGATTACTAATGCTGTGATTATTATCATCATTATTAGCACATGCAATTATCTTTCACTGCAAAAGGTTGCATTCGAGCATTTAAAACAATCAAATATTTGTGTACTCCGCTTTTGTTACCACTGTTGCAATTTGCCTTCTTATCATTCCAAAGATGGACTGTCTGTTTCATTGTCTCATTCACCCTTCTTCTAGCTGGAGAGCTGTAACCTAGGAGTTTTTATGTAATCCACACATGGGTTTGGAAAATGTAGGAAGAAGAAAAACAATGAACCTTGGAGTAGATTTAGAAAGGAGAGGCATGAATTTGGCAGACGTGATGTTCTACATTGAAGACGTGGGGCACAGTTTAGAGGCAAAAGTGGAAGAAATCAGTTTGGTGATGGGGGTATTTTATTTTAGTGAGGTAAGAAGGAAAGCCAGGAGGGAGCTGAGAGAAGGACATTTTTGGAGCCACTTGATTTTGTGCAGAGCAGGAAAATTATCTACCCTTTTCCCTCCCCACCACCATATGCTTCCTGAAAGTTTTCTTTTTTCATACTTGAAAGGACCACAGATTTTAATAGTATTCATACATTTGAAGTGCTAGGCAATTCCCAGCTTCCTCTATTTTTGCATTTATGGTAAGTAATTTTTAAAATCCAGGTTATAGGATAAAGTAAAAATAAAATAAATGACTACTATTTAATGAAAAATATTTCAAACGCAAAGGCAGAGAGAAAAAAAAAAAGGCAGTTGACCTTAAATAAACTAAGGTTCAAGATCACAACCAGATTCAGGGTCTAAATTATAGGCCAGTCTCCCCCAGTGTCTAGGCTGAGAGAGTTTAGTAAGTTACCACAGCGAGCATTAATTTACAGACACCCCCAGGGCCTGAACAAGTTGAAACAACATCATTAAAAGGTCAAATTTACTTAGAATGTCTCAAATTCAGATGTAATAGTAAAAGCAGACAGGGTGGAAGACAGAGACAGTCATGGCTCTCTGTACAAAGGTATATTTGTAATGTGATCTATATTGATGCCCGACGCATCACACTCTATTATGTGCATCTCAGTTTGCGGGTGTCCAGCACTCAGAGCCCCTACTTTGTCAAGCAGAGAAATTTTCTTCCTCTTTGGGGGAAACCTGCACGTTGCTGCCCATGGGCAGAGGGTAGGACAAGAGGCAGCTGAGGGGGCATATACAACCCATCTTTCCCACCAAGACAAAGGCTGTCTCTACGACCTCTGATTTCCACAACCTTCTGCCCAAACTGCTTTCCCCTTTCAGATCTTCTCTAGAGGGTCATTTTAACTGGAACCTGTGAAGGTAACTTCGGGGTGGGGGAGTGGAGGAGGGGGAGGGGAGGGGAGCGGTGCCTCAGCTCCATAGGATCCAACCTTGAACTTGCAGTCTGTTAGGACCAGCCCTGCATCTATTGTTTATGATTGTGTGGTCTTGGATGTATCTTTTTTTTTTTATTATTATTTTATTTTTGGCTGTGTTGGGTCTTCATTTCTGCGCGAGGGCTTTCATCGCGGTGCGCGGGCCTCTCACTGTCGCGGCCCCTCTTGCTGCAGAGCACAGGCTCCAGACGCACAGGCTCAGTAGTTGTGGCTCACGGGCCTAGTTGCTCCGCGGCATGTGGGATGTTCCCAGACCAGGGCTCGAACCCGTGTCCCCTGCATTAGCAAGCAGATTCTCAACCACCGCGCCACCAGGGAAGCCCTTGGATGTATCTTTTAAACACCTTTGATGTCTGTTGCCTTACTCATAAAATGGGTTTTACATGGTCATTTTGTTGTATGGATTAGAAATAATGTGTATAAGTGACTGGCACATAGTAGGTGATGAATAAATGCAACACATCTGGTAGTATTGCCTGCAACACCCAGAGTCAGAATGCCTCTGTTTCTGCTTTTCATCTTTGGTTCCAAGATCATACTCTGCTCACAGAACCGACACTTGAACTGGAAATAGCTCTACAGGCTCCTGCTGTCCCTCCCTTCCTTTCACAGCTTTGCGGCAAACGGCATTCACTGGCAATTCCACCGTCTTGTGGCTCATGGATAAGGTCTTTGGTAGAAATGATGTGTATGTAGTGTGCTGGCCCCCACTCAATAGCAAACCTCTGAGCCACAGTCCTCTGATTCCTATTCCCCCACCCATTCTCAGGCCATTCCCAGTAGCAGCCAAGGTTCCTGGGCCCACAGTACCCCCTGATGGCTAAATGGGGAACTTTCTTTTCTCAGTCATTCTTCTCTCTCTGAAACTCGCCCAGGCTTTCACTGTTCACTGCTTTCTTCATTCCGTCATAGACCATTCATTTCTTACAAATGTTGTGTGGTCTCCTATGCCTTGCTTTTTTTTTTTTTTTTCATTTCTTGCTCAATTATTTCAGAAACATCTATCTCCCTCCCTGGTTCCCTCACTTTGTTCCACTTAATGAACCCTCAAGTTACGGCGATTATGGTTGCAAGTATAAAATAGTAGGATGAATGCATCTCTCAAGAGAAAAACCCCAGGGAATTCCCTGGTGGTCCAGGGGTTAGGACTCCATGCTTCCACTGCAGGGGACATGGGTTCGATCCCTGATCGGGGAACTAAGATCCTGCATGCCGTGAGGAAAAAAAAGAAAAAAGAAAAAAAAAACCCATCCATTTAGGAGTAAAATAAGACATAGTTGTAGAACCAGCAGCATTAATCTCGAAAGCCCTTTGCAACATCCAGATGTCTTCCTGAGAACCTGTGCAGAAGGTGTCATCTACCCCCCTTTCTCCAAGGAACACTGATATTTTCTCAACACTCATTATTTTCCTATTTAGTTAATCGCCAGAATTGTACTAGTTTGTCCCCTACTGTTTCATTGCAAATATGACTCAGCTACAGTAAGGGTTAAGTGCATTCCTATGGGTTATTCTGGAAACCAAAGCACAATCTTTCAGCATTAGTTCTCTGTGGGAAACTGAATTGAAAGCTCCGAACAGTTGCTTTAGAATGAACTTTTGGGAAATGCTGCCTATTGTAATTTAACACTGGAGAGTTTTGGTTGGGAGTGGTCAGTTTTCAATAATTCATATTGATGTTTGTATTCTCTGGTTTTCATTTGTTGAATAGTGACATCTACTGGGATTAGTACTTAGAAAGGTATTCAGGTGTGACTTATCTTATCTGGATAAGATATTGACTCTTCCTTATCAAAGAGAAAATATACTAACCAGATCCTGATTTGATATGTTGATATGTTATGGGACTATTCTAGAAGGTTATTAAATTCATGTCCATGACTATAGATTGACTGTTGGTAAAAATACATCAAATGTCTCAAAATGCAAATGCTAATTTCCCTTAGCTTAAATTCAAATATGCCAACAATTTATGTTTTTATTTATCAAGGCTTACATTTAAAATACTTTTTAAAATACAAATGATTTTGATGTGGATTAGTAAAATACCTTTAACTTTATGCTTAATTGTTCTGATTTAGGAAATTTATTCTCAAGCTAGAGCTCAGTAATTAGAAGCATCTAAAGTCCTGATTCAACAACAAATTGAAAGATTTCTTTCACAAATTAATATCAAGTGGCTGAATTAGTCATAAAATGGTAAATGAGCTGTTGTGACCATATATAGACACATATGAAAAACATAATTTTAAAGTGTTTTCATAAAATATTTCCTAGTTTGGTCATAATTCAAGCTAATGCTTGCATAGGAGTTTTTTCTTTGAAATGATTCCTATATACTTAGAATTGAAACTATTTTCTCCTTTAAAATAAAAACTGCAAATCAGTTAAAGTAACAGGTAAATAACACCCATCCAATTTCATCAAAATTCTGTGAAAACTGATGTTCTACATAAATTCTAAATTCATACTAATGTAACAATAATGAAGAATATATCATAAAATAGCTGTGTGGTGCAAAAGGTATTTTAATTGATTGTTCATCAAAGAACATTATTTGAGTTGACACATTCACATTTTTCTGAAAAGAGGTATTTGCTTCCTGATAATACATACCTTTTGAATTCATAACGTTTTGGAGGTACAGATTAAAACATTCAGTGTTAACGTTTTTGAAAGCATTAAGTTTAAATTGTTTTCTCAAGACCCAAGGAGAAAACACCAGAGGAAACATAAACAGCCTGAATTGTTTAAAATGTATTTTCCCTTTAATTAAATAAGAAACATCTGTCCAGGGATTTTGGAAATGAATGTAATCCATCCACACTCTGCCTGTACTAGTTTGCATCCAATGTCCAATATTTTGAAAGAAAACTGTCTTTCTGTAAAGAATTAAACAGCAACATGGAGTGATATCTGGGTCTGTAGCAGCTGACTCTTGCCTCCAGAGCTTGGGCACTGTTAATGCTAAGGATCTGTCTTTTCCCAGATTTGTCCTTGGGAAGTAACCAAATTCTCTCCGGAATCAAGGTTAGGGTATAACATCTGCCTTTCTCCAAACCATCCACTCCCCCTGAAAATGCTTATTTAGGAAGAGTAAGGGAACAGAAGTTACCAGGATGCGCCCAAAAACCCACGCTCAAAATACCGTTCCCCCTCTGGGGTGCACTCAACATTTTCCTCCCCTTCACTCCGGCTTTAAAAAGCTGATTTCTCTAGGGACCTGCGCTGCCCACAACACAGACCCATCAGACAGGCCACGTGAGCACAAAGAAAGTGGACAGTTGACTCCAGGATGGCTGTGGCTCTTTGAAACCAGGACTCACAGTTGAGAATGACAAGTATCACTTACTGGTGTTGTCAAACGGTATCTGCCTGCACTGCACGGACCCCTCGGCGGGCCAAGGACAGTAGTAGACGGCTCCCCCTTCCACGATGTCTGGCTGGCTAGTGTTGGCTTTGGGCGCTCCCACCAAGACACTCGCTCTGCGAAAAGGGTTGGAGAGGAATTACTCCTTGGGAATCATAAACGTGAGCGCAGGCGACGCAGTCTCTGGAGCAGCCTGCCCACGGAGACTAGGGTCGGGGTCAAGGGCAGAAACGTGTTTAGGATGGAGACCGACTGTCAAACCTGATTTCCTCGCGGAAACCTATGGGCGTCTGAAACCTGGTTTGGAAGAGGGTGCAAATAGTCCTAATTCTTCTCTAGGTGGAGCTATGTATATAGTGAGTTGAGGGAAGAGGGGCGGGCGGGGATGGGGGGGAATAGCCAAGGACAGAGCCCAGCTGCTTGTAGCAGACAGCACTTGCGCCCAGACCCTTAACGGTTACAGGCTACGTATAAACAGACCATGTTGCGGTCGTGGTTTTCACTGGCTTGAGTCCGCTCGGTCCCGTTTCCCCCTTTGTACGATGCTGAAGTCTTTGTCTCGGGACCTCCCCGGGACCTTCGGATTCTAGGCAAGCGGCATGTCCCTAGCTCAAAGTTCACAAGGCACATCTAGCATGGAAGGCGAGAGAAGAGGCTGGTGGCGGGGAGCCGGACGGGACCCCCAGCGGGCAGCGCGATGGGCTCTCACGATCGCCTGCCATCAGGCTGCGGGGACAGGCGCGGGTCCCCCGGCAGAGGGGCAGGGACCCATCCTGGGGCGGGGTGGGCCCGCGCGCGCGGGGAAACTTACGTGCGAGCGGCAGGTACGTGGAAGTCCACCGCGTAGCCGAAGTAGCTGCCCTCGGGGCCGCCGTACACCGTGAGCTGGTCCACGTCCAAGTTGAACGCCTGCGAGGCGGGCGACCACAGCACCACCAGCGCGGCCGAGAAGCAGCAGAGGGGCGCGAGGGGCGGCGCCCGGTTGCCCCGGGGACCGCGGCGGGCCCGGGCGGACATCGCCCTCCGCCCGGCCGGTGCTCACCGGACGGCGGGAGCCGAAGACCCCGGCTGGGGAACGGCGGGCGTGGCGGCTGGCGGTCCCCGATGCCCGCGGCCCGGGTCGGTGCGCGCGGCGCGTCCGCGGTGACAGCCCCGGGCGATCCTCCGCGCGTCCCCTGCGGTCTGCCGGCCGCCTGGTCCCGCGGCTCGGGGGGCTGGCGGAGGGGATCCGAGCCCTCCTCTGGCAGCGGGAGGGGCCGCGGCGCGGTCGGGGCGTCTCCTAGCGGCGCGTCAGCGCACTGCGGACCGGAGTCCGCGACTCCCTCGCCGCCCTCGGCTCCGCTGGCGGCCGGCGCCTGTTTCGGCCGCCCGGCTTTTTTACATCTCAAGAACGATCTGAGCCTCACACAGGCCAAGTCAAGCCATTGCTTTTGGAAGCCGATCTCCCCCCTCCCCTGGCCCCCGCCGCATGGGGCGAGGGTTTACTCCAGTGTCTCCCAAATGGAAGACTGTGAAAGCGTACCCCAGCACGAGGGACGAGGCCAGACCAAGCGGGATCTTTGCATCACCTCTACAGCCTGAAGACCCTTTCAGGGTCGATGTGCGTTTGTACAGTCCTCTCCTTCCCCACCTCTACCCGACCTCCCTGCCGAGGTAACTGATAAACAGAGCAATCCTGGAGATTTTATTTAGGTCTTTCTCAAAGGCACGTGGCACACGTTAAATGACTCGGCCCTATATGTCCTTAACCCTGTGTAATTGTGGTGAAGACTGGCAAAGGTGGGAATGTCGGAATTTCCAGTTTACCCCCAGCAGGGGTCGAGGGTGTAGGTTGGAGTCAGCGGGAGTTCAAACTTCAGTTCCAATCCACCACCGGTGTTACTGATCTCTTTCTGTGTCTTCTGCTTGGGGTAGGGAGTGAGGGATGAGTAGGGGGGAAGGCAGAGAAGAACCGTGACGTAGAAGCCCTTACATAACATGTGGTCTTCCAGGTAAACAGGACTGATGGGGAAAGAGAGCTGCTATTAAGCGTTAAACAGGGTGGTGCTGGGGTTATATAGGTATAGAGACGGGAGAGGTGCGTAGGGTCTACAGTATTTTAAGGAGATGTGTTGGTAGATTTCAACAGAAATTTGAATATGAGGCTTGGCTTTGGACATTGGGGGCGGAGTGATTGAGGGAAGGTATTAAAGACAGAAAGGCTGGGATGAAATGGTTGTGCAAAGGGATCAGAATAAAAGTGTGGGTTGGAGAGCAGTGGGAGATAGGGATGGACATCCTGAGAAAGGATCTTCATGACAAGAACATTTATTGAGGCAGAGGGAGCCGGTTCTACAGCAAAGGCATGACATGCCCACAGGGATTCCAGAAGTTTAGTAGAGGATGTGTGTGTGTTGGTGGAAGGCGGTCGGTTGTTAGAAGGAAGAGAAAGCAAAGCAGCTGTTGCCCAAATGCACTGGCTGATGAGGACTTCGACATGATTAACAGATGGAAGGGAAAGGAAGCCCAACGGGTTAACTAGGAAGCCCAACAGGCCCTTTTCTGGCAGGGAAAGGGCCAGAAGACTGATGGCAGAAGGAAAGTGAAGGAGAGCCCAAGGCGAGTCTGCAGGTATTGACTAAGAAGAGGAGAATCACAAACAGAAGCAATGGGCAAGGAGAGCATACTGGGAGGTAGATGGTGAGTTAGATGCTGGACCTGTTGAGTCTGTTACTAGCATGGGATCCCCAAGAAGCTGGAAGCGTAAAGTGTGATTCAGAGCAGTGGTCTAGTCTGGTGGTGCAGATGTAGGAGTCCATCCACGGAAAATCTCTGCTCCCATTGAAAAGCTAGACTCTCTCTCTCTTACATTAGAACCCACTTGGCAGACTGAATTAAATTTTACATTTCATCTTTGCTTGTCTCATCCCTGTAGAAATGCTAAACATTAATAAGCGATCAGAAGATTATGTAGCAAATCATCACATCTGGATCATTTCCTAACTGGATAGTCCTTTCCCGGACAAGGACTTAAAAGTAGAGGGTAGAAAACATTTTTCTCAGTCTAAAAGTCCACTTGTGTTGGATACGAACTCCACTACCTTGGGTCAGGTTACTATTGTTCATAAAAGTGATGTTCCCTAGAGTAAATTTCAATGAGTAATTCACATGCAACGCACACATGGGCATATTCAGAGCTGTGGGAGACCTTGAGACTGGGAAATAACCTCAGCTCCATACTGAAATGTGTCAATTCATCACATTGTAGGCAAGTCTTATGTTGAAATGGAACACCTAAATAGGTAGAAAGTAATGGGGGGGGGTGAGGAATTGGGAGATTGGGATTGACATATATACACTATTGATACCTGGTATAAAATAGATAACTAATGAGAACCTACTGTATAGCACAGGGAACTCTGCTCAGTGCTGTGTGGTGACCTAAATGAGAAGGAAATCCAAAACAGAGGGGATATATGTATATCTCTAGCTGATTCACTTTGCTGTACAGTATAAACTAACACACTATTGTAAAGCAACGATACTCCAATAAAAATTATTTTTAAAAAAGTATTTTGAGTTAAAAAATCCAGCCTTTTCTCAAGTCTTTATGAGGGCATGTTTCAAAAGATTTACAAAGATAACATAAGCAATCATCATCTCTATTTGTTTAAATTAATAAAGTGCAATTAAAAACAAAAAGAAAGTGATAGCATAATCCTAGATGTACACTTGGTCCACATACCAACTTACCAGACAGAAGTAGCTCAATATTATAAAATGTGTTGATTTGTATAAATCAGCACATCACCAGGGTATCCCCTTTTGCTACTGGCTCGCTTTTTGATATTTCTAGCATGTTCCTTATTTTTAATTCAAGATAGGGGTAGGCCAGGAAAGAAAATTCTACTTATTGCCACATAATTGGATACATATAGTTGTCCATTTCTTCTAAAACACACTTGTTCTTGATTTATACAACAAGCCTATATTCTTAATAGTGTCACTTTCCACTGTACAGATGAGGGCATTAAGGTTCAGAGAGGTACAAGCATATACAAAGTTACAGAGCAAGTAAGTGGTGTGATTTGAACCCAGGACCAGCAGATGCCAAAACAGTTCCTCATACTCTTAGGTCTATAAGTATGTTTTTGTAAGTTATGGCAATAATGAGAAGTCACCTTTCTGAAGTAGCAAGCTCTTCTGGGCTGGCCCTTTGAGCATGCCCATGAGTCATGATTGAGACGTGGCATAATGTAGCAGTGTGTTAAGAGGTCTCAGAAAAGGGTTTGGTGGTACCTTGGTATTCAAAGAGCGGAGGGGAAGCAAACTTACCTGAAGCTCTTTGACCTCCCTGGGAGACCAAGAGCCTGGGAGAGTAGTAAATCTTCCAAGAAGTCAGAAAAAAAAAAAAATCTGCAATAATTACAGGGACAGAATAGGTCTGCATAGGTGTCTTGCACATTGCACTGTTCTGACATGTGGGAACCATGCCAATCAGTAAAATTTGGGGTGCAGTCAGAGAAACACATGGACAGTGACAGGTCTTATGCTGAATGAGAAGTTTGACATTTTAAAGGTCTACTAGCACTGATTTATTTGTCAGAAAAGCAAGTCTGGGAATTGTTTGTCATGCATGTGAGTGAGTACGTGTGTATGTTTAATACTGAGTGTGTGAGTACGTGAGTACGCGTGTATATTTAATACTGAGAAAGGTATACATAGTTGTTTGCCTAAACAGAAAAGAAAAGAACCCAAAGGTCAAAGATGGAACAGATTTGGCCCAAACATTCCAAAAATACATAAGTAAAGAGTACCCTAGGGAAAAAAAATGCTCTCTGGGTTGTAGCCATGTATGAAGTACTTAAAAATAGAGATGTAACATTTAACCATTAGTGCATACTTTTTAACAGAAGACCAAATACATTTGTAACTTAATAACCAATTACTATTCCCCACTGTTTATTTTATTTCTTAACAATTTTTTAAAATATTTATTTCTTTAACTTATTTATTTTCTTAATTTTTTGGGCTGTGTCGGGTCTTCGTTGCGGCACGGGGGCTTCTCTCTAGTTGTGGTGTGAGGGCTCCAGGGCATGTGGGCTCTGTAGTTTGCAGCACGTGGGCTCAGTAGTTGAGGTGTGTGGGCTTAGGTGCCCCGCGGCATGTAGGATCTTAGTTCCCCGACCAGGGATCGAAGCTGCGTCCCCTGCCTTGGAAGGCAGAGTCTTTACCGTGGGACCACTGGGGAAGTCCCTCCCCACTATGTTTAAATCTGTTTCTTTATGTGATAAAAAGTGATCCTGCCTCCAAATCAAGAGCTAGGGGAGTCCCGATCTGATTGTTTCATTAATACAACCACAACTTCAATATGTTGAACCATTTGCAAAATAAGCCAGTGTAAAAACAATGTGTTCTTGAAGATTCCATCAGCTTTAAAAATGAATGCACCACAAATGGAAGGTAGTTTTTCAATCTCTTCTTGTATTTTGGGTAACTGAGGTGATCGCAGGGGTTTTTTGGTTTGTTTCTTTGGTTTTGGTTTGATTTTTTTTTTGCCCAACTGGACTCAGAGTTTCTGCAATATTAGAAACCACTGATTAGTAAACACTAATCAATGAAACTTACTTTGGGCAAACAACTTTTAAATCTGTCAAGTGTCTCTGCTAGCATAAGCTTATGTCTGCAAATTTTCTCTTTCTGGTCCCTGGAGGATGAATCTCATTATAGTAAAATCTTTTTTTTTTCTTTTTGATAATTTTGTTTGTCATTCTCTTTTATGATTTCCCTTCGTGATTTTATTAGCCACTTTTAAGTTAAAAGTGCTGCAGCAGTGGCCCCCGTGCTGGCAGATGTTCAAGCACAGCCAGCAGTTGGTTCAGCTGAAGGAAAATTCCCACCAGACTCTGACTCGATCTCTTTTTAGAATGAGCCTTTTAAAAACAACTCTGCTTTAAACAAAAATAAAAATAAATAAAACAATTCCTTCTCTAAAAAAGGAAGGTAACTGAGGCCAATGATGTTCTTCCAGAACCTGGACATCCGAGGATAAACCTTCCTGAGAGCCAAAGACCCCAGGCAGCTGAGCTTATACGCAAGACCTTGATTGACAGATTTTAATTAGGGCCAGTTCACTGCAGAATCTTGAAAAACCTACACACGTCTGATGGGTTGGCCACAGTGACTAAAGCGAACTTCCATGGGGAAAAGCTCACAACATCTTAGTTGTAAATGTGGAGTCTAGCAGTTGGGAAGTGCAGTTCTCCAAAAGCTTATGTTTGAGTCCAGTGCCTAGGAGGCTGTGGGAATATATTCGAGGGGTTTTATTATTGTTAAATTTCAATAGGGTGTTAGGGTGCAGGGCCTCAAACTCTGGTGCTGTGGAAAGAGAGTCACTTAAGAGGAGTGAGGCATTCTCCCCACCTGTGCACGTGCCAGGCGTCTTAATTCATTCAGGCAGCCGTTAACTAAATACCATAGACTGGGCGGCTTACTTCTCATTGTATTCTCACATGGCAGAAAGGGGGTGAGAAAGTCCTCTGGGGTTCCTTTTGTAAGGCACTAATTCCATCATGGAGCTCCACCCTCATGACCTCCCAAAGGTCCCACCTCCCAATACTATCACATTGGGGGTTGGGATTTCAACATATGCATGGGGGCAGGGGGGCGGGCTGGACACAAACACTGACCCCATTGCACCAGGACTTGAAAGCAGAGGCTTTTGTGAACACAATCCTGCAGGCATCTCTGTGGACCCAGGACGAGGGTAAATAGTTGTGGGTTCCAGGGGGAGACAGCAGCTGTGGCCTTTGGAGGCCCTTGGAGGATGCTGAAGGACTCCGGCGAGACACAAAGGTCTCCTACAAATAGGTGGGGGAGTCACAGAGGAGTCCTTCACTTATGGGAGGAGATGAAGGCTGGAGCATCTGATTGGTGATCTGAGTGTGTTTTCTTTTTTCTTTTTTTTTTAAATTTTATTTATTTATTTTTGGCTGTGTTGGGTCCTTGTTGCTGCGCCTGGGCTTTCTCTAGTTGCGGCGAGCGGGGGGCTACTCTTCGTTGCGGTGTGCGGGCTTCTCATTGCAGTGGCTTCTCTTGTTGCGGAGCACGGGCTCTAGAGTGCAGGCTCAGTAGTTGTGACACATGGGCTTAGTTGCTCCGCGGCATGTGGGATCTTCCTGGACCAGGGCTCGAACCCGTGTTTCCTGCACCGCCAGGCGGATTCTTAACCACTGCCCCACCAAGGAAGCCCTCTGAGTGTGTTTTAAACCCCAAACTAGGTTGCTGTGTTTATTCCACGGTGGGAAGATGCTAGGAGGGTGTCTAGGACTGCCCTCTAGTGTCTGTGACCCTATTAAAGCGTGTGAGATTTTCTTGTGAAAAAATGGTGACATTTAGATGACCTTTTCATTACAAAGTTCCCAAATTTGAGTTGGTCTCTCTCACGTTTATCACCATCTTTATTTCCTTGTGGTAACTTTGCAAATCAGGTAAAAAGGGAAAAAGAAGAGAGAAAATAAGGAGAGAAGGAAGGAAAGAAGGGAGGAGGGAGGGTAGGAAAGAATTTGCCCATAAAAACAGTATTTCATATTTTCCCAGCTAGCTATTAATCAAATCAGATTTCCATGTCACTCGTGCAAGGACTCTATTCCACTCAATCTCACTGGCCTACCTAACTTTTCTATTTGTTTATTCCTTCTTTTTATCCCGTCAACAAATATGAGCGCCAACTATGTCTTAGGTACTGTGCCAGCCCTGGAGATACGCTTGTGAATTTAAGAGATACAGTTCTTCCCTTCCTGGAGCTTATGATGCAGTGAGGAGATGGCAACCTGATAAGAATAGAATTAAGTGGGTGAGTGCCAGGAGCAAAACTAACAGGGGGTGGTTAGAGAAGAATGGGTGTGGGGAAGGTTTTAGGAGAGCACTTACCTCCGAAGAACATGGCCACATGATCAACCAAAGAATAAAATGGACTATTAATGATGCAACTTTAAAAAAAGATGAGGTTGTTACTCTGCTCACACCGACATGGAAAACAAGGGACCCTATGGCTTGGGGTCCCTTGGGGCCCCTGACTTAGAAAAGTTCAATCTTAGCAGAATTCATCTGTGCTAAGACATGGAACCAAGTCAGGACATTTAGAGCCCCTATAGAATGCCATACGCCTCCTATGGTATCCATGCATTTTGTCATCTGTGTAACTTACATTCAAAGGCTTCCTGCTTACCATGACAGTTAAGTTATCTGTACCCATGACCTTGATCACTTTAATTCTCTCTGTGCAGGAATGCCCTAGTCTGTTTCCAGGGTTAGCAGTCTTCTTTTTTTTTTTTTTAACATCTTTATTGGAGTATAATTGCTTTACAAGGGTGTGTTAGTTTCTGCTTTATAACAAAGTGAATCAGCTATACATAAACATGTATCCCCATATCCTCTCCCTCTTGCGTCTCCTTCCCACCCTCCCTATCCCGCTCCTCTAGGTGGTCAACAAGCACCGAGCTGATCTCCCTGTGCTATGCGGCTGCTTCCCACTAGCTATCTATTTTACATTTTGTTGTGTATATATGTCCATGCCACTCTCTCACTTCTTCCCAGCTTACCCTTCCCCTCCCCGTGTCCTCAAGTCCATTCCCTATGTCTGCGTCTTTAGGGTTAGCAGTCTTTGAGAGAACAATTTGAAGGCTGGAAGTGAATTTCTTGTCTTCTACTTAGATTGCTTGAAACGTGACTAATTGACTTAAGTTGACCTTTCTGGTTTTTATTGTTTTGACTTATTAAAAAATGTGTCCTTTTCCCAGAGGCCTCTGGGCACATGCACAAAAAACTAGAAATATGACAAGTTAAATTAAAACCAGAAGATGAAAGTTAAAACACTCTCATAAAAGAAAAAGAAAGATGCCAAGTAGCATTTCTGGAGGGAGAAAACTAAACCAAATGGATTAAGCTTAGCCATTTTTCAACTGGTTTGCAAGGAGGACTTGTTCAATGTAGATGTTAGAGTGACTTCCTATGAAATCCCTGAAAAACCTGTGCCACTATGTATTTTCATACCAAATCATGGAGATAATGGTAATCCCAGGGAGAGAAGGGCTCTAAAACTTAATTCTTTTTATAGTGCTGTCTAGCCCTTAGTCACAGTGTGATCTCATTCACGTGAATCTCACTCTTGGGAGGTGAGAGATTAGCTCTAAACACTGTTAACATTTCTCTACTGAACTCTAATCCTTGCTGTCAGCTCAGTCCTATGATTCTGTTTAGAAACGATTGCTGCTCATACGTGCAGAGACAGTAGGTATTAAGAACATGGGTTCTGGAGCCAGATATATGGGTCCATAGCTCAGCTTTGTCACTTAGCTGTGTGACCATGGGCAAGTTACTTACCATCTCTGTTTCCCCAACTGTAAAATGAAGATACTAACAGTATATCATATGGAGTTGTGAGGACTAAATGAGTTAAAATACATCAACCTATGAGGGTCCATATGAAAAGCATTATGAGTGTTAGTCATTATTATTACTTACACTTCTGATTGCTTATGGATTACTCATGGAATTATGTAATCTTTCCTTTCACTTATCCACATGTGCTTGCCCTTCACTGGGGACCTTGGGTCCTGCTGTCTTAGTTGATCCTTCTCAATTAACATTCCTTTGGGCAATATCAGGTTGTAGAGAGGTTACCAAATAATTCTGAGTATTTTCTGGATAAGAAATGATGTTTGAGGAATATTAGTTTGACAGCTTTGTAAATGAGGGAGAAATAGAGAATAGTAGTTACATAAATATATTAGTCTACTTGTGAAAAAATAAAGGTCAGAATTAGGATGGTGCAATGCAGTGGGAATGGGTAGTGAAAAGTTTTTGTTTTAGTGCTTTTTATATGTGTAGTTGTGATTTTCTTTTTATTTATACTTCATGAGGTATAGAACTTCTTGAACCTGTGGGTTAATAGCTTTCATCTTTAAAAAAATTCTCAGTTATTATCTCTTCAAGTATTCCTTCTTTCCCACTGTCTCTCTCATCTTCTTTCGAGACTCCAATTAGTGTATGTTTGACCTTCTCACAGTAGAGCCTCTATTGTTATTTTATGTTGATATTTTCCATCTGTTTTGTTCTACATGTATCATCTTAATATTTTTCTTGTGATTTATCTACCAGTTCACTGATTAGCTCTATAATTGTGACTAATCTGCTACTAAATTGGTCCATCAAATTCTAAAATTTGGTTAGTGTACCCTTAAGTTAAAGAATTGCCATAGGTTATTTTATTTTTATAGTTTCCAGTTCACTGTCAAAGATCTCAATCTTGGTTTTTGTTTTATTAAACATTTTTGGAGTTATTTTAAAGATTGTGTCTGTTAACTTCATTATGTGAATTATGGGGGAGGGCTTTATTTATATCATCTGTTGTTTCTCTTGTGTTTTGATCACATTATCTTGTTTACTTGGTGCCTTTCAAATAAGAACATATTAAAAAAATTAAATGCCAGGGTATCATATATGAAAAACTACACAAGTAACTTGAGCCCTGCAGTGATGTCCTCTTCATTCAAATAGTATTTAACGCTTATTTTTGGCAGGTGACTATGAGCAGTCATACCACTCACTCATTTTAATCATTTTCCAGAGATTGAGATGACTTGAAGCTGAGCTTCAGTCCCTGGGAGGGCCAATCTATTTCCAATTCCTCCTTAGAGTATAGACGTTTAGAGTCTCAACACTAAATATGGAGTATTTGCCATTGAACAACCTCTTTGCAAGACCATGGATTACGATTTTTGTTCCCTTCGTCCCATTAAGTTCTATCCACCCCAGCCTCTCAGTATTCCATTTCATTAGAGGAATAGAAAATTATTCTAGGGAAAAATGGCTCCAGATATTGACTACCCTCTCTGAATTTCCTTCTTCTATTGGTCACTGGCTTGACAATTCCTTAATGACTTATAAATGCTCCTATGTCTTTAAGACTATCGAAAGATACTTTGTCAATATTTTATTTTAAAAAAATTTTAATTAATTTTTATTGAATGTTGAGTTAGTTTCTGCTGTACAGCAAAGTGAACCTATTCCCATATAGGTCGTTACAGAGTATTGAATAGAGTTCCCTATGCTATACAGTAGGTTCTTATTAGTTATCTATTTTATATATAGTAGTGTGTATATATCAATCCCAATCTCCCAGTTTATGCCCCTCTCTTCCCCCTTGGTAACCATAAGTTTGTTTTGTATATCTGTGACTCTATTTCTGTTTTGTAAATAGATTCATTTATACCATTTTTTTTTTTAGATTCCACATATAAGCAATATGGTATTTTTCTTTCTTTGTCTCCTTTGTCAATATTTTAAAATTATACTTAGCCGTAGGGTTAGTCTGAAATATCTAGTCTGGTATTATCAGAGTTTGAATCTGGATAATTAGGATAAACTATGGTACTACTCCTTTTAGAAATGTAAAAATCTAATGTTGGGAGAATTCCCTGGCAGTCCAGTGGTTAGGACTTGGAGCTTTCACTGCCATGGGGACGGGTTGAATCCCTAGTTGGGCAACTAAGATCCCACCAGCCACGTAGCACAGCCAAAAAAAAAAAAAAAAAAAAAAAAAAAAATTCCAATGTGGGACTCAGTTTAGGGAAAAGAATTTAGCTTAAAATATTTCAAATTTGAAGTAATATCTATATACCCATTTAGAGTTGTCCAATAGCTAGTTTGAAATACAGGACAGAATCTTCATAAATAAGTCAACTTATTCTTGCATTGGATTTTGCATGTGGAGAAAACTACTTACCAAAGTAGTTTTTGTGCAATTATCTCTTGCTCAAAAGTCCAAATTGCAGACGTAATAGGTGGCCCATGATATGATAAGGGGTTACTAATATTTATTGATCATGAGCTTTATGGTTTGCTTTGCCCTTTATGTACATAATCTCTTAACATATTTTTAAATATTCCATTTTAAAAATAAGGAAACCTAAACTTTATGGGGTTAAGTAACTTGCAGGAGGTTACTTGTCTGGTAAGTGGTGAAACCTGATGATAAATCACAGGATTTCTGTCTGATTCCCAAGAACTTACCTTTTCTATCAACCTATTTCTCCTTTTTAGGTTTGGGACAAGACACTATATCAGACTCTGAAAAGTCAACATAAAAAGCACTAAAAGAACTGCTATTGCCGAGAGGGCCTAGAGGCAATAGCACTCAACAGCAACAAGCAAACCCAGGAACCAGATCTGGGTTTCTGATACCATTGTCCAATAGAAGGAATTCAGGTCCTTTGGAGAAACAGCTGATTCTAAGGCTGGAGCATGTAATATACAAGATGAACCTGGGGTATCTTGTAGCACAGAAAATAAGGAAGTGCTCAAAAACCAAACTGATGGGATATGTCAAGGGGACACAAGAGTCAGCTGAAAGAGCTCCCACAGGCTACTTGAAGAGCAAAATAAATAATATAGTATTGGATTATAACCCAAAGTCTAAAATAAATAATTCTGAGCCCTGTTATGGGCTGAATTGTATCCTCCCCCTGCCAAATTATTTGCTGAAGCCCTAACCCCCATGATACTCTATTTGGAAATAGGGCCTTTAAGGAAGTAAATAAGGCTAAATGAGGTCATAAGGGTGGGGTCCTAGTCCCAAAGGACTAGTGCCCTTTTAAGAGGAAGAGACACCAGAAATCCTTCTCTCTTGGTATGTGCACAGTGAGGATATGGTGAGAAGGTAGCCATCTGTAAACTGAGGAGAGAGGTCTCATCAGGAACCAACCCTCCTATTACCTAGATCTTAGAGTTCCAGCCTCCAGAACAGCAAGAAAATTAATTTCTATTATTGAAGCCACCCAGTCTATGGTATTTTGTTATGGCAGCCCTAGTAGACTAATGCAAGTCCATACTAATATAAATGACTGAATATACAGATAAGTGGGGAGAAGAGACAAATTCCTATACATTAGAATTTTAAAAAAATGTATGTGAATACTGCCCCCTTGAGGAGGTAGAGCACAACTCCCTACACTGTGTGCAGTGACTTTCTTCCAAAGATACAGTATGGAAAGGGGGTAAAAGTACAGAAGATTAACATCATCAGTGGTAATTCATGTTGATAATGTACCCTTGATATGACGTAGTGAGAACGGCACTTTACCTCCCCCAAACTATAATCCCAGTCGAAGCAAAAGAAAAACATCAGACAAACCCAAATTGAGGACCACTTTACAGAATTTCTCCAAAGTGTCCAGGTCACCCAAAAGAAGCAAAGTCTAAAACTGTCACAGTTTAATGGATCCTAAGGAGACATGATGACTAACTGTGATGTGAGACCCTGGATGGAATCCTGGAGCAAAGCACTAGGTAAAAACTAAAGACATCTGAATAAGGTATGAGCTTCAGTTAATAACAATGTGTCAATATTGGTTCATTAGTTATGATTAATGAACATATTCATGTTAGATCTTAACAGGGGATACTGGGCACAGGGTATATATGGAAACTACCTGTACTTTTTTTTTTTTTTTGGTAAGCTTGCTGTAAATCTAAAGCTATTCTAAACTAAACAGTGTATTTAAAACAAAAATGTGAAATGGTGCATTTATTATGTCTTCCACACGACTTCTGTTTTATATTGTTTCTCTGAATATTCCAAAGTGAATATTCACTTACTTTGTGTTGGGAGCAGAGTTTAGCTTAGTTTTGTTTCTTCTCACTGAGCAGGGCCCATGTGTGGTCCATATTCTGCCACATCTTGGTAGAAGCCCAGCTGATAAAGATTTGGGGGAGAGGGGAAGGGGGAGGATCCAAATTGAGCATGTTTATCTGCACGAATAAGGAATTCTTGTAGGTATTTTTTAAAGATTCATGTGAGTCCTCATGTTTGAAACATCTTCGCAGTTGTATTCTTCTCTCTCTTTCAATTTTTTTTCTCTTTCTGTAGACAATATCTGAAAATCCCTGAAAAAAAGACATGCTTTTAGATGTTTTGGATTAAATTCTCTATTGTCTTTTTCCTTTGAATCCTCTTGTTCTCTTTTCCCACAGAGAAACTTCCCGATTTTTTCATTTTATTTTAAGATTATGTTACTGAACCAGATGATACAGTTTCATCCTTTGCTTCTCCGGCTTAAAAAGAAAGAAAGAAAGAAAACATGCCCGTGCTGTGGGATTTAGCAAACACTTCTCTCTTCTCTTCCAGACCCTGTCAGCTGCACTTTTCCAACCGCAGTCAAAGTGGCTCTACAACTCCAAACCCTGTTCGTCCTGGATTTTCGTGCTGGCCGTCAACCAAGAACTGGCTCCAGCTGTACTGGCCTCTAATTTGCTTAACTCTTTCCTCTTCTTTACTCTTATGTTGAGAGTTGGAGACGGAGGAAAGGAGATTCATTCATTCTTCCCACAAGTATTTATCGGACACCTATTATATGCCAGCCACTGGGGTTACAGCAGTGAATAAGGCAGGCGAGGTCCCTGCCCATAGAAGCCACATTGTGAAGGATGGGTAACATCATGGCGCACTTATTATTGCTACAAGATTTATTTGCATGTGTGCTTTCATTTAGTGCTGATGATGTAGGCACTACTGTCATCCTCATTTACCGAGACACAGACGCCAATTGACTTACCCAATATCATGCAGCTAGTAAGTGACGGAGACACAATTTAAATCAAAGGACTCAGATTCCAGAACGCTTGGATTCCTAACCGTGATAATATTGATAAAATTGTTCTTTTGTGTAGATAAATACGGTCCTATTTCTATCTTTCTCTTTCGACTCTAAAAAAAAATTAAATGCTGCTTCTGAACAATATCTGTAGTCTCATGACAATTCGAAAAAGAAAAAGCAGTTTTTTTCTTTTTTCTTTTTTTTTTTGAAGAAAATGGTGCCGTTGGCATTCAATAGTTGCTTTTGTAGCATCCATCACCTCTCCCATTTCTAGGTGAACCACAGCCCCCCGCCCCCACCCCACTGCAGAGTATCCAGGTGGTTCAGGTGGGCTGAACCCAGCAGGAACTCTACGGCGAGGCTCTGACTGGCGTAAGCTAAACAGCCTGTGCCTCTTTCCGGCCATGTGATTGGTGGGGGGATGAAGCTCGTGCCCCAGGCATAAACCAATCAATGCCTGGCATTCTGATAGCTACTATGATTCGTTCAGGTTTATAGAACGAGAGATGCGAGGTGAGGCGCTTTCTCCTCCAGGTTAGGAAAGAGGTGGTACGTAACCCCTGTTGCTGGCAGCCATCCTGGAGTAGGAAACTGAAAGCACAGATAAACGGAGCTAAAGTTCTAATTCCACCGCGTCTGATGTCTTCCTCACTCCTCGACTTTTCAGGTACGTGAGTCCTAAATACTCTTTATTAAGTCACTTTGACTTGGAGTTTCTTTTAGTTTCATTCAAAATCGTGCCATCTGACAGATGATTTCTTACATTAGGCATATAAGCCTAAACATTTAAGTAGACCTTTAAAGAACACATTTCACAAGAAACTAAAACAAGCAAACAGAAAACTCCACTGAATTATCCAAAGGGCTTCAGACGTCCAGAGAACATTTGCAGACAAATTTGGATCTCTGATTTATGTGGAAAAAAAAAAAAAGTAAAGTACGCCTAGACCTGGGATTCCTTTGTTTTACACGTGAAGATAATCAAGATTGAGGTTAATAGCTTGGGCCCAGATGCAACAGATGCTCAGTTAATTGGCCCTCGCTATACTGGGTTCACGTTTTAGCACACAATTGTCTTGGATTTTGTTGCTAAAAACACTCCTGTTTTTGCCAAACAACACTGTTTTGGAGGTTTGCCACCACAAACACAGAGCTTGCTGTGATGAAGATTTGTGCGTTTGGCGGGACCACGAGATTATAATAGTGTGAGAGGCAAGACAAACCTGTATGTCTTCAATTAGTCATACATTATCCAGCAGATTTAAAACAGCGGCTTCATTCTCATTAACTAGCAGCTAAGAGTGGAGATACTAGTGAAGCGATTTAAGACCTGAAAATGCACGGGGAGTTACGTTCTGTCTGAGTGTGTACACTTCCAAGGACATTCTCTCCATGTCCAACTTAATGTTCTACAGAGATCTTAGCCTCTAAGGACACAAGGCCAAAGCTAATTAGGAATCCGTTGAGATGTAGCCCAGTAAGGCTCAACTTTTACCAAATTGGGAAGATGGCAGTCAGGAGAAAGGTTAGTTCTCTAATCAGAGACAACCCATGATGCCTTCAGCTTCCCTGTTAGCTTAGTTGGCCCAAGAAGGCTCTGTGGGATAGCACAGTGAAAATGGCAGCTCTCTGCTCTGCTCTTAGAACAAAATATTAAGAAAATAGAAATCTGCCTGGCAGTGGAAAAAGATGGTTAGAAGATTTTACCTTCCATTTTTATTTCTTTTAATGTTAACTTCTGTATCTGACACCTGGGCCATAGATAGGCTTCAGTCATATATTTATTCCCACAGGAATAAAATAAACCTGCATCTCGGCCCTGTTCTAGTAAAACTAAAGAGGGTGCAACTCGTGTCTATGAACAAATGTGACTCCCTCTGAAAGCAGCACCTGGGCTCTGAACACACGGTGCTACCAAAGCCAGTGTTTATGGGTTGTGTGGAACTTGGACCGTATTTTTTGATAGGAACAAATGGGATTAGCCCAAAGGCCAGCCCACCTGGTTTGCTCATAATGGCTTCATAAGGGAACCGTCTGTTACAAAACCCAATCACGGTGTTAACGGTGCTTCTGGCGGGAAATGGTTCAGACCACACTTGGGTTGCCGTCCTTCTCTCTGGCAGCAGTGGGCTTGGGGTCCTCCTTGGCTGTTGCATAGGGACACAGAGTTGGTTGAACTCTGGAGAAGGTTGTTGATGGGTGGGAATAGGCAAGGACTCAAGTATGGAAGCAAATAGGATTGAGGGGTTGTGAAAGAGAAGACGAGGGAGTGAGGGGATGAGAAGGTTGGAGGCTCCTAACAGCATAAGCCCTAAGGTCTCTGCTTATGACTTGTCTCCTTTTCAAAAAATTCTTATCTTTGAGGACAGTATCAGGGTTGCAGATTTTTCCTAAGGTCACCTCATAGACAAAGGAAATGATGGGGCATTAGTTACATTTAAAGAATTGGGGTTTCCAGGGAATCTTGACATAAGCCTGGGCTCTTCTAACACAGTTGTTACCAATCAGGGTTCTTGGCCTCCTTAATCAATAGAAATTGATCAGAGGCCAGACAAGAAATTCAGGCAAGGCTTTATTAGGGCCCCTGCTGCAGCAGAGGGGAGTGAGGACAAGCAACAAGTTCCCTTGCTGAGGGAGGCAGGCTGGTTCCCTATATGGGGTGAGGGTAGGGATGGGTCCAGGGGTCGGGCCGGAAGGGTGGCTTAGGTGTTTTGCCCACCACTTTGTGGTGTTGAGTGCAGGGGCCATGCCCAGTACCCTGCTTTTGCTCCCGACACCTTGTTTTTGCTCCCGGCTCTTCAGAAGTGGCAGTTGGGCTTTTTTTGGTCTTTTTGTATCTTTTGGCCAGAATTTGCCCCAACTGTGCACGCACACAGTTATTTTTAGTCCCTTATAGTTTACTTGTGTTTTGTAGCTCGAGGAGACATTTGTCCAGGGGCAAGCATTGCAGCACTGCAGCAAAGGGCCCCAGGCCTGTCTCACAATGAACTATAGAATTCTGATTTTATTGAACACGTCCTCAGAGTTTCGTGTATTGGACTTTTCAGCAGTTACGGCCATCAGAAAGAAAAGTCAAAATTGAATAGATGTCAGACTTTACCCCGACATGGACATCACTGTAACCAAGGCCTCATTATAATTTCATCTTATTCAAGGCAAAACAAATTCAGCTGCTTGTTGACATGTGAGCACAGTTCAAATTTTATTTTTGTCAATTTTAATTTAGTTCCATTTTTATGTCCGGAAGTACGCATTAATTTTTGCATAGAAAACACAACTACACATCTTTTAAATGGTTGGTCTGTGTGAACAAAAACCATCTACAGTGAAATATATAAACTTGGGAGAAAGTTTCATGTCCCCCAAATCGTCAGGATTCGTTGCCCCTACAAGAATGAAAGTACAGGCATTAATTTGGGGTTCACTTTATAGTTAGTTGTAATGTGATGAGTGGCTTTTGAGAGGAGCTGGAGAGCTTTCAGCATTCAAACGGTGATTGTAGGGCTTATTCATTGGAAAGCACTAAATGTGTCAGTTCCTGTTTCAAGATGACAAATGCAAATTTTACATATACTTGTGGGGGTTTTTTAAGTTTGAATTTTTATTTTTTAACTTGATTGAAGTGTAGTTGATTTGCAATGTCATGTTAATTTCTGCTGTACAGCAGAGTGATTCAGTTATATATATACATATATATATATGCACACATATTCTTTTTCATATTCTTTTCCATTATGGCTTATCACGGGATATTGACTATAGTTCCCTGTGCTCTACAGTAGGACCTTGTTGTTTACTTGTGAGGTTTTAACCTATGACTTAGTTTATGAAAGGGAAATATAGTTGTAAATGTATAATATTTATATATAACATATATTTGTATATAAAATTATAATATTCATATTATAGGTATTATTTAAGCTGATAAGAATCCCTGATTATTAAATTATTATTTCTTGCTATGACACTTGGTCCAGGTTATCGTTAATGAAAAAGTGTCGCTTTCCGCCATCTTTCCGTGTCACTGTCATGGTGCCCATGAAGGTCCTGGCAGATACTCTCAAGAGCATCAATGATGCTGAAAAGAGAGGCAAACCCCAGGTTCTCATTAGGCCATCCTCCGAAGTCATCATGCAGTTTCTAACTGTGATGGTGAAGCATATGGTTACGTTGGCGAGTTTGAAATCTTTGATCACAGAGCTGGGAAAATTGTTGTGAACCTCACAGGCAGGCTAAACTGGTGTGGAGTGATCAACCCCAGATTTGATGTGCAATTCAAAGATCTGGAAAAATGGTAGAATAACCTGCTCCCTTCACGTCAGTTTGATTTCACTGTACTGCCAACCTCAGCTGGCATCATGGACCATGAAGCAATATGAAAACACACAGGAGGGAAAATCCTGGGATTCTTTTTCTAGGGATGTAATACATCGGTGCACATAAAATGCCTCAGTGGACACACACACACAGAGACACACACAAAGTATAATGTGTAAGCTCTTTAGAATTGGGAACTCTACCTTCCATGTTCTTTGAATCTCCTTAAGACCCAACCTCTTGCTCTCCATCTTTTTATATAAATCAGAACCTGTTCTATATCCCGGCAGTGTAAGTACTCACTCGAGGTCTGGTTATCTTTCTTTACTCTGGTCTTCTTATCACCTCCACCTGCTCAATATTCTAGTTGTTCTCTTCAAGTGTTGCCTCTTTGTCAATATCAACTGTTAATCCTCTTAATTCTTTCTGATTTTCCAGTGTAATCAGCTTTGCTCACTTTACCAGCTTTCTGTTATCACAGGCTTCCTGAAATCCCCCCACGCTCCAGTCTCCTTGCAGGGCAAGAAAAAATTGAACATAAACATTTGATAGCCATCATCTGAGCACACTTTGTATGTGTCAGGCAATAGGATAGGTTCTGGGGACAAGATACAGTCTCTGTCCTCAAAGAGTTAAAATCCAGGCAGATTAAGCAGCCTGGTAGACTCTTCCAGGAACTTCTGTCTCTCTGCTAGGAAGGGAAAGGGCTGTTGTGAATGAATAGTTTGGGTGCTACCCACCCTGCCATGTTTACCTATCAAGTGTGCCCCAGAGCATTGTATGGTGCTAAGGAAATATGCCATTCCCCAGTCTCACTTCACAGAGGACCAAGCAGACGGGCAGAGGTGGTGGCCATTTGATAGATAAATTCATTTCAAAATTTAAACACTCCAAGAACATTCCAACTTTCCTACCAAAAAGTCCCGTTCCTTTTTGACCACTGTGATGTGTGTCCATACTTACAGAAAGATTGCTTTGAACGTTATTTATTTATTTATTTATTTTTGCGGTACGCGGGCCTCTCACAGCTGTGGCCTCTCCCGTTGCGGAGCACAGGTTCCGGACGCGCAGGCTCAGCGGCCATGGCTCACGGGCCCAGCCGCTCCGCAGCATGTGGAATTTTCCCAGACCGGGGCACGAACCCGCGTCCCCTGCATCGACAGGTGGACTCTCAACCACTGCGCCGCCAGGGAAGCCCTTGAACTTTATTTAATCGGCAAATCAGTCCACAGAAGTTTACTGAGCGGGGTTGTGATGCGCCAGGTTCTGGGGACACAGCAGAGAACAAAGCCAGGACCCTGCCCTCAGGAGTTCGCAAGCCATCAGGGAGAGAAGAGATGGGGGACCTGTTACAGCGTCACTGAGCTCATTTCTCTTAGGCTTGGTCTGATTTAGTTCATGTCATGTAAGTCTATAGATTGCTGGTTTGGTTTGCTCAGTGGAAGCAAACCTGGAACTCGGAACTTCCAAGCCTGCAGGGTGTGACAAGTCCCCTTAAAGTGGTTCACTCCGCAGCGGTAACAATGGCTTCTCCTCTGCTCTGCTGTTGATTTTACTGGCTTTGTGTGTGGATTGCGTTTCAGTAGAGAGACAGTGGGAACCTTAACTGCCCTGAACTGAGTCACAGGGTCTCCTTTTGCCAAATTCTTCTACAGGATAGACCGTCTCCCGTTCGTTGTGTACTCCTGTGAAACTCATAGAGGTGGACATAATCCACAACGTGACTAAGTTTTTCTAGAGGGATTTTGATTTCTGGGAAAACCAATGGTAAACAGAAGCCTGGGGTACAGCCTTCAAAGCACTGAGAAGGCAGATATCTAAGCAGAGTGGGGTTTGAGCCGTGTCAGTCCACTCCTGGCCTCACCCTCGTACAGCCAACAATTCGCTCTTCCTTACTGAGGTCGTGACGTGTCCCTCTGTCCTCCTTCAGGACCCTACGCAAACGTGCGCTGGCAACAAGGACCTTCTTCAGATGGCACTATTAGTCTCTCTCGTTCTTTCTAACACTGTGACTTCCAGAGGGGATGAATACCATTCTGGCCAGGTGGTGTTCTGATGGATTGCGGGGCTCTATCTAGCTCTTTTAGCCACCGCTCTACAACGTGGGAAAGAAGGACACCCCTGTTACAGACTACCTGTGCCTGGTACTCTCTGATGCTTGAGGAGGGACAGTCTTCTAGGCTGATGAGGCTGCCCACTCGACACTGTGATGGTTAATTTTATGCGTCCACTTGGCTGGGCTGTAGTGCCCAGATATTTGGTCAAACGCTACTCTGGGTGTGTCTGTGAGGGTGTTTTTCATGAGAGTAACATTTAAATGGATGGACTTTGAGTAAAGCAGGTTGCCCTCCATAATGTGGGTGGGCCTCACCTAATCAGTTGAAAGCCTGAATAGAACAAAAGATTGACTTCCCCCAAGCAAGAGGAAATTCTGCCAGCAGACAGCCTTTGGACTTGAACTGCAACACCAACTCTTCCTTGGGTCTCCAGCGTGCGAGCCCACCCTTCAGATTTTGGCCTTGCCAGCCTCCATAATTGTGTGAGCCAATTCCATAAAGTACATCTCTCTTCTCTCTCTCACTCTCTTTTTTAATAAATTTATTTATTTTTTGTCTGTATTGGGTCTTCGTTGCTGCATGCAGGCTTTCTCTAGTTGCGGAGAGCGGGGGCTACTCTTCGTTGTGGTGCGCAGGTTTCTCGCTGTGGTGGCTTCTCTTGTTGCAGAGCATGGACTCTAGGCACGTGGGCTTCAGTAGTTGTGGCTCGTGGGCTCTAGAGCGCAGGCTCAGTAGTTGGGGCGCACGGGCTTAGTTGCTCCGCAGCATGTGGGATCTTCCCGGACCAGGGCTCGAACCCATGTACCCTGCATTGACAGGCAGATTCTTAACCACTGTGCCACCAGGGAAGCCCCTCTCACTCTCTCTCCTCTCTCACTCTCCCTCTTGTACGCACTGTCTATCTACACACACACACACGCAGTACATCCTAGTGGTTCTGTTCTCTGGAGAAGTCTGACTAATATACTTAGTCAACAGATGTCGGGGCTCCCAAGTGTCCTCACAGGGAGTCCTTTGGCCCCCAAACTTTGGGATGCTATTGCTCTAACCGAGTGATGGCACAGGTATCATGGCCCCTCCCTGAACTGAAGAGGCAGTCATGAAATTTGGAGGTTGCAAAAGAATATGGAGGAAGGATTGTTCTACATAGCAACCTGGCTGAGCCCATGTACTGTGCCTGTGCCGTGGCAATACCCCAGCTGACCCCTGGGCCCATTCAAAACATTACATGCAATCCAGCCGAACTTTGAGTGGCCTTTTATCTGCCGTGACATTACGTTATGCGGCCAACTAGTGGACATGTCCATGGATTGACTGACTGAGTGAGTTAGAAGAATTTGGACCGTTGGAACCCCTTCTTGTCCTGATCAAATTGAGCAATTAACACCAGGGACTTTAAAATGAAATGTGACCTGCTTGCTAAAGAAGGACGTGGTGGCAACAATAAACTATCTACGAGCTCTTCTACCCAAGCTCACAAGGAGGATATTTTCATGGAGGGAGAACATATGGCTAGCAAAGGTTAATAATCTCCTTGTACCCTGGCTTGACTTGTGTTGGGATTACATTTTTTTCCTTGCTTTCCCCATGGGGCTATCCTCCAGAAGAAGGTGACTCTTAACTGACATGTTTCCTGCAGTCGTCCCACTTTTCAAAGAGCTCTGCTTTCTTACAGTGTGTTCCACTGTGCCTCCTGCCCTTCCCCCCATTGTTTTTTAAATATTTATTTATTTAGGCTGTGTTGGATCTTCGTTGTGGCACGTGGGATCTCTAAGTTGCGGCATGCGGACTCTTAGTTGTGGCATACGTGCGGGATCTAGTTCCCCGACCAGGGATCGCACCCGGGCCCCCTGCATTGGGAGCGTGGAGTCTTACCCACTGAACCACCAGGGAAGCCCCTCGCCTCCCACTGTTATCAGAGTTGAGCTTTGTTTCCACTGGTGGCTCTTGTTCTGATAGCAAGTGTGTACAAGCCATGGGCCTATCTACTCAGTCAAGTCCAATCAGAAGAGCAGTGATTCCAATCCTGTTGGGGCCACATTAACTTAGTGAATTAAATACTTAGGGATAAGAGATGTACCTGGCTAGCTCAAGCTGACGAGAAGATTCTCTCTGAGTGATATATTTTAAAAACACCATCGATATCTAACTTTAAACATGCCCACTATAACTTTCACTTCTCATCCAAGAAAGAGAATCAAAATAATATTCTTGGGGAAAGGCTTGAGCACAGACTAAAATGTATTCTTCTTTCCCCTGTGCCATCTAAAGGGAAATAATCTCAAACAGCATTTGAAGTCCTTGCCTGTTAGCCCCATACTGAAGGTACACTCATCACTGGATCAAGAGCTGTCACCCTGTTTATCAAGAAGGCCTTCTGATTCCACAGATGACCTAAGATATAACATCCCCACAGGTTACCTGGCCCCAAATATCTCCCAGTTCAGCTGACCACATAATATCAGAATTCAGTCCTCATTTTGTATCCCAATGTTGTAAAGCATTGCTCAAGGATAGTAGTTCACCACCCTGGCTATGCCCCCAGAATCACTTGTGGAGTTTGAAAAAATATCTGTGTGCCCAGGCTCCACCCCTAGTCTGATTCAGTAGATCAAGGATGAGGCCCAATGAGCTGTAGTCTTAACTTCGCAGGTGATTTTGGTGTCAGACCAAACAGCCCACTGTCCTAGACCTTCTGGTTCCATCTGCCTACTGTACACAGACCATCAGCAATATGGATTGCATCAGTTGGTACTCCAGTGAGAACTCCAGAGTAGCACCTCTTACTCAAAAAGACACATGCTCTTTGTGTTCACGACAGAATTCAGTTGTAATGACTCACTGTGGCTCGATGGCCAGAGCCCTCCCTTTGGCATCCATCATCATTCCCCTCCTGCTGGTCCCCTGCCGTCCCTGGCACCACTGTTACCCTAACAGCTGGTCAGTATTAAGGAAGCTATTACCATGTCCATATAAGGAGTTTTATAACTAGTGCTGGGCCCTGGGGAGAAGAGGTAAGGGGGTGGGTTGTGAGTCTGGGCTGGCCTCCAGATACAATGTACGTTCTGCTCAAGGCAGCTGCAGGAAGAACACAACTTCTGGGTCTCTGAGGTAACAAGAGATGCTATCTTCAAGGTCTTCACACCTCTGTGCATTCTATTAATGCTTCTCTAGATCGCCAAGACCCAAGACTCCCTTCTCCACCTCACATCCCTGAGTGTGTGCTGGAAGAGCTTGTGGGCATCCAACAGCATTAAAATCAGCCACTAGGAAGTGTCTGGCTCAGAGACGTAGGTACAGGAACTCTTCTGCCACCTCAGAAATGTTCTGGGGAACATTAGGGTCGGCCCTGGGTAGCTGTTGTAGGAAAGCTCCTGGTGGAAGGAGTCACACCTGGTGGGAAGGGGCGTCTGCATTCAGTAAGCTCTTTGATGACTCAACCCACTAAAATCCATGGGTGCAATTCCTTTTAATAAAAGCTACGGCAACTGTTTTCTTTGACTTGGGGAATGTTCCCAGACTCTGTGCCCATCCTCTGGTTTCACTTACCCTGCCTCCCTTGGCTTCTAGCCAGGGGTCACCCTCCTACCTATAATTTCTTTCCACCTCTTCTCTTTAATTCCAGCCTCTTCGAATTTCTGATTGGATGTTCTACAGGTTTCTGACTTAAATTCCTCTCGGAGATGCTGGTTCTTGGGTCTCTAGTGGTCAAGTCACCTTTTCCCCAACACCCTTCCCAGGTTTGGGGGATGGAACACCACAACTCAGGCCCGACACCTAAACTTCCACTTTTGGGGGGGGTAGGTGAAGGGGCTGCACCGAGAACATCCAGCAAGACTCAGTAGGAAAATTATTGCAACTTCCTGCATGGAGGGGAAAACAGCAGAAGAATACCCAGTCCCAGTGGGGTTTCTTCCTCTGATTGCCATAGCAGTTTCAGGAGGACTGAGTTATTCTTAATTGCTTCATGGTTATCTAACTCCTGACTTCTCGTTTCTTTCATCTTACTAGATTGTTAGCCCTTTTGGGGTAAGAATAATGTACTGTGTGTCCTCATAGGATCTGGTAGAGCCTTTTACTTGGAATACGGGACCAAATTACATCAATATGTTTAAACACTAAGAAATATGCAGATATACGTAACTAGTGCTATCTCTATATACAGAGCTAGAAATAAATGGGATGGCCTCAGAGAAATTTCTGTGATTTTAAATGAAATGTGCTAGTTGAATAATCAGAGGCCTCTAGGAAGAGTCAGTGAGAATGTATCCAGTCGTTCTAGGAGGGGAGCAGGTGTCTTACAAATCCAACAGAAGGATTTACTGAGAATGGCTGAACTCCATGCTCAGAAATGAGAGCTACATACAATTACCTGGATGTTTTGCCAGACCTCTCCTGCAAAGCTAAAAGGAACATCTAGTGGGTTATGACAATCTTTTACTCTTTCTTCATTCATGAACCTATGATAGCAGTAACCTGGGTGGGTTAGAGACTCTTGTCTGGAATCTTCTTTCTCCAGGGATTTGTTGTGCACCAGCTGTGCTGTGATTGTTTGTTTGTTTCAAAGTTCCTGTAACTAAACACAAAACATAGCTAGTCTTAGGTCACTGCTCCCAGTGTCGTCTCTAACTGATGAATCTTCATGAATTGATGTTTAGGGAAGATTTTGCTTTTCCCCGTGTATTTTGCAAATGCTGGCTAGACTCTTTAAATTGATGTTGCATCTCTCTGTCTCTCTCTCTCTACCTAGATTAAACTGTGTTTGGGGTCTCCTTGCAGGCTTTATTCTCTTTGGGCAACGAGGTTCTTTTCGTCCAACTAACATACTCAGTGTGTTGTTTTAAACAGCTTTGGGCGGGGGGTGTTCCATCCCTTTCTGCTTCGAGTCTGAGTGGAAAATGGGTTTCCATCTGTGCTGCCACGACACTCGCTGTGTCTCAGAATCCAGCAGCTCTGATGCATTGTCTCCATCCACTCCCACTGGGCTCAAAGGCAGGGCCCGTGGGAGCTGTGGTTGATAGGGGATGAGAAGGAGGGTGGGCGCTGCTGTTTGTATCAGTAATTGGAGATGACAGTTGTTCAATGATGGGGGAAAGGAATGCATTGTAAAAATCCCCTTTAATCCCTAATCATTTTTTAAATCAAAACAATGTGTATAATTTAATCAATGGAGAGCCAGTGGTAGATTCTGTGGACAGAGTAGGTTAAGAAAATGTACTAAGGAAATATGATTTTTGTTTCTAGGCACGAGACAAAATAGGAGGAGACAGAGGTAGGAAGGTTGGGGAGACACTTTTACAGGAGCCAGGCCTATGGCTGCTTAACTGTGGAGAAAGGAAACAGTTGGGACCGGGTAACGGATTGGAAGGAGTGAGGGAAGAGAGATGATGTGCACCACAAGGTCCAAAAGAACATGAACGCTGCTGCCAACACTTAGAAACCAGAGAATGTGGAAGCGGGATCTGTTGTGGGTTAATGAGCTGCCTTCGTGACAGCCCTTCAAACAAGAGGTCAACTGCCCACGCTCATTGGCTCATATGTTCCTCAGTCTTGGGTTCTTGAGTTGGGCTGAGCCCCAGCACCGCGCTCTGGGTGCAGAGTTTACAGGCTGATTGTTCCCATACTGCTTACTTTCCTCCAGACTCGCTCCCAGCAGTGCATAGAACTCAGCTTGCTGCCAGCCTGTGTGCATCTTCAAGGACTCGGGGGACTTGCTGCGGCAGTTCTGTGAAAACAAAGCTGTATCTTCTCCAAGGGGTATTCCAGGTACACCCCACAGAGCTCCTCTAAAAAGTATAATGCTGGATAGAAAGTAAGTTTTTTTATGAATCCATCAAAAAGTCTATCTGGTGGCCTTCTTTTTCAGTTTGCATATGGAGGGGACTGGGGTTGGGGAAAGGAGTGAGAAACAAGGGGGACAGCTCAGGAGATGCATTGGGGGCAGTGAAGGGGGAGTATTTTCTGGTGTGGCTTGGCTTTTGTTTTGTTTTGGAGAGCGGTAAAGCCCGTGGCTCAATTTGGTTTTGATTAGCTGCAATTGCTGAAAAGAGACCCTTTGTCTTGGGCAAAGCCAGAGAGCAGTTGATATAGCAGTAATGTAATCCCAGATGCTTGGTTTGGTTTCCTTGATTAAGGCCAACAGTGATAAGCACAGGCAATTCTCTGTAGAGGGAGCTGAGGCAGTCCGTGTAAGGGCCTGATTCAAAATGGTGCCAGAGTCCTAAGATGGGATTTCAAGTGTATCTGGAATTATGGCTCAGTGGATTCCGGTAATGTAGGTGAGCTGTTTAAATCAGAGAGCATGGGTTTCTGAATAGGGCCGAGTTACAGGGTTACGTCTATGTTTTCATGAGGTCCTGGCCAGCAGCTGTGTGTGTGTGTGTGTGTGTGTGTGTGTGTGTGTGTGTGTCTTTGTCTATGTGTGTCTGTGTTTTGAGTTTAGTTCTAGAAAGCAGAGTTAGGAAATCAGAGGCTGTCTTGTGTGCTTCCACGGTTCCAAACATTTTTTTCTCTCTTAACAACTCAGACATTCTAAATCTCATGCAGAAGTATTCAAAAATACCGTAACTGGAAAGACTTGAGTCAAGCCATTAACAGCTTGCTGGCACTAAATAAGGAAATGAAAGATGATCCCACTGGTACTGGGGGATCTCTGCGTGGATCGTGAGGCTTTTTCTAGTCACAAAAAGAGGTTTGTCATCCCCGGCCACATCTGTCTTCCATGTAACTCACAGCCCCTGGGTACTAAAAGAATAATGAAAATACCCTTTTCTTTTTCCTCCTCCAAAGTTCTGGGACCCACCTTCACCCATTTCCTCTACCAAAGAAACAAAGACATTTCCAAGTATGTATTTAAGTTAGGAACAGTTCCAATTCTTAAGGAAATTAAATAAAAATAAAACCCCTGAATTTAAGAATAAATCAAAAAATCAAGTTAATCACATAGTCCTCATAAGTAATGGGTAAAGTTTTAGCACATAAGTCAGTCTTTGAATTGATGACATCACAAATGTCAGTGCATTCAACAGGATAGAAATGTGGAGCATCTCCAATTTTTACTGACAGCACTAAGAGCATTGCATGCTAATATAACTGCATAGCATGCCTTTTATTAAAGCAATTATATTGTATTTTTCATGCTAATTGTCAAGACGTGAAAGTACAGAAAACATGCATGGGGAACATTTTTGGTAAATTGATAACATGTCATGTCTTTGGGCTGGAAGATTTTCTCATATTATAAGAACTGCTAATATTTGACCTGACCTATATATTTTGGAAATTATGCCGTAGCGATGAATAGTTCTAGAGGCTCTATTCAATTTTTTTTAAGGTCAAATTGCAATAAATGTGTTTTTTTCCTTATCATGAAACCAACACGTTTATGAAGAAATTAGAATATACAACTAAGCATAACAAAGAAAATAAAAGCAATCAATAAGACTTCCTCCCCAGAATTAAGTCCTCTTAAAACCTTGGTGCATACTTTTCCATGTCCTTTGCTCTGTATGCATGTAGTAGGGTGACCAGCTCTCCCAATTTGATGACTGAGGAGTTTCCTGGGGCCTTCAGTTATCAAACTGATCAGTTCTGGGCAAAATGGGAGAGTTGGTTGTGTAGATGTATTTGTGCATGTGCGTGTGCGTGCGTGCGCGCACGCACACACACAAACATAAACATACACATGCATTAATAAATATTGTAAAACCATTTTCATTAGAAATGTCAAGTGCTGGGCCAGCCCTAAACGCTTTCCATGCATTCTCATGATTCCCAGTATTCAAGAGAGCATTTTTAAAGCTTAGAGAGGCATTTTTTCATTAGCGCGTGTCCTGTTATAGCCTGAGTCTGTTTCCTCATTGGGGCAGGGTGGTAGTCAGCCACGTCTATGTATTTTTTTCTGTTTTGTCATTTCCTTTTTAATTTTAGTTCTGGTTTTCTACATACAGAAATTGTAAAATTTTATGTCAGTGCTATCATTTTCTCACTATAGGTAATGCTTAGAAAGTCTTTTTTCCATCCCAAGGCCATCTAAAGTCACTTAGAACTTTTACTAATACTCTTAAAATGTTTTTTCTAATGTTTACTGAGATATAATTGATAAATAACATTGTATTAGTCCATGGTATGAAACATAATGATTTGACATATGTATATATCGCAAAATGTTTACCACAATTTAATTAACATCCGTCATGTCACATGGTTACAGTTTTTGTCTTACAATGAGAGCTTTTAAGACTACTCTCTTAGCAACTTTCAAAATGCAATACAGTATTGTTAACTATAGTTATGCTGTATATTACATCCCAAGACATTATCTTATAATTGTAAGTTTGTATCTTTTGACTGCCTTCACCCATTTCACCTCACCCCCTGCTTTAGGCAAACACCAATCTGTTCTCTGTATCTGTGCTCAGTTTGTGTTTTTAGATACCACATGTGAATGAAACAACACAGTATTTGTCTTTCTCTGTCTGACATTTTTCACTTTGAAAATTGCCCTCAAGGTCCATCCATGTTGTCACAAAAGGCAGGATTTCCTTCTTTTTTACGGCTGAATAATATTTGTATATTTATATATATATATGTATATTCAGCTGTAAAAAAGAAGGAAATTCATATATATATATATATATATCCATATATATCACATTTTCTTTATTCATACATCAATGGACATGTGAGTTGTTTCTATGTCTTGGCTATCGTGAATCATTCTGTGGTGAACATGGGGACACAGATAACCTTTTGGAGACAGTTATTTAGTTTCCTTTGGATAAATACCCAGAAGTGGAATTGTTGGATCACATGGTAGTTTTATTTTTCATTTTTTTTTTAAATTTTTTGAGGAATCTCCATACTGTTTTCCATAGTGGCTGCACCAATTAACATTCCCACTAACAGTGCACAAGGGTTCCCTTTTCTCTATATCCTGGCCAGCACTTTTTCTCTCTTGTGATTTTGGTAATAACCATTCTAATAGGTGTGGTTGATATCTCATTGTGGTTTCGATTTGTATTTCCATGATGATTAACAATGTTGAGAACCTTTTCACGTATCTATTGGCCATCTGTATGTCGTCTTTGGAAAAATGTCTATTCAGATCCTCTGCCCATAGTTTAATCAGATTGTTTTGTTTTTGTTTTTTTGGCTTTTTTGCTATTGAATTGTATGAGTTTTTATATATTTTGGCTGTTAGCCCCCATCAGACATACGATTAGCAAATATTTTCTCCCAGTGCAGAGGCCATAGACTGCCTCTTCATTTTATTGATGGTTTCCTTTGCTGTGCAGAAACTTTTTAGTTTGATGTAATCCCACTTGTTTATTTTTGGTTTTTCCTTTGTTTTTCATGTCAAATCCAAAAAAATCATTGCCAAGACCAATGTCAAGGAGTTTTCCTCTAGGACCTTTATGATTTCATATCTTCTGTTAAGTCTTCAATCCATTTTGAATTGATGTTTGTGTGCAGTGTAAGATAGTGATCCAGTTTCATTCTTTTGCATATGACTGTCCAGTATTCCCAGTATAATTTCTTGAAGAGACTCTCCTTTACTCCCCCTGCCTTGTATATTCTTAGCTCCTTTGTTGTAAATTAATTGACCACGTACATACGAGTTTATTTCTGGACTCTCTTTTCTGTTTCATTGGTCTATGTGTCTGTTTTTTATGCCAATACCATACTGTTTTGATTGCTATACCTTTGTAACGTAGTTGGAAATCAGGAAGCATAATGCCTCCTGCTATGTTCTTTCTCAAGGTTACTTCAGCTATTGAGGGTCTTTGTGGTTCCATACAAATTTTAGGATTGTTTGTTCTGTTTCTGTTAAAAATCCCTTTGGAATTTTGGTAGGAATTTCATTGAATCCATAGATTGCTTTGGGTAGTGTGGACATTTTAACAATTTAATTCTTCCAATCCATGAATGGTTATTTGTGTCTTCTTTCATCAGTGTTGTATATTTTCCATGTACAGGTCTTTACCTCCTTTGTTAAATTTGTTTTTAGATATTTTATTATTTTGATGCAATAAAAATAGAATTTTTCCTCCTAATTTCTCTTTCTGATAGTTTGTTGTTACTGTATAGAAACCCAACAGATTTTTGTAATTTGATTTTGTAACCTGCAGCTTTGCCGAATTCTTTTATTAGTTCTAACAATTTTTAGTGCAGTCTTTAGGTCTTCTATATAAAATATATCATGTCATCTACAAATAGAGACAGTTTTACCTCTTCCTTTCCAATGTGGATACCTTTTATTTCTTTTTCTTACCTAATTGCTCTGGTTAGGACTTCCAGTACTGTGTTGAATAAAAGTGTCAAGAGTGGGCATCCTTATTCCTAATCTTTGAGGAAACACTTTCAATTTTCTACTGTTGAGTATGATGTTGACTGTGGACTTGTCATATATGGCTTTTTTTATGTTGAGAAACATTCTCTCTGTACTCATTTTGTTGAGAGTTTTTATCATGAATGGATGTTGAATTTGTCAAATGCTTTTTCTGCATTTATTGAGATGACTTTTGATCCTTCATTTTGTTAAAGTGATGCATCACATTGATTTGCAGATGTTTAAGCACCCTTGTATCCCAGGGATAAATCCCATTTTATCATGGTGTATGATTCTTTTAATGTATTGTTGAATGCAATTTGTTACTCTTTTGTTGAGGATTTTTACATCTATGTTCATCAGGGATATTTGCCTGTAATTTTCTTTATCTTGTAATGTCCTTGTCTGGTTTTGATAGCAGGCTAACAATGGCCTTATAAAATCATTTTGGAAGCGTTCCCTCCTCTTCTGTTTTTTGGAAGATTGAGAACAATTAGTTAATTGTTCTCTAAATGTTTGATAAAATTCATCAATGAAGCTGGTGATCATGGACTTCTGTTTGTTGGGAGAGTGTTGTTTACTGATTCAATCTTGTTACTAATAATCATTCTCTTGAGATTTTCTGTTTCTTTTTTATTGAGTCTTGGTAGCTTGTATGTTTCCAGGAATTTTTCCATTTCTTCTAGGTTGTCCAGTATGTTGGTATAATTGTTCATAGTCTCTTATTCTTTTTTTTTAAATTTAATTTTATTTATTTTTTTTGCTGCATTGGGTCTTCCTTGATGTGTGCAGGCTTTCTCTAGTTGTGGCGAGCAGGGGCAACTCTTTGTTGCGGTGCATGGAGTTCTCATTTCAGTGGCTTCTCTTGTTGTGGAGCATGGGCTCTAGGTGCATGGGCTTCAGTAATTGTGGCATGTGGGCTCAGTAGTTGTGGCTTATGGGCTCTAGAGCACAGGCTCAGTAGTTGTGGTGCACGGGCTTAGTTGCTCTGCAGCATGTGGGATCTTCCCGGACCAGGGCTTGAACCCGTGTCCCATGCATTGGCAGGCGGATTCTTAACCACTGCATCACCAGGGAAGCCCCAGTCTCTTATTCTTTTTTGTAGTTCTAAGGTATCAGTTTTAATGTTTCCTCCTTCAATACTGATTTTGAATCCTCTCTTTTTTCCTTGGTGAGTTTAGCTAAAGGTTTGTCAATTTTATTCATCTTTTCAAAAAACCAACTCAATTTCATGTCTTCTGTTGCCTTTTTAGTGTCTGTTTCATGTATTTCTGCTCTGATCTCATTATTTCCTTCCTACTACTAAATTTAGACTTAGTTTCTTCTTTTCCTAGTTTCTTGAGCTGTAAAGTTAGGTTGTTTGAGATTTTTCTTGTTTCTTAATGTGGCCATTTATCATTATTTAATTCCCGCTTAGAATTTCTTTTGTTGTATCCCATAAGTGTTGATACGTTGTATTTACATTTTCATTTGTCTCTCTTGTGGTAATTGACTTCTAGTTTCATACCATTGTGGTCAGAAAAGATGCTTGATATGATTTCAGTCTTAAATTTATTGTCTGTTTTTATAGTCTGACATATGATTTATTCTGGATTATGTTCCATGTGTGCTTGAGAATAATGTGTTCTGTTGCTTTTGGATGGAATGTTCTATTAAGTGTCTTGTAATTCCATCCAGTCTAGCATGTAGTTTCAGCCCAGTGTTTCCTTATTGATTTTTTTTTTTGTCTGGATGATCTAACCGTTGTTGAAAGTGGGAGTATTACAGTCCACAACTATTATTGTATTGCTGTCTATTTCTCCCTTCAGGTTTGTTAATATTTGCATTAGATATTTAGCTGTTCCTATGTTGGTTGCATAAATATTTACAAATGTTATATCTTTTTGTTGAATTTGTTACCAAGGTCAGGTTTAGCTGCTTGCCACTTGAAAGCCAGTACTCGAGAGGCAAGTGTTAGGTGAAAAAGAAAGGTTGCTTTATTCAGGAGACCAACAACCTGGAGAGCAGGCAGACTCGTGTCCAAGAACCTACTCTAAAGATTCTGCTTTACCATGAAAGTTTTTAAAGGGAGAAAGGGGAAGTTAATCACAGTTGGTCATTTGGGAAAGGGGGTCAGAGTCTTCATTATCTTCTACTGTGTGCAGACTTTCTTCTGATTGGTTGGTGGTGAGGTAACAGGGCAATGTTCCAGGAATCTTGTACTCAGCCTGAAGTTACCATCCTCCCTCTGGGTGGGGGCCTTAGTTCCTGCAGCAGAAACTCAAGATATTGAGTTCGTATTGAGTACAGATATATTCCTTGAGGAGGAGCCACAACCCTGCAGTATTGTTCTTGGCCGCTCCTCCTTTGTTTCTGCATTCTCTCCCTTCCCTGATTAGCCACTGTTTGAATCTGCCAGGGAGGCTGAATGAAGCCTCGTTCCTACAAACAAGAAATGGGGGACATGGAAAGGATTTGTACCTAGAAGGGCCCCACAGAGTCCTGTTCAGTTTCAAATTGACCCTTCTATCACTATATAATGACCTTTGTTTCTTATTACAGTTTGTGTTGAAGTAGAAGTACAGGTACCCCAGCTTGCTTTTGCTTTCCATTCGCGTGGCGTATGTTTTTCCATCCCTTCAATTTCAGCCTGTGTGTGTCTTTAAAGCTGAAGTGCATCTCTTATAGGCCACATATAGTTGGGTTTTGTTTTTCATTGATTCAGCACCCCCACCCCATCTCTTTGGATTGGAGAACTTAGTCCATTTACATTTAAAGTAATGATTGATAGGTATGGATTTAATCTTGCCATTTTGTAATTGTTCTCTCACTGTTTTGTAAGTTCTTTGTTCCTTTCTTCTCTTACTCTCTTCCTTTGTGATTTAATGATTTCTGTAGTGGTATGCTTAGATTCCTTCCTCTTTATCTTTTGTGTATTTATTATAGGTTTTTGCTTTATGTTACCATGAAGCTCACATAAAACATCTTATATTTACAACAGTCTAGTTTAAGCTGATAACAACTTAACTTAGAATGCATACTAAAGCTCGACATTTTGAAATGCTCCCCCTTGTTGTTTTGATGTCACAATTTACATTTTTTTATCTTGTTTATACTTTAGCAAATTATGTAGTTATAGTTATTTTTAATACTTCTGTCTTTTAACTTTCATGCTAGATTTATATGTGATTTACCCACCATGATGACAACATTAGAGTATTCTGAATTTATATTTACCTTTACCACTGCAATTTGTTCTTTCATATGTTTTCCTGTTACTAATTAGTACCCTTTTGTTTTAGCTTAAAGAAGCCCCTTTAACTTTTATTTTTTTGGGATATGGCCAGTCCTAGTGGTCATGAACTTCTTCGGTTTTTCTGGTCTGGAAAACTCTTTCTCTCTCCTTAAATTCTGAAGAACAACTTTTCCAGGTAGAATATTCTTGGTTGGCAGTTTTTTCTTCTTTCAGCACTTAGAGTGTATAGTGCTATTCCCTTTGGCTTGCAAAATTTCTTCTGAAAAATTTGCTTATGGTCTTACAGGGGTTCTCTTGTGCATAATGTTGTTTTTCTCTTGCTGCTTTAAAAATTCTCTCCCTGTCTTTAACTTATAAATTATAATGTGTTTTCTTGTGTGTCTTGTTGAATTCATCCTTTTTGGAATGTTTTGAGCTTCTTAGATCTGTATGTCTGTTTCTTTCCCCAAGTTAGGGAGGTTTTCAGCCATTATTTCTTCAAGTAAGCCTTCTGCCTTCCCTTCTCGTTCTGTGACTCCTGTAGTGAATATTCACCCACTTGTTGTTCCATAAGTCCCTTAATCTATCTTCACATTTTAAAAAAAATTAATTAATTTGGCTGCACCAGATCTTCGTTGTGGCACATGGGGTCTTCGTTGTGGCATGTGGGATGTTCGTTGTAGCATGCAGGATCTTTAGTTGTGGCATGTGGGCTCTTAGTTTCGGCATGCATTTGGGATCTAGTTCCCTGACTAGGGATTGAACCCAGGCACCCTGCATTGGGAGCACTGAGTCTTAACCACTGGACCACCAGTGAAGTCCCAATCTTTTAATTCTTTTTTTTTTTTTTCCTCCTCCAGTCGAGTGATTTCCACTGCCCTGTCTTTGAGTTTGCTGATCTTTCTTCTACTTCATTTTTTCTGCTGTTGAACCCCTCAATTAAAATTTTCAGTTCAGTTTTTATATTTTTCAGCATCATGATTTCTGTTTGATACTTTCTTCTATTTTCTCTCTTTGTTGAAATTTTTACTCTGTTCATAAATTATTCTCCTGAGTTCAGTGAGCATCCTTATGGCTATTATTTTGAACTCTTTATCAGGTAAGTCATTTATCTCCATTTCATTAAGGTGTGTTGATTGAGTCCTTTTGCTTTTGTTTGGAAAATATTCTTCTGTTTCTTGATTTTCCTTGACTCTCTGTGTGGTTTCCATGCATTAAATAAAACACTCACCACTCCCAGTCTTAAGGGCATGGTCTCCTGTAGGAGATTAACCTATCATTCGGAACTGCCCTAGCTCTGGGTTGTTTCTCTAACTTTTGTGGTTGTCCAAGTGCCTTCTTTGTTCTTAGTGGCTCCTAGTAGTTGAGGGTGTGCCAAGACCTTTTAGTATCCCAAAGAGGGAGGATCTTAGCACCTAGATGCAGGCTGATTGGAAGCTGGACCCTAGGCAGCAGCTTTTAAAGTATGCAAATAGGGGCTTCCTTAGTGGCGCAGTGGTTGGGAATCTGCCTGCCGGTGCAGGGGACATGGGTTCAAGCCCTGGTCCAGGAGGATCCCACATGCCGTGGAGCAACTAAGCCCCGTGCACCACGGCTGCTGAGCCTGCACTCTGGAGCCCGCGAGCCACAGCTGCTGAGCCCACTGCAATGGGAGGACCACTCGCTGCAGCTGGAGAAGGCCTGTGTGCAGCAACGAGGACCCAACGCAGCCAAAAATAAATAAATAAATTTTTTAAAATTCTTTAAAAAAAATAAAATAAAGCATGCAAATAGACTTCTTTCAGGGAAAGACTGGGAGATGGGCATTTCCATCTGCTCCCTTGGAGCTCTGGGGAATAGTCAGTTAAGAACTGTTTCTTTGTTGTAATCCTATGGGACTGGTAAAGTAACCTCTGTTGACCACCTAAGCCAGGAGATCAAGGGCTGTGTCTCTTGGGTGGCCACTGCACAAATTCCTTTCACGGAGATATTGGCAACCTAGAGCAGGGCAGAGAGAGGGAGTATGTAGCTGGTGCCCACTGGCCTCTTCGTTCTCTGAAGAAGATCGCTGTCAGCCCCTAGATTTGTGTTAAATTAGGTGTCTAACCCTCAGGCTGAAGCTTTTAGGATAAGCAAATAGGCCTCTTTCATAACAAGGCTGGGAGATGGGTGTTCCATTCTGCAGCTTTTGTGCTGAGCCCTGGGGTGAGAGCCACTGTGAGCCCTCATGAGCCCATATATTTGCTATATACCCTTGTGGGTCTTGTTGACTCAAGCTCCACTGGCTTTCAGAGCTATAGGTGTTTTGGGGGCCCATCCCTCAGGTGAAAGTCTTAAAAGTTGAGGCACTAGATGTTGGGTACACCCCCTTCACTACTCATGGAGAACCAGGGAGCTGTGAATTCCCTCCCAATTGTATGTTGCTATGCCAGGGGGTGGGTTTATGGTGAGATTGTGTCCTCTCCTACCTATTTTGATGTTGTATTTTTCTCATTTGCCCTCTTGTGTAGGTGACCCTCAGCTACTTTCTGGATTTCTTTCAGAGGGAATTGTTTCGTATATAGCTGTAGAAACATTGTATCCATGGGAGGAGGTAAATTCAGGCTCCTATGTTGCCATCTTGTACTGGAATCCTTACTACACTCTTATGATATCAAATCTTTTTGGAATATATTTTATTGCAGGGTGTGAGGTAGGGATCTAACTAATTTTTTTCCCTCAAATGGATACATGTTGACACACAATTAAATCAACCATCCTTTTCCCTTTGGCTTGAAACACTACATATAAAACGTGTGCGTGCGCACACACACACACAAGCTCATTTCTGGATCTTCTGCTATATTCATCTCTCTATCTGTGCCTGAGTCTGTATTGAGCTATGTTAGTTATTGTAGTTCTATTATGAAGACAGATGAGCAGAAGTGTGAATTAATCCTAACCCTGATTTAGGAACTGTGATAGTAAGTTTGGACTAAAGATAACCATTTAGCCATGAAAGATTAATTCCATCTCAACTGTGGTTTGTTGAGTTCAGTGAGAGGAACACTGTGTATTTCAAAGTCATGCGCTGATGTTTTGCAGTTCCTATAGAGACAGGCTGTGAAGTGCGACAGTGGATTTTACCTTGTAAAGTTCTTAATAGCTCTCACAGACAACTTTTAGCCTCATGTCGGTTTTATTGTTACACAGCCCAACATAACATAACGTCTGAACTTCTGGTGTTCTCTCACATTGAGAGTACTGAGAAACTTTAATGTTTTTTTTTTAAATTTTACTAGGTTCCATGTCTTTTGTGGCTAAGCAAGTTTGAAAAGATGGTGAGGACAGGACAGCAATAACAAAACTGTAGAAAAGAAATAGCTGCAATTGTAAGGGTATCACCCAATCTGGAATTGTGGTCCCATTCTCAAGTGGCTCAGTGGAGGAGTCCAAGTTTTCCTTTTTATTCTTAGTGATGATATTAACAATAATTAAAGATAAAAATATTAGTATCACTACTTAATTGCAGTGATAAATGATTCTCCTTGCTTAGTGGTGCTGTTAGATGCCTTGAACTGGTTTTATCTGTTTGCTCAGTAAGTGTAATTTAAGCTATTTCATACTTGTTTAAACCACTGATGAAAAAGATAAGTAATTTCTCTTTTTTCTATAATTTCTCGGTGGCAACAAATTGATGTCTTACCAAAAACATGCTTGGCCTGTTTGCAGTTTGCTTGGGCTGTAAACTAATGATAAATGTAGTTTGAAAAGGTTTATCAGGTTTTAATATACATGACCGTTGTTTTGTGGTCAAGTCCTTGAAAACGTAGAGTTTTTTGTTTTTCCTTTCAGTTGCAGTGTTGTAGTGTTCAAGCAAAGGCATCCAAAAATAGTCAACTGAAAGGCAAAGGTTTTCTAAAACTCAGGCTTTGTTGGAGTTCATAATCAACTCCATACACTCTAAAAACTTAATTTAGTTCATAAAGTTTGCATTAAGCAAATGAGCTTTAAATGTTAACAGAAAGTGAAAGGTATAAAACATACATCAGGTTGGTCAGTCAGTGCAGTATAATCAAAGGGGCAGAACTTCTGTAATTAATAAAATAGTGCAATATGCCATTTGTTCTAAAATTATGTGTCAAAACTCTACTAGACTTCTGTAGGCTGAACATTTGTGGTCCCCCCAAATTCATACATTGAAACCTAGTCCCCAACATTTGGAGGTGGGGGACTTTGGGGTGATTAGGCCATGAGGGTCGAGCCATCATGAAAGGGATTAGCGCTTTTATTAAAGAGACCTCAGAGATCTCCCCTGACCTTTCTACCATGTGAGGAAAAAGTCTCTCTATGAACCTGGAAGTGGGTTCTCACCAGATGCTGAATCTGCCAACACCTTGATCTTAGACTTCCAGCCTCTGGAACTGTGAGAAATAAATTTCTGTTGTTTGTAAGTCCCCCAATCTATGGTATTTTGCTACAGCAGCCTGAGCAAAGACAGAGACATTCCAAGAGCCTCAGTGTCTTTTCAATTGTTTTTCACGTGAACCTTGAAAAATTTGGAATTTTCTTCTCTTAGCTCTTGCATTAATTCACCCAACAAATATTTTGTGCCCGGGGTGTGCCAGACACTCGGTGGACAGACACAGCTGGAGCAGATAAAAGTCCTTGCCCTCATGAGGCTTTCACTCTAGAGAGGAAAGACAATAAAATAATAAACCTGTAAGGACATAATAAACCAAATAGTAGAATATCCTATAGAAGAACAATAACACAAGTTAAGGGCGATAGCCAAGGCCTGGCCGATGGTTGGCAGGGGGACTATTTTCTTTAGAGGGGACAGGGAGGGCCTCGCCAATAAGACAGCATGGTGTGAACATCTGGGCGAAATGAGGGAGTGAGCCATGGGGGTGTCCTGTAGAAAAGGATTCCAGGCAGAAAGTGCGAGAAGCACACAGGTCACGCCCAGTAGATTCTGCAGCACAGAGAGGTGGTGTGGATGTGATCTCGGAGAGACAGCAGTGAGCAGTCCTGAAGAGAGGTCCTAGTTCCCTGTAAGGAATTGGACCTGGGTATCCTGGATGAAAACCAGGAATCCTAGCCACTAGTCCACCAAGAATATTTCAAGGAGGCAAAAACTGTAAAAAACAGATACAAAGTTTATTATTAGAGACACAGCACAAGTGGGGAGAGCACACAGAGAAGCAGTTTCTTTATTTAAGTCAGAAGCAAGGCAGAAGTACACACCCAGAGAGAAAGGGTGTGGGCGTCCTCCCTAATGAGGAGCTCAGTAACCAGGTGATTTGAATCACTTCCACAGGACAGTCCTTCCGGGTCTTTGTTTACCTTTGGCCAATTATCTGGGTTTTTTTTGCACACCTGCCCTGCCCTAGGGCCCTCCCCAACATGCGTGCACAACTTTTTGCTAAGATGGATCCCACCGCAGAAGCCTATGGGGGTGTGTCCACACTGATTATGGGGTGGCGCCCCTCCCTTTGTGACCCCCAAGGAGCCTTCCTGTGCATGTGCAGCTGGGGAGGTTTCCTTGACCCCAGGAGTGGTCATCTCATCTCTTGACTCCAGCAGAGCTCAGCTCCTGCCACTAACTTTGTCCTTGGAGTGTCTGGGTGAGAACAGAGCTTCAGTGTCACTCCACTTGACAAGGACCAGCTGCCCCGCCCAGGGGCCCATCTACCTCCTATCTGAGATGGAGTTCAGGGGGAGAGGGCCAGGCGGCGAGGTGAGACGGACGGGGAGGAGGTGAGACGGACGGGGAGGAGGTGAGACGGGGCTACAAAATGTGGGGTCTTTTAGGCCGTGTAAGGATGTTGGTTTGCTCTCAGTGAACTGGGAAGTCTTTGGGGGATTTTGAGTGGAGACCGGACCTTGGGTTCTGGCTTGAATAGGATTCCTCAGCTCCTTTATTGAGAACAGATCTTAAGGAGTCAAGGTGGGGGACACAGAGGTCTAATTAGGAGACTAGTGCAATAATCTAAGAAGAAGATCATGTAGATGGGGAGAAGTGATTAGCTCCTGCATGTATTTTGAAGGTACAGCCAACAGTTATGCTCATGGACCAGGTGAGGGATGTGAGGGAAGGAGAGGAATGAAGACAGCACGGTGGTTTTTCACCTGGGCAACTGGAAGAATGGAGTCGAGCTAACAAAAAGCAATGGCTGTGCTTATCTCACTGATGGCTATGGCTGTGGTTCTGGGTCTCTTTGCATTTACTTCAGGCCACACCACTCTACTGATTCCTTTTTTTAAAATTAATAACCTAAAAAGAATAGTGTGAGGTTCACAGGAAAATTGAGCGGAAAGTATAGAGATTTCCTTTATACCACGTTGACGCGTCATCATCGTCCCAAGTCTGTAGCTTATGTTAGGGTTCCCTGGTGTTGTACATTCTGTGGGTCTTGACAAATGTATGAAGACACATATCCCCCCTTGTAGTATCCTACAGAATCGTTTCACTGCCCTAAAAATCCTCTGTGCTCTGCCTGTTCATCCCTTCCCCACTCCTAATGCCTGGCAGCCACTGATCTGTATATTGTCTCCATAGTTTTACCTTTTCCAGAATGTCATATAGTTTGAATCATACAGTATGTAGCTCTTTCAGATTGGTTGTTTTACACTTAGCAATATGCATTTAAGGATTGTCCATGCCTTTTCATGGCTTGACAGCTCCTTTCTTTTTAGTGCTGAATAACGTTCTATTATCTGGATGTCCCACAATTTAGTCATCCATTTGCTTCCGAGTTTTGGCAATTATGAATGAAGCTGCTGTAAACATCCATGTGCAGGTTTGTATGTGGACATACATTTTTGACTTCTTCGTATAATACCAAGGAGTGCAATTGCTGGATCGTATGGTAAGAGTATGCTTAGCTTTGTAAGAAACCGCTAAACTGTCTTCCAAAGTAACTGCACCATTTTGCACTCCCACTCACAATAAATGAGAGTTCCTGTTGCTGTGCCCCTAACCGACATTCAGTGCTGTCGGTGTTTTGGATTTTGGCCGTTCTAGTAGATGTGTAGTGGCATTTCATTGTTTCAACTGATTCTATTTTTAATGGTTGCTAAGAATTCCTTTTTAAAAATAGGTTGGCCCTTTCCAAGACCTCATCCTTCTGCATCACTAAGGCCTTTGGAGCTTCATCTCAGATTAGACAAACCAACAAACAAGGCCATTGCTAGTAGACAAAGTCACCCAGACACTGTGTTTATGCCACTTCAGTCCACTTGGTGCTCTCTCTATTCTGGTCATTTGTCTCTGGGAATAGCCCTCTGACTCTGCTTCATCCTGCTAGCTTCTTGGAAGTAGCATATCTTTTTTGGTAGGTTCCAGTCCTTTTCTGTTGATCATTGTTCAGCAGTTAGTTCTGATTTTGGTGTTTTTGTGGGAGGAGGTGAGCTCAGATCCTTCTACCCCACTATCCTCGCCCCAAAGCCATGCTGCTAGTTTCTAAATAAGAATATTCCCTTTGGCATGACTTGCTGTTCCCACTTTATGCTTAGTCTAATAGAATATATGAACATTGCAACCATCATACTTAGGCTAAGAAGTCTCAGTTTTACATCTCCAGTCCTAACTTTTCACCTAAATTCTAGCCCTGTATTTCTAGGTACCTAGAGAATGCCCCCATCCTGAATATCTTACAGTTCTTTCTTTTGCTGTCTCAAATTATCTGTGTGTGTCTGTCTCTACTTCCCTCTCAGTGTCTCTCATGGTGTCTCTCTCTGGGATCTGCAGGTGTGAGTCTTGCAATGATTACTGTCTGTTCCTCACACCCTACCTTGAATCCATCAGCAAGTCTTCCATCAAAATGTATCCACCGACAGGTTATCAATATGTGTCAGCACCTCTCCTGCTAGCACCCTAATCTAGACCAAAATCTCTTCCCTGGAGCCCTTCAGTAGCTTCCAAACTGGTCTCTCACCTCCGCTTTTACTCCTTAATAATACATCCGCCATAGAGCAGCCAGAGCAATTTTTTCCCCCAGTTTTATTTAGATGTAATTGACATGTAACATCATTAAGTAAATGTGTGCAGCATATTGATTTAGTACACTTATGTACTGCAACACAAGTGATTTTAAAAATCAGATCCTATTACTTTCTTGTTTAATATTCTTTGGTGGTGCCCCATTGCTATCAGAAAAAAATCCAACCTTCCCACCATTACTTAAAGCCTCTATATTATCTGACCTCTGCCTCCCTTCCCCCAACCAGTGTCTTACCTTGCCTCTTTCATTTCCAGCTTTCAAATATGCAAACTAGTTCCCACCTCAGGGCCTTTGCCCTTGCTGTTCCCTCTGCCTGGAACGCCTTCCCCAAATGCTCCCTTCCCTAGCTCATTTCCACCATTCACGTCTCGGATTTCCCCTGACTTCTCGAAGTAATGTGGTTACCACGCTCCCCTATGAGTCCCATTCACTCTCTCTCCCATTTCCTAGTTTTATTTTCTTCGTGTCATTTATAAATTGTTACCCGAAATTATTTGCTTACATGTTTGCAGTCTGTTGCTCTCCAGTAGAATGTAAGCTCCCTGAGGACAGGGTCCTTGTCTTATTCCCCACTGGAGCCTAGAGCTTAGAACAGTGTCTGCATAGTGAGAGCTCAAAATATATCTGTAGAATGAATGAATGTATTTGAAACTCAACCCCCCACCCATGCCAATAAGTCATCATCCTATTTTTTCCATCCAATTCCAAATGATTTTGTTTCTCAAATTCCATTTTTTTCAATTCCCTAAATCAATATTTTGGAGTCATCTTTATTTCCTCCCTCTTTGTGTACCCTGTATCCAATACAGCCCTCAAAGCAAGTCCTTTTGGTCTTTCCTTCCTGTGATTTTTCAGATTCCTTCTTCCCTTCCCTAGTCATGGCCCACATCATGGATCTATTTTTCCTTCTTTAGTCTTTCTATATTTTCCTAACATTCTGGAGGGCGATGCCAGGCTGATGTTGCTAAACACTTGTTTTCAAATTTTATGCCCAAATCGGGTACATCCCCTTCTGGAATTGGAGGCAAGTACAAAAATGCTGCTCTGTATAACTGAGGCTAAGTAGAAGCATCAAGAAGTGATGTGATTGGCTCTTGGAGTGAGGTATGTGTGAGATATTATGTGTGTATTTTGCCGTTGATACCGGTATCCTTGAATTTCATCCAGAAACCATCAATTTAAATTTAAAATAGCAGAAGCTTTGTCCTTGGTAATCTGGTGGTATTTATGTTTGAAATAAGAATTGCATGCATCCATACCAAGTCTTTAAAGAAGAAATTTAGAGAATGAAATCTGGTTTCTTGGTCTAGCAGTGTCCAGAGGGCTCATTGCTTTGATTCTAATGGCCAGTTCCACTGATTGAGATGAAATATTCTTAGACTTGGAGAATGATAACACACTAGGTATTTTCAGTTTGCTGAAAATGTCCTTTTGACAGTGCAGAATTTCCTTCTCACTGATTCTTTGTGCACCACATGAACTGCCATTTGGTCTCCCGTTGACCCTTCCCACCACGAGGACCTGCTGCCCCTATGTGTATGGTTCCAAGTTTTGATACAGATTTCCCAAGAAAAATGAATTGGCATGATCACTTATAAATCACACTCTCACAAAGTTGGTTTGTGTGAAATGAACTCCCAGATTAGTTCATACTTTATCACTTGGATACAGTGATGAATTTGAGATGTTGGATGTTCAATCTGTATTTGGTCCAGATACTCCCTGAGATGTTCCTTTGGCTTCCCACAATGACCCAGACACCCCAGTGCTCACGTCCTGGTGTAGCTGCCTCCCTCACTGCCTCTGATCTTGGCCATGCGTCTAACGTTGACCAATGGAACATCAACGAATGAAACACGAGTGGAGGCTTGCTTGGCACTTACAATTGGAAACTTGCCCTCTCGGGACATTCCTTTTTAGAATCCAGCTTCTACTCTGTTCAGAAGGCCAAGCAGCTCTATGGAGAGGGCCACGCCGCAAAGAACTGAGAACCCTGGATGTAACCCCAGCTGAACTCCCAGCCATCAGCTGGCAACAATCTCAGCTCTGTAAGCAAGGCCATTTGGAACTTCCCACCACCCCAGTGTCCTAGACCCAACACAGAATTTTCCCATCTCAAAATACCTTTGGCATTTATACCCTAATTCCAGTTGCATATACTCCTTGACCTACAAGTAACAATAGTAGACATCACAGCAAACATTTATGCAGCATTTGTTATGCACCAAGCACACAGACGACTGGTTTACTATTGTGTGGTCTCAATGCTGTGGTATATTTCCCCCGAGTCACTGGTTTAAACCATAATTTGTCAAATCTCCTTTTCTTATCCTGTGACAAATTCTTGGCTAGAGTAGTTCATTCAACAAATGCTTACTGAGTTCCCACTGTGTGTTAAACACTGGTGATATAGCAGTGAACAAAACAAGCAAAAATCCTTGCTCTCATGGAGCCTACCTTATAGTGGAAAATATAGGTAATAAACAAAATAAGTATCAGTTAGATTAGTTAGGTGATTTACATATAATGCAAACAATTTTAAACAAGGTTATATTGTATGGCCTCTGTAGGTTGGCTGCTTCTCTGCTGCATGTCTCCTTCAAGGTCAAGGAGACATCCCTTCCTGGGACATGCTGGTCTGTGGCAGAGGGAAAAGAGAACTGCCTCTTTTTTTTTTTTTTTCCGGTACGTGGGCCTCTCACTGTTGCGGCCTCTCCCGTTGCGGAGCACAGGCTCCGGACGCGCAGGCTCAGCGGCCATGGCTCACGGGCCCAGCCGCTCCGTGGCATGTGGGATCTTGCCGGACCGGGGCACGAACCCGTGTCCCCTGCATCGGCAGGCGGACTCTCAACCACTGCACCACCAGGGAAGCCCGAGAGCTGCCTCTTAAAGCTTCTGCTCAGCAGTACCGGGCATCAATGCCTCTCGTGTTTTATCAATACGTGAACAATCCTGACGGCGAGTGATTGGGAACATAGTCTCCACAACTAGCAAAATGTGTTAGATGTACACAAGGGCTGAGCTGAAAAATAAAGAGTAAAATGGGGAGGAGAGTGCTGGGGACCCGGAAAAGGAAATACATTTTAATAGCATGGTCAAGGGTGAACTTGTTCAGAAGGTGACATTTGAACAAAGATTTGAAGTGGGTAAGTGGGTGAGGTTTGGACTATCTGGGTAAAGAGAGTTTTGAGAAAAAGGAAAGCAGGTGGAAAGGCCCTGAGGCAGGAGCATGTGTGCTATCTTGAAGAACAGAAAACAGGCCAGTTGTGTCTTTGTGGGAAAATTACAGGAAATAAGATCAGAGAGAAAATGGGGATGGGGTGGGTACAGATCATGTATGACTGTATCGGCAAGTGTAAAGACTTCAGTTTTGATTCTGAATGAGAAGGGCAACCACTGGAGGGTTTTGAACAGGAGTGACGTGAACTGAATTGCATTTCAGTAGGATCTTTCTGTCTGCCGCATTAGAAACAGGCTGTAGTGGGGCAAGGTTGGAAGCCAGGCTACAAGTGGGGAGGCTTTTTGCAATAATCCAGGCAAACAAGAATGGTAGCTTGTACCAGAATGTGTGGTGTACCGGGGTGGTGGTGAGAAGTGGTTGAATTAATGACATATTTTAAAGGTAAAACTAACAAGCCTCCTTTGATGGTTTGATTGGGGTGTAGAGAGAAAGAAAGGGAATTAAGGGTAACTTTTAAGGGTCCTTAACTTTCAGCTCACTTAGTCATTAAATCAATCCAGCCCGAAGCTTCAATTTCAAATTCAATGTCAATATCACCTCCCTCTCTTCCGCACCCTCACTAGGCTAGTACCGATTTGAAGTGACACTCGGACTTCTCAGACTGGGGAGTAGGGAAAGTATTTGGACTGATGCTCCAATGTGCGGAACAAGGATGGAGGAGAGAGAAAGGGATGGAGTTGGAAATTTGTGCAGTCCCCTCTTGGCCGATGGTCACTCCTTTCCTGGCTACACTGACCCACTGATATGCTCGTTTTAGTGGGTTCCCACATGATGCTCTCTCAAGGGTGTACATGGGTGAGTCCTTCAGACTGTACCAAGGAGCTCCCTTCGGTGCAGCTACCTGGTGTGTGAAGTACCAGTCCCTGGTGGTGCTGCTCTAGCCGGGCCACCTGGAGACACAGCTCCAGCACAACTACATCCCCTGGTGCCTCCAGCATCCTCCTCCTTGATATCCCCATAGCTTCTGTCTGAGGAGGTGCCTCATTTTGCCAGCGCCCACCATCTCAGAAGTGTTTCTCTTGGTGCCTCGCTCATTTGGTTTCAGGGAGGGGAGACCCTTTCCCATCTATGCCCAAACTTGGTGTGAGGAGAGGATGCTATTTCACCATGAAAGTTCCACTCCCACAGGGATGGACAACCAGAGAGCAACCTCTCTGCTCCTCTTCTTTCCCTTCTCATTTTCTTTTTTTTTTAATTGAGGTATAATTTTTTTTTAAATAAAGTTTTTTTTTTTTTGGCTGTGTTGTGTCTTCGTTGCTGTGCGCGGGCTTCCTCTAGTTGCGGGGAGTGTGGGCTACTCTTCTTTGCAGTGCATGGGCTTCTCACGGCGGTGGCTTCTCTTGTTGCGGAGCACGGGCTCTAGGCACGCAGGCTCAGTAGTTGTGGCTCACGGGCTCCAGAGCGCAGGCTCAGTAGTTGTGGTGCACAGGCTTAGTTGCTCCGCAGCATGTGGGATTGTCCCGGACCAGGGCTCGAACCTGTGTCCCCTGCATTGGCAGGAGGATTCTTAACCACTGTGCCACCAGGGAAGTGCCGAGGTATAAGTGACATGTGACATTATATTAGTTTCAGGTATACACATAATGATTCGGTATTTGTATATATTGCAAAATGATCACCACAATAAGTCTAGTTAACGTCGGTTACCATACATAGATAATATATTTTTTTCTTGTGATGAGAACTTTCAAGGTCTACTCTGTTAATACTTTCAAACATGCAATATAATATTATTAACTATAGTCACCATGCTGTAAATACATCCCCAAGACTTATGTATTTTATAACTGGAAGTTTGTACCTTTTAAAAAAATTTTAAAATTGAAGAATAGTTGATTTACAATGTTGTGTTAATTTCTCCTGTACAGCAAAGTGATTCAGTTATTTATATATATACATTATTTTTTATATATTCTTTCCCATTATGGTTTATCATAGGATATTGAATATAGTTCTCTGTGCTATACAGTAGGACCTGGTTGTTTATCCATTCTCTATATAAAAGCTTACATCTGCTGACCCCAACCTCGCACTCCACCCCTTCCCCTTGGCAACCACCAGTCTATGCTCTATATCCTTGATTCTGTTTCTGTTTCGTAGATAGGTTCATTTATGTCATATTTTAGATTCCACATATAAGTGATATCATATGGTATTAGGCTTTCTCTTTCTGACTTACTTCACTTAGTGTGATGATCTCTAATTGCATCCCTGTTTCTGCAACTTCACTTAGTGTGATGATCTCTAATTGCATCCCTGTTTCTGCAAATGGCATTATTTTGTCCTTTTTCATGGCTGAGTAGTATTCCATTGTATATATGTACCACATCTTCTTTATCCGGTCATCTGTCAATGGACATTTAAGTTGTTTCCATATCTTGGCTATTGTGAATAGTGCTGCTATGAACATAGAGGTGCATGTATCTTTTTGAATTACAGTTTTGTCTAGATATATGCCCAGGAGTGGGATTGCTGGATCATATGGGATTTATATATTTAGTTTTCTGAGGAACCTCCATGCTGTTCTCCATAGTGACTGCACCTATTTACATTCCTACCAACAGTGTAAGGGGGTTCCCTTTTCTCCACATTTATTATTTGTAGACTTTTTGATGGTGGCCATCCTGGCTGGTGTGAGGTGATATCTCATTTTAGTTTTCATTTGCCTTTCTCGAATAATTAGTGATGATGAGTATCATCATCACTAGGCATCATGATGATGCCTTTTCTCTACGTCCTCACCTACACTTGTTATTGCTTGTTTTTTTTTATAATAAGCATTTTAACAGGTGTGAGGTAATGATTAGTGATCTTGAGCACTTTTTCATGTACCTGTTGGCCAACTGTATGTCCTCTTTGTAAAAATGTCTATTCAGATCTTCTGCCTCTTTTTAAAAAAAATCAGATTTTTTTTTGCTGTTGTGTTATATGAGTTCTTTAATATATTTTGGATATTAACTCCTTACCAGATATATGATTTACAGATATTTTCTCCTATTCAGTAGGTTGCTTTTTTTTTTTTTTTTTTTTTTAGTAGGTTGCTTTTTAATCGTGTTGATGGTTTCCTTATCTGTACAGAACCTTTTAGTTTGATATAGTCCCACTTTTTTGTTGTTGTTGCCTTTGCTTTTGATGTCAAACCCAAAAAAGTCATCGCCAGAACTGATGTCAAGGAGCTTACTGCCCATGTTTTCTTCTAGGAGTTTTATGGTTTCAGGTTTTATGTGCAAGTCTTTAATCCATGTTTTTAAAATATATATATTTATTTATTTATTTTTGTCTGTGTTGGGTCTTCGTTGCTGTGCGCAGACTTTCTCTAGTTGCAGCGAGCAGGGGCTACTCTTCGTTGCAGTGAGCGGGCTTCTCATTGCAGTGGCTTCTCTTGTTGTGGAGCATGGGCTCTAGGCACATGGGCTTCAGTAGTTGTGGCACACAGGCTCAGTACTTGTGGCTCGCAGGCTCTAGAGCACAGGCTCAGTAGTTGTGGCACATGGGCTTAGTTGCTCTGTGGCATGTGGGATCTTCCCGGACCAGGGCTTGAACCAGTGTCCCCTGCATTGACAGGTGGATTCTTAACCACTGCACCACCGAGGAAGTCTCTTTAATCCATTTTGAGTTAATGTTTGTTTATGGTGTAGCATAGTAGTCCAGTTTCATTCTTTTGAATGTGGCTGTCCAGATTTCCCAACACCATTTATTGAAGGGACTCTTCTTTCCCCGTTACATATTCTTGGCCTCTTTGCCATAATTAGTTGATCATATATATGTGGATTTATATCTGGGCTCTCAATTCTGTTCCATTGATCTGTGTGTCTGTTTTTATGCAAATTCCATACTGTTTTGATTACTATAGCTTTGTAATATAATTGGAAATCAAGAAGCATGAAGTCTCCAGCTTTGTTTTTTCTCAAGATTGCTTTGGCTATTTGGGGTCTTTTGTGGTTCCATATACATTTGAGGATTGTTTCTTCTATTTCTGTGAAAACTTCCATTGGAATTTTGATAGGAATTGCATGAAGTGTAGAGTGTGTTAGGTAGTATGAAGTGTTTAATGCTATTAATTCTTATAATTTGTGAGCCCAGAACATCTTTCCATTTATTTGTGTCTTGAATTTCTTTCTTTCTTAAAAAAAAAAATTGTTTATTTATTTATTTTTGGCTGTGTTGGATCTTCATTGCTGCACACGGGCTTTCTCTAGTTGGGGTGAGCCGGGACTACTCTCCGTTGCAGTGCACGGGCCTCTCACCACAGTGGCCTCTCCTGTTGTAGAGCACGGGCTCTAGGCATGCTGGCTCAGTAGTTGTGGCTCGTGGGCTGTAGAGTGCAGGATTAGTAGTTGTGGTGCATGGGCTTAGCTGCTCCATGGCATGTGGGATCTTCCTGGACCAGGGCTTGAACCCATGTCTCCTATGTTGGCAGGCGGTTCTTAACCACTGCACCACCAGGAAGTCCCTTTGAATTTCTTTCATCAGTGTCTTAAAGTTTTCAGTGTATGGGCCTTTCACCTGCTTGGTTAAATTTGTTCCTGGGTATTTTATTATTTATTTCTGATGTGATTGTAAATGGGAATGTTTTCTTAATTTCTCTTTCTATAGTTTGTTATTAGCATATAGAAATGCAACATATTTTTGTATATTGATTTTTGTATCCTGCAACTGAATCTGTTTATTAGTTCTATCTGGGTTTTGGTGGAGTGTTTGGGCTTTCTCTGTATAATATCGTCCGCAAACAGTGACAGTTTTACTACTTCCTTTATAATTTGGATGCCTTTTATTTCTTTTTCTTGCATAATTGCTCTAACTAGAACTTCCAACACTATGGTAAAGGAAAGTGGTGACAGTAGACATCCTTGTCTTGTTACTGATCTTAGAGGAAAAACGTGTAGTTCTCACTTGTTGAGTATGATGTTAGTTGAGGGCTTGTCATATATGGCCTTTATTATGTTGCGATACATTTCCTCTATACCTATTTTGTTGAGATTTTCCATGATAAAAAGATGTTGAATTTTATCAGATGCTTTTCTTGAATCTAGTGAAGTGATCATACGATTTTTACGCTTCATTTTGTTAATGTTTTATATCATATTGATTTTGAGGATGTTGACCCATTTTTGCATCCCTGGAATAAATCCCACTTGATTATGGTGTGTGATCCCTTTAATTATTATTGAATTCTGTTTGCTACTATTTTGTTGAGCATTTCAGCATCTGTGTTCATCAAAGATACTGGCCTGTCATTTTCTTTTTTTGTGATGTTCTTGTCTGGTTTTGGTATCAGAGTAATGCTGACTTCTTAAAATGAATTTGGAGTGTTCCCTCCTCTACTATTTCTTGGAAGAGTGTGAGAAGGATTTATATCACTTCTTCTTTGAATATTTGGTAAAATTCAACTGTGAAGCCATCTGATCTTGGACTTTTGCTTTTGGGGAGGTTTTTATTACTGATTTAATCTCCTTACTAGTAATCAATATGTTCAGATTTTCTATTTCTTCTAGATTCAGTCTTGTATGTTTCTAGGAATGTATCCATTTCTTCTAGGTTGTGCAATTTGTTGGCATAAAATTGATCATAGTAGTCTCTTCTGATCTTTTTTATTTCTGTGTTATGAGTTGTAACATCTCCTCTTTCATATCTGATTTTGAGTCGTCTCTCCTTTTTTACTTGGTGAGTCTAGCTGAAGGTTTGTCATATTTGTGTATTTTTTCAAAGAACCAGATCTTAGTTTCACTGATATATTTTATTGTCTTTTTAGTCTTTATTTCATTTATTTCCACTCTGATCTTTATTTCCTTCCTTCTACTAATTTTTGGCTTTGTTTTTTCTTCTTTTTCTAGTTCCTTGAGGTGTAAAGTTAGGTTGTTTATTTGAGATTTTCCTTCTTTCTTGATATATGCATTTATTGCTATGAACTTCCCTTTTAGAACTGCTTTTGGTGCACCTCACAGGTTTTGGTATGTGGTAATTCTGTTTTCATGATCTCAAGGCATTTTCTAGTTACCCTTTTGATTTTTCTTTGACCCATTCGTTTTTCAGTACCCTGTTGTTTAATACTCACATATTTGTGAATTTTCTGGTTTTCTTCTTGTAATTGATGCCTAGTTTCATAACACTGTGGTAGGAAACAATGCTTGATATGATTTCCATCTACTTAAATTTATCAACTCGTTTTGTACCTTAATATATGATCTATCCTGCTTTATGTTTCATGTGCCCTTGAGAAGAATGTTTACTCTGTTGTTTTTGGATGGAATGTTAAGTCCATCTGGCATAATGAGTCATGTAAGGCCGATGATTCCTTATTGATTTTATGTCTGGATGATCTATCTCTCGGAGTAAGTGACTTATCAATTCCCCTACTATTATTGTATTGCTGTTTATTTCTCCCTTTAGGTCTGTTAATTGCTGTATATAGTTAGGTGCTCCTCGGTTGGTGCATACATACTTACAAGTGTTATATCTTCTTGCTGTTTGACCCCTTTATCATTATAGAATGCCCCCCTTTGTCTCGTATAAGAGTCCCTGTTATAGGATAGAAAGCCCAGAGATAAACCCATGCACATATGGTCACCGAATCTTTGATAAAGGAAGCAAGAATATACAATGGAGAAAAGACAGCCTCTTCAATAAGTGGTGCTGCGAAAACTGGACAGCTACATGTAAAAGAATGAAATTAGAACACTCCCTAACACCAGACACAAAAATAAACTCAAACTGGATTAAAGACCTAAAGGTAAGGCCAGACACTATCAAACTCTTAGAGGAAAACATAGGCAGAACACTCTATGACATAAATCACAGCAAGATCCTTTTTGACCCACCTCCTAGAAGAATGGAAATAAAAACAAAAATAAACAAATGGGACCTAATGAAACTTCAAAGCTTTTGCACAGCAAAGTAAACCATAAACAAGACAAAAAGACAACCCTCAGAATGGGAGAAAATATTTGCAAACGAAGCAACTGACAAAGGATTAATCTCCAAAATATACAAGTAGCTCATGCAGCTCAATATCAAAAAAACAAACAACCCAATCCAAAAATGTGCAAAAGATCTAAATAGACATTTCTCCAAAGAAGATACACAGATTGCCAACAAACCCATGAAAGGATGCTCAACATCACTAATCATTAGAGAAATGCAAATCAAAACTACAGTGAGGTATCACCTCACACTGGTCAGAATGGCCATCATCAAAACATCTACAAACAATAAATGCTGGAGAGGGTGTGGAGAAAAGGGAACCCTTTGCAGTGTTGGTGGGAATGTAAATTTCCCACCCACAAAGTCAAAATAGACTGGACTCAAAGTCTTGTGAGTCCCTGCTCTGCCACTTACTGCTGTAGGACCTTGAGCCTGAACCTCTGGGGTTTGCTTTCTCCTCTGTGCAGTGGGGATAGAACATGACATCTACCAAGTACTGTCTACCTTTTGGGAAAGCTCCTCCTGCCTACTGTTTGAAAGTTTCCCCATCCTGGATGGGGCTGTCTGGTTTTGGCTCCTAAATACCCCATCCCGGTTATGACACCTTTACCTTTTAAGAATATTGACCTGGGATGTTTGCATTCGGCCTTCTCCCACCTCCCTTCCTGCCAACTGTCACCCACTTTCCACAGCCTGCACCCAGACATCTAGGCACCAGACCTCTAATCCTCAGTACAAGAATCTACACCCAAGTCCCTGGTGCTTCTGCTCCAGAATTATTATATACCTCCTCTATGGCCAAACCAAAGCTACTATTCCCTCAAGGTTTGGCTCTGTATTAGGAGAGAGACAGAGCCCTTTCCACCTAAAGCCATCTTTCTTAGCCCAGTGCCTGAGGTTTTTACCTAACCTTGTAACCGACTCTATTTCAAATTTCATCAGTCCAGATTCATTTGGGTTACCCAGTATCGTCATTTATTGGAGTATGGAATCTGCAGATAATGTGTTACTTTAGTCCATATTCATCTCTTATCCTAGTTGTACTAGGTATTACATTTACTGAGGACAGGTGGAGGAAAGTTTTAGAACACCAGCAGTTTAAGAGAAAAATCAAATCATGAAATTTCACTTCCTCAAATGAGTGAAGATTATAATGGATTGCAAATAGGTATTATATTGAGTAACAATTCAACATACCACTCTGAAGTCTCAACTGTGTTCCATAAACTGTTACTAGAATCACAGATACGAATAAGATCAGGTTGCTGCCTCTGAAAAGCTGGACACTTACTGCAGTGATTTAATTTAACATTGTAAGTGGGCTCTCAAGCCCACTTCTGCTGAAAACTGCTGCCCCATCCCACAAAACGTTGAATTGTTTTAAAGCTTGAATATTTTAAATGTAGTTATATTTTTCTGTCTATTCCCATTTGAGTTGTGTAGCGTCTCCTTTATAAAGTTAGTATTTTTGGTTGATCAGGATCCTGACTCATTTGTTGGCAAGTGAGGAAGCTGATAATCAATAATAACAATTAGAATACCCACCACTGGGAGTTCCCTGGCGGTCCAGTAATTAGGACTCGGGGCTTTCACTACTGGGGCCCAGGTTGAATCCCTGGTGAGGGAGCTAAGATACTGTAAGTCGCTGGGCATGGCCGGAAAAAAAAAAAAAAAAGAATACCCACTATTTATTTCCTTTGCACCAGAAAATTTATGCATAATATTTAGTATTCTTATAACCCACTTCTCGGGTGAAGAAAATATAGAAACCAAGGAACTGATTTAAGGATTCATAGTGAGTGGTAGCACGTGTGTCAGAGGTCTACCCTGCCTTCAGAAACATCCATTATGTCATCTTCTGGCTCCAGCTTCTTGCAAGGAAATAATCTGTATTTCAGTTAGAATTTTGGAATTTTGCCATGGGAAAAAAATGGTACTCACTTTCTAGGATTTGTAAAAGTAAGTAGATAAGAAGTGTGACAGAAAACAAATCAGACCACATAAGAAATGTAGTAAATAAAGAGAAACTTTTTTTTCCAGAGCAATGTGATTTTGACATGGTGTATTTCCCCTATTAAATTTTAACAAGATTATATATGTGTTTATAGACAAAATGTTTTAATTTAACTCTACATGACAGCTGGAAATTGCTCACATTTGCTTTTTTGCTCAAAATATTTGTTTAGAATTAGTCAATTGATTTAATATGTAACATCAGTTAGTGTGAACAAGAAAAAAAGTGCAGTCGACAGGGAAGAAAATATTATTGTATAATGTGACCATTGTGTTGATAGAATGAGTTAGTGTTCTTCAGTAGAGACATTTCATGTTAACTCTGATGTGGAACATACTGAAAAAAATTGTACTGTCAATCTTATACTCAGATAAAAAAACCTTTGTAGCATAACAGGTTTTTTTAATTCATGCTTAGAAAATTAAGTCACATACCTTGATATGATAAATACTGTGTTACATTACAGTGAGTCATGTAATGTATTTTCTTCTTATAGTTACAAATTCTGGGCTGGTATAGATTTGGCCGTGTGGTGCAAGTGTCTCCCAGGTACATAAAGCAATTCCGTCATCTTCATAAGGAAGCGGTGGGAAGAAAAGAAAACGTTGATTTGATCATCTAGTATGATCAAAAGTTAGATATAAAGCTTTATATTTAAGATCTTAAGATCTTATTTAGTATGTACAGTAATGCTTCCTAAGGTCTTGTGAATGAAAATGAGTATCATTTTCATCTCCATTTTACATAGAAAATGCATATAAAATATTTAAGTAAATTGCCCAAATCCATGCTGGGAGCAAATATTCAAAGTGAGACCGGGTTCCTCTTGTGTTTCACTGTACTGCGTGTGTAAAATCATCCCTATTTGCAGGTGTAGGTGACCTTGACTCTTCTCTGGGCTTAGTGCCACTGTGGTTTGCTGGCATTCAAGAGCAGTGTCACCAGAGATGGTTAAGCCTGCCTTGTGTCTCAGCCCTGCCATGTTCTGATTGTGTGACTATGGGCAGTAAGTTTGTCTCTAAACCTCAGGAACTACACGTATACAACAGGGAAACTTATACCATAGGGTTGTTGAAATGTCATAGCTGATTCAGAGACACTGTAAAAAATGGTTCCTGTAATTATAATTTAAAGACACTGAGAAAATGATACTGGACACATGGTAAGAACTAATGAAAACTTTACCCACAGTGTGACTATTTCTCTTCTAATTGCCCTCTTTTTGTTTTTCTCCTGATTATTATCCATAATCTTTATTCTGGGGACTTAAGTGAAAATGTTTTCAGTCAACTATTATTGAGTGTACCTCACTTTGCGAGGTAGGTATAATGATTCCCATTTTATAGCAGAGGAATTAGGATTCAAAACATTAAGTGGACTGGAGAGAGTCGATAAACGCTTGCTCAATGAATAAATAAGTAAAGTAAGTGACAGAGCCAGGATTTAAAACCAGATTTTATAAGCTTAAGTCCAGTGTTCTTTCTGCTTTATTGTTTGTCTTCCTGGAAAGGATTGGGTGAGCCTAAGCCGTCAATGGTATCCTGTGCTATGTATTCAACAATTAATGCTTGATTTTGAAAGGAGAGAATTATGTTGGTTTCATTAGCCTTTATTTAATGATAGATAAAGGACGTGTGTACCTTTTGCTTAGCCTATAATTTATAGGCTATCCTTAAAATTATTCCCCTATCCTTCAAATTATTTTTAGATATAACTGACACATAACATTGGATTAGTTTTAGGTATACAAAATAATGATTCCATATATGTGTATATTGCAAAGTGATTACCACAATAAGTTAACATTAGTCACCATGCATAGTTATAAACTTTGTTGTTCTTGTGATAAATTTTACCTCTTAGCAACTTTCCAATAAACAATACAGTATTATTAACTATAGTCATCATCCGGTATGTTACCTCATCAGGACTTACTTATCTATTAATGAGAAGTTTGTACCTTTTGACCCCATTCACCCATTTCACCCACTCCCTACCTCTGGCAACCACCAATCTGTTCTCTGTATCTATGAGGTTTTTTTACCTCCAGATTCCGCTTATAAGGAAGATCATACAGTATTTGTCTTTCTCGGTGTCACTTATTTCTCTTAGCATAATGTCCTCTAAGTTCATGCATGTTATTGCAGATGGCAAGATTTCCTTCTCTTTTATGGCGGGATAATATCCTTTTATGTATATACCACATTTAAACAATTCATTTATCTGTTAGTGCACACTTAGGTTGCTTCCCTGACTTGGCTTTTGTAAGTAATGGTGCAATAACATGGGAATGCAGATACCTTTTGAGAGAGGGATGAAATTTCCTTCGAATACATACCCAGAAGAAGAATTACTGGATCATAAGGTAGTTCTACTTTTAGTATTTTGTGGAACCTCCATACTGTTTTCCATAGTGGCTGTATCAATTTACATTCCCATCAACAGTGCCCAAGGGTTTCCTTTTGTCCATATCATCTGCAACATTTGCTGTTCGTTGTCTTTTGATAATAGCCATTCTAACAGGTGTGAGGTGATACCTTACTGTAGTTTTGATTTACATTTCCCTGATGATTAGTGATGTTGACCACCTTTTCATGTACCTGACGGTATTTGTATGTCTCTTGGAAAAATGTTTATTCAGATCCTCTGCCCATATTTTAATCAGACTTTTTTAGGTGCATGAGATCTATATCTATCTATCTATCTATCTATCTATCTATCTATCTATCTATCTATCTATCTATCTATTTATATAGATTGAACCCTTATCAGATATACAGTTTGCAAATATTTTCTCTCATTGCCTTTTCGTTTTGTTGATGGTTTCCTTTTCTGTACAGAAGCTTTTTAGTTTGATGTAGTCCCACCTTGTTTATTTTAGGTTTTGTTGCCCTTGCTTTTGCTGTCAAATCCAAAATATCATCACCAAGACTGATGTCTAGGAGCTTACCACCTATTTTCTTCTAGGAGTTTTACGGTTTCAGGTCTTACGTACAAGTCTTTAATCCATTTTTGAGTTAATTTTTGTGTCTGGTGTAACGTAGTGGTCCAGTTTCATTCTTTTGCATGTGAGCTGTCCAGTGTTCCCAGCACCTTTTACTGACAAGTCTGTCCTTTCCCCATTGTATATTCTTGGCCTCTTTGTTGTAATTAATTGACCATAGATATGTGTAGATTTGTTTCTGAGCTCTCTATTCTGTTCCATTGATCTGTGTATCTGTTTGTAAGCAAATACTGTATTGTTTTGATTACTATAGCTTTGTAATATAATCGGAAACCAGGAAGCATGAAGCCTCCAGCTTTGTTCTTAAGATTGCTTTGGCTATTTGGGGTCTTGTATGGTTCCATATACATTTGAGGATTGTTTCTTCTATGTCTGTGAAAACTTCCATTGGAATTTTGATAGGAATTACGTGAAGTGTAGATTGCTTTGTGTAGTATGAAATGTTTAATGCTATTAATTGTTACAATTTGTTAGCCTAGAACATCTTTTCATTCATTTGTGTCTTCCATGTCTGTCGTCAATGTCTTAAAGATTTCAGTGTACAAGTCTTTCACCTCCTTGGTTAAATTTGTTCCTGGGTATTTTATTATTTCTGATGTGATTGTAAATGGGATTGTTTTCTTAATTTCTCTTTCTGTAGTTTATTAGTGTATAAAAATGCAACAGATTTTTGCATATCAATTTTGTATCCTGCAACTCTACTGAATTTATTACTTCTGTCCATTTTTTGGTGGAGTCTGTAGGGTTTTCCATATATATCATCTGCAAATAGTGACAGTTTTACTACTTCCTTTACAGTTTGGATGCCATTTATTTATTTATTTATTGTCTGATTGCTCTGGCTAGGACTTCCATTACCATGTTGAATAAAAGTGGCAAGAGTGGGTATTCTTGTCTTGTTCCCGATCTTAGAGGAAAAGATACTAGTTTTTTTTTTACCAATGAGTATGATAATAGCTGTGGGCTTCTCATGTATGGCCTTTATTATATTGAGGCATGTTGTTCCCTCTATACCCAGTTTGTTGAGAGTTTTTACCATAAATGTATGTTGAATTTTGTCATTTACTTTTTCTGCCTCTATTGATTTTTGATTACTGTTTCAATCTCCCTGCTAGTAATGAGCCTGTTCAGATTTTCTCTCTCTTCATGATTCGGTCCTGATAGGTTGTATCTTTCTAGGAATTTCCATTTCTTCTAGGTTATCCAATTTGTTGGCATACAGTTGTTCATAGCAGCCTCTTATGATTCTTTGTATTTCTCGGTACAGTTGTGTCTCCTCTTTCATTTCTGATTTTTTTTTTTTTAGTCATCAATTTTATACACATCAGTGTATACACGTCAATACCAATCGCCCAATTCATCACACCCCCACCCCCTGCTGCTTCCCCCCCTCGTGTCCATACGTTTGTTTTCTACATCTGTGACTCAACTTCTACCCTGAAAACCGGTTCGTCTGTACCATTTTTCTAGGTTCCACATATATGCATTAATATACAACATTTGTTTTTCTCTTTCTGACTTAATTCACTCTGTATGACAGTCTCTAGATCTATCCACATCTCAACAAATGACCCAATTTCGTTCCTTTTTATGGCTGAGTAATATTCCATTGTATATATGTACCACAACTTCTTTATCCATTCATATGTCGATGGGCATTTAGGTTGCTTCCATGACCTGGCTATTGTAAACAGTGCTGCAATGAACATTGGGGTGCATGTGTCTTTTTGGTTTTCTCTGGGTATATGCCCAGTAGTGGGATTGCTGGATCATATGGTAATTCTATTTTTAGTTTTTTAAGGAACCTCCATACTGTTCTCCATAGTGGCTGTATCAGTTTACATTCCCACCAACAGTGCAAGAGGGTTCCCTTTTCTCCACGCCCTCTCCAGCATTTGTTGTTTGTAGATTTTATGATGAAGCCCATTCTAACTGGTGTGAGGTGATATCTCATTGTAATTTTGATTTGCATTTCTCTAATAATTAGTGATGTTGAGCAGCTTTTCATGTGCTTCTTGGCCATCTGTATGTTTTCTTTGGAGAAATGTCTATTTAGGTCTTCTGCCCATTTTTGCATTGGGTTGTTTGTTCTTTTAATATTGAGCTGCACGAGCTGTTTATATATTTTGGAGATTAAGCCTTTGTCCATTGATTTGTTCGCAAATATTTTCTCCCATTCTGAGGTTTCTCTTTTTGTCTTGTTTATGTTTTCCTTTGCTTTTCAAAGGCTTTTAAGTTTCATGAGGTCCCATTTGTTTATTTTTGTTTTTATTTCCATTACTCTAGGAGGTGGATCAGAAAAGATCTTGCTGTAATTTATCTCAAAGAGTGTTCTTCCTATGTTTTCCTCTAAGAGTTTTATAATGTCTGGTCTTACATTTAGGTCTCTAATCCATTTTGAGTTTATTTTTGTGTATGGTGTTAGGGAGTGTTCTGATTTCATTCTTTTACATGTAGCTGTCCAGTTTTCCCAGCACCATTTATTGAAGAGTATGTCTTTTCTCCATTGTATATCCTTGCCTCCTTTGTCATAGATTAGTTGACCATAGGTGCATGGGTTTACCTCTGAGCTTTCTATCTTGTTCCATTGACCTATGTTTCTGTTTTTGTGCCAGTACCATACTGTCTTGATTACTGTAGCTTTGTAGTATAGTCTGAAGTCAGGGAGTCTGATTCCTCCAGCTCCATTTTTTTCCCTCAAGACTGCTTTGGCTATTTGGGGTCTTTTGTGTCTCCATACACATTTTAAGATTTTTCGTTCTAGTTCTGTAAAAAATGCCATTGGTAATTTGATGAGGATTGCATTGAATCTGTAGATTGCTTTGGGTAGTATAGTCCTTTTCACAGTATTGATTCTTCCCATCCAAGAACACGGTATATCACTCCATCTGTTGGTATCATCTTTAATTTCTTTCATCAGTGTCTTATAGTTTTCTACATACAGGTCTTTTGTCTCCCTAGGTAGGTTTATTCCTAGGTATTTTATTCTTTTAGTTGCAATGGTAAATGGGAGTGTTTCCTTCATTTCTCTTTCAGATTTTTCATCATTAGTATATAGGAATGCAAGAGATTTCTGTGAGTTAATTTTGTATCCTGCAACTTTAGTAAATTCATTGATTAGCTCTAGTAGTTTTCTGGCGGCATTTTTAGGATTCTCTATGTATAGTATCATGTCATCTGCAGACAGTGACAGTTTTACTTCTTCTTTTCCAATTTGTATTCCTTTTATTTCTTTTTCTTCTCTGATTGCCATGGCTAGGACTTCCAAAACTATGTTGAATGATAGTGGTGAGAGTGGACATCCTTGTCTTGTTCCTGATCTTAGAGGAAATGGTTTCAGTTTTTCACCATTGAGAATGATGTTTGTTGTGGGTTTGTCGTATATGGCCTTTATTATGTTGAGGTAGGCTCCCTCTATGCCCACTTTCTGGAGAGTTTTTATCATAAATGGGTGTTGTTTTTTTTTTTTTTTTTTGCAGTACGCGGGCCTCTCACTGCCATGGCCTCTCCCATTGTGGACCACAGGCTCCGGACGCACAGGCCCAGCGGCCATGGCTCACGGGCCCAGCCGCTCCGCGGCATGTGGGATCTTCCCGGACCGGGGCACAAACCCGTGTCCCCTGCATCGGCAGGCGGACTCTCAACCACTGTGCCACCAGGGAAGCCCCTGGGTGTTGAATTTTGTTAAAAGCTTTTTCTGAATCTATTGAGATGATCATATGGTTTTTATTCTTCAATTTGTTAATATGGTGTATCACATTGATTGATTTGTGTATATTGAAGAATCCTTGCATCCCTGGGATAAATCCCACCTGATCATGGTGTATTATCCTTTTAATGTGTTGTTGGATTCTGTTTGCTAGTATTTTGTTGGGGATTCTTGCGTCTATATTCATCAGTGAGATTGGTCTGTAATTTTCTTTTTTTGTAGTATCTTTGTCTGGTTTTGGTATCAGGGTGATGGTGACCTCACAGAATGAGTTTGGGAGTGTTCCTTCCTCTGCAATTTTTTGAAGAGTTTGAGAAGGATGGGTATTAGCGCTTCTCTAAATGTTTGATAGAATTCACCTGTGAAGCCATCTGGTCCTGGACTTTTGTTTGTTGGAAGATTTTTAATCACAGTTTCAATTTCATTACTTGTGATTGGGCTATTCATATTTTCTATTTCTTCCTGGTTCAGTCTTGGAAGGTTATACCTTTCTAAGAATTTGTCCATTTCTTCCAGGTTGTCCATTTTATTGGCATAGAGTTGCCTATAGTAGTCTCTTAGGATGCTTTGTATTTCTGCGGTGTCTGTTGTCTACTTTTTCATTTCTTATTTTATTGAGTCCTCTTCCTCTTTTTTCTTGATGAGTCTGGCTAATGGTTTATCAATTTTGTTTATCTTCTCAAAGAACCAGCTTTTAATTTTATTGATCTTTGCTATTGTTTTCTTTGTTTCTATTTATTTCTGCTCTGATCTTTATGATTTCTTTCCTTCTGCTAACTTTGAGTTTTGTTCTTCTTTCTCTAGTTCCTTTAGGTGTAAGGTTAGATTATTTGTTTGAGATTTTTCTTGTTTCTTGAGGTAGGCTTGTATAGCTATAAACTTCCCTCTTAGAACTGCTTTTGCTGCATCCCATAGGTTTTGGATTGTAGTGTTTTCATTGTCATTTGTCTCTAGGTATTTTTTGATTTCCTCTTTGATTCTTTAGTGATCTCTTGGTTATTTAGTAACGTAGTGTTTAGCCTCCACATGTTTGTGTTTTTTACGTTTCTTCCCCTGTAATTCATTTCTAATCTCATAGCGTTGTTGTCAGAAAAGGTGCTTGATACGATTTCAGTTTTCTTAAATTTACTCAGGCTTTATTTGTGACCCAAGATGTGATCTATCCTGGAGAATGTTCCATGCGCACTTGAGAAGAAAGTGTAATCTGCTGTTGGTGGATGGAATGTCCAATAAATATCAATTAAATCTATCTGGTCTATTGTGTCATTTAAAGCTTCTCTTTCCTTATTTATTTTCATTTTGGATGATCTGTCCATTGGTGTGAGGTGTTAAAGTCTCCCACTATTATTGTATTACTGTCGATTTCCTCTTTTACAGCTGTTAGCAGTTGCCTTGTGTATTGAGGTGCTCCTATGTTGGGTGCATATATATTTATAATTGTTATATCTTCTTCTTGGATTGATCCCTTGATAATTATGTAGTGTCTTTCCTTGTCTCTTGTAACATTCTTTATTTTAAAGTCTATTTCATCTGAGATGAGGATTGCTACTCCAGCTTTCTTTTTCTTTCCGTTTGCATGGATTATCTTTTTCCATCCCCTCATTTTCAGTCTGTATGTGTCCCTAGTCTGAAGTGGGTCTCTTGTAGACAGCATATATATGGGTCTTGTTTTTGTATCCATTCAGCAAGCCTGTGTCTTTTGGTTGGAGCATTTAATCCACTCACGTTTAAGGTAATAATCGATATGTGAGTTCCTACGACCATTTTCTTGTTTTGGGTTTGTTTTTGTAGGTCCTTTTATTCTCTTGTGTTTCCCACTTAGAGAAGTTCCTTTAGCATTTGTTGTAGAGCTAGTTTGGTGGTGCTGAATTCTCTTAGCTTTTGCTTGTCTGTAAAGCTTTTGATTTCTCCATCGAATCTGTATGAGATCCTTGCCGGGTAGAGTAATCTTGGTTGTAGGTTCTTAACTTTCATCACTTTAAGTATATCATGCCACTCCCTTCTGGCTTGTAGTTTCTGCTGAGAAATCAGCTGTTAACCTTATGGGAGTTCCCTTGTATGTTATTTGTCGTTTCTCCCTTGCTGCTTTCAATAATTTTTCTTTGTCTTTAATTTTTGCCAATTTGATTACTGTTTGTCTTGGCGTGTTACTCCTTGGGTTTATCCTGTATGGGATTCACTGTGCTTCCTGGACTTGGGTGGCTATTTCCTTTCCCATGTTAGGGAAGTTTTCAACTATAATCTCTTCAAATATTTTCTCGGGTCCTTTCTCTCTTTTCCTTCTGGGACCCCTATAATGCAAATGTTGTTGCATTTAATGTTGTCCCAGAGGTCTCTTAGGCTGTCTTCATTTCTTTTCATTCTTTTTTCTTTATTCTGTTCTGCAGCAGTGAATTCCACCATTCTGTGTTCCTGGTCACTTATCCGTTCTTCTGCCTCAGTTATTCTGCTATTGATTCCTTCTAGTGTAGTTTTCATTTCAGTTATTGTATTGTTCATCTCTGTTTGTTCTTTAATTCTTCTAGGTCTTTATTAAACATTTCTTGCATCTTCTCCATCTTTGCCTCCATTCTTTTTCCGAGGTCCTGGATCATCGCCACCATCATTATTCTGAATTCCTTTTCTGGAAGGTTGCCTATCTCCACTTGATTTAGTTGTTTTTCTGGGGTTTTATCTCGTTCCTTCATCTGGTACATAGCCCTTTGCCTTTTCATCTTGTCTGTCTTTCTGTGAATGTGGTTTTTGTTCCACAGGCTGCAGGACTATAGGTCTTCTTGCTTCTGCTCTCATTTCTGATGTTTGAGTTCTGTTTTTCTTGGCGAGTCTAGCCAAATGTTGTCAATTTTGTGTATCTTCAAAAACTAGCTTAGTTTCAATGATCTTTTAATTGTCTTTTTAGTCTATTTTATTTCTGCCTGATCTGTTATTTCCTTCCTTCCACAAACTTGGGATTCATTTGTTTTTTTGTGTCTTCGAGGTGTAAAGTTAGGTCGTTTATTTGAGATCTTTGTTTCTTTACATAGGCATTTATCAGTATGAACTTCCCTCTTAGAACTGCTTCTGGTGTCCCATAAGTTTTAGTATGTTGTATTTCCATTTTCACTTGTCTTAATTTTTGATTTCTCTTTTGTATTCTTCTTTGACCCATCGGTTGTTCAGTAGCATGCTGTTTAATATCCACATATTTGTGAATTTTCCAGTTTTCTTCTTGTAATTTCTAGTTTCATACCACTGTGGTCAGAAACAATGTTCGATATGATTTCAGTCTTCTTAAATTTGTTAAGACTTGTTTTGTGGCCTAACATCATATATCCTGGAAAATGTTTCATGTTAGCTGGAGAAAAATGTGTATCCTGTTGCTTTTGGATGGAATGTTCTGTATATGTTAAGTCCATCTGGTCTAACATGCAGTTTAAGTCCAGTGTTTCCTTTCTGACTTTATGTCTGGATGTGGTATCCATTTATTAAAGTGTATTATTAAAGTCCCCTACTATTGTTATACTGATGCCTACTTCTCCCTTTAGGGCTGTTAATATTTGCTTTATATATTTAGGTGCTGCTATGCTGTGTGTAATTTACACGTTACATCCTCTTGTTGGATTGACTTATCATTTTATAATTACCTTTTGTCTCTTATTACAGTCTTTGTCTGGGAGCCAGTTTTACCTGATTAACATTTAGTTACCCCAGGCTTTTTCTTGTTTTCCATTTGTGCAGAGTATCATTTTACATCCCTTCGAGTGTGTCCTTACAACTGAAGTGAGTCTGTTGCAGGCAGCACATAGATGGGTCTTGTTTTTTGTTTTTATACCTATTCAGCCATGATATGTATTCTGGTTGGAGAACTTAGTCCATTTACATTTTAGGTAATTATTGATAGGTATGTACTTACTGCCATTTTGTTCATTGTTTTCTGGCTGTTTTGTAATTCCTCGTTTTTTTTTCTTCTTCTCTTGATCTCTTCATATGTGTTGTGATGATCTTCTGTAGTGATATGCCTAGATTCCTTTCTCTATCTTTTGTGTATCTATCTATTACAGGTTTTTGCTTTGTTGTGACCATGAGGTTTAAATTTATGTCTCTTTTAAGATAATAACAACTTAAGTTTGAATGTACTCTTAACTCCAGTCTTTTTAATATCTGGAGAATTTAAAGCAATGTTTCCCTTTTCTTTTTTGGTGTTAATAATTTATTTCTCATTTTGTTCTTGATCAATTTTGTTAGGTGTTTTTATCCTTTTTTATTAGTTTCCCCCCTCCCCCCAGAGAACTAACTTCTGGTGTTACTGACGTTTTTCGTATTACATATCTGCTATTTCATGGGTTTCGTGTTTTATCTTTTATTCTTACAATTCAGTGTTTTTTAGTATATTCTGTTGTGTAACCATCACATCTATTCTAGAACATTCTTATCACCCCAAAAGAAACCCCTATACACTGGCAATCATTTCCCAATTCTGTGCCTCCACTCTGTCCCCATCCTAGGCTCTTGTGACTGCTAATCCCTTTTCTGTCTCTATGGTTTGCCTATTCTGGACATTTCACATAAATGGAATCATAATGTGTGGTCTTTTGCAACAGGCTTCTTTCTCTTAGCCTGTGTTCCAAGTTCATCCGTGTGGTTGCACATATCAGTAATTCTTCTTAATTTTTAAATAATTTTTCATTGTATGTATATAGTACATTTATTTATCCACCCATTGGTTAATGGACATTTAGGTCGTTTCCATTTTTGGCTAGGATGAGTAACACCACTATAAATATTTAAAGAAAAAATGTTGTGTGTATATATGTTTTGCTTCTCTTGGGTGTATACCTAGGAGTGGAAATGCTGGGTCATATGCTCACCCTTGATTTAACTTTCTGAAGAACTGCACTACTGTTTTTCTAAAGTGACTTCACTATTTTATATCTCCACCAACAATTTGTTTCCATTTCCTCCACATTTTTGCCAACACTCGTTACTATCTAGCTTTCTGATTTTAGACATCCTAGGGTAGGTGAAGTGGTATCTCATGGTTTTTAGTTTAATTTCCCTAATGACTAATTTTGTTAAGCATGTTTTCGTGTGTTTACTGGCCATTTGTGTATCATCTTTGGAGATATCTCTCTTCAAATCATTTGCCCATTTAAAAATATTTTTAATTTTATAAGGTTTCTTTATATATTCTGGATACGAATTCCTTATGAGGTATGGTTTTCAAGTATTTTCTCCCATTCTGTGGGCTGTCATCTCACCTTCTTGATGGTGTCCTTTGATACACAAAGGTTTTAATTTTGATGAAGTTCAATTTATCTTTGCTGCTGCTGTTGTTTTTGGTACTCTAAGAAACCACCGTCTAACCCATTAGATGGATTTGATGATGAGGATTGTTTTTTCTTTTATAGTTTTAGCTCTTACAATTTGATCTCTGATCATTTTAAGTTAACTTTTACAGATGGTGTGTAAAGTCCAAATTTGTTTTGCATGTCAGTATCTCTTTTTATCTCATTATTTACTTTACTTTCAGTTTTGTTTTTGAGATGAAAGCTTATTTTTCTAATTTCCAAACTTTCTATTTTCTACCATATTTACTTAAAGTTATACATTTCCCTCTAAGCACTGCTTTATTTACATTCCACAATTTTTACTATGTACTATTTTCATTATCATTCAGTAAAAAATATGTTCTAATTCCCAGTGCAATTCCACTTTGACCCTTGGGTTATTCAGAAGTGTGCTGCTTAATTTCCAGACTTTTGGGGATTTTCTAAGTTTGTTTTATGGTCCAGCATATAGTCTGTTTTGGTAAGTGTCCCACTTGGACATGAAAAGAAAATGTATCTGCAGTTGTTTGTTTGATGTCAGTTAGATCAAGCTAAGGTCCCAGTCATGCCAGTTGTTGTCAGTTAGATCAAGCTAAGGTCCCAGTCATGCCAGTCATATGAGTTAAGAAACCTACAGTTTCCCAGCTGGGCCTCCAGATTGAGAGGCAGATAAGCCATGCCCACTGTATTCTGTTCAAACTCCTGAGCCACAGGCTTTGTAAAATGATTATGTTGTGGAATTTTGGGATGGTTTGTTATGAAGCAACTGTAAGGAGAAATGACTACACTGTAGGCTCAATGTTTGAGAAGAATCTATGCTTTTTCATAATCCTTATGGAATTTAGGACCAGAGTTAGAGATTAATTCTAGTATAATGTGTTTTACAGCCATTTGGTAATAGGCAAGATGTACCAAAAATACACTTTACAGCTGTAACTGTAGTAGCTAGTATCACACTCCTGAACACAGTGCTACCAAAAGTTGTTATATATAAAATTTTGTGCTACTTTTTTCCTATGCTAAAATCTAATCATTGTAATTGTTAATGTCTATAAAAATATAAATAAAACCCCCAAGAGACTTAGAGAGGAAATACATATTCAACTATACTGTTGAAGGTAAAAGTTCAGTTCTAAAATTCCTATAGAGGATATCTTGTTGGCTTCTCAAGTGAAGGAAAGAAAGTATTTTCTGGCTATTCACATCTCAAATTGCTGGGCAACAAACCTATCAACATATAGTAAATCTCTCTCAGTGAACAGGATGGGGCTTCTGCAACTCTGTCCACTGATGCAGACAGCTGCCCGTCAGGTTCTGGTGCTCCTGGCTGTCTGAGTTACGGAAGTCCTAGGTAAGCATAAGGTTTGGTGCCCCTGTCGAGGGGTCGTGTGCATCCGGTAGGCGTCTGTTCTATGCTGTGCTCTCAGGGTTACTGGGCAGAATCATTTAAAAGTATTTATTTTGAGCCATGAATGTGAAAAATCAAGGATACAGTTGAAGAAAAAACAGTGTTTATTTAGGCCATCCACTAGGATCATAATAAATAATGCAATACACTAATGTAATAACATGTTCTCATGCATTTCTCACATTTAAAATATACAAGAAAGCTGGCTTACGGGGCTGTTAGGACAAATTTGGAGAAGTGTATTTGGCAATACAGTGAAAGCTGACAGTCTTAAGACTATCAATCAGATTCTCTTTCCTCTATATGTCTGTGAATAAATGGTAATGTTCCCTTATAGCTTCTACTTTTTATAAACATGCCAGAGCTAAGCCAATTGTCAAAGGTCCAGGTTGACAATTTGTTATTTATCAATCAATGTTTCTAATGGAAACCAGATTTTAGAAAATAACAAAGATAAACTCTTTTGCATTTCAGTGTGGAGGCTGATACATTGCATGCCAGAATCATTTAAACAATAGACTGTGCCTGAATGAAATAAAACCCCAAGTAGAAGTTTATAAATAGTAACTTTGATACTCAATATAAAAATGTTATAATACGATGCTTGATAAATGACCAAATTATCTGACTGCAACAGTGATAAACTTTGATTACTGCTTAGTTTTGCTAGTAAATTTCACATAAAGAGTTTAAATAGGGTAACCTTTAACTTAAAGCTTTAAAACAAATAATTTAAACATATCTTAAACACTGAAAATGTGTTTTCAATTGTTATTTACAGTTAATCAATGATACCAGTGTATAGCTTAATTGAGCCAATCGCCAGTCTTTCATCCCTCTTTCAACATCTGCTACTACAATCTTCCTTATAAATACTTCGGCAAATCAGTTTAGTGAAGGAGACCGATCTGTGGTCCAGAGTAATTCAATGTATGGCCATTTGGTTTGGAGACAGCGTTTAATAGGAGTGTCATCTGTCTGTAGCATGGGATCTTCAAAACCCATAACAACTGCGGTTCCTTCCACATACATTACCTGTTGAACAAAATAAAGCCACAAGGTCAATCAATCAATATTCTTAGCAAAGTCTTGTGAGGGATACAGAGCTTTTCATAGGCTACAAACAAACAGGGCACTGTGTACTGTTTCATATGGAACGTTATATCTAGTTTTATTCTGATAGAAATTATAAGCTAGAATATCTGCTTCCTGATTAATGTGAAAATAAATCTGGAAATGAATGGTGAAACAATTTTAACTACTAGCTGAATTTAGATTGTAAGATCATGATTTATAAGAAGTGTATGCAAATCCCAAGAACATACTATTTCTGATAAAAGAAAAATCATTCTTCCAGTAATATATTTTCTTTATATAACAACATTTACTTAGTTCCTATTGCTTTAATATGGAGGCACTCAGCTATATATTCTGAGAAGGACTTATTTTCTTCTTTCAATCTAAATGTTGAATTTCCAGAGCTGCAAGCAAACTGGATGTTTGTCAATGAAATTTTCTATTATTGTACTAAATACTTCTGAAATACTATTCATGAATATACTTTGTTCTGCATGAAAAATCATGGAGAAAAAAAATTAAAGGACGTCAGGTCAGAAACAAAAATCTCTATATGTAATGGCAATGACGACTATTAAAAAGATACACTGGCAGGTGGATAGATGTCAGAAAAGTTTTATTCTGATTTCTTTAAACAACTAACTTTTAGAAGTCATTTGTGAAGTAACATACTAGCTAAAGCCCTACCTCATTATAAGCGCCCACCGCATACATTAAAGCATTCAGTCGTGAATTTCGCTTTGTACCAAGAGAAATTCTAACTGCATAATTTAAAAGGAACAGATACAGACGACTACCCTCTTCCAAAGTATGTGTAATGATTTTTACACTCAGTGGCTGATACACATGATTGTAATTACGTTCTTCCAAGATAAAAGCTATAAACTATTTGACCAAGGAGCCAAGAGAAACAACCTGATTAGCCTTAAGATGGAGTCTCCTTAAAATACATTAAATATGGGAATATTTTCTATTACTAGGCCAGATAATTTGGTTTCATAAATCTCTTTTTAGGAGGCTCTAAAGACATACTTTAATGTGAAACAAATACTTTTACTTTTTTGCATCTGTACTTTGGTTGCTGTAGTACTTTCTAGTTTTGATGGAATAAATTTACTATAAAAACTGTAAGTCATGCTTTTCAGCTCTCCAAAGCAAAACTTTTCTCTGAAAATCCCTTGCTCGTGGTGTTAGAGCAGACCTGCTTGGGTGGAGTACCCCGACCTACCTGTGTGGCCTCCCTGGCCTGTGCCCCCTGGTGGGCCACATTCCCTTCCGCTTGGCCAGCCTTCTGTTGTCTGTTTCCTCAGCTAGTTTTAGTAGTACCTTACGCTGAGGTCTACCAGATTTCTAGCTCCTGAGTAACTTTACGGTATACCTCTGCAACTTAATGGCATACATGCTTCGTGTTAAGAGTGCTTACATACTACTGTCATGTTAATAGTTCATCTTTGATTTCTGACCTCTTTGTTAGTATGTCAGACGCTTGTCAAGAGCACGACTTGAAAACTTACTATATACAGGTAGCGTGGTCAAGCAGACCAAGGACACGATTGGGAATCAGGAACTCAGTTCCAATCCCTGCTCTGCCAATGACTTGCTGTGTGACCCTGGCTGAGTCACTTAATCTCCCTGTCTCAGAGGCCTCATCTGTAAAATATGGATAATATGTGACTGACCTACCTTGCAGGGATTGTATGGGCAAGGAACTAAGTAGTGACTATAAAGTTCCTTCTATGACAAGGCTACATAAAACTTCAAACTCTAGAGGAAGCACTCATTTACACACATTAGAACAGAGCATACAAGTCGGCTTACTGACAATTTATATTTTGCTATAGATATCAGTCAATCATTTTACTATGAAAAAGATCTTCAAACCTAATGTAATAAAAGTTCTAATTTATATTGTTATGCAAATACATTTTAATCACAGGTTTAGATTTGCTCTAACTGAAATTATGCATCTAATATACATGATGATCTATTTTCTCTAGCCATCCTCAATTTAGATACATCTGAAACCAGCATGGATGTTTCAAATTAAAAAGGCATGTTAGCCACCAAATGTAAAACAGCTAGTGGGAAGCAGCCGCACAGGGAGATCAGCTCGGTGCTTTGTGACCACCTAGAGGGGTGGGATAGCGAGGGTGGGAGGGAGACGCAAGAGGGAGGAGATATGGGGATACATGTATGTGTATAGCTGACTCACTTTGTTATAAAGCAGAAACTGACACACATTGTAGAGCAATTATACTCTAGTACAGAGGGTAATCGTTTAAGGTATTAAAAACGGAACCACTTGCTTCAGGACAATGGGGCCAGTTGCTGGCACTGGAAGAAGACACCCCCTGCCACAGTATTTCAAGACACCGGAGGCCATTCGTGAGGGAAGTAAACAGCGGTTCAGCACCAACTGTCTCTATGGCACCTTCCAACTCAAAAGCCAGTGGGAGCTCCCAACTGTGAGGGGTGAGTCTGTTGACGCTGCCGGGAATCGCCCTGCTCTCTGAACACAGCGTGCTCAATTATCACCCTTTCTGTCATCATTTGTTCAAGTCTTCCTTTACTCCCTTAGTACAGTTTTATAGTTTATTATTTTATTTGTATAAATACTTGGTTTTTTGGTTTGGTTTCTGCTTTCTGACATTTAAAAGATATAGTAAAATAAAGGAATAACTTCTGTATTCCCACACACACAAAAGGCACGTTAGGCTTTACACCTTCTAATATTAGCTATAGCTACTGTGGCTGTTACTGGCATAAATGCAAACACAGGAGCTGTATCTTAGGTGTAGGCAAAGCTCATTAATCAAAGAGGGTGAATGGGCGAGACCAAAGTTTTGATTTAAAGCCGGTGCGTATATCTGGACGTGAAGCACTGATGTGCCTTTGTCCGTGGAGCACAGCACAGCGGGTGAGCCGCGGGCTCTAAGGGGGACGCCCTCAGCTCCCGTCGCAGCTCCGCCGTTTCCCGGCTGCCTGACGGCGGCAAGCTGCTTACCTCTCCCATGCGGCAGTTTCCTCCACTGTAAAAGGGGAATATACAGGCAATACTTACTTCATGGGATGGTGTTAAACTTCAGATAAAACAAAGTGCTTAAGCCAATTCCAGGTAAATGCTCAATAAATGCTAGGTGTTATGGATGTTAATTTAAATCCTTTAAAATATTTTTCGAAATCAAAAATCTCACTCTTACCCCTTCCTCCTCCATTTAAACAGATCAGTAACTTTCAGCACACTAAACTTGATTTAGTAATATCTACAACACCCAAGGGTAACAACATGTATGTAGATGGAGTTATCTTGTCCCAGTGACACTACTGCTCCAACATTCCAATGAAGATCTCACTGAGTCCAGGTCTAAAATATGCTCTGATAGTGAAGAGACTCCTAGAATAATCTCCTTCCTGAGGTGGCAAGTTTATGGGAATCAAACACTGTTATATACGCCTATATTTTATCAAGCCAGGTGAAGACAAATTACAAGGTATGAGTTATCATACCTTTTCATTGTAATTTGATTGCTTCAGTCCATTGTAGTGGTAGACAGTAAAAGACTCTGGACCACTGGAACCCTGTTATAAACAAAGAACAATTAAAACTTTACATCTTTATATCAGGCAATTTCTAATTAGCAATTGAAATTAAAATGGAAGTTTCTTAATTCCACCTCCTTTGATTACGGAATCATCTGACAAAGCAAGACACTTAGACTTATGCAGTTAACTACCATAAAATCTAAAAGCTGAAATTTGCTTCTGGGGAAGAGACTAGAAACTGGGGGAGTGCTGATTTTTATTATAAGCTCTTCTACAGTTTATATTTTTAAATAAGTGCATGTATTACTTTAATTTTTTTTAAAAAAGGACACAGTTCTAAAATGCAAAAAAATTTCCAAAAATGTACGTCTGCTTTTTTTCTGCTTATAATTTGTTCCTCTCAATAAATACAGAAAGGCAGTGATACCACTTTCACTCAGATTCCAAACATATGCACCAATACTTCCAATTCGGTCCATAGTACCAAATTGGGGGTTTCCATCCCCACAAATATCTTCTGAATATTGTGAACCTTAACTGTGAAAAGGAAACATAGTGCTGAGAGATTTAAACAACATTCAATAGAGAAAGGAAACTGAATAAATCATTATACTAACTTCCAGAGAAAGTGATCATGTCATTCCCACTGTTCTTTGGTTCTCAGTTCGCTAAAGCTCAAGTTCACCTCCCTAAACGTAGCCTTGAAGGACGTTAACGGTCGGGCCCCTGCAGGTGCCTGACTCCCAGTGATTCCCTTTAGTGCCTACGGCTGAGTGTCCCCGTGCCCATGCCCCTTAAGGATCTTCCTGGTCATATCTGATTGATTGTGACAAAAGTTGGTCCAGTGTCCCTCCTTGGAATTTTTTCCAGTTGGAAGCAAGAGAAGGAACTCCTTTCCAACGAGAAGGGATGAGATGGGGATGAGACTCCTTCCAGCCCCAGAGGTTCCCGGCACCACCTTCCAGGCGCTGCTTCCTCTGTCCTCCCGTTGCTCTGAGCTACTCCTCCCAATTCCTATCTTTCTGGCCCACGTCAGGCAGTTCAGGCTGGGATTTGCAACCAAGAAGCCTAAACTACAGGACCTAACCTACCCTTCCAGTCTTATCTCCAACCACTCACCTTCCTGAATTCTGTTTGAGACAAGCATATTCTTCATCTTCCCATGAAGAGCGCTTTGGTTGTTGGCTCTTTGCACATTTGTGATTTTTTAAAGTCTTTTCTCATTTTTCAAGATCTGGTTCAAATCTTACTTTGTAAAGTTTGCCTTAAACACACTATTTGGGTTCCTCATTACTTTGGGGTCTTTCTAACAATCGTCTCAATTAATTTGTGAATCATACACTACTGTGCATTATCTCTTCAGCTGTTATTTTGAAAGACTGTTTACATTTTTAACTGTTTTCAACTTTTCATGTCTAAAATCTAAGCTCTCATAACTTTTTGTATCCCCTTCAAATGCTTTACAAAACAGAAAACTCTAGAATTTATTCAATCATCTTAATTGTATACATGAGTCAGTGCAATTAGTCGCTTAGATAATTTGGCTGTTGATTTTCAGAGTTAGTTAATATACTTTAACCTACAAAATAAATATTTTACTACAATTGAATACAATTTACATATCTCCAGTTCTAGTAACTAACAACTGATATAAAATAAATAGCAACGAAAGGTAGTGTAAAACAGTGGTTAAAGTACTTTGTCTCTTTGCTTGGATAACCTACACTGGATCCTGAATTGGCCTCATGCTAGCAGTATGACGTTAAACCATTTTCTTAAGTTCTCTAATCCTCTGTTTCCTCACTGACAAAAATGGGGGGAAAATAATACCTAATTTGTAGGGCACATGGTGCCTGGGTGCATAGTACATGCTCAATAAATGGTAGCTGCGCCTGCTAGTCTTACCATAAACCATGCTGGTATCTGATGAAATGATCACAATACACCTGGCTAAATAATTTGGGTGGGTGGTAAAACCCTGCACTCAGATAGGAAGACAAGCCAGGTGTAGGCTGTAGAATTAGCCAATGACACAGACATAACCTGAGCATACTGAGACGGGTATAGATAGATCCTTTTAACTCAGCTCCTGTCACAGCCAGTGGAAGGCATGTCCCAGCATGAAGCAGCACAGCTCCACTCCAGTAAAAGGCTTTCCTTTTACTCAACTAAAATTCTCCTCGAACTTAGCACTGGTAGCAGTTCGCACTACATGCAGGCTCCTTTACCTTCTTTGCTAGTATTTAGAAAGTTCTAAAAAGATACATACCAATCAATCAACAACAGTTACCCGAGAGAAGGAAAACAGGGGTGGGAGTGGTTTAAGAGAATCTTTCTCTTTTTACTCCACAAACTTCTGAATTTGAATCTTCCTTTAGAAAAACAATATCAATGTGTCTATATTGGTGTATATACTCTCTTCCACCACCCCTGTCCCCCAAAGTTTTGTGTTGCTGTACTGGAACACACAACTCTTCTATCCTCTCTGTTGGGAAAGTATTTACATGACAATAGTGCTTTATTAGTCTAATATCTGCATGTGAGAACATTTTTAACTAGTAGAAAAAAATGCTGAAGCAATCATAATATGATCCTCCCAACAGAACAAAACAATAAATATATTTCTTCAGCTATGTTACCTGATCAGGAAAAAATTCTTGAAGAAATGGACCCAATAATATGATTCCTAATCCTTCTGGATCTAATTTATTCTTCATGAGATTTATACTATGGGGAGAGAAAAAAGAAAAACAGTGGATACCAATGGGAAAAAAGCTTATTTTTCTTCTTCCATGATTAAATTACTATAACACATCTGACTGCCAAAAATCCTGACAGCTGTTCTTTTTAAACCCTTAATGACAAATACACAGGATGACATCTAATTTGCCAAAACTTGGTTATTTTTAAACCAGAGTAATCTGTTACTATTTAGAATTTAAATTATGATGATGACTTTGGAATATTGTTCCTTATTAGGTAAAGTAACTTAAAAACCCAGGCTTGTGAAAACAAGCTTTTAACCTCCCAGAGGCACAGTCTCTTTGCTTCATGGCTATGCCTGAATTTAACTATCAAAAGAGGCATTTAACTTAAAATAAACTTTTTTTTTTTTTTTTAAGCCCAAAGAGAAAAAGAAACAGCATCAAAAGCAGTGGTACATCAGATAAACAGAAACATCTCCGAAAATGCTTACTTTCAAGAACCAAATGAGGTGGAGGCTTAAAATTCCTACAGTGTAAACTGAAGGTTAAAAAAGGTAAGATAATTCTCAAAGAGCTGAAGTATAGGTGTAACGATCAGGTGTAGCCCAGGCTGCTGACAGGTATTATGTGTGACTAGAAAGAAGGCGGAGAAAAGTGGACTGCAGTTTGAAGAGAGTTTTAAAAATGAAAATGGTCTTTTCAGAAAATTTTCATTCTCCATGTTATCTTTCAAACTATAAATGTCAGGTTAAATACAACTTATTATACAGTTGACCCTTGAAATAACATGGGTTTGAACTGCACAGGTCCACGTATATGTGGATTTTTTTTTCAATAAATACATACATGTACCATAAATAAATTCTCTTCCTTATGATTTTCCTAATAACATTTTCTTTTCTTTAGCTTACTTTAAGAATACAGTAATATAATATATATAACATACAAAATATGTGTTAATAGACTGTTTATGTTACTGGTAAGGTTTCCAGTTAACAGTAGGCTATTAGTAGTTAAGTTTTGGGGGAGTCAAAAGTTACACACGGATTTTCATCTGTGCGGGGGTCAGTGCCCCTGACCCCTGTGTTGTTCAAGGGTCAACTGTACAACATGCAAAGGATATGACACTTTAATGGGTCTGAGTAATGCCAGGAGGTTATGACATGAAACAGAGAAAGGCAAGGTCATATTATATTTAATATAATTTACTAGTCCTCGATAATAAGGCCCTGTTAATGGGCCATCACATATTATAAACGTGACTAGACCAAAGGACCGAATAAATAACTCAGTGCAATCTTTCAGCTACTTCTAGAAAAACAATTTGACTCTACTGTGCTAACTTTAAAATGCAGGGTATGTTATGTATTCTGATGAAACAAGGAAAATTAAGTAGATGACGTATAGGCATCTACGTAAGAATCTGAAACAAAAAACCAACTTTGCCTTTTTCCTCCTTCCCATCTTAAGAATTGTTAGTAACCAAAATTACCTCCGTTCAATTCCCTTTTGCATATTAGAGCAATGTAAACAAGGTCTCCACTTGGAAATCAGTTAAGAAGTACGGTAGTTACTATTATCTCATTTACTGGACTAGTTCAACTGTCTCTGAATTTCTCCTCTTTAAGTTGGAATCAACAATTATGTCTACTAAGTAAGGGTAACATCACAGCGCTAGGTACTGACATTGAGACATATTAATTCAGATGTGATTAGTCTGCAAATGTTTATATGTATTTCATACTTTTGAAGAAAATACACCCTAACTATTTAAAAACAGAACAGGATCAAGTTCTAAAAACTGTGTACCAATATGTTTTATGCTGCTTTTGCTGAATCCTTTCCTTAAATGTTTGTAAGCTAAAGTTTGTTCACTGTCAGATACATTTTCAGAAGGGGAAAACAAGACAAGACAACTGTGCAGAAAAAGGAAAACATAGTGTAGATCAAATGTGATTTTTAAATCACCTATATTTGATTAATATATTATATATTTGATTACCATATTTGATCAAAAGATCTATCCACTTAACCAGAGAGAGATTTTCCCGTGGATAATAAAGATCCCAAATTTATGGAAGAAGTTATAGATGTAATAATGTACATTATTAACGAAGACAACGACTGACATTAATGTTAGGCAATACTGAAAATTATATTCTGTAACATACTGGGGCCACTTGCAAAGGTTTCAGATCATTTAGAATGTTCAGGGTCTTTAAGACTGAATGTCAAAGGCCTGCTGGTTATTTAAGCGGGACGACTAGCAATACAGACATTCTACATACCTGTCACTACTTTTGCTGAAGGTGCTAAAGACATGCACAAAATTTCAAAACATGGAAGAAGTTTCACAGTGAGAAAAATAAGGAAAAAGGCATTTACATTTTTAGGACCCTTTTTAAAAAACTAGACCATAAGTGCAGAGTGGAAAAGGAAGCTCACTTTAAGTAAGTCAAGTCTCTGCTATAATACCGATTGGTCTGACTGCTTCCTAAATCGTTGCTTAATATCAAGTGCTATGCTTCATATATGCATAAACGCTTAGATTTTTTTAAAAAAGGCAATAATGTGTGTATAACGTTTTACATTTAACAGAACTAAGAGTTGGTTAAGTAATACTTCGTATGTAGCTTACTATTCAGGATCTGAAACAAGGTCCAATGCTTTCATCACATCTTCTAGGAGTGAATCAGGTATGAATCCATTATCTGGAAAAGAATTACAGAAGCAATTTGGATTAAGTTTACTTCAAGAAATGCTATTGCTGCTCAGCCAGACGCCAGTGAAGAATCACATAAGAGGGATACAAAGAATTAAGAAACAGCATATTAAGTTTATTTGGGGCACAATATTATTATTAGGTACTCTCTTAGTTTTCTTAGGCACATAGGTAAAGATTTATTTTCAAGGTTAGTTTTCTAATACAAAAATGAACCACGACTTCTCCCTGAGAACTCCAAGGAAACCTGAAAGCCAAATTACTTCTTAAACAGGCTTACAAATTTAAATGAGACAAGTTTTTTCCTACTTAAGTTTTTAGCAGTTATCCAATTAAAATAAATCTTTACCAGTAAATTCTTTTTGTCGCAATGTTATTTTAGCTTCTTGCAAGAATGTTCATGAACCACTGTTACTTAGATCTCTGACAATATACGATCAAGAAAAGATATCTCTTGACTTAAATCAACAGACCTGATTTAAATAAAAGCCATAGATTTAATAGCGAAAAAAATTCAAAGTTGGAACGCAGAGTAGAATCAAATGTTGATGCAGAGTAGTTTATGGAAAATGTTCCTTTTCTTGGGCTCGATGAGGAAATAGCATTGGTAAATGGCCCAAACTCAGATGATGCAATAGGACGTGATACACACAAAAAGCTTGTAGGGCACTTTGAAACCACAGTACTTATAAACAAGCAACTTGATTCCCTTAAATGAACAATTTCCTTAAATGTACAATTCCTCTACCCATTTATTCTTTCCTGAAGACTGTCTCAGCTTTAAATCAACTTCCAACACAATAACCTTTTCAGGGATTAGGATAATTAAGGAAAAAAAAAACAAAAACAACCTTGTCCTGGAGGACAAGATGCCCAAAAGCCCTGCTTCTATAATCAAACCATAGAATAAAGTGGAGTTGCTCTTTCTGCACATAGCGTGTACTCTATCAGCAAGGAAATAAAGATTTTTTTGAAAGTCTTTTCTTAAACCTCATAAGCACATGCTTACCCATGTGAAGACAGATTGGCTTTGACTAAAAGGCTAAGAATCATTTAGGATAATTAAAAATTATCCTAAATATAATTTTAGAAAGTGAACATTTAGAATAATTCCAGTCTGTCAGGTTACCAATAACTGAAGGTATAAAGAATAAAAAAACTTGTTTGAAGGCACCTGTGAAAAACATGCAAGCTTTGTAAGCCTCAGCTGATGAGTCTGAAAGGCAGAAAATTACTCCTTTTGCTTAGTTAGGTCACAGCTAAAAGCTTAGCATTTCCGAATGTAAAACAGGCTTTATGTGGCTACTGGCGGCCAGCAACAGTTATCCGGATAGGTTTCCATGTTTACGGGCTGTCATGTATATCCACTTGACAGAAGCAGTGTGTATTACAATATTCTTCTGAAGCATTGAATGGCAGGCAGCCTTATCTCTTCTTACTGTAACCTGAGACTCAGCTCCCATCCCCAGAAAGGGCTAATGGGCTGTATACGGACACAAACAACAACTAGGAAAACAACACAATGACCTCCTTAACTCAAACGTGATTAACCTCAAGCTTAAACATTCCAACACATTTTTAAGGGGCCTAAGAGATTTACAACGTGTAAACACGGCCATTCTGGAGTACAGCAATGACTACACCAAGCCAGTGACTCTAGTTTTTGTACATACAGTATTTTATAACTGGAGGCCGCAGAATCATTTTTTTCAATACCTCAAAGACTTTTAATACACCCAAGATTAGAAGAGGAGATTTGGAATTACTTTTTAAAACACTAATTTTGAAATTACTTTATTCTTTAATAATCATACCTGTCAAGACAAATTCTTTAGAAAAAGCAGCCTTAAGTCTAAGCAGATCGAAACTCACTCCATCTAGTATTTAGTCAGCTGGTTCCTCAGAGAATATGGAAACAGAGACACAAAGATAAGCCCTCAATACCAACAGCAGAGGAAATCTGAGCATACAATTTGTTGATTGCTCAAGCTGACCTAAGAAGCACCAAAGGAAAAAGCAGAACTTAAATGCATCGGTAATTTAACCACATGAATATAAAATGGCCTTGTACAGGCTTTCAAGCTCAGAAGAACGGGGAGGATGGGCGGGGAGGGCAAGGGGGCAGTGCCCGCGGTTGTGACGGTACGCAGCTACGGTGCCAACATTCACATACAGTTAAACTGTGTTTAAGACATTTGAAAAGGAGGAAAAAAGCTGTTCGTTTATAAATTTAAAAAAGAGGGGATTTTTTGTTTCTTTAAAACCCAGTAAACAGACGGCAAGAAGCGCCCAGCTCCTAGAGCTCGGGAAGAGGAACTCTGCACAGAGCAGCGCTGGGTAGGGGCACAACGGTGAAGTGAGTTAGCAATTTGCTGGGTAGGAGGACCAGTTCAGAATGGTGAAGAAGGCGAGCTGGCCTCGAAGGAGAAGGAAGGACCCATCCTGATTCCCATTTGGAAAGACGGTGGGGAGCTTGGCAGGCCTCCTAGCAGAGGCACCAGCTGAAGGGAGAGCTGCAGGAGAGAGCAGGTGTCAGGAAGCCACAGCGGGACAAGAAACAGCGTGAGAGGAGATGGGGACCCAGCACTGGGGACCGTTAACGTTTTCAAACCCCTGTAGGTGAGAAAGAGTACAGTTTCTTAGGAACAGAGGAGACAATCAAGATCAAGTTGAGAATTTAAGTGCTGTTGGTTTTAGTAAAAAATTAACAAATTATTTTTACTCAATGTTGTATCATACTTTACCTAGCTATTATTATTGACGCTTTAATAACATATCCCTACAATTTAATAGAACTCTTAGTGAAAAAAAGTGTGTGGCTTTTGCCCAGAGGCAAGGTTAGGGCATTTTCGTAGTCGCGCTTGCCCTGGTCTCCTGGCTTGTGTCTCCCTGCTGCTTCGCGCCTCTGGCCCCGTAAAACAGAGGCCATGGACAGCAGGGATGCCATGACCCGGAGGCCGAGCACGGTGCTTAACACAAGTAGCTGCTCAATAACATTTGTTACATTCAATTATTCAAGCTAATCCTAACTTCAGATTTAAACAAACTGCTCTGTTCAGGCACCATGGTTCAACCAAAAACAGCTCTGTGAATTGTACCTAGGAAGTTTACAAAGAAATGAGTAGCTGCTTTATGGCCTGTCCTGCAGAACCACTTCAATTATGTGATGGGAAAGTTGCAAACCAAACTAAACAAGGTGCACAGGATAAAGAAAAAACTATGGCTGGGGCAGCAGGAAACAGTGATGAGAATGGTACAGCAAGGTGAATGGAAGTGACGGAAGGGATGCAAAGGTAGAGAGAAGACAACGTGATTTAAAAGGAAGAGAAAAAGACAGAATTAAACAAAAGGCAACTTCTAGATAATGTCTAAGGATGGGTGAATACTGAACTATCTACAACAAGTAAAATTATTCTTAAAGATGAAAGAAATGTACCACACTGAAATCATTCAGACAAAAGATGCTATCAATATATTTTAGCAACCTACAAAGAATACAAGGGCTCTTTAAAATTAAAATATATATCCCTTGTCCAAACAGGGTTGATGAAGTCTACAACGGGGCGGGGTGAAGAAAGAATAAGAGGGAGAGAGAGAGAAGAAAACAAAACAAACCCCATTACGGGTGATGCTAAAAATTTCAAATACCATCTGTGTAGAATTCAGTTCTTTGGAGATTACTGAATAAGCTCTATGCTACACAGTTTTGGATTTTTTTCTTTTTTAAACAACAGTATGGTCAACTTATTGAGTACCTGAATAATGATGTAAAGTAGATACAAAGGCCATCTTACAGCTGAGGAAACTGAGGTTAAGGAACTTGCCCAACATCACACAGCTGAGTTTACAGAGGTGGGATTTAAATCCAGCTTGTCTGATACCCACTGGAATGCTTTTAGCATTTTAGAAAGCCATTTTCTGATACCTGGAGGCATTCCAAAATTCCTCTCTTGTCCAGTATCTTTGATCACATTGATCAATTTACCTCTGTCCCTACTCTTTTGTTTTTAAAAATTACTATAAAATATGTATCTGAATACAAACCAAATATCCAAACTTCCCCCACAAAAGAGATGTAAAAAACAAAATGAAACGAAACAAAACGTAAAAACAACGCCACCCCCCAACCCAAATCCCCAGGAAACAAAACTATGGACTTTCTCTAAAGCCCATATGTAACACTTTATATAGGACCAGTACCTGATTCTCTTTAGGATCTGAGTACACACACTAGTGTTCATTTCCATTTCTGAATTTGGGATTCTTCATTAAAGGGACCATGTAATTAGAGATGGTATGTCAAGGTCCTGCTTGAAATTAAAATTCTGGAAGTATTACAAAGGAGAAACTAACAGCTAAAAATACATTTATGAACTTATTTTATATGTACGCTTGGCGTCAAAATAATGATTGAGCTCCTTAGATCCTAAAGACTCTGAAGTAGAGACTAACTGCTCAGTGGGAATGACAGTCAATATCATATCCTTATTCCAATAAATTAAAAATAGTTAAAAGTAGACAAAGAGGTTAAAACACAGCTCTTTATGACCTCAGCCTTTTAAAAAGGTACTGGTAGTGGAGAGAGGGGGAAAGATTGCTTGACCTTCTGGAAGAACACCTCGAATCTGGTCTCAGTTCTCACAACTAGGCATGCAGCTCTGAAGAAGTGACCTAAACCCTCACAAGGTTGGTTTTTCTTAAGAACAAAATGGTGCTGGTCATCCCTGCTTATCTCCTAGGTTTATGGTAAGGTTTTAATGAGACCACGCAGGTAAACGGCTTTATAAACTGTGATGTTTCATGCAAAGGCCAGCCATCATGATTATTACTATTTTTAGACAGGTCCTCAGTTACTGATGGTCTTTTCAAACCTAAACCTGATTTATGAGTCACCTGTTTAGAACACTGAACATACAGTCTCACGGAGGCAATGCTGTAAATGGTGATTAGCCTGCAACTGCATTTAATTCATAAGATGCCTAAAGCAGGAGCTAACAGTGCTGATTACAGGTCTACCTACCTGACAGGCACGTGCAGACACCCGGGGTAGGAGCGAGGCTGAGGTGGGGAGGGTGAGACAGACACCAGAGTACTCACAGGTACCAGAACTTGGATTCTCTTCTCTTTAGCTTCCCTCTAGGTCAGTTTTTCTACAAATATTCTAAAGAGGGTGACAAACGGCAACTGTCACCACACCAGCCTCTGCTAAACGGAAACTGGAACTACCCAGAAACTTCTAAGTACTGTTAATATAGTAAGTGTTCTGAGAAAGCCAGATCTGTTCAGATCCTGAAATATAAGTGTGCTATGTTGGGGGAAGGGGGGATCAAATCAGTAAATTAGCTGATTAGTTTGTGACTAAAAATGAAGAATTTTCTATTTTTAATCTTTCAGCTTCCTAGAGTGGACTGTCAATAGCTAAACCATAAACAGGGATATTCAAATGAGAAAGTGGAGTTTATTTTCTATGTAAGTCATAGACAGAAAGAGATAGCTTTTCTAAGATGACCGAACAAGTTTTGTTTGCTTCTTAACAATTCAGATTATAGTCCTGCTAAGTTGTCACACATAAAACTATTTAGATGAAAACTAATTTATTTAATCAATAATTTTCTCTCTCTAGTAAAAACACAGCAAATTTATTTTCATATGTATTTCTCAGGACTCAATTCTGAAAAACTGCCACTGATCATAAATTGTTTTAATATTGCCAATAAGACAATTTTCCTTGTAATTTAGTAGACAAAATGGAGCCTGCTACCTCATTAATGATTTTAAAAAATTGAAATTGCAAAAAGCAAACAAATCTACTACTTGTGACTATAACATACTAAAGTTTAGGAGGCATGAGTTGGGGTCTCCCAATGATTCCAGCTGAAGTTGTTAACTTACTATAAGACAAATTTCATTCAGTGTTGGGAAGATATAAAGAAGTAAATTACTTTTACTTCTAAAGACTTAGAATGAAATGTTATTGGAATGAAATGTTATTGGAAGTTTAAAAGATTATTAATTCCAAGAAGAAAGCAACATTTATTTTTCTTAAGTTAGGGAAAAGGCATAGTGGAAGAAGCTAACTGAAGGTCAACTCACCAATACCAGCACCAATTAACTTGAGGTGTAGAGAGAGAGGAACTCACATTTATGAAGTACCTACTATGTGTTAAGGACTGGGCAGGTGATTTCTACAATGCTATTCATTTAATCTTCATAAGGACTCTCAAGAAACAGGTGGTTATTATCATCTGATATATAAGAAAACAGATTTATAGACTGAAAAGTAACTAAAGTTATATGGTTACTAAGATTCCTAGAATTTCTATGACTGAAATTTTTAGAGATGGAAAGAGTAGATCTCCAAGAGTTAAAAACTTCAAGACAGAAGAAAGTGTATTTATAAAGATAACTGAGTCCATTCAGGAGTTGATAAGGATTAACCCAACAACAGGTTCCTTCCTGGTAATTTACAATGGAACATAAGGCATGGCTCAGTTTTAAAGTTATACTGGAAAAGTCAGTGAGTTAGCTGTCATACTTTAGTCATAACCATTATCGAAGTACATAAATGCAAAGATGATTAAAATAACCTAGCTAACAATGACAGAGTTGACACTGCAGTGACATATATGTGAACTTCTAAGACAACCTTTGTTAGTGCGGCAGAGAAGCTAAGCTCAGGCTCAGAAGAGAATCCTAAAGATGATTTTTCTTCTCCTTCTTCTGTATTTTCCTCTGGCACAATCAATTACACAGAACTATTCTGGGGAGTGACGTCAGCAAGATGGAGGGCTAGGAGACCCCAACTCACGCCTCCCACACAAGAAGCCAACAAAAACAATAAACAGCACAAACTGAAGAAAACCCCCCAGGGAAAGTACTGGGCTACAAGGAAGCAGCAAAAAGCCCTGCAGAGCTCCAAAATAAATCAAGGATAGCTGCACAGGACAGTACAGGAAGTGTACTACCCGAGTCAAGCCATCACCCTGTCAAGAGCAGCCTGGCACCAGGAGGGATGGCCTCAGAGGAAGTTCACCACACGGGGAAAAGGAGAACTCTGCAGGCCTCTCCGCTGGAGACATGTGCAGCCTCTGCTGCAGTGGTCTCCTACCAACATTGCTCCCAGCTGACGGAGCTGACCACAGTGCTTCCCAGCCCCTGCAGCTACTCCCAGGGGCTAGAGCTGTCGCTCAGGAGACCTGCCCTCAGGGACCCCAGTCTCTGGAATGAGGTGCGCCTCAGCACCTCACCATGTACAGGACGAGCTCTGGGCCTCAGCCTTGGTTTCAGGGCAGTGGCTTTGTCCCACCGTTACCAGCACAGTGTCTGCTGCCCTGGGCCCCGCCTACTGGATACCAGGTTATAGCTCTGACCCATCATCCTCAAGGATGCTACCATCACTGAGCCCTGCGCCCCCCGCCCCCAGGTTGAGGCTCTGACACATCAGTGCTGAGACTGGGCAGCACTGCCCTGAGCTCGGCTGCTGAAGCTCAGCTTTAACAGATCAGCACTGCAGTTGTGCTGCTGCTACTGCCTTGTGACTGCCGCGTGGGGCCAAAAGTGAGACTCCGACCCACCATCCCCAGTCTATACTGCTACTGCAGCCTGGGCCCAAGCCACCACCACAGCTTGTCATCCCAGGGCCTGTGCCACTGTCACACACCCCCACACCTGTAAGCCACTATGGGGAGCTCCTGAAACTCAGGTCCCAGATCCACGGAAGAGCTGTACGTATGTATACCGCAGACATCAGTGCCATACCTGCAGCAAGTGCACCTGTACCTCAGGACTACTGTGGTAGTTCTGTACGCACCGGATCCTAGGACCCTGGCTCTGTTCCCCGAATGAATAGCCAAAATGATCTTGAGAAAAAAAGAACAAAGCTGGAGGTAGCACACCTCCTGATTTCAAACTATATTACCAAACTATAGTAATCAAAACGGTATGGTATTGACCTAAACACAGTCACACAGATCAAAGGAACAAAACAGAGAGCCCAGAGATAAGAATACACTTAAATGGTCAATTAATTTACAACACAAGAGCTATAATATACAATGGAGAAAGGCCAGTCTCTTCAATAAGTGGTACTGGGCAAACTGGACCACTATCTTACACCACACACAAAATTTGATCTATTTTGAGTTAAGACTTGAATGTAAGACCAGAAACATTAAAATTCTTATTATGTAGAAAACACAGGTGGTAAGCTCCATGACATCACTCTTGGCAATGATTTTTTGGATTTAACACCAAAAGTGGGGGAGTAGGTGAAATGAGAGAAAGGTTTCAGAGGTACAAGCTTTCAGTTATAAAATAAGTGAGTCATGGGGATGTAAGGTACAGCATGGTGACTATAGTTTATAATACTGTACTGCTTATTTGAAAGTCTCTAAGAGAACAAATCTTAAAAGTTCTCATCACACACATAAAAAATTTGTAATTATGTATAGCGATCAATGTTAATAGGCCTACTGAGGTGATCAGTTTGCAATACATAAAAATATAAAATCATTATGTTGTGCACATGAAAGTAATATAATATTAAACATCAGTTACACCTTAAAAAAATAAAAATCCTGTGGTGGTGGTGTGTAAATCACTTTGAACTCTACCATACAGGCTAAGAGACAAGGGTTAAAAATAACTACATCTACAATATTATGTTAATGGATACACAATATAAAGAGATGTATACTGGGGCATCAAAATAAATTATGGAGGTCACGTAAATGCATTGAACTTTCTTATGTAATTGAAGTTAAGTTGTTGTTAGCTTAAAATAGTTATAAGACTAAGATGTGTTACAAAAGCCTCATGATAACCAAAGAGCAAAAACCTATAATAGACAAACCATAAAGAGAAGAGAATCAAAGCATACTACTATAAAAAAAATCAAGTCACAAAGAAACCAACAGAAGAAGAAAGAAACTACAGAACTACAAAACAATTAATTAACAAAGTGGCAATAGTAATTCCTTACCTATCAACATTTACTGTAAATGTAAATGGTTTTATTTCTCCAATCAAAAGACATAGAGTGGCTGAATGGATAAAAGAACAAAACCCAACTCTATGTGAGTCTATAAAGACTCACTTAAGCTTCAAGGACATGGATAGGCTGAAAGTGATGAGACGAAAAAGATATTGCATACAAATGGAAAACAAAAGAGAACCGGGGTAGCCATCCTTATGTCAGACGAAATACCTTCTAATCAGAAACTGTAACAAGAGACAAAGAAGGTCATTATGTAATGATAAAGGAATGAATATATCAGGAGGCTGTAACAACTATAAACATATATGTACCATATATTGTAGCTCCTAAATGTACTAAATAATTATTAACAAATCTGAAGGGAAAACAGAGAGCAATGAAATAAAGTAGGGGACTTCAATACCCCACATTCAACAACAGTTTGATCATGCAGACAGAAAATCAGTAAGGAAATAATGGATGTGAATTACACTTTAGACAGCATGTACCTAACAGACATATACAGAACACTCCATATACCAGCAGCAGAATATGCATTTCTTCTCAAGTGTACGAAAAAGATTCTCCAGGATAGATCACATGATAGGGCATAAAACATGTCTTACCAAATTTAAAAGGACTGAAATCACACCAAGTATTTTTTCCTACCACAATGACAGGAAACTAGAAAAAAACCACAGGAAGAAAATGCAAAATATATGTAGATTAAACAACATGCTCCTCAACAACCAATGGGTCAAAGAAGAAATCAAAAGGGAAATCAAGAAATATCTTGAAACAAATGAAAACAGAAGCACAATGTATCAAAACTTAGGGATGCTGCGAAAGCAGTTTTAAGAAGGAAGTTTATACTGATAAATGCCTACATTAAGAAACAAAAAGACCTCAAATAAACAACCTCACGTTACACCTTAAGGAACTAAAAAAAGAAGAAAACTACAACAGAGATATATGAAATAGAGAACAGAAATATAGAAAAAAGCAATAAAACAGCCGATTTTCTGACAAGATAAACAAAACAGAATTAAAGAAGAGACATTGTAACTGTTACCACAGAAACATAAAGAGTCAGAAGAGACTGCTATGAACAATAACACACCAACAAATTGGACAAATGAGAAGAAATTGATTAATTCCTAGAAACATAAAACCTACTAAAACTGACTCATTAGGACAAAGAAAATCTTAATAGAGCAGTAACAAAAAGGAGACTGACAATGTAATCCAAAACCTTCCAACAAAGAAAAGTCCAGGAACAGATGGTTTCACTGGTGAATCTATGAAACAACTAAAGAGGAATTAATGCCAATCCTTCTACAAATCATCGAAAAAAGTAAAGATGAGGGGATACTTCCAAATTCACTTTGAGACCAGCATTACTCCGATACCAAAGCCAAATACGGACACTACAAGAAAACATATGAATTCATCCCTGATGAATACAGATACAAAATATTAGCAAACTGAATTCAACAGCAGATTAAAAGGACCATACACTATGATCAAGTGGGATTTATTCCAGGGATGCAAGGATGGTTCAACATATGCAAATCAACAGATCTGATATACCACATTTATAAAAGAAAAAAATTGTATGATCATGTCAGTATGCAGAAAAGGCACTTGATATAACACAAAATCCTTTCATAATAAAAACACTAAAAAATATGGTACAGAAGGAATGTTCCTCAGTGTAATAAAGGTCATAAACAACAAACCTACAGCTAATATCATACTCAGTGGTGAAAAGTGAAAATCCTTTCCTATGAGAACAGGAAAAAGACAGGATTGCTCACTTTTGCCATTTCTATTCAGCATATTATTGGAAGTCCTAGCCATAGCAATTCGGAACAAAAAGGAAATAAAAGGCATTCATATTGGAAAGGTAAAAGTAAAATGATCTCTGTTTGTGGATAACTTGGTCTTATATATAAACCCTAAAGACTCCACTAAAAAACTGTTAGAAAAATGATTTCAGTAAATTTGGAAGATACAAAATCAACATACTGTTATCAGTTGCCTTTCTATACACCAACAAGAACTATCTGAAAGTGAAATTTAAAAAGCAATTGCATTTACAATAGCATCGAAAACAATGAAATGCTCAGGCACACGTTTAACCACAGAGGTATAAGACACTGAAAACTGTAAGACACCGATGAAAGAGATTGAAGAAAACACAAATGGAAGGATACACTGTGCTCATGGATTATATCAAGAATTAATAGTGTTAAAATGTCCATACTACCCAAAGTGATCTACACAGTCAATGCAATCCTTACCAATATTCCAGTGACATTTTTTCACAGAAATAGAAAAAACTATTCTAAAATTTATTTGGAACTGCAAAAGATACTGCACCATCAAAGCCATCTTGAGAAAGAAGAACAAAGCCAGAGGCATCATGTTACCTGATTTCAAGCTATACTGCAAAGCTCTAATAATCAAAAGAATATGCTACTGGCATAAAAACAAGCACACAGCCCAGTGTAACAGAATAGTAAGCCCTGACATAAATTCATGAATATATGGTCAGCTAATTTTTGATCAGAGTGCCACGAACATACAATTGGGAAAGGATAGTCTCTTCAATAAATGGTGTTGGGAAAAATGGATATCCGCATGCAAAAGAATGAAACTGGACCCCTATCTTACAGTATTCACAAAAAACAATTTGAAATGGATCAAACACCTAAGTGTAAGACTTCAAACTGTAAAGCTACTAAAAGAAAATGTAGGGAAAAAGGTCCTTGCCATTGGTCTTGGCAGTGATTTCTTGGATAAGACAGCAAAAGAACAGGCAGCAAAACTAAAATAAACAAGTGGGACTGCATTAAACTAAAGAGGTTCTGCACAGCAAAGGAAATAATAAAACTGCAACCTATAGAGTGGAAGAAAATACTTGCAAGCCATGTATCTGATAATAGGTTAATACACAAAATATATAAAGCAAAATATATAAAGACCTCAAGAGCAAAAACACAAATAATTCAATTAAAAAGTTAGCAATGGACCTGAATAGACATTTTTCTAAAGAAGACATACAAATGGCCAATAGGTATATGAAAAAATGTTCATCACTAATCATCAGGAAAATGCAAATCAAAATCATAATGAGGTATCACCTCACACCTGTTAGGATGAACTTTATCAAAAAGACAGGAGACTGGATTTCCCTGGTGGTCCAGTGGTTAGGACTACGCGCTCCCAATGCAGGGGGCACGGGTTTGATCCCCGGTCAGGGAAGATCCACATGCCACATGGCATGGCCAAAAAAAAAAAAAAAAAAAAAAAAAGACTAGATTAAATGTTGGTGAATTTGTGAAGACAGGGGAAACCTTATGCACTGTTGGTGAAAATATAAAATGGTATCTCTATTAAAGAAAACAGTACAGAGATTCTTCAAACAATTAAAAACAGAACTACCATATGATTCAGCAATTCCACTCCTGGGTATATATCTGAAGGTAGTGAAATCAGCAGTTCAAAGAGACATCTGCACAATCACTGCAATATTATTTACAACAGCCAAGCTATGGAAACAGCCTAAGTGTTTGTCAGTGGATAAAGATTACAGTGTTTATGCGTGTGTACACACACACAATGGGATATTATTTAGCCATGACAAAGAGGGAAATCCTACCTTTTGTGACAACATGGATAAACCTTGAGGACATTATGCTAAGTGAAGTAAATCAGACGTAGAAAGACAAATACTGTATGATATCACTTATATGTGGAATCTAGAAAGCTGAATTTGTAAAAACAGAGTAGAGTGGTGGTTACCAGGGGCTTGAGGTAGGTTAATTGGGGAGATGTTGTTTAAAGGTAGAAACTTGCAACTAGTAGATAAATAAGTTCTGGAGAACTAATGAACAGCAGTGGTGATTATAGTCAACAATACTGTATTATAAACTTCAAAATGTTAACAGATCAGATCTTAACTGTTTTCACCACAAAAAAGAAGTAATTATGTGATGTGATAGAGGTGTTACACCTAATGCTAAAATAGTAATCATTTTGCAATATATAAATATATCAAAGCAACATGTTGTATACCTTAAACTTACAGAATGTTATATGTCAATTATATCTCAATTATTAAAAAAAGAAATATTCTGAAACATTTATTCATCTGAATAAATAAATAAATGACTTAAGCTCTTTGAAAAGTTATTCAAGAGGTGGTATTTTTCCCTATTTAACACCATCAGAGATCAAGAGTCAAGTAATCATAACTTTAGTACCACAAGAAACACAAAACCCTTACACCATGTGAGAATATGATGATCACTGAAGTTTCCTATTTTTTTTGGTTCCCATTTTCACCATTTCCTATTTAAAAATTTCAAGAAATGCAAGCCTACACTTCTTTCAATAATCCCATAACTCTTTAAAAATAAAACTCAGGAAAGTATCAATATATTTCAAACATATGAAAATATAAAACAGAGGCAATGTTAATAAAAAATAAAATCTTTTACCTTCTGGATCGTAAGTTTGAAAAACTCTTCTGGCTTGTTCTGAAGGAGCCTCAGGGGCAACTAAAGCCATATCCTGAAAACATAAAAAAGCATGCTATCAACGAGCTACAATATAATGGCATTGAAAATAATGACTGATAGTTTTGCTTTATATTATTGTCCAAGTAAAAAATCTAACTGGAAGCATACTCTAGTTTTCAAATATTTAAAAATTAAATCCAGAGATATGACAGCAAATAATTACATAGGAATGCGACTGAAATTTACTACTTTAGGAAGTATGTTACATCAATACCTAGGCACAGATCAATAATCAAGTTCTGCATGTTCAGAATTTTAACTTTTATTAAAGGAAATATCGAAAAGGCGGATTTCTTTTTCCCATAAAACTAACTCTCTATCATGACTAGTTTCTCTACAAAGTAAGCAATATTACAATTTACCAAAAATAAGCACAGAATTCACTGTTATCTTGGACTCTTCACAAACCTTTACTCCACATATATCAACCATTATGAAACTCTACACTTGACTGACATGAAACTAGAATCTAGGTTCTAATTGTTTTCCTCTATTCGTAAATCTGGTCCAAGCATCTGCCTGTAATTGTGTTCACTCAGACACACCTCATCAGAGAACAAGTTTCCAAGCATCCCTTTTTACCATCTTGAATCCTTTTTAAGAAGTGGGTATAAAGGGAACATATCTCAACATGATAAAAGCTATTTATGACAAATCCACAGCCAACATAATACTCAATGGTGAAAAGCTAAAAGCCTTCTCGCATATAAATTAATGAACTTAGAACACTCCCTCAACACCGTAGACAAAAATAAACTCAAAATGGCTTAAAGACTTTAATGTAAGACACGACACTATAAAACTCCTAGAAGAGAACACAGGCAAAACACTGACATAAACCACAGCAATGTTTTCTTAGGTCAGTCTCCCAAGGCAATAGAAATAAAAGCAAAAATAAACAAATGGGACCTAATCAAACTTATAAGCTTTTGCACAGCAAAGGAAACCATAAAGAAAAAAAAAAGACAACCTACAGAATGGGAGAAAATATTTGCAAATGATGCAACTGACAAGAGCTCAATTTCCAAAATATACAAACAGCTCATACAACTCAATAACAAAAAAACAACCCCCTCAAAAAATGGGCAGAAGGGGCTTCCCTGGTGGCGCAGTGGTTGAGAGTCCGCCTGCAGATGCAGGGGACACAGGTTCGTGCCCCGGTCCGGGAAGATCCCACATGCCACGGAGTGGCTGGGCCCGTGAGCCATGGCCGCTAAGCCTGCGCGTCCGGAGCCTGTGCTCCGCAACAGGAGAGGCCACAACAGTGAGAGGCCCGCGTACCAAAAAAAAAAAAAGAAAAAAAAAATACGGGCAGAAGACCTAAATAGACATTTCTCCAAAGAAGATATACAGATGGCCAATAGGCACATGGAAACATGCTCATCGCTAATTATCAGAGAAATGCATTCAAAACTACAATGAGGTACAACCTTGCACAAGTCAGAATGGCCACATCATTAAAATGTCTACAAATAATAAATGCTGGAGAGGGTGTGGAGAAAAGGGAACCCTCCTGCACTGTTGGTGGGAATGTAAATTGGTGCAGCCACTATGGAGAACAGTGTGGAGGTTCCTTAAAAAACTAAAAATAGAAGTACCATACGACCCAGCAATCCCACTCCTGGGCATATATCCGGGGAAACCCATGGTTTGAAAGGATACATGCACCCCCACATTCATAGCAGCACTGTTTACAGCAGCCAAGACACGGAAGAAACCTAAATGCCCATTCACAGATGACTGGATAAAAAGATGTGCTGTATACACATACACACACACACACACACACACACGCACACACACACACACACACACACACAAAATGGAATACTACTTAGCCATAAAAAGAATGAAATAATGCCGTTTGCAGTAACATGGATGCACCTAGAGATTATCATACTAAATTAAGCCAGAAAGTCAAATACTGTATGATATCACTTATATGTGCAATCTAAAATATGATACAAATGAACTTATTTACAAAACAGAAACAGACTCACAGACACAGAAAACAAACTTATGGTTACCAAAGGGGAAAGAGGGTGTGGGAGGGATAAAATCGGAGTTTCGGATTAGCTGATACAAACAACTATATATAAAATAGATAAACAACATGGCCTTCTGTACAGCATGGAGAACTATATTCAATATCCTGTAATAAACCATAATGGAAAAGAATATGAAAAAGAGTATATATATTTGTATAACTGAATCGCTTTGCTGTACACCAGAAACTAACTCAACATTGTAAATCAACTATACTTCAATAAAAAAAAAAAAAAAAGTTGTGGGGTATAAAAGTCAAAAAGAATTTAAATTGCTGTTTCTCTGTGGAAATACATTTTTGTAAGAAATGCACTAATTAACTTTTGTCCTAATCATCCTGCCCTTACCTCAAACATGAATAAACTCTAAGAGTCAATTAGAGTAGTTATTTTTAAAAACTTAATTAATTAATTTTTGGCTACGTTGGGTCTTTGTTGCTGCATGCGGGCTTTCTCTAGTTGTGGTGAGCAGGGGTTACTCTTCCCTGTGGTGCGCGGGCTTCTCTTGTTGGTGGCTTCTCTTGTTGCAGAGCACGAGCTCTAGGTGCGTGGGCTTCAGTAGTTGTGGCATGTGGGCTCGGTAGCTGTGGTACTTGGGCTCGGTAGCTGTGGCTCGCGGGCTCTAGAGCGCAGGCTCAGTAGTTGTGGCGCACGGGCTTAGTTGCTCTGCAGCATGTGGGATCTTCCTGGACCAGGGCTTGAACCCGTGTCCCCTGCATTGGCAGGCAGATTCTTAACCACTGTGCCACCAGGGAAGCCCCTAGAATAGTTCTTACTGGGCCATGCCTGAACACCTCCTCAATAGTATGTTCGGTTCATATAGGAGTAGAAATCAAATGGGTACGGGAATCAAAACAACGGAATATATACAAGCTCCTACACAGTTTTAATGTGTTAAAATAAATGATAAAGTACTTTTTAAAATCTGTTATTTTACAACATAGTAAAATTTGGTGATGTACAATTATTTCCCTTTTACCATCCTGTGTTAGCAACTTTTAGGGTCTCCTTTTCGTGCATTTTCAATGTTATTTTGTAGATAATACACATGTCAAAGGACATGCTTTCATCTGGTTCAACCTTCAATGCCTTTCTGATTTTATGATCCAGTCCTTTACTGCTGGACACTTGGATTGTGTCTAATCTTTTGCCATAACCAATGCTGCACCAAATAAACTTGAACATGTAATTTCATACATGAACAGTTGTATCTGTAGGACAGAGCTCCAGAGTAGGATTGCTGGGCCAAAGAAAGAAGGCATTTAAAATTCTGGTAGAATACTGCCAGATTCTTGGGTTAACTTTGTTCATTTAACCTATTTTTAACAATATTTCTTAAAGTGCTTTTCTGTGTCCAATACATCACCAGGACAGTCTTAGCTCTATAATTACCTTTATATCAAGGCTAGGATTGCAGCGTCAGCTCTCAGATTTAGGGAGCAATTACTAGCACAGAGCTATCATTATTATTACTCCTTAGCTTCTTTTACCACTCCCAAACCTTAACTGCAAACATTTCTACATGGATTCCAGAATAAGCTTTAGCCCCCTGAACTATTTCCAACTCTCCTTTCTTTTTTCAATTCTTCCCTTTAGAATGGCTGTTGGAATTTGTGGATGAGTGCTGTCACTGAAATTCTCACGGAGGAGAAGGTATACAGCTGGAGATGAGATTTTACGCAAGGGGGAACATCTGGAGACACAAGATGAAGATATAGTCATTCTTCCTATTCACAATCTGTTGCATTTCAACCTTTATTACTAGTAAGTGATGAGCCAAAGTTTGAAATGAGTTTTAAAACATTACTTCAAAATTTCTAAATATTAATTAAAAGTATGATATAAATAGTAGGAAAGGGAATATTGTTTTTTTCGGTCAAAATAAAACACTCTTTTGGGGGAAGAGGTGGCAGAGAATATAAATGAAGCATCATTTTAATCTTCCTACAAAGTGAAGTTTTGGGAAATTACTACCATTTATAAAGTTGGGGGAACAAGGAAGATTCCATTTTTAGCCAGAGAAAAAGGTCTGCATCAAATTCTCTGGCATTAAAGATTTCAGAAAATGCAGGAGTGCAAAAAAAAAATAATAATAATAATAAAATGTTCACTGCTTATCATCTGCCTCTGGTTATGAACATATAAAAAAATTAGGCTACAGAAAATGTGTTCTTAGCTCTTGTTCGAATAGGCCTGGCCTGATATAGAAAGATCAGTTGAAGCCTAGGGAAAACTCCTGGCATACTCTGGTTTAACAAGTGTTCATTTAGAGTAAGGGCTGCCACATGTTTTCTGTAATGGGCCAAAAAGTAAATACTTTTGGCTTTGCAGGCCATAAGGTAGCATGATAATACAATGCATAGGCAGCAAGATGGTACGATATATAAACAAATGCACATGGCTGTGTTCCAATAAATTACAAAATAGGTGGTAGGGCTTGATTTGGCCTGTGGGCCATAGTTTGCTGACCCATGATTTAGAGAATATATTATATTTTCCCCCCAAATGCTCTAACACTGAGTAAACATGCCTTCTTTTGCCTCATCTGCAGATATAATGATATCTTAATCACCTTACTAGGTTTTACCAAGATGATATTTTGGGTCTCATCTGAGAGAGAAAAGAGGGTAGGAAGTTCTAGCTGGCAGGAACAGAATCATGAGAGGCAGAAAGATGTGAATTAGTGTAGCACAAGGGGAACTGACAGAGCTGAAGAGGACTGAGAACTGTGAGAGGCAAGGAGTAGTTAGGCAGGGAAATCAGTGTTGATGGGAGAACGAACTGACTCTGAACGTGCAGGGTTTGCAGGTGATGCACGTGGCTGTCTTAATGCTCGGCACACTACGATCACCCAGGGCTGCCCATCGTAGGCTTCTCATGCGCCAGGAGAAAGAGGCCATGGGCCCTAGAGGAGGTCAAGGCTGGAGAGCCTGCCAGGTAAGACACGGAAACAGGTGAACACAGATTACTTCAAAGACGTCAGAATAGAGTATTTCCAAAAAGGAATTTAGAGAAGTTCTTGCTTGAAGCTTAAAAGTGTGAAACAAGTATCTCAAAATGCTGTGAGGAAACAACAAAAAACCTCCAGATGTAAACTACCAAAACAGAAATTCCTTTTTTCCTCTCAAAATACAACCTAGTGGTAGTGGTCAGGTTCCACATAATAAAACCATCAACTCTAACTGTCATGACTAATAAAGCAAATTGTGTCTTGAATGATTAAGAAACAAAAATCTTGCTTGCTCCTTTGATCTCAGTGATATACTAATAGCTAATATGCTAAACTCCTTAGGAATTAACCATTCTTAATCATATCACTTATTTTAAGATGTGTTTATACAAGAGGGGTGAAAAAAAACAAAGGCCAAAACAAAAAAGATTACAGTAAATTCTAATGAAAACATTCCAAAAGTTTTCATCCACAAATCAAAACCAGTACAATCTTCCAAATTGATTATTGCTTGCTTATTCTGAATGTTTACAATGCTTTTTAGATTATTATAGAAAAAGATCTCTTAGTTAAAGCTTGTTTAAATTTATATAATGTTTAAACGTTTATAGATGAAATCAGGACAAGTTATGAAACCACCTTCTCTTCCCATTAAAGTGCTTCATCCTGAACTCCTTTTACCTTTCTAATTCGATTTAAAATAACAAATTCCAACACTCACTTTTACCAATTTATTTAACTTAAACACTTCTGAACAAGGCTTCCGGTTTAAGACCTGGAGCAGATGATCCATGTAGTAATTTTGGTAATATATTAATATTATATATATTTCGTATTTGCATAGCAAGTTTGAACAGCAAGTATAGAATACCATTAATTGAGAAAGAGTCCTTTACAACCTTAAGATATACAACTTGTGTGAGATATAACTGCCAAATTTTTCTCATTGCACATGAAATGATTTAACTGGAAAGGATAAAGTAAAATAGAACTCGTACGTAAAGACTGTGTAGGTGTGAATGATAATACAAAGAAGGGATTCTACCCTTAGATTTTCCATTTCCAAGACTTAATATGGCAATAGCTTTCAGATTACATATTTATTTTTCCCATATAACTATCCACACGGCCATAATGTTTTGATACTGTCAAGCCTATTAGATGACATAAAGACCTAGTCTATACATTTAATGTCACAATCTAATGGAAGAGAGAAAAATATGTTCCTATGTTTCCACAAATATTATTATCTTAAAATTACCTTCTCAAATAACATTCAAACATACATTAATCCCCCACCCTCAAAAAACTGTTGAGTTATAAATAAGTAGAGATTCCAATGATGTAATTCCAAATTATCTAAGTCAGCAAGGATACTTGTAAGCATTTTCTTTTTTTTCATCCCCAGTTGTAGCACTTAGGAGAAGACTTCACTGTGTACTGCACCTGAAACTCTTTAAGGTACTCCCACTAGCAAGAGATTCTGAACATGAGTCTAATATTTAAATAATATTTTAATTCACTATGCTTTTAAACTCTGATTTATCATCAACATTATTTTTACTTTAAAAGTAGTTCTCTACATTAGTCAAATATAATCAGATGCTTTCATCACAGGACTGTTAGGGCAAACAACCAATTTACTGGTCAACAGGGATTGCTAAACAATATAGCGTTTAAAATTATCTAGCCTCACCCAACTTCCCTTAACTGGCAAAGTGCTACAGAAGAGAAGAGGGGGGAAAAAAACCCCAAAAGCCAACAAAACAAACCAAAAAACCACCAAGGTGTAACGGGACTATCTAATATCCTAGAGTCATGAAACAAATATCTTTTTCATGTAGCACTGTCTGTTCACCATAAACCTTTTAAAATGTTGTAAAATTAGCTACCCTTCTAAACACCTACAGAAATATAAGCAGGGCCCGTGTTCAGCTCGTTAGCTAGGTGTAAGTATGTAGCTCATTACTGGAAAGGTCTTTAAAGCTTACTTATTATACCTTCCATCATTATCAGGAGCAATCTGCTGTCAGGAGTAATCAAGGAGCCTCTGAGAACTTGTCTTCAGGAATGGTCATGCACACACAGATGACATTCTAGCTTGCAGACAACATCTGACAGTGCTACTAAGAGTCCTTCCAAAAAAATAATAAAGTTAACTGGTATATAATTTCCCTTTAGCCTTTAAGTAAAATTTTGCTTTAAAAATCACTTTATTGGGCTTCCCTGGTGGCGCAGTGGTTGAGAGTCCACCTGCCGATGCAGGGGACGCAGGTTCGTGCCCCGGTCCGGGAAGATCCCACGTGCCGCGGAGCGGCTGGGCCCGTGAGCCATGGCCGCTGAGCCTGCGCGTCCGGAGCCTGTGCTCCACAACGGGAGAGGCCGCAACAGTGAGAGGCCCGCGTACCGCAAAAAAAAAAAAAAAAAGAAAAAAAAAATCACTTTATTGTATGTTCCATATTGACTCTTCACTAACTACCTAGGAAAATAACTTGGGAACCAGTGTGAAACATATTGTAAATCAGCTGTCAAATGCTCTCAAGTATATAATGTTCTTCAGTGCCAGTGTTAGAAACAGAATTCGGGTAATGCCATTAATTGAAAGTAGTAGGGCAGTGGTCCTTTTTCTTACTCTTCCATGATTTCCCAAACAATGCGCAAAAGGCCCAGCTACTCCAAAACAGCCCACTGCTGACTTGCGTTGTGTCAGCAGAGAAGTCAGGGTAGGAAACATAAAGCAAAGCCCTTTGGGATTCTTTCTACACAGGAACATACACTCTAAATGTGTAAGTGAAATAAGGTAGTAGGAGGAAAGTCTCCGACAGATATGATCTGCCATGATCATTACAATTATTAATATTAACCACTGGACTTCTTTTTCTCCCTATTGCCACGACTGTACAACTCACAGTAGGGACCCCTCTAGCCTTTCTCCAGTGGTTTCTGCCAGAGAATTCATCCCTCAGGCCCAAGGCGTCCACTCTCTTATGCATCTAGAATCACTTTCTGTGTTCTCTCGTTTACTATGAAGAACCGGACCAAGAGAAGCTCTTTGCCATTTAACTACTGTATGTCATTAAAGAAACAGCTAACACAGCCATTACTCTCTAGGCACACGGACACCTACAAAATTCAAGAAAAATGATTATCTGACTTTTTTAAATGGTAGAAATTAATACTATATAATCACCTGGGCAAAAATCAATCTGACAGTCAAAAATTCCTCCTTATTTCTAGGCAAAGACTCTTTATATCCTTTAAATTAAACTCTGTTAAATCACGTGGACCCACAGTTACCCATGGTGGTAGATTTGGTACTGTTGTTCTCAATTCCTTGCGCTTCCCTGTAAGAGTACAATCGCTGCTTTTTGCTATGGGACCCGTAGTACCTCTTTGTGGGTGTCTACTTCCTAGCCGCACTGACATCAGGGATTAGCCAGGTGCCTTTTTTGGCCAGAGAAATACAAGCAGAAGTGACATTCTGCCAGCTCCTGGAAGAGCTTTAAGTGTCATCAGTGGCTGGGCCAGGCGTCTTCCTCTTCTCCCTCTGCCAGGAGAACTGCCCCTTCCTGACAGAGGCTACTCCTCGGTCCAGATCACAGCAGGGGAGAGGCACCTGGAGGACTCGTGCAGCCAGCATGCAAATTAAGAGAAAGAAGCTTCGGTGTGTGTGTGGGGGGAGAGGGCTATGGTGGGAACAGTTTGCCCCAGCACAGGCAAAAAGACGGTGCACTGTTTGCAGTTTAAACGTAATAAAACTCACTTTGTCAAATTCCTCTTTATCATCATCCCATGCAGGCAGTTCTAGACAATTTCAGTGGTCAAACATCCCACCTACCTGGGGTGGACTGCTCTCATTGCCTCCCCTCCCCACTTCTTGACTACTACTGCGTAAATCACTCAAATTTTAGGATTGTTTGTGACTTCAGGAAGCTGGCAAAAAGAATTAAACCCTAATATTCTGGCTGGGGTTTCAGCTCGCTTATGTCACATGTATAATATCTGCTCGTCCCATTCAAACTTGACCTATTTTTTCCTCTTCTATTCCTCCATGCTACCCACTGACACTGATTTTAACAATACAAGCTGCATATGGAGAATCTCCACATATACACACTTCCTGTGTTTCCTATGAAAATGGATGCCTAGAAAGATGACTGACATAGTAGTCCACACAACACTGGTCATTTAAGCTTGGTAGGCTTGGATTAGTATAAATGCAAAGTGAGGGACCTCCCTGAGCCTACATTCCCCCAAATCCTACCTCCTTTTCTATTATTTTAAACAGGGTTTTACTGTGAAAAATAGTGAAAATACTCAATTTTTAATACTCTTAAGTTTTATCAAGCTTCACAGACAAGTTCTTACTGTTCATTAAGTAACTGTTCTACTTCCATGAATAGGCTTTACATTCATGACTTGAATGTTCATGTTTAGCCTTTCATATCAAGATAAGCATGCAAACATAGTATAGATGGGGGGCTTCACTGGTGGTGCAGTCATTGAGAGTCCGCCTGCCGATGCAGGGGACACGGGTTCGTGCCCCGGTTCGGGAAGATCCCACGTGCCGCGGAGTAGCTGGGCCCGTGAGCCATGGCCGCTGAGCCTGCGCGTCTGGAGCCTATGCTCCGCAACGGGAGAGGCCACAACAGTGAGAGGCCCGTGTACCGCAAAAACAAAAACAAAACAAAACAAAACAAAACAAATATAGTATAGATGGTCTGGGGAGAAATGATTATTTCAGCTGGTACTGTACCTGATCCCAATTTTTGCTTCCATCTTAATCTCCTAGCACAACAAGTATGGTTCAGCCATACTGAACCAATTACTATTCTCCAAATATAGCCCGAAGTTTCCCAACCCACATCTCTTGCCTTTTTGCTTACGCTTTTCCCAAGACTAGAATACATTCATTTCATGTAAGTCTAATATACGTCATGTCCTTTAATTCAAGCATCAGCCCTCTGCACCCCCCTCCCCTCTTTCAATCTCTGTTTCACACTACAATAAAAATTTGCTTGTTTTCCTAAGGGACAGAAGTAGCTAAAAGCTCGGGAGACAGAATCCTTGCTTTAGCCAGTAGGTGTTAGTTTTCTCTGGCCCCAGAGTATAAAATGTAGATGAAAACGGAACGTATTTCACAGGGTTGCATTGAGGATTGAATGACAAATGCATGTAAGATGCTTATCACAGTGCCTGATACGGAGCAAGCACTCAGTAGAATTACCTAGTAAACTATTATAATGTATTATTATTACTATTTTTGGCCTCACGGCGTGGCATTCGGGATCTTAGTTCCCCGACCAGGGACTGAACCCGCACCCCCTGCAGTGGAAGCGTGGAGTCTTAACCACTGGACTGCCAGGGAAGTCCCTACAATGTTATTATGAATCCTTGCATTTCAACAGTACTTAGCACCATGCCCAGTGTCTGCTCTACTAGGTACTGGGGGAAAGCAGCTAAATCAGGTAGTACCCGATCACAAGGAGGTAGGAAGTTTAAAGAAATTCCACGAGCATAAGGGAGTGAGAGAATCAGCAATCACATCACGAAAGCTGTCAAGCAAGGCTGGACCATGAATGCTGAGCAGGACTGTGATCACAACCTGGGCAGATGATAACATAAACAAAAGCACAGGAAAATAAACAAAATCATAAACCTGTTAATACTTACTATCATACATTAAATATATGCTATAAGGCCTTTTCTGCTACCCACTCCATTTGCTACAATTATTTTCATCAATTCTAGACGGACAGGTAGAGATGTGGACTCATCAATGCTGATTCTAATGAAAACTCACGGACTTCACTCATAACAGAACGCCTTTAGGCCTTTATATCAGCGATACTTTATCTTGCTTGGACAATTATTTGGGTTCTACTGTAACAAAAAGTTGTAAGAAACAAATTCAAATGGAAAGAGGAACTAATTTCAGTAAGCTGGGTGACATCACTGACATGATTAACTAAGAGAAAAAAAATTCATAAAAACCAATACAGAAACATGACAAGTTATGATTTAAACTATAAAAATTAATACTTTAGCTCTTAAATCCATTTCCTTTCTGTAGCAGATAAGGCATGAAATTTAAACAAATGCACAAACTCTAAAATATACTTAGGATAAACGGATGGGATGACTAAACCGCATTAATACATAAGAAAACCCTATTATTTTACAAAATGCCCAACTGTGAATCTAATTATATTCCAACTCCCAAGACTTTTACCCAGTAATTCAAGATACATAGAAGTGAATATTCTTTATAATAAGATCTATAAAGCATCATTTTACTTCATTTCCTTAAAACTGTGGATACATGTAGAGGAACGTATTAATGGTAAAGCAGAACTGTCCAACTTTTGAACACCCTCAAAAAGGGCTCTATCATGTAACTGCAGTAGCCTTGTTAATGTTACACTGAAGAGTGATACACAAAGGAGCTTGCTCTGTAGAAAGAATTCTATCTAGATTCCCAGGAACAGATACCACTGTAAGAACAGTCTGCTCATGCAGGAACAGTTAAATGTTTTGTTTCTCCTTTGCATTAAATTCAGTTTCTCTATATACTGTGCCTTTAAACAGAAGTGTGTTTTCATGTGTTCTTATCTAAAAGGAAAACTGCTTTATCATAGGAAAGGTCAAAGGTGACACTCTGTATACACATACAAAGAGTCCTTTTATAACCATAAGAGAGAACAAAAAGGAATGTAAAACTCATCTTCCCAACTTCAAAAGAAAGTCTGAAATGGATTACCAAGGAAATTAGTCACTGATCTTCTGAAGATGAAATTAGATGTTACAGGTAGGTTCCAACTATTTTTATGTTGTACCAGCAGCTGTCATCCCAGAGATTCAAATGCACAAAACCAAAAATGCCAAATTTATTTGTCTAACACTTTATATATATATAATTCTAATAATATTAAAGTATCATATTTTCAAATTTAAAGCCCTTGTCTTGAATTTGCATTGAAAATTAAGTCCATAATTAGTTCCAATTCAAGGGGAAAATATGAAAGTGACCCAAGTAATTTAATCTTAGGCCCCAAATATAAAAAAGGAAGTCAATGAGGCAAAGGGAAAAATGATGATTAGAGAGATGAAAAACATAACAGGACAAATGTCCAAATGTTCTATCAGGTAATATTTGGGCATTTAAAGTATATTAACATGTCTCAGTACGAAAAGGCCTGGCTTCTAAAAGAAGAAAAGATTTAATATATTATAAAACAAATGCTACACCACCTTGTTTTAACAATAAAGTTCTAAATTCCTTAAGCATCTACTGTTCAAAATCATTTCTTCTACCTGTTCAGGAGATCTGCAGGTTTTCAACTAACTCATGAAGAGTACCATGGTATATGTGAACACCCTGCCCATGCACACACGGCTCGCTCCCTCCCAAGGTACAGATCCAAAGGTTTTACTCTGCCATCGTTCAGAAGGCCTTCTTGGAGCATTCTCTACCTTACTTAACAGAAACTGTCTCCTTCTTTGACGAGGTCCATGTACGTACACTGTACTACAATTCACCTCACCCACATCCTTCCCCCCCACAAGGTCGTCAAACCATAAATACAACACTGAGATGAAATCATTTAAGCAACTGATCCTCCCTAACCATTAAAACGATGTCTTTTTGCCTTGGCATCAACCAACTGGGAAATAATGTTGCAAGAATTCGGGGTGTAGGGGGTGCTGAATTTCCGGCAGGGGCTTTTGGCGATTTAAGGAACCAAGTGGAACTTTCCTCTTCTCCCTAGGAATGTCCCACTTTTGGACAAGAACAGACAGGTAAAAAGAGCAACATTTAAACAGCTCAGTTTTAAATTTTATTACCTTGTAAAAATCTTTTTTTTTTTTTTTTCTGTTCCTTTCCTCCATTTGACATCAGTAAAAGTTTTAAACACCACAAAACTGATTTGGGTGTAAATGGCAAATGGTACCAAAACGAAATGAAACCAAAAATCCAAAGGACAAACAGAAAAAAAGCCTAAATAAACCCTCAAGTTTGGTCTTGGGGGTTTACATATCACAAGAACCGTCAACTCAACCCCCGGGCAACGTGACTCCTTGGAGAACTGCTGGGTCCACACCAATGACACAGGAGACCGGAAACAACGTCTTCTGTTAATTAACACGGCAAGGGTGACACTAGGTAACTTGTTTTTTTAAATACAGTACATTGTACCCAGGTCCCAAGAAAACCCTGCATAAGCCCCTTGTGGAGACTTGAGCCAACGCACTGGCTGTTTATAAAAATATTGTGTTGCTACAAAAGTATAAATTAATGCTACTGGTACTAAGAAATATTAAACACATAAAACTTCCAAGGATTAAGAAAAATATTCATTAGTACCTGTAGAAAACTCTGGCCTAAAAAGATTTTTTTGTGTTTCTTTTCTTGTAAATTTTTTTTTTGGTATTTTTTTAAGATGACTTGAGTTTCTTGCACTCAGAGAGAGACACACAGTCAGCTGTGCCTATGGCATTGCCTAGAACGTCTTAACTACTGAGAAGGGCTGGGGGTGCACACGCATGGGTACTGAGTGGGGCCCGGGAGGGAGGGGCACCAAGGCTTTCTCAAGATTTACCTGATGTGAAAGAATCACTGATGCGAAGTCACGGGGAAAAGAAAAAGGCAGGATCATCACAGCACAACTGAGAATAATTTATGCTTTTTTAAAAATATCTCTGCTTCAGGTGGTTGCACAAAATGATTTCCTGATGCTTGGCACCTGAATGGCCCTGGACGCACTGCCCGGCGGGGCCGGGAGACTCCAGCCCCGTGCCAGGCCACGAGCTCGCTCACCGCTTTGGAACCCAGCCCCCTGGCTGGGTGGGAGGGAAGGGTCCCAGGTAGGGACCGGCTGCCACCTGGGTTGCTGGAGGAGCCCCCCTTCCGGCTGGCCTCAGACCCCACAGTCTCTTGCCAACCTGGACTTCAGGAAGCGCCACAGGGATCCCAGACCCCTGAGGCTGCGGACCAGGCCAGGCTGTGCCCCTTTAAGGAACTTTGGATCGAAGAGTCAAGGTGCCCGGTGGGACGCGTGAGTGGGGAAGACACCCATGGGTCCTGATGCTGACACCCAACTGCAAACGTAGCAAATCCTTCTCTGTACAGGAGTTGAACCTTTAAAGCATCGCCCGTGGTAGCGGAGGGGCATGAATATAACAAACGGCAACCCGCTGCCCTTCACCCTCATCAAAGTGGGAGCAGGTGCCTCTTCGCACAGAAACCACAGGGTCCCTCCAGGGGATGGTGGGGCTCCACTGACCACGATCCTCAAACGCAAATGAAGAGAGGAAGAAAAACAACAACAAAATCCTCCAGAAAACCCTGAAAAGGGGACACTGGGAGGGAAACAGAAGAGGGAAAACACTGCATCACTGGTGCACCATAACTGGCCTAGCAAACATAAGCCACAGTGAAGAGGGGGCAGGCCCCTTCCCAGTTCTCCCACTGGCCCGGCTGGATACAGGGGGCTGAGGTGGGGCTGGCGGGGCTGAGACAGGAGCCCCCAGCCACTGTCTCCAGCGGACAGCCTGAGCCTTACTTAGCCTCCTGGTTTCATCTAAACCAGCAGCCTTTCTAGAGGCCCTCCCTCAGGTACGTCCCAGGGACAGAGGCACTGCCGCTGTGCCCAAGGCAAGGGCAGAGCTTTGAACCTGCCCGGCTCAGTGGGCAGGAGGAGACTGCTGGCCGTGCTTTGGGTGCCTCCTCTTCCCGTCTCTGCAGGCACATCCATTGTCACAGCAACACTCAAGTACAGTCCCCTTCTGGGCCATGGCTCACAGGACCTCCCTTCTCCATCTACATCCCAGGTTCATTCCAAACCTGTCTTGTGAACCTGTGCCCGCAAGGGTGCATGCTGCATCCCTGACAGCTCTCCAGGTGCCCACTTTCCAAGGAGTCTAGTCCAAGTCCAGGCGCAAGCCTAGGGGACCCCTAAAGGCAGAGGGTCTGCTTCACAGTGGAAAACACGCCCTGCAGAGTTTTTCTCTGGTGTTTCTCGGAAGTGCAGGAGAGAAAGGAGCAAACTGAAGGAGAAGGCGCTTGCCAGCCTACAGAGCTGGTGTCAAAAAAAGTCCTTCCCAGAAATCTGGAGATGCAGAACGTCTCAACTGTGTCATCGGACTGTCCTCTCTTCACCAAGAAACCTTCTATTGGCGGGTTCTGTGAAACCCCTGCTGCTTGATGACTCTGAGCTCCTAAAAGGTCCCTGCAGTTAGATTCTGTGCTTTCCCCCCTCAATATTAACTAGAAAACTCCTATTTACATAGGGTAGCAAGCTACATTTTTTCCAACCACGTTCTCTAAAACACGTCAGAGTACAATATCATGTTTGCTGCTTCACACAGATGCTAAGATTAAAAAGATGACCATGTCTACACTGGATAGAAAAGATGACTTAATAAAACATGGCAGAGTTCAATTTAAAAATTTAAAGATTACATAGAGAAGATGGTCATAAATTATCTGAAGTTTTACAACCTGTTCATAAAGGTTATTAAAATTTATTTTCAACATTGACATTCAAATAAAACTCAATTGTGAAAAATCTCTCCCAGTCCTACAAAATGTGTTCAGTGATTCTCTATGGGTCAAGAAGACAGTTCCAATGATATAAAAATAAGTTCTGGGCCATTGGACATCTCAAATATCAAGTGATTTTATTAAGTAAACAGATGGCACTGAAATTTAAAATGACAAACTTATAACTCTTCTTAAAAAATTGTAATTACTTAGACTCCTAAAGATAAGCTGTTCATCTCGAAAAGAAAAACCAAAACAGTTATTTCACTGAATAGAAACAATTTTCTTACCCATCCTCAACCACGAAGGCAAATTTTAAATATGATAGCGTATATAATGTGACAATGTTTACTTACAAATACTCATCAAAATTGTTTTTATTCACTAATCTGGAGAAAGAACCTGTGTGTGTTATGTGTATTTAAGTTGATCAGGCAGAATAAAAGCAAGTCATTCTGTTTTTGTCTCCATATAGGATACTGCATGCATTAACTGTTATTTCTTGATTTATAAGCTTAAGATCTACTGAATATTTTTTTAACAACCTTATGGGAGTATGTATAATTGCTTTACAATGGTATGTTAATTTCTGCTTTATAACAAAATGAATCAGCTATACATATACATATATCCCCATATCTCCTCCCTCTTGCGTCTCCCTCCCACCCTCCCTATCCCATCACTCAGGGTGGTCACAAAGCACGTGGCTGCTTCCCACTAGCTATCTATTTTACATTTGGTGGTGTATATATGTCCATGCCACTCTCTCACTTTGTCACAACTTACCCTTCCCCCTCCCTGTGTCCTCAAGTCCATTCTCTATGTCTGCGTCTTTATTCCTGTCCTGGCCCTACATTCATCAGAACCATTTTTTTTTAGAATCCATATATATGTGTTAGCATATGGTATTTGTTTTTCTCCTTCTGACTTACTTCACTCTGTATGACAGACTCTAGGTCCATCCACGTCTCTACAAATAACTCAATTGCATTTCTTTTTATGGCTGACTAATATTCCATGGTATATATGTGCCACATCTTATTTATCCATTCATCTGTCGATGGACACTTAGGTTGCTTTCATGTCCTGGCTATTGTAAATAGAGCTGCAATGAACATTGTGGTACATGACTCTTTTTGAATTATGGTTTTCTCGGGGTGTATGCCCAGTAGTGGGATTGCTAGGTCATATGGTAGTTCTATTTGCAGTTTTCTAAGGAACCTCCATACTGTTCTCCACAGTGGCTGTATCACTTTACATTCCCACCAACAGTGTAAAAGGGTTCCCTTTTCTCCACACCCTCTCCAGCATTTATTGTTTGTAAATTTTTTGATGACGGCCATTCTGACTGGTGTGAGGTGATACCTCATTGTAGTTTTGATTTGCATTTCTCTAATGATTAGTGATGTTGAGCATCCTTTTATGTGTTTGTTGGCAATCTGTTTATTTTCTTTGGAGAAATGTCTATTTAGGTCTTCTGCCCATTTTTGGATTGGGTCGTTTGTTTTTTTGATATTCAGCTGCATGAACTGCTTGTAAATTTTGGAGATTAATCCTTTGTCAGTTGCTTCAACTGCAAGTATTTTCTCCCATTCTGAGGGTTCTCTTTTGGTCTTGTTTATGGTTTCCTTTGCTGTGCGAAAGCTTTTAAGTTTCATTAGGTCCCATTTGTTCATTTTTGTTTTTATCTCCATTTCTCTAGGAGGTGGGTCAAAAAGGATCTTGCGGTGATTTCTGTCATAGGTGTTCTGCCTATGTTTTTCTCTAAGAGTTTAATAGTGTCTGGCCTTACATTTAGCTCTTTAATCTCTTTTGAGTTTATTTTTGTGTCTGGTGTTAGGGAGTGTCCTAACTTCATTCTTTTACATGTAGCTGTCCAGTTTTCCCAGCATCACAGATTGAAGAGGCTGTCTTTTCTCCACTGTATATTCTTGCCTCCTTTATCAAAAATAAGGTGACTATAGGTGCATGGGTTTATCTCTGGGCTTTCTATCCATTGACATATATTTCTGTTTTTGTATCAGTACCATACTGTCTTGATTACTGTAGCTCTGTAGTATAGTCTGAAGTCTGGGAGCCTGATTCCTCCAGCTCCATTTTTCTTTCTCAAGATTGCTTTGGCTGGTTGGGATCTTTTGTTTCTCCATACAAATTGTGAAACTTATTGTTCTAGTTCTGTGAAAAATGCCATTGGTAGTTTGACAGGGATTGGACTGAATCTGTAGATTGCTTTGGGTAGTATAGTCATTTTCACAATGTTGATTCATCCAACCAAGATAACAGTATATCTCTCCATCTGTTAGTATCATCTTTAATTTCTTTCATCAGTGTCTTATAGTTTTCTGCATACAGACCTTTTGTCTCCTTAGGTAGGTTTATTCCTAGGTATTTTATTCTTTTTGTTGCAGTGGTAAATGGGAGTGTTTCCTTAATTTCTATTTCAGATTTTTCATCATTAGTGTATAGGAATGCAAGAGAGTTCTGTGCATTAATTTTGTATCCTGCTACTTTACCAAATTCATTGATTAGCTCTAGTAGTTTTCTGGTAGCATCTTTAGGATTCTCTATGTGTAGTATCATCTCATTTGCAAACAGTGACAATTTTACTTCTTCTTTTCCGATTTGGATTCCTTTATCTTCTCTTATTGCCATGGCTAAAATTTCCAAAACTTTGGTGAATAATAGTGGTGAGGGCTGGCAACCTTGTCTTGTTCCTGATGTTAGAGGAAATGGTTTCAGTTTTTCACCACTGAGAATGATGTTGGCTGTGGGTTTGTCACATATGGCCTTTATTATGTCGAGGTAGTTTCCCTGTATGCCTACTTTCTGGAGAGTTTTTTTAATCAAAATTGCTGCTGAATTTTGTCGAAAGCTTTTTCTGCATTTATTGAGATGATCATATGGTTTTTCTCCTTCAGTTTGTTAATATGGTGTATCACATTGATTGATTTGAGTATATTGAAGAATCCTTGCATTCCTGGGATAAGCCCCACTTGATCATGGTGTATGATTGTTTGGATTAATGTGCTGTTGGATTCTGTTTGCTAGTATTTTGTGGAGGATTTTTGCATGTATATTCATCACTGATATTGGCCTGTAGTTTTCTTTCTTTGTGACATCTTTGGTTTCGGTAACAGGGTGACAGTGGCCTCGTAGAGTGAGTTTGGGAGTGTTCCTCCCTCTGCTATATTTTGGAAGAGTTTGAGAAGGATAGGTGTTAGTTCTTCTCTAAATGTTTGATAGAATTTGCCTGTGAAGCCCTCTGGTCCTCAGCTTTTGTTTGTTGGAAGATTTTTAATTACAGTCTCAATTTCAGTGCTTGTGATTGGTCTGTTTATATTTTCTATTTCTTCCTGGTTCAGTCTTGGAAGATTGTGCTTTCCTAAGAATTAGTCCATTTCTTCCAGGTCGTCCATTTTATTGGCATATAGTTGCCTGTAGTAATCTTTCATGATCCTTTGTATTTCTGCATTGTCAGTTGTTACTTCTCCTTTTTCATTTCTAATTCTGTTGATTTGAGTCTTCCTTTTTATCCTGATGAGTCTGGCTAATGGTTTATCAATTTTGTTTATCTTCTCAATGAAACAGCTGTTAGTTTTAGTGATCTTTGCTATTGTTTCCTTCATTTATTTTTCATTTATTTCTGATCTGATCTTTATGATTTCTTTCCTTCTGCTAATTTTGGGTTTTTTTTTTTTTTTTCTTTCTTTCTCTTAATGCTTTAGGTGAATGGTTAGGTTGTTTATTTGAGATTTTCTTGTTTCTTGACGTAGGACTGTATTGCTATAGACTTCCTCTTAGAACTGCTTTTGCTGCATCCCATAAGTTTTGGGTGGTTGTGTTTTCATTGTCATTTGTCTCTAGGTATATTCTGATTTCCTCTTTGATTTCCTCAGTGATCTCTTGGTTATTTAGTAGCATATTGTTTAGCCACCATGTGTTTGTAGTTTTTACAGTTTTTTTCTTGTAATTGATACCTAGTCTCACAGCATTGTGGTCGGAAAAGATACTTAATATGATTTCAATATTCTTAAATTTACCAAGGCTTGATTTGTGACCCAAATATGATCTATCCTGGAGAATGTTCCATGAGCACTTGAGAAGAAAGTGTCTTCTGTTGTTTTTGGATGGAATGTCCTACAAATATCAATTAAGTCCATCTTGTTTAATGTATCATTAAAAGCTTGTGTTTCCTTATTTTCATTTTGGATGATCTGTCCATTGGTGAAAGTGCAGTGTTAAAGTCCCCTACTATGACTGTGTTACTGTCGATTTCCCCTTTTATGGCTGTTAGCATTTGCCTTATGTATTGAGGTGCTCCTATGTTGGGTGCATAAATATTTACAATTGTTATATCTTCTTCTTGGATCGATCCCTTGATCATTATGTAGTGTCCTTCTTTGTCTCTTCTAATAGTCTTTATTTTAAAGTCTATTTTGTCTGATAGGAGAATTGCTACTCCAGCTTTCTTTTGATTTCCATTTGCATGGAATATCTTTTTCCATCCCCTCACTTTCAGTCTGTATGTGTCCCTAGGTCTGAAGTGGGTCTCTTGTAGACAGCAGATATATGGGTCTTATTTTTGTATCCATTCAGCCAGTCTATGTCTTTTGGTTGGAGCATTTAATCCACTTACATTTAAGGTAGTTATTGATATATATGTTCCTATTACCATTTTCTTAATTGTTCTGGGTTTGTTATTGCAGGTCTTTTCCTTCTCTTGTGGTTTCCTGCCTAAAGAAGTTCCTTTAGCATGTTTTGTAAAGCTGGTTTGGTGGTGCTGAATTCTCTTAGCTTTTGCTTCGCTGTAAAGGTTTTAATTTCTCCTTCGAATCTGAATGAGATCCTTGCTACGTACAGTAATCTTGGTTGTAGGTTTTTCCCTTTCATCACTTTAAATATGTCCTGCCACTCCCTTCTGGCTTGCAGAGTTTCTGCTGAAAGATTAGCTGTTAACCTTATATGGATTCCCCTGTATGTTATTTGTTGTTTTTCCCTTGCTGCTTTTAATATTTTTTCTTTGTATTTAATTTTTGTGATTAATATGTGTCTTGGCGTATTTCTCCTTGGATTTATCCTGTGTGGGACTCTCTGCGCTTCCTACCCTTGATTGACTATTTCCTTTCCCATATTAGGGAAGTTTTCAATAATCTCTTCAAATATTTTCTCAGTCCCTTTATTTTTCTCTTCTTTTTCTGGGATCCCTATAATTTGAACGTTGGTGCATTTAATGTTTTCCCAGAGGTCTCTCAGACTGTCCTCGATTCTTTTCATTCTTTTTTCTCTATTCTTCTCTGTGGTATTATTTCCACTATTTTATCTTCCAGGTCACTTATCTGTTCTTCTGCCTCAGTTATTCTGCTATTGATTTCTTCTAGAGAATTCTTAATTTCATTTATTATGTTGTTCATCATTGTTTGTTTGCTCTTTAGGTCTTCTAGGTCCTTGTTAAACATTTCTCATATTTTCTCCATTCTATTTCCAAGATTTTGGATCATCTTTACTATCACTACTCTGAATTCTTTTTCAGGTAGACTGCCTATTCCCTCTTCATTTGTTTGGTCTGGTGGGTTTTTACCTTGTTCCTTCATCTGCTGTGTGTTTCTCTGCCTTCTCATTTTGCTTAACTTACTGTGTTTAGGGTCTCCTTTTTGCAGGTTCGTAGTTCCCATTGTTTTTGGTGTCTGCCCCCAGTGGGTAAGGTTGGTTCAATGGGTTGTGTAGGCTTCCTGGTGGAGGGGACTGGTGCCCGTGTTCTGGTAGATGAGGATGGATCTTGTCTTTCTGGTGGGCAGGACTGCATCCAGTGGTGTGTTTTGAGGTGTCTATGTCCTTATTATGATTTTAGGCAGCCTCTCTGCTAATGGGTGGGGTTGTGTTCCTGTCTTTCAGTTGTTTGGCATAGGGTGCCCAGCACTATAGCTTGCTGGTCGTTGAATGGAGCTGAGTCTTAGTGTTGAGATGGAGATCTCTGGGAGAGCTTTTGCCGTTTGATATTACATGGAGCTGGGAGGTCACTGATGGACCAATGTCCTGAACTCGGCTCTCCCACCTCAGAGCCACAGGCCTGACACCCGGCCGGAGCATGAAGAGCCTGTCAGTCACATGGCAGGGATCAGCTCCACGGACTGCAGGGGCCTTCAGGGGCACCCAGGCGCCAGGGGGGGGACCATCCTCCCACAGCAGCTTCTAGGGTAGGGCCCGTGTCAGACCACCGGGATCTACTGAATTCTTGTAATCAAAGACAACTTGGTACACTTACGTCCCCTTTTCCCCCTTTATGAAGTACTAACATGCTTATATCACAATGTGAAATAAATCTTTGGTGTTTTCTGCTAATTTATTTCTTTAACAGCAATCTATAGAGCATGAACACTGTGCCTGACACTGTTCTTGGTGTTAGGAAACAGAAACAAAACAGACCAAAATCCTGCTGTCATAAAGCTTACTAGTGAGGCAGGTAATACATAAAACAAATAAGTAAGATATATAGCATGTGCCTAGTAACCAGGATTTATTAAAACCTTACATTTCAATAAAAAGACAAACAACCTAATTCAAAAATAGACAAGGGACCTGAATAGACAATTCTCCAAAGAAGATATACAAATGGCCAAAAAGCACATAAAAAGATGATCAACATCATCAGTCATGAGGAAAATGTAAATCAAACCACAAAGACCACTTAGCTGCAACTAAGAGTCCACATGCTGCAAGTAAGAAGTCTAAATGCTGCAACTAAGAGCCCGCAGGCTGCAACAACACCCAGTGTGGCCAAAATAAATAAATAATATTTTTTAAAAAAATCTATTTTTGAGGGAATTCCCTGGTGGTACAGTGGTCGGGACTCCTCACTTTCACTGCCAATGGTGTGGGCTCAATCCCTGGACAGGGAACCAAAATCCCGCAAGCTGCGTGGTGCGGCACGGCCCCCTGCCAAAAATAAATCTATTCTCGAGAATGAGCGGGAGAGAGAATCTTAATGAAAAGGGGGAAAGGATGGGGTTGAGCTTTTAGAAAAGGTGGCTAGAGAAGGCCTCACTAAGGAGGTGACACTTGAATGCTGACCTGAAGGTAGGAAGGAATCCTTTATACAGACATCTGATGCAAGATCCTAAAGGGAAGAGCAGGGGCAGAGGGCTTGCCTCACTTCTGAGGCAGAGGGAAGGCCACCGTGGCCAAGCAAGACAGGAGGGGAGAGTAGTAGGAAATGAGATTAGAGAGCAACAGGGAATCTGATTAGCAAAGGAAGGGCCTAGGGGGTCATTCTAAGGACTTTGGCTTTTACTCTTAGTGAAAAGGGACGTGAAGTGACTTACATGTTAATGGGCTCCTTTTAGTCCTGAATTGAGAAGCTACTACAGACCCATGAAGGGCAACAGCATGGTCTAGTCATCAGTTAGGAAGCTAGAGCAATGATGGAGTAAAGAGAATTCTCCAATTTGTCTTTCAATTCTTTCAGTAAGTTTTCAGTTTCTCTTTCGTCCTTCAAATATTCTGTCCTTATCGCCTCCATAGTTTCATGGATATAATAACTTCTCTTATGGTTTTTGGTTTTTTGAAGTTTTTCTTTGATGCCTTCACTGTCTCTAATCTTTTCGGTTCCTTTTTCCTTATTTGCTCTTATTTCTGTTTTTCTTTTTCTTTTTTTTTGGCCAAGCCACTTGGCTTGCAGTATCTTAGTTCCCCAATCAGGGACTGAACCCGTGCCCCCTGCAGTGAGAGCGTGGAGTTCTAACCACTGGAATGCCAGGGAAGTCCTTGATTTCTGTTTTTCACGTTAGCATTCCTCAAATATCTGATGATCCTTGGTGGTCTGCTAATACGTGGAAAAACTAAAAAGCACTGTCTGTGTGGGCAGGACTTGGAAACCTCACTGTGAGATTATTTGGTTGGGCCGTTTCATTGCAGTATCTTGACCTGGTCAATTTGGCCAAAGAAAAATAAATTGCTTTAATCACGAGTGGGTACATTCAACAAGTGAAAAGCTGCTGAGATCTAATCATTAAAAACACACATCTCATGAGGCTTCTCACCCCTCGTCTATCCGAGCCACTCTATCACCAAGTCCTGTCAGCTTAACTCAGGTATACATCTCTCAAATTTATATACAGTTGATCCTTGAACAATGCAGGGGTTGGGGTGCTGACCCTCACTCAGCACCACCGAAAACTCACATTTAACTTATAATCGGTCCTATGTATCCATGGTTCCTCTGTATCCGTGGTTCCGCATCCACGGATTCAACCACCTGGGGATCCAACCAACGGGGAAGTGTGTAGGATTTACTATGGAAAAATAATCCATGTGTAAGTGGACCCGCTCAGTTCAAACCTGGTGTTGTTCAAGCTGTACTTCTATCCATCTCTATCATCATTCCCCTGGACCAAACTACACTTTGCTCACCAGGAAGACTACGGGAGTCTTGTTCACCTACTCCTAGGATATCCTTCAGTGTCTGTCTTCCACAATTGGCCAGAGTGATCTTTACAAAGTGCATTTTTAGTCCTGTTCCCTTCCTCCATATCTCCCCCCCAAACTACTCCCACCGATTTTTAAAGTCTAGTGGCGGTCCTTACTCTTAGAAGAGAGTCGCATGGGCTGCCTACCTTTGCAGCCTCCTCCTGCCCCCGGCCCCGCCCCCAGTTCTCAGCGCTCCTGCTCTCCTCTCCGTTGTTCACATCACAGTCCTTTCTTCTATGGCTGTTTGCTTGCTCCAACTGTTTCTTTAAGTAGGGAATGCTCTTTTTTCCCTCTCCCTGTAGTTTCATCTTACTGATGCCTCAGGGCTCAGTTTCAACATCAATTCCTCAAGGAGAGGTTCCTAACCTTCCTTAAAGCTTTACAGACCTGTGTTTTGTTAGCATCCATCACAGATGTAATTTTATAAGTGTGACTCTTTGATTAATGCCTCCCCCATTAAAATGCACACTTCCATAAAAACAGGTGCCTAATCCTTTCCCTTACCATGTATTCACAGCACCCTGCATAATATCAGGCACATATTATACGCCCTGTAAATATCTGACAAATGGGTATATACGTGAAGGCAGAGAACTGCAACTATTACCACCTCCAGTGTGTAAGTCACATGAAGAAGGTGACTGCTTTTCAAAGGCATTTTACAATGCCAAATTACAGACTGCCTTGAAAACTGTGACCTTAAAACATGCTTTTTTACTTCATCGTAATCAGGACAAAGAAATCAGCACACAAAATACATTTCCAGACAAACACACACACCAGTTTTACAGAAAAAGATATAAACATTCACATTAAGGTCTGGGGCAGGTGGGGGGCCGGGAACAAAACTCTGTTGTTCATTTCAGGCCAAGAACATAAAGTGAACCTACCTACCAGAAACAAAGAAACCAAAAATCAAACAGAATAACAAAAACAAAGCCATAGCTAAAATTACTTGTGCAAATACATAAATATCCAAGAAAGAATGACCAAATAATGGATCTTGTTGTAACATAAAGAAAAGCAAAATTGACAGTATTTTCTATATGATAAAGACTATATAAATACTGCTTCATTTAAAAAAACTTAAAATTGGACCTAGTAAATGCTACCAAGTATCATCAATGTTATTTACCATTTACATGTTCTTCCAGCTTTAGAATACTTTATTTCAAAGGGAAAATTTTTTTACCTGTAACTCTATAAAGATAACATGTTCAAGCAATCCAAATTCAATTGTGCTAAAATTCACGGAAAAGGAAGTACCCGTGCTTTTAAGAAGCTTCAGAGTGAGTCATGAGGACATATTTTTAGAAGATATAAACGTCACTGGAACCCAACTGTAGGAAATTCGTGCAAAGGCTTTATTCATTAAACTAATGAATTTCTCTACAGTATGTGCCAGTCTATATACCAGATGGGGAAAACACAAAGGTAAGTATCAAAACAATCAGTACAAAATTTAAGAGTTCTAAAAGAGAGATAAGGTATTTGGAATACCTGGTCTTTATGATTTATAACAGTAGAAGAACCTGAAATCGTAACGTAAGCTTTTCTATAATTACTTTATGTGTGTGTGCACTTTCCTATCAGGATTATTAGCAGCTTCAAGGATGCAAATACATGAAGACAGATTTAAAAACCCTGACTGACATCCACGGTGTACGCTGAGTGTGTTTTGTCAGGTCCACAACTGGTGTGGCAGGGTTTTTAAAGTTTTCCTATGTACTTCATGGCTCAATTCCACTTTTCAATGCAGTGGCTGGGGCCTACGGATAAGAAGATGAATGAGAGAGTCCGTGCCCCACTGCTGACCACGGGCCATGCAAAGAAAGGCGCGGGTAGTAGCAACGGTGCATCATGTGATAAATGCAACAGCACAATGGACCCACTGCTATGGGAACAACAAAGAATACCAGAACAGGTAGGTAAGGAGTGTCTACTCCATAGAAAGGTGGGTATCATTCACTCCCATGACTCTCTCAACATACCTAACATTTCGATGTTTGAAAACAAAATGTCTGCATATTTACATAGCGCAAGTGACACTGTTCCTTCTATTAACCTCCCGTGAAACCTCTTCTGCTGTTTTGACAACAAAATCATTTCTTAAATATCAATCATAAAATTTAAGGTTTAAAGTATTTTTATCTTAGTATCTTTTATATTTGACACATATAGTTTGATAGAATTTATTAGTTTTCCTAATGTTAAAGAATAGGGTTGGTGATAAAAATAATAATTGGCTTGAAAATACATTTCTGTATGTGAATTGGAATTGATTTCCTTTTCTGGAAATTTATAACACTTGACACTAAAATGAGTCAAATGAAGAAATCCTCACAGGCAGGAATTAGTTGTTTAGGTTCTGTAGTTTACATTCGCTTTTAACTTCTTCCTCTCTACTTCAGGAGGAAAATATATAGCAAAAGCCGTCAGACGAAATGTAACAAATCAGTATGGTCTGTACTCTTACGGTTGTATTTTATAGCTTTCCCTGTTTAAGGAAAGATAAGTATGTTTCTTTCACTAAATCCACTAGCTGGATGTTTGCCAGCACAATAAAAGTGAACACAGTAATAAATAATGAAATAGATCCACAAAACTTAGCACTGTCAGTTCAGTCTTTGGTACAATTTATACAATTCATACTTCTTACAGAAACAAATAAAGTACTTTAACAAGTACAAGCTGAAAAAGCACGTTGAGTAATCAGGAAAGTGCAACAGAATTAAGAAACATCAAAAATATAATTATATATTTTCTTCCTTTAGTCCAACATCTAGCAACTCTATGTAGGCATACCAGAAATGTTTAATAAATGTAGAATAATGAAAACGGCAATGATGATGATGACAACAGCTAAGATATACTGGGCATTTAACTTGTACTAGGTACTGCTAATTGTTTAATATTTAAGCCTGACAACAATCCTAAGAGCAAGGCACTATTATTAAACCCTATTTTAAAGACATGGGAGAAGAGGCTGAGCCATGTTAGGAAGCGGCATGGTTGGGATTCTAACGAAGGCTGTCTGACTTCAAGGCTCTTAACCACTCAATTGTGGAGAAAGAAATATTATAAAGGCTGGGATTTAGCAACAGTTTTGTTGCAAGAACTTTATAACAAACATATTCAAATGTATTTAATCTAGTTCAATATTGTAATATTGTATCTACTAAAACTGTAGGAAATATTCCATCCTGAAAGAGCAACTGACTTGTATACCACTGAACTATTAATAGATTTTAAAATGCTTTTTCCTAGATGTTATAAATAAAACTATTTTATATCACGTAAGTTAGATTCTTATCCTCTCTGCAAAAGAGTAAACCAAAACATTTAATTTCAATTATTTTCACCATAACACAAGTGATTTCTGAAAAAAATCAAGAGCCAAAGTTCTAAAGTTGGAAAAGATAAAGAAATTATAAGTAAATCATGACTGATTTTACTGAAATGATTCCAAAACCAAAGCAGTACAGCAGTACGCCCTTTAGTATTAACTTTTTAGATTTTGAAACAACCCACTTCACAGTGGGAATACACTGAAGTCTGTACAAAGATCCAAACTAAACGTGGACTTACATTACTTGTTTGCCTGACGTCATACTCACAAAAAACAAAAAAAATCCTGCAATAAGCATACCTTGGCAAAAAATACGGTGAGGTGAGTTTCACTGCCAACAATCCAAATAGGGAATTTTGGAGATTTCAAGTAAGAACCAACCTAGAACAAATGTAGCAAAATAAATAAACAAATGAAAATTTTATCCTGCCTGTTAAATATCTGCCAACGAACATTTGAAGCATAACTGAAGTGTCTAATTCATATTGAAAGGGAATAATGGATTGTGCCAGAATGCCTTACCCATAATGGTCAAATGCTAAGTGTAAAAAAGGAATGTTATAAAGACTGTCAGGGCTAAGTTTTTACTACACCTTTTCACTAGAAGAATAATACAGATTTAACACAGCTAAAAAGAATTAGTTTAGCTCTAAGAATCATTCTCAGGTTTCACTAAAGATCCTAGATAAAATGACCACTTCTAGAAATTCAGCTTGGTACCTCAAACCCTAAAACTATAACCTTGACAACAATTATCAGGAAAATAATTATAAATTAACAAGTGAGTAGATATATGAATAAATAAGGGGAAAAACCTTAAGAATATTCTGTCTTCAAAGAACCTGGGGCAACACAGTAATCTCTCTAAAGCAAAACACACACTCCCAAACATTTAAGAATATAAAAGAATCCTGTCATTTGATTCTTCATGGTAGGAAGTAAATTCAAAGTTTTACAGTATTAAGTCTCTTTAAAATATGTAAGAAGTTATACTTTATAGCCTGCCTTCGAGGTTATATATTTAATATAAAAATGACAGTACCCCAAATTTGAGAGTATCATTTTTTTGTGCGTGACCGAGAAAAAAAAGCTTAAAATTCAACAGACTTGTGAACTCGGATCACGTTCACATGAATCACCCACACTCTTAGATGGACAAAGACTCTGACAACTAGCCTTACCAATCACATGTGCTGAATTTTCTTTTCTCACACAGACTCCCTAGAACTGGAAAATTCCAGGTGGCTGCTCGCAGCAGTCAGGGCCAACCATTCGCCCCTAAGCAGCCAAAAGCCCTGCTCTGGTGCCCGGCTTTCAACCACCCTTTGGAACTGACTGCTATCATTAGGAGGGAAATGGGAAAGAGGCGCGTACTCTTTTGTATTCGGGGATCGTAAAGCTAGTATCTTTGACCTAGGAGGACAGGGAGGGATGAGCGGATGTGCTAACAGCAGTGGTGAACCAGCAGAGGAGGAAGGATGGTTTGAGGACAAGAGAAAAGTGTTAACAGCACAAGGACAAAGAAACAGGAAAAGCTCTGGTCACAGTTCAGAGTGAAGGGATTTTAGAGGTGTTCAGTGCAAGGCCTTCCACTTTACATAAGGAAGCTGCGAACTCCACAGGACCCGTGCTTCGCCGGAATTCAGACAGCTAACTAGTACAGAGCTGGGGTCAAAGCTCAGGTTTTATAATTCCTCATGTGGCAGCTTTCTATTACATCACGCTGCCTCTTGCAGTGAAAAGTTCAGGTGCTGTTTAACTTCTCCTTTAGAAAAAGTGTGTGTGTATATATATGTGTGTGCGTTTAAGGTAGAAGTAAAACATGAGGATAAAATTACAAACAGTGGGATCAAAGGGTAAATGAGTGCTGAGCTCACGAAGTGTTTGTAATAAGAAAAATAAATAAAAGAAGGCATAAATGGAGCAACCACTTTGGAAAACAGTTTGACAGTTCCTCCAAAAGCTACGTATATAACTACCATATGACCAAGTAATTTCACTCGTGGGTATACACTCAAGACAAATAAAAACATGCTCACTAAAGACTTATATATTAATGTTCATAGCAGTATTATGCGTAATAGTCAAAAATCAGAAACAAGCCAAATGTCCATCCACTGATAAACAGAAAAATGAAACTGATATAAACGGATATATCACACAATAGAATATTATTTGGTCATACAAAGGAATGAAGTACTAATACATGTTAAAACATGAATGCAGACTGAGAACATTATGCTAAGTGAAAGAAGCCAGACACTAAAGGCCACATACTGTAGGACTCCATTTAAATGAAATGTCCAAAACAGGCAAAACTGCAGAGACAGAAAGTTGCCAGGGGCTGGGGAGGAACGAGGAGGTGACAGCTAAAGGGTTTAGAGCAGGAGTCCCCAACCTTTTTGGCCGGTTACGTGGAAGACAATTTTTCCATGGACCGGGGTTGCAGGGGAGTGGGGGGAATGGGGGCGGGGGCGGATGGCTCGGGCGGTAATGCGAGCAACGGGGAGCAGTGGGGAGTGGCAGATGAAGCTTCGCCCGCTTGCTCACTCGCCCGCCGCTTACTTCCTGCTGTGAGGCCTGGGGTTTGGGGACCCCTGGTTTAGAGGATCTTTTTGGAGCGAGGAAAACATATTGGTATTAGATAGTGGTCATAATGGCACAGCCCTATGAATATACGAAAAACCACTCAATAGCACACTTTAAAATGGTGAATTTTATGCATGAGTTATGTATGAGTTTTTTAAAAGGTGCACAGCCAAAAGCACTGAGTCACCTTTTATCTCACGTGCGAGTATGCGCACGCACGCATACAGGGGCAGGAGAGGGAAAGAGAGAGAGAGACACCTAGAGAGCCCGTGAGAGAGACTGTTTCATTTGTCTTAATGAACACATATGAGCAAAATTATATGAAAATGTTAATTTCAATTCTAAAGGGCAATTTGCTGCACTATCAAAGAACAGGGAGATGTTCAGATTCACAAAACTAATACAAACACAATTATTCCCTTAACGCCATTTCTCTAAATGTTTGATGATAAGTGAATGTATATATATTTTCAGAAGGATATCTACAGTTATATACAGATGAGCACCAGAGTGTAAGAGAGAGTGTTTTTTGGTTTTTGTTTTGTTTCTTTAATGCTGTCTTAACTCAGCTTTGAGGCCCTGACTGGGGGCTGGTCAATTCCCTTAAAAAAGACAGCTCATTAAGTCCAAACCCCAGACACCTGACATGTCTCCTCACCCCAGGCCACTCTGCATGGCCCTAATCGCTCTGGAGTCAGGCCCCAGACAACAAGGGACAACTCCCAAGCCCAGAGCTCACCCAAACTATTCAAACCAGCCAGGTCACAGGGAGACCAGGCAACCCAGCTAACTCCATCCCAATTTCCACACGTAAGCTGCTCCCTAGGGCTGCAGCCTGCTGTTGCCTTGTCCCCAGGTATAATTCTCTTCTTGGCCCTGCCTGGTAGCATTCTCTTGTTTGGAGCTGTAGGTCACAGAGTTCTGCCTTTCATCTATCTGAGTATCAGTGTGCTGTATCCCACCATTAAAAATATCTTTAAACCTAGAAAACACCATAGTTACCGCTAGAACACTAGAGCAGTAACACTAGGTTGGCACTAGAGCAATAATACTGGAGTAACAGGAGAATATACAGCAGCTAATGACTTCCCACTAAGATCTTGGGGATAAAACAGACATTCCTCTGTTCTATCTAACAGTTAAAGAAAAGCAAATGCACATATTTAGAAAATTACAATTCTGGTGAAATTGTCTGCTCATTCATTCAATAAATATTGACTGAGCATCTAATATGTACCCAGAAAGACAATGTGCCTGCCTTCAAAGAGTTCATATTCCATTAGGGACAACAGAAAAACAAATTCAAGATTAAAAAAAAGATAACTAAATCAATAAAAAAGATCACTGCAAAGTGATTATTCCTATGAAATAATGTGAAAGAGTCACTGAGGGAATGGTCCAGGAAAGGGTCTCTGAGGCACAGTGTGAAGTAGAGTCTGAAGGAGAGAGTGAGCCATCCATTTAAGAGCTGGAGTATTCCACGCAGAAATGAAGGAAGTACGAAGGCTCACCAGGTAGGAAAGGGCCTGGCGTGTATGAAAAACTGACAGGAGACCAGCGTGGCTGGAGCACAGCAATGGAGAGAGTGCAACGCAACTCTGGAAGGACAGACAGAATCCAGACCATCAGGGCCTTAAGGCCACAGGGTGAAGATTTCAAAATATATCATCTTCACACCCTATCTGTCTGCAAAACACACACCACAGTTTTTAGAAAACAGCTTCACTGACGTATCTTTGACATACAAAAATTGTATGTATTTAAGGTGTACAACTTGATACCTGGATATATGTACACACCGTAAAAAGATCACCACAATCAAGCTAAGTAACATATCCACCGCTTCTGTGTGGTCACCATTTTTTACGTGCACACACACTTTTAGGAATATGAGCGTCTGCGGGTGTGCTGGGGAGGAGACGCAGTTTGATTCTCCAGTCGCTAGGCTGCCTCAGAATAGCTTTACCTTGTGTAATTAAAGTCACTGAAAATATAAGAGTTGCTACTGTTTGACAGTACAATTACTACTAATGAATAAGGGCAGGATGACACCTATTTGATTATCATATCCTTGTCACCCCTGTCCAAGTGTTGTCATGAAAGAGGAATGCTGTCTGGTAAAAAAGAAAGGGAGGGGAGGAAGGGAAGGAAGGAAGAAAGGAAAAAAGAAAGAAAGGCACTGTTATTGTTACTAAAAATAATCAACCACTGCTATGGAACCACCATTCTAAAATGGAAAAGAATATGAGAGCTACTTCCTTCTTTCCCCCAAATCAGAACATCTTATTAAGCGCAAATCATTAACGATTTAAACTCCATTTAAAACTATTTGGAATATCCAATAGTTATTTCAGAATGTGCAGGAAAGCTATGAAATATATATCAAAAAATGAGAGTTTCATGGCAGTTCCTAATTCCAGCACATGTGTTAAAGAGTTTAATGCTGTGAAGTGCTTGGATTTTGCTTTTTAGTGTGAAATCAGTTTTCAGATGAAAAAGACAAGTTAGAATCTCAGGCATTTAGCAGATTCTTTTTCTTTGCCTGATAAAGTATTATCAATTTTTTCAGCAAAGCATACTGTTAGTGAGGCACAAACAGGCATTCTGTCCCCTCAGTTTCCCCAAAACTGTATTTATATTCGATAACGGATATCTGTTTTTATAAATTATTTCATGCTGGGTTCTGCCCCCGACCCTCAAAAAGGAACAAGCCTCAAAAAATAAGGAGACTCAGCATGATCAGCCAGCTTAACTCCATCCTCGATAAGCCTGTCAGTTCAGGAAGGGTGGCCAGAAAAGAACTGAGAGTACACACTGTCTGTAGTAAGCTAAAATATGTTGTCCCACGAGAAAAATGCTCTCTGCAACAGTGGACATGTGAATAAAAACCATTCAAAGTATCTTAAAAATCAACTTACCTTACAGTATCTTAATGCTTCCATCAGTGTTAAGAATCCTACAGCTGCTTGTTCATGTATACCAAGAAGTTCTGCAACAAAAAAGTTAGCACTGCATTAGCATATAAATCTGAAAAGCACTTCAATGTAAATATATATGTAAACATACATATATATACTCTACACCAGAACTTTTACTTTTACCCAAAACTATACTTTAAAGCTCAGCATATATTTATTGTTAGGAGTGCACATCAAGTCATCATGACACTACTACTCATTATAAAATACCATTAAATTAGGTAGTGGGTAATGTGATCCTTCAGATGTACATTAAATGTATTTATAAAACTTTATATTCAATGTTAACTTTTGATGGACATTTGATACCATTCCTCTCTCCCATAAACAAACACAAGCAGCATGCTTAAGACTGGGGAAATAAGGATGAATAGAACACAGTAACTGCTTTACAAAGGCTAAGAGCTTATCAAAGGAGGCAGATGAAAAACTTGTGCTCTCTGTTTATATGAACACACACATCTTATAGTTGTATTAAAGCATCTGCTTACTGTGTTAGGGAAGGCGTACACAAGTGGTAACATCTGAATTGAATCTTGTAGCATATGCAGGAATTTTCCAGGCCAAGAAGAGGATAAGAAGAAAATTCAAAGCAGAGGAAATGGTAAAGAACTATGATAAATCAATGTATCTAAGGGGTGAAGAATTTGTCAAAGCTTCCTTAAAGGTTTCTAGACTGGGGAACTTGATAAATGGTGATTAACTAAGGGAAAGAATTAAGAAGAAGTAGGTTCTAAAGGGGCGTGAAGAGAGAATATGAGTTTGGTTTTAGACAAGCTGGGATTGAGGCGCCATTAGGACTTCTAGCTAGAGATGGATACAAAACTAGAAGTAAGGCTCAGGAACACGGAAGAGAAATTAGGGTTGGATGTAAAGTCTGGGGAATCACCTGCATAGAGATGAGAGTTGACATCATGGAAATGGGTAAGAAAGAATAGAAAAAGCACAGAAAATGAAAAGACAGATTATTCCACATCAGAGATGTAACTGTGATGGTAATAAAGTCTTTTCAGACTACAGCGTTCAGCTGAAGTACATCAGGTACCACTGTAATAGTAATTTGGGTCCACACATATTTCTAAAAAGCATGTTTTTTTCTGGTTAAAAATTATGTCCACTGTAAACACAATGTATATATAACTCTACATCCTTTTTACCATCTGGTTATATATCATCCATTTTCCTATTGGGATATTATGTTTTTCTTATCAATTAATGTAATAATATCAACGTATTTGCTTTTGTTGTAAATAGTTTACTGTGTGTCCTGAAGTACAACATCCAGATGGTATAAACCAGGAACTTGTTGCTTAAGCTTTACGCTTTGTAAATTCAAAATTAATAGAAGGCACGTATACATAGAGTTTGTATTTTTTCACAAACTTCTTACAGGCAGAGAAGACATAGTGATAGTTCCCAAATTTTGGTTATGATCCTTAGGGATGCCTAAGTCCCTTTTAGAGACTACATGAAACCGAAATGATTTACATGAAAAGACGTTAATTGTCTTTTTCACTCTTACTCTCTCATGAGTGTATAGTGGGGTTTTCCAGAGGCTAACTGATACGTTATTTCCCAACAGATTGAATCTATAAACAGATATGAGAATCCAGCTGTCTGCTAATAAACTAGACATTAAAGAGACTTGCAAAATTTTAAAGCAATGTCACTCTTCTTACGAAATTTTTTTCTTATTTGGGAAGATAGTTTAATTAAAAATATTTATATTTAAAGTAATTTTAAAATGAATACATCTCTTAAAATTTCTCAGTCTTAATTTTTAACAAAAAACCCAGTGATTATTATTTTCCTATAAACCAAATAAGCGAGAGCTTTTTGGGATCCTCACTATATTTATTAGTGTAAAGGTCATGAGACCAAAAATTCTGAGAATTGTTGAATTACAGCCTTCAAAGGAAAAACAGCAGCCCGAACAGGCAGCGATGGTCCTCCACAGCCTTTCGAATTTTTTCCTCCTCTTCCTTCCAAAATGTAAGCAGCACTAAATGTTTTCAAGTTCAAAGAATACATGTTAAGAAACATTTTCACACTTCAATTTCTAAAATCAGTTATCACCACCTAGTGTTACAACTTGATACTACATCATCTATTTCCTTAGAATTGTAAACAAATGTCTAGAATAGTATATTTATAATATCATGCTACTAAATATAGCAAATTAGCTGTTCATAATTCTTGAATAATGAATTGTTCAGATTAGGTCAGTAATCACATGTTTAGGTATGTTGTTTGAATGCTAGCTTTTTAAAAATGTGTTAACTCCTATTTCCTTAAACAGGACATGTACTTATAATTTTTATCTTCTTTTGATAGCTGAAGTGCATCATTAAGAATATTTATTGTACAAAGTTGTAATTATAGTGAGGATACACTACCCTCATATTAAAACTTAAAGAATTTAGTTATAAGAGACTTCGTAAGTCTCAAAGAAGTCTGCTTACATTTGCAGAAAATTCTAATAATTAAGTCATTACATTTCAGAATTTTCTGTCTAACTTCGTTTTCTTAGCCTAGCATTTAAGACTAATCATGGTGATTGTCTACCAACCTTTCCATTCAGTCAGTGGCACTGTACCTAAATGCAGAGTTTTGTATTCCTGAGTTTGCTTTTCTATAGCCTTCTCCTCCACTCCCAACTATCACTTCTCACTACTGTCAGGGTGTCTACAGAAGTCCTTCTTGGGCCTTTCAAACTTGACGCTGACTTGGAAAGCAGATAACTGCACTACATTTATTTAACAAACATGCTCTGGGTGCCGAGTATGAAAAAGAACAATGCTAAGCACAGTGCAGGAATACAAAGGTACCACTGGGAATATGAAGATGAAGAAGCAAAGAGCCTCTCTGCAAACCATGTATCTCATGAGGGGTTAATATCCACAATATATAAGGAACTCCTACAACTCAGCTGCAAAAGACCAAATAACCCAGAAAGCAAAACAAGACGCCAAAACAAAAAAATCTGGGCAAAGGACTTAGACATTTCTCTAAAGAATACATAAAATGGCCAACGGTATATGGAAAGATGCTGAACATCACTGATCATCAGAGAGGTGCAAACTGAAACCTCAATGTTAGGCTAACCATTCTCAAGAACACAAAAGATAAATGCCGGGGAGGGTGTGTAGCACCTGAATCCTTGTACACTGTTGGTGGGGATCTAAAATGGAAAACAGGACGGAGGTTCCTCAAAAAAATTAAAAATAGAACCACCACATGATCCAACAGTTCCACTTCGGTGTATTTAGTCCAAAAGAATGAAATCAGGATCTCAAAGAGATATCTGCATTCCCATGCTCACTGCAGCGCTGTTCACAATAGCTGAGAAACTGAAACAACCTAAGTGTCTAGCAACAAATGAATGGATACAGAAACTGTGCAATATCCATACAATGGAATATTACTCAGGCTTACAAAAGAAGGGAATCTTATTATATGTGCACATGTATGAACCTCGAGGACCTTATGCTAAGCGACATATGCCAGTCACAGAAGGAGAAATACTGCATGATTCCACTTAAACAAGGTTTCTAAAATAGTCAAACTCCTAGAAGCCGAGAGTACAAGGGTGGTTTTGCCAGGAGCTGGGAGGAGGAGATGGGGTGGGGAACTGCTGTTCCACAGACAGAGACTTTCCGTGATGTAAGACGAATAAGTCGTAAAGATCTGCTACACAATCTTGTACCTACAGTTAATACCAAACTTAAAAATTCGTTACAGGATAGATCTCACGTTAAATGTTCTTACTACAGTTAAAAAAATTCAACCCCTCCGCCCCCTCCAAAAAAACCAAAGTAGAATGTGGTAAGTGCCATGAGGGCAAAGTGCTCAGAGGCAGGATGGATGACCTGCAGCTGTGGGAGTCAGGGAGTGCCCCGGGGAAGGGAAGGCACACGGAGTGCGAGCTGAAGGACTGGACAGGCACAGACGCGAGGGATACAGGTCTTCAGGCACAGGGAGCGGCATGAACAAAGAAATGAAAGCAAGTAGCATGATTCTGTTCAAGCACAGGTTCATGATGGCTGAAAACTTAAGCTGGGGTGAGATTATGTAGGGTCCTTGGGTAAGTAAGGTAAAGAATCTATAGTTAAAAATATGGAGGAAAAAAGAAAAAAAGGACTTGAAGGATGTTAGAATACCTAAAGCAAAAAGCAATACAATACAGAAAAAGGCTTGGTTGTCTCACTTATAGGTAAAGGTACATGCCATCTGAGCCATAAACTTTGTGAAATCTATTTTTGAAGTGAGGAGCTTTTTAAAACCCCCTTATTAGCTGTCTGTCGAATTGCTGAGAAGTCAGGTTGCTAGAGAATTGGTGTCTAGCCAGGGTTGCCAGATCTAGCAAATAAAAACAAAGATGCCCAGTTAAATATAAATTTCAGATACAAAATATAATTTTTCAGTATAAGTATATTCCAAATACTGAACGGGACATACTTACACTAAAAATGATTGTTTATTTGAAATTCAAATTTAAATGGGAGTCCTGCATTTTGTCTGGCAACTTAGTTCCAGCTAACTTAATATATTTTTACAACTAACAGAATTTGGAGAAAAGGAGCACTTCTGACCTTTCCTCACATAAATTCTGATAAACCAAATACATTTCAAATTTGTATAGCACCTGGCCACTAACTGCAATTCACATTAACTACTTAAAAATATGAAAATTTCAAAATGATCTTAATCTTCAGAGTTTAGATTCTCGTACTGTCTATGTATCTTGAGTCTATCAGCTTTCAATTAACTATGCCTGGAAGGACTGCCATAGTGATTTATATCAAAAGAAAAAAGAAACGAAGAATGTGGGTTTCTGATTTATAAGACCTGACTCTATTTCTATCCCATAAAATGAAGAAAACATTAAAATAAAAATAATCATCAAATAAACATACGAAAGCAATAAATGTACAATACATACAAAAAGAGAGGGTACGCAAACGCTATGGGATTCGTTTATGAAAGAAAGGAGGCCATGGGAAGACTGATCTATGGGAAAATAAAATCAAAGAAAACCTCAGCTCAAAATACAGGCAACAGTAAAAATGAAGATATCTGGCAGGTTAATAGGGGCCAGACCACAAAAGGATTTTAAGACCCTGCTAAGAAGTTTGGATTTTATTTTAAGTGCATGGGGAAGCCAGCTATTGAATGGTTTTAAGTGAGAGAATATCATGATCTGATTTACTGTTTAAAATACCAGGCTAGTTACTGCGAAGGACTGAGGCGTGGGCAAGAAGGAATTCAGTGATTAGTTCTATTGCAGTTTTATTTGTACTCTATGGCAGAAGCAAAAGCCAGTTTTAATAACTGAGGTAGAATAACGTACATGAATTCAAGAACTATATGATCAAAAATATATACTTTCATTTAAAGATATAAAAAACTATCTAGATGGGAAGACCTAATATTGTAAAGATGTCACTTCTCTAAAATAATACACAAATTTACTGTAAGCTCAAGCAAAATGTTTAGAGGTTTCTTAAAACTAGAAATTAAAAAGCTGGAAAAGCATTTAATTGGAATAGATAGTATGGAAAAGACCATGATAAATTTGAAAAAGTAAAATATTAGGGAACGTGCTAATAAATACCAAAGTGTATTATATAACTATGTAACAGTGTAGTTTTGGCATAAGAACTCACAAATAGATTAGTGGAATAGAAGACTCCAAAAAATGACTCATACCTATGGGAAAATCTGTTATTTGATAAAGCAGGTGTTTCATATCTGTGGAGAACTGACTGGAATTAGGAAATTCTTTGGGAAAAAGTAAAAAGGTAGATCCCTACTTCATACCACTCATAAATAAATAACCAGATGGATTAACGAGCTGAACATTAAAAGAAAAATAACATCTACAAAAGCATTTGAAGAAAATACTAGAGAGTATTAGTTTTAATCTTGGGTAGGAGAAACATAAAACAGATACAAGGAAAAAATTTAAAAACAAACGCCATAACAGAAGAGATCAAATGATTTAATCTCATAAAAATGAAAAGCTTTGGTATATAAAAGATACCAGTGGCAAAGTTAAAGGAGACAGAAAAGGCTGAGAGAAAATATTTGCAACACAGATTTAACACACAAAGAACGAAGCATTTATAAAGCATCCCTAGAAATTGTAAATAAAAGAAAATAAATAACCTCTCCCCCAAAAATGCCAAAAAATAGAAAGAGACAATTCCCAGAAGAAACACTAAAAGTTGAGAAACATTATGAAAAGATGGTCAACTGCAGCCTCACTAGGAATCAGAGAAACATGAATCAAAACAAGCTACCAGGTGTCAATAAACTGATGGACAAAATATTAAAGATGGAGAGCTCTGAGTGTTGGCCAGTATGCAGAAAAACAGGAACTCTCCTACATGCTGGAAGCATAAGTTTATACTTCTCTAGTTGGTAAAGCAAATTTTAGAAGGTAATTTGGCATTATCTATCAAAGTTTAACAGGTGTTCCTTAAAAGGTTAAATAAACACAGAATTATCATATGACCCAGGATTTTCACTCCTGGGAATATGCTAAAGAAAAATAAAAACATATTCTCACAAACATTTGTACATAAATGTTCCTAACCACATTACTCATCACAACCAAGTGGAAACAAGCCAAATGTCCATCAACTGATGAACGAAAAAAGAAAACGTGGTATAAAGCATACAATGAAATATTGTTCAATAAAATGGAGTGAAGTGCTGGTACATGCTAAAACATGGATGAACCTTGAAAACATTATGCTAAGTGAAATAAGCTGGTACGGAAGACCAGATATTAAAGACATGATTCTGTTACCAGAAATGTCCAGAACAGGCAAACCTACAGAGACAGGAAGCAGATTAATGGCTGCTAAGGGTTTTGGGGAAGTGACTGCTAATGGGTTCAAGGGGTATTGCGGAGGTGATACAAACATTCTAAAATTGACGTGGTGATGGCTGCACAACTCTTAAGAACATAACTAAAACCAGTGACTTGTACATTTTAAATGGGAGATGTGTAAGGTATGTGAATTACATCTCAATAAATCCACTTAGTTAAAAAAAAAAAAAAAAAAACCCAGAAGCCTAAATTTTGTTAACATACGTTCTGCTTTTAGGAATCTATCCTACAGGAATACTTGAATTTGAACAGAGAGATATATACAAAAACGTTCACTGCAGAATTGTTTGTAACAGCCAAAAATGGTAGTACCATCTAAACGTTCATAAAAAATAAACTAGGGGCAAAAGACAAACTGGGGAAAAAATGTTTACTACATATATGACAGATCAAGCATTGATATCCTGTATAAATAAATGTGAGAAAACTGTCCATTTATCTTTCATTGAAACTTCTTGGCCTTTCCTGGACAAACACGTAATGTCCATTTTCTTTCCCACTGCCAGATTGATGATTATTGCTAGGAAAAAGCCTAATTATAAGCTTTACTGGTTAGATTCACTCTAAATAATTCTATGTAACCTCATGTCAGCTCTTAATTCTGATTGCACATTTAAAAACTTCTTTCATAATCCATCTTTATATTCCTTCTTACAGCAGTTGATTCAAACTCTTTCTCTCCTCTATATGCCTCTAACTTTCTGTCCACTCATTCTCAGCAACTTCGAACTCTCAAGAGTTCTCCCAATTCAAATCTTGCATATTTCAAAATGCCTTTTTCTTTTCTCAACACATTCTTTCTTCCTGTTTTAGAAGAACTGTGCATCTTTCCAAGGTCACTGTTACTCTTGACTCCATTTACTATCTCTCCTATTAAAAGCAGTTCCCTTTCTAACAAACAATTTAGGTGACTTCTATCCCTTAAAACTATACCTGTGTATACCATCTCTTGGCCTTATTTTGACCAGGCAGTGAACTCCTGTTTCCATCCTTTCACCAGCAAAATTTCCTTGCTTACACTGCTAAAATATTTACTCCCTATGATATGGCTTCTATCTCAATTGCTCTTTTAATTGCTAAATTCATAGCTTCCCCCTAGCCCTCATTCGCCTTGATTGAGGGATACAGCACAGCTCATTCACTAACTCTGTGTCATGGACAAAAATCTTTGGATTAAATTTTCAATCTCAGCTTCCCCCCATAAATGAGGCAAATAACTACCTCTCAGGGCTACTGTGAAACTTAATAAAATAAACTTCTTCCACATCATCCTACATATTTATTTTCACACTGAAGACTCTGTTAACTATAGTTTAAGAGGCTGTATATCATGATGATTAAGTATGCTGGTTGCAGGGAACCAGACTACTGTGGTTGTCTGCTGTTTACTAAACTGTATGGATGAAGCAAGATACTTAATTCGGTGCCTTACTTTCCTTTATTCTATGACCTTCAAAGAGTAGTTATAAGAACGAAGTGAGAAAATGGAAAAAAAAGAGACAGTCATTAAATACTAAGAACAGAGCTTGGCATTGTTAAGATAATATGTGTCACTGCTGCATAATGGGCGTTCTTAACAATCGTCAACAGTTGTAACTACTCTTTAAAGAAAATGAAATACTTGAGGAAAAGGATTGTTTTCTGTCACCAACACATACACAGTGACTTAAAGCTGACTTCCCATGATGTTTCTTTCTCGTGTTCATTTATTCATAAACTTTATTTGAAAACCTACTGGTTATTTGTACCTTACCCTCATCTGTCTAATTCATAGCTGAATTCTACAAATTCTACTTTCCTGTAGGCTCTTTCACAGAGGAAGAGTGGTCCAGGAGGAGAATGTACTACGGGGGACTGAGTGCAGGCCTTGGCTATGGTCAAAAGCTGTGTATGCCTGCTGTTGGACACTGGGCGGATTACTAAATTATCTGAGCCTCAGTTTTCTTACCTGTATATATTGAGGTTGAGAAGATACATATTCAAAACATACTGCTTAGCACAAAGTACCTAAATCCTAGTGGCTCTGTTTCTCTTCCTCTGCCATGCCTATTTCATCTCGTTACCTCCCAGCTGCCTTGACTATGTGCTATAGCTTTCGACTTGTCATCCCATCCCATTCCAATGCATTCTACAAGCTGACAGATTAGTGTTCTTATCTTGTGTCTTACGTTATTGCTCTGTTTAAATATCTTCAATGACTCTCTTCGTAACGTCTGCCAGCTAATGTTTAAACTTCTTCAAATCAAGATCCTCTGGGTTCTTACCCAGCCCTACGTTTCCGATCTTCCCTCCCACTGTCTCCTTCACAGAAGCCAATTCTCTTGTCTCCTCAAACCTGGCTGCACATTAAACTCATCTAGGGGTAATTTTAAAATGATCCATGTCCAGACCCCACTACCTAGAAATTCTAATTTGTTTATTTATTCTCAGCTGGGGCCTGAGCACTGACTTACTCTTAGGCACCCTAAGTGATAACACAGGGTCGGGATTAAGATACACTGCTCTAATCAGACTCATCTGTCTCCCTGTTCCTAGAGACACAACCTATATTTTTCCCTCTCTCTCATTCCACGTGGCCCCATTAAAAGGGTAACTCTTACTTTATGGCTCTCCACCTATCCCAAAGGTTTTCTCCTTCCCCTGAATTGTTTTACCTCGCATTATAGTTATTTGTGTGCATGTTCCTGTTTTCCTCTTTTGAGGGAAAGCCAAGTTCTTCCCATGGGCCAGCTGAGGCATTTTAGAAATTTAATCTTAGTCTTTACAATCTAACAACCCTTTGAGGAAGATATACCTCCCTATTAGCCAAGAGAAGTAAAGCAGCTCGCCTAAAGATTTATAAAACTAGTAACTCTTTAATTATAATTTTTCTTTGTATATTACATATATCACAACCTCCTCCCATGTTGTCAGACAGAAAAGTATCTAATAAATGCTGAATGAATGTATGGATTTTTATTTTAAGTTTGGTGACTGAAATCAGATTCAACCTTAAGTCAACATTCCTAACGATTAAGGGAAAATGCAAGAAATATACCCTGCCTATTTTCTTTTCCAAGATAATTATTTCAAAGTTATTGCTTAGTTTTGATATTTAAACTATACTTTTAAAAAAATCCACAGCAAGACAACAGCTCTGAAAGCTAATATTTCAAGAAACAGAAAAGGATGAATTAGTACACATCAAGAACCTAAACTGGAATAATTGACCAATATCCTGTAAAGGAAGTACACAGCATGAAGAATAGCCTTTAACCAGCAGGATTAAATACTTTCAGCTATCAATCAGAATGAGGGCTCAAGAATAGGATGGGCGATGGGCTCAATTACCAAAAAAAAAAAAAAAAAAAAAAAAAAAAATAGAGCAAGATAACCTGGCTACTTTTTCTGTCAGTGAATTTTACCAGAAATCACCTAAATTAGGTTCTAATTCTAACCTCATCACTCAGATAATTTTGCATATATTATCTAACGTAGGAAAGAAGGGTAGCTCTTAAATTTCTTAAACAGTAAAATGAAGGGCTGGATTGTGTTATGGTGCTTTTTAATTTTGAAATTCATTAATTTTTACTGATTTTTTTCCCTTAATATTGTATTCTTTCATGTTTCTGTTAACTATGTGTCTTTCTAAAATTTGAGAGCACTTCAAATTTAAGATCAAGATTCACTCATTTAAATGGGAGCAAAAAGCAGTAACTATTATTTTCTCAATCATAATCTTTGCTTCTGTCATTTGGTGACAGTTTTATCTAACTATAGAAGAAAAAATAAATTTCCCTGTGAACCACAGGAGCCATGATGCTTTCTGTTCTGTACCACATACTTCAAGAGGAGGCACACGGCAGTTATTCAGTAGAAATGAAAGCAGGCTGACTGAGTAAGAACAAACCAAAGGGAATCTCTTCGGGGCTGTGTGTCAGCCCTGCCTACTGGACGGCCTGGCCAAAGGGGTTTCATGCCAACATCCCTGGCAACAACATGAAGCTACAGGCAAGAAATGATGAAGGCCAGAAATGGAGGCGATGGTGGTTTAAAATGCTCGGATAACCTTAAGTGTGCCCCACATTTTAAAGGAAATTACGAACATTAAAAGTAATACTGGAAAAAACCCACTAGTCTCTTAAAGCAAATATTTCAAATCACAATACTTGTAATTCTCAATTTCAAGCAAAATGCAATAGTGTTCCAGACTCACAGATACCACTGGATAAATATGTACTAACTCTACGTATACTAAGAGGACTATTTATTACTTTTTCTAAAGAAGTCCTACAATCCTAGTTTTATACTAGAGAAAACTAAAGGCTTGAGAAGTAACTTGACTCAGGTCATACACTTGGGATTTGAACCCAAGTTTGTCTGCCTCCAAAGTCTATGCTCTTCACGTTACAGCACCTTGAAAACTGTAAGGGATTCTCCTATAACAAAGCATTTATCTTAACCTCTAAGTAATGCAGAGCCACTAAACAGATTAATTAACCATCAACTGTATTCTAGTGAAATATTAATCATAAACGAGATAAACACAATGAAGAACATACTTACTCATTCCTGAGCATTCTCTATCACCGTCCCATACGTTAGAAACTGCGTGTCCCGTTAGAAGGAGGTTAATTAAACTTTGGCTATTAATAAAAATTAAAAAGTAATTAAAATATGAATACACTAATATTCAAAACAAATGATTCCTAAGGTAAGGCATAAAATAATGACTTTTTACATTAAATTATATTGTTTAGAAAACCAAGTTAGAGAGAAACCTTATAGTTCTCATTTTATGTACTTTGCTGAACAACCACCTTGCTAAATGCGTCACTTGCTGTATCACCGCAATCGTATCTATTGTTCTACATGTGCATGTAAACTTAACAACTTTATCCAAGACATCACATTTAAATGGATGAAAAAAAATGATACTTAGACTAACACTTTACTTAATATTTATAATCGCCTTAAAAAATACAGATGTAATTGTAAAATTTGTGTTTGATGGAAGATACATGAATTTTAACCTCTGAGGCAGAAAGATCTCAAGAAAAGGACTTATGTTTTAGAGTGAGTTAACAATCGATCACTGTGTTATTAATTTTACTACAAATAGCTATAAAGAGCTTGAGAGGGAGGGTATTCTCAGAGAAAAATAAATAAAAATCTTTTTTCACCCAAGCAGGAAAGCATTTACAAATAAGGGTATACTTATTTCTAAGTCGAAATGAGTAAATTTCATCTATTAGAAAATTTCATGAACAGAATATTAAGCAGAATTTGTTAAAATATCCCCAGTGTCATCTTAAAACAAAATATTTCCTATAATAAATCCAATGCACACATAAACCTAAAGTGGAAATTAACGCTTCATACCTAAAGCAAACACTGCATAAAGCATAAGACTGCTCAAGTTCCTAGACTTTATGCTGCTAGCACTGACAGACAAAATCATCTGACCCAGTAGTGTTTCATCTTAGGTCAAGTCCCTAAAAACCGAAGTCCCTATGAGGAAATAATAGATTTTAGTTAATTACCTGCCATGTCCATACACAGGATCTATCAAAGGTTCACTTGAATCTTCAATTTCATTTTTTATGTTTTCAATGCCCTAAAGAAACCAAGAATTCATTGGCTTATTTTAAAAACTAAAAATGAAAATTATGGTAGTTTAAAAACTGATCAATTTATACTATAAATTAATAAAACACAATTACTAATTAACTTTTCTCCCAAAGAATTACCCAGATTTGAAATGGGGGGTGCATTTGAGATGATAATGGTGAGTAGTAGTCAGTCTAAGAATCTTTTATTTTCTTCCATGGGCCCTACATAAGAACAGGTAACAGATCCAATGTTGGTATGTGGGTTAAAGGGGTAGAGAGAGAAAAAGAATGTTTAAGCTTCAAGAGGAGGGAGGAGAAAATTATTGTATTCGAAAGTTAACACTCACTTAACTTCAGATGAAACTGTATTCAAACCTAATATACCTGCTAAGGCGTCTGATGTATTTTCTTAGATCATTAAAAAAACTTATTGGCACTAAATACATACACACATGAATGCTAATAAAGATATGAATTTAAATACACAAAAGGTATATCTGGTACATAAGAAAATGGAAGGTTTGCTTCTGATTGTGTGTTCTTACATATTGGTAATTCAAACGTGCACTGACAAAATAAAATGTAGACTAGGGGGGCAGGAAGCTTCCTATTTTTCCTGAAAGCCAATTTTCAGATATTTTTAACCCCCCAAAAGAGCATCCAAATCCCTGAAGTCTAGATACTGGATAAGTACAAGAAGAGCTAGGCATTTTAACTCCATCAATTCCAAAATGACAAAGATAAACTGCCATTCATTGTGCTATTCACCTAACTTCAACCTTTGGTTCTATCTGATAACAGGCCATTTCTAAGAATTAAAGAGATGATAATCAATAATCAAAATAGTAATGATTGTGTAAATATTACAGAAGGATACAAACAAGTGTGAGATCTTGCACTGGCCTTCTTTGTAAACAACTACACAAAACAGACTATGATACAGCCATGATGAATAATATGAACAAATGACATAATCACTGGGGAGAAAGGGCTCATCATTTTAAAGACCAGCTCAAGGAGAACAACTAGACATGATGGTTTTATTGGCTGTAAAGGACAAGGGACAGAGGAGGCATCAAAATTTCTGAGCATAAAAAATTGGGAGAATACTGAACGGTCACGATGAACTCATAAGAAACCAGTCATCTTAGATACCTCCATGACTGCCATTCCCCAACTGCTAATGAACTACCAAGTACCTTAAGTTCTTTCTCTTAAATATTCTCCTAAATGTGTTAAAATTTCTAAGTTTAAAACATGCTCCTTTTCTTTTCCATGGTCACTGCTCTGGCTTAGGTTCACCTATTTCAGTAACTACTTTTCCATTTTTTCCTGACTCTAGTCTTGTACTCCACACACCAACCCCCTCCAGTACAACTCTGATACCAATTCAAAGAATCTTTTATCAACAAAAAGATCTCGTTACCCCATTGTTCACAATTTTTGTTTTGTTCTAAGTTTGGCCACATGAAAGGAAATCTTAAGTATTTCTGCACAGTATACAAGGATCTTCATATTCTGAGTCTTTTCTACGTAAATGCCCAGTCTCATCTTCCACAATTGCCTTTCTGGTATATTGCGCTACACTAATACTGAACTACTTAGAGTTTCCCAAATGTGTGTTATATCCCCAATTATAAAGGCATAATCGTACGCCTTTAGACTTGCAGTTCCCACAGCCTGGAATATCCTCCCACAGCTATTCCGTCCAGAAAACTTCTCCTCATCCAACAAATGATCCCTACAATACAAGGTCTGCCCTTGACCTCACCAAATGAACTCTGGCATCCCTTCACCTATTTCCCACCATGCTTTGTGCATGCAACAAACAAATAAACACCAAAACACACTGCCATGATGGAAGTACTATTAACGTGTCCACTTTTTTTGTTTGTTTACAACACTGAAGAGGAATGATTTAAAAAAACTGTATCCCATATTATAAGTTTAGTTCCTAGCACAGAGTCAATGCCCAATAAACATTTGTCAAATGAATGAAGTCTGATTTCAGATACAGCAAATCTAGCAGGATAACTGAGACTTAACAGGCTGCTAGAGATGTGAAGTTGGCATTTGGGGAAAAGGGTAGGACTGGAAGTGTACATGTTGGAATTAACCACATAAAGGTAAGCTGAGAGAATAAAAGAGGTAAACAACAGGAAAAGATGGAAATGAAGCTATAAGCAAAAATGTAATTATGAGGCATTACAGGAAGAGAACTAGTGATGTATCAGGTAAGTTAAGAAGGGAGTGGGGTTTAGAAAGAGCTTCCAGAAGGGGTTAAGGGGCCAAGTGCCAGAAACTGCTAATATCAAAGAAAATAAAATTCCAAAGAACTGACTGTTCTTCATAATTAGAACATTACTGATAACCTCCACAGTCCAGAAGATCATGGGTGAAAGCTGGAAAGTGGTTAAGTAACAGATGAGTGAAGAAAGAGAAGGCAATTCCTCATTATCAGCATAAGAGATTTTAATTCTGAGATTTAGAAACAACATGAAGAATAAAATTTCTCTTCACCTCAGGAAAAATACTAAACTCAAACTAATAAAAAACAGAAGAAGTATCTTCTTCAACAAACCTTTGTCAGTAACACAGAATACAGAAAAAGCAATACTCCAAATTTGTTTCCCCACACTGAATACTGGTCCAAGACAGCATCTTTTAATTCTGATAAACTTCTGAATGATCTTTTTCTGGGGAGGGGGAAAAGAATTAAGTATTAACAACATGATGAGACTGACTACATTCATAAATAGGAAAAATTTTTAATTGTCTTCTACATTAAAATGCATACATACAAATAGGAGATTTTTGTAAGTGTATCAAATTTTCAAATACAAATTTAGCCATTAAAGGCAAAAGCTACTGCTGACAACTGTCACTATCTATAATAGATACCATTAAAATAGAATGCCTACGTAGTAGGGACCTCTTCATCTCTCAGGCGAACTGTCTGGCAACAACTTCTTCAATGATCATACAGTTATTTAAGGAATGAGGTGGCCGTCTTCTAGGATATGGTTAAGAACAAAGAAAACTTGACTTTTTAAAGCCTGAAAATTATTTAACAAATATCTGAACACCAAGGATAAGGTGTACATTTGTGGCTTCTTTTAACATAATGTTATATTTCAAATCAAATGCCATCTGTAATTCTATCAACATAGCTATCCCTTACCTTTTATTTTATAACAAAAAATTTAAATACTCTGATGAAAATATGGCGCTTTTAATGAAAATTATAGAAAGCGTATTTTGGCAAACAATAAATAATAATGCAAATATTTATCACACTAGAAATCTTTATATTCAGTCAGACAGAAACATTAAGCTAAAATGAGTTTTTCATTATAATGATGAAAAAGCTTTTAATGTTATGAAAGGGTATATTTCCATAGTTAATTTGGGAATCAGAATATTTTAAGTACACATTTACAAATTATTCTTTTTTTGAAATCGGAAAACAAATTAATCCTCAAGCATACAAATCTAACTACCTTTCCACAGTACAAACAGACTTAAAATGGCAATGTGTCCAGAAGGTAAGTATTTTAAATGTTCCAACGTTACTTACTGAATTAATGCATGAAATCGCTCAAAGCCAAGCTCTTCGACAGCCAAGGCAGCTATACATAAAAGACACTTTTCAGCACTACACATGGCAAATAAATGACACAAGATACACACAGCAGGCTGTAAATACTTTCAAGCAATTAAAAGTTTCCCTCTTTCCTTACTCCCTTAAAGTTCTCAGTTTATTTTCAACTTTACTGTAACATAAATTTATATTTCAACATCTTAGTTACCATGATTATAACTAAAATGGATTTAATACTGAGGATGGAGAAGGGTGATTAAATAATAAACATTTCTTTTTTAATTCAGTTGTGCTGAAATCGTTAAAATATGAGAAATTATTGATAATCACAGTGCTTCACACATAGTTGTAATGTGTTCTGCGCTTTAAATAATCTTTCAATTCATAGCGCCAAGTAAAATCCTCATAGCTAACCTTCCTCCTACATAATATAAAATCTTTAGGCTTGACGCTTAATTATTAAACAGATGTATATAAAAAGGCAGAGCACTTTGAAAGTACACAGGTTCAACGACAGCTATAAGTTTGTTTCCGCATTTATTTGTATAACTGTTGGGAAGTTTTCAGTAACTTATTTAGATTACGTTTATTAATACAGTACAATTATAAGTTTTTAAGAAATCAAAGGTAAAGTTTACTTAACACTTTTCTAAGTGCCAGGCCCCTTTCCAAATGCTCTACAGGCCTTAACCTCATTTAATCCTCAAACAACCCTATTACCCCATTTTACAGAGGAGGAACCTGAAGCCCAGAGAAGAATCCTCCCAAGAGCCCAAAGCAATAAACAGCAGAGCTGAGATCCGAACCCAGATAGTCTCAGCTGCCCAAAGATGAAGTCTTTAAAGATATCCTACACGGATCAAAATGCCTACTCTCATTTATCACAATGAACAATTTCATATATATTTTATAAAGTAAATCTTAGTACTTTCAAATATTAATTCTCACTAGAGAACTGAATTGATTCGTTATGAAATCAAAATTAAAATTTTGATTTACAATGTAAAATGTCACATTATTCTAGCCTTCCAAAGTCCAGTTTTAATTTTCAAATGTTTCAAATTACTTTTTTAAATCTTTAAAAGTCCAAAAGGATTAATTTAAATAATCTTTTGATTTGTGTGTGGGAAACAAACTGAAATTGAACCTGAATATTCACTACTGCAAACAAGTGTGCATTACCAAAAGCCAAAACTACACACCACACAAGCCAATGAAATTAATGTTTGTACAGAATGTAATACTGACAAGGAGGAAAACAGTTCATGTTTAAAATTTCAGGATAAAATAAAAATTCTACCTAATCTTTTCCAAACTGTAATTGTTCTGCAGTGCCTGATTATCTGAATCATTTTACTGGGTATATACTATGAAAGTTGACATCAAGATAGTAATTTAGAGAAAAGAGGCAAGCAAAATAAAAAGCTTAGCAGGCAGGATGGTGGAAAAATATAACACAAGAAAAAGAAAATAGCTGGGAATAAAGGAAGGAACAGGTAAAACATATTGTTATATGGAATAAAAATTTTAATATAAGTTCATTTCATTGTCAACATCTAACGTGAATTTTCAAATTTTCAGTTACCAAAACTTTTCAAATTTATACCACATTAAAAACGAATATAAAATATAGCTTCATTTCATGTCCATTTTTAAAATGAGACAAAGTAAACTGGAAAATTACTAAACTATGTTTTTTGGAGGGGAATTCATGCCCACCTAAATGAATCACTGAAGTGCCAAAGTTAATGAAGCATGAGGCCATTTAACCTAAAGCTATTTAACCTATCAACACAGGAATGTACAGCACATCCCAGGGAGCACACAGTATACTAGGATACTAATGAAAAATGTTACAAGAAAAGATCTCACTATTTTCTTACAAATTAATACGCAGACCAGTTTTAAGCGCATATTCTTTAAAACCACTTCTAACTAGTTCAATTATTCCTATTAAAATTTTAGTATCTTAAACAACACTTTTAACCATGCTTACATGCAAGCCAGTAAAACCTGGAAAGTGTTTTAAAACCAGTGTCAATGACACATTTTTTGACTATCAACCTTGTGAATACTTGTTTTCTTCAATTGTCATTATCAACTCTAAAAATATATTAAATTCTCTTTGAAAGGCTATGTTTGAAAGGCCTGAAAAAGAAATGCCATTCAACTGTTTAAATTTTAAAAATTCTTCCTTGCAAATGCACTATTAGTAGAATCTGCCACTGTAACTGCAAAGGTGAGAGAGAGAAGGCGCTGACATCACAGAGATGGTTCAGCTCAAGGAGGCAATGTGCCTCACAATCCCACCAGGAAAGCCAGGTGTGCGTCTCAAGCAACTGAAATCTACTTTCTAGAAACTGGGTGTCTAGTTTCTCTAAAAACAAGTTCCGCAGAGATGATAGTTAATGGATTGCACCACAGGTAGATTAAGTCACTTATTCAATATAAGCACCTGGAACTACCAATTATCAAAAGCAACCTACTGGCAAGTTAATTCCTGCAAAGAAAACCAGAAAAGCAACTCTTTTTATCTAGTTTCTGTACCATCAGAAGTCTCCATTTTACTAGCTCATCTTGGCAGTTTTTAGGTCAACTATGTAAGAATTTTCAAATACTAAAGACCATAGAATTCTTATGAATGAGAACAGCTGTTATTTGTCTTAAAGAGAAATCTTCAAAGTATGAAAAACTTAAATGAATGCAAAATTAAAACTCATAATTAAAACTATCTTAAAATAATTCATCCATAGTAACCATGTCCAAAAAGTTCAGGAGGAAAAGAAACAACATGTAGTGAAGAAAAACGTCCCCTTCTTTACTTTAGGAAACAACTAAAGATATTTAAGACATTTTCTAATGTTAAAAAAAAAAAAAATCTCCTTTTTCCCCAATACCAGAGAAAACATTAAGGTATTTGAAATGAAAGAATATAGAAACATGTTATTTAAGCTTTCTAAACGAGAGTTCCAAAGCTCAAAAGAGATTGTCATCAAGCAGAAGTTAACTAGAAATTTTACCTAAGTTTATTTTTAGAGATGCATTTCCTGTTTTTTCAAAAATGAAAGAAAAAATAAACAATGTAACATCCTCTAGTTAATTAAAATAATCAAAAGGGAAATGAAAAATACTAACAAAGCTCATGAATTAAGCTTAGGCTAAAAAAGAGACCTTATAAAATGTTTAAAGCTTTTTTCCTTTAAAATTTTCAATAGTTTTATTTAAACAAACATACAAGAAGTTACTTCAGGAAATCAAAGTGTATCTTACAAGAATGGTCCATTTGGCAACTAGACTGTGCAGGACTCCCAGGAAGACCAGCAGTCTCCTCAGCCGTCTTTCCTCTTAACCATGAAGCCAAGCAGTACGGTCCAGAGTCGCTACAACAAGCACTTTCTAAAATAGCACATAAGGTGTGACAAAGGAGTTCCTTCCGCTCTCCCTCTAAAAATAACCAAAGGGTAAGTTATAACGGTTGTCTGGAGGGAAAAAAATCCTGTCATAAATAACAATATTAAGAATGCATTAACTTAATGGTGAAAATCAAGCATTTTTAGTGGAGGAAAAATCCATAAACCACTGATCTTAAACTACAGTTCAGAAAAATGTGCCTGAGGGTTAAAATGTCACCTCTGTTAAATATTTCCATTAATGAGAAAAAGAATCCTGGAAAATGCAGAATTAAACATAAGAAGAAAGAATATGCTACGTGGAATAACCTGATACTGAACGCCCCTTTCTTAGGCTGCAAATGGAGCCTTTCAGCCATGAGGATTCCTTTATCGTAGAACCAGGCCAGCGTATGGGCCTGCTGAGACCTCTGTTTTTCCCCATTTCTGAATTAGTCTAACGTCTTTAATCTCCCAGTCCCACAGGGGTAAGGATAATAAGATAACACACCGTCAGCACACACAATACCACCATCCGTTACATTAGCAGAGGCCACAGCGGTTATGCTGCATAATACAGAAACCACCGATACTGTATTGCAGTGATTTGAGCATTAGACATTTACAGAAAATAGCATAAATGCACAATTTCTTCCTGAACCTTAGCCACCCTCCCCCTTTCAAGCAGTATTAATCTCCAGAAGTAGTACCATTTTCTGAAACTTTCAAGCAAAGGGGATAAGATGTATACACATCCTATGTAAAATTTTATGCCGGAACAAGCTTTCTCGCTCTCCTAATTAAAAGTTCTTTAAAGACAGGAACTGTGCCATTCACCCTCTAGCCACCAGAGCGTTTACGACATTTATGACAATGCTACATAAATTTTTTTATCCATATGAATATATTTCTGTGCAAGGAATATTATAAATTTTATTAATAAAATCTTCATGTTAATAATAGTATTTTTTGAATAGTTTCTTCTCTCCTCAAATTTATTTTGCATTTTGGCTATTAATTAATTAAAAATACATGACACTGACACTTTTAACTCAAGTTCACAACCACTAGTAGAGTCTACCTGCATGGTTTGGAATGGAAGCTGTTTTGCCCTTATATACAAAACCGCAATTATAATATATCCCACCTTCTTTCAGCGGTTACTGTGAGTTCACATAAAACTGTGCAAGTGAAGGAAATATCTTTGTAAACTGTCAAGCAGGATGCAAATGTCTGTTCTTATCAGGTAGCACATACAGTTCTCTGACTTAATCCTATTGCAGAAGCCATGAAAGCTTCATTTGCAATTTAATTCAGAATTACTTGAGGTATTATCTGAATTGTGTAAGGCGTTATACTAAAAGATGCAGGAATACAAAGATAATTCTGACTTTTTGCTCAAAGCTAAATAAGACAAAACAAACATAAATGACTGTCCTTATAGTATGCTATCATTTAACAGTTCAGGGAAATGCCCCAAAGGATTTTTCCCTTAGTGTAATATCCTGTCTTATACCTCTTAGGGAAGACAAATTTGGAAATATACATTTTAAAATTTGGAGTCATCCATGAAACTTTCTGAGACATTTAAAAAGTAAATCTCAGGAAAAAGTAACCCACTCATAGTTTACTTTTTAAGACAGATAATTTCAACTAAATTACTGCCAATGAATACTGCATGGATCATCTATAAAATAGAAGATGGAGTAAAAGTTGATAAAAGACAGCTATCATACCTTGGCAATCCCTCCAAGAAGACTTCTCAGAAGAAAACAGGAGCTTCTTCAAAAGAAATGCCTTTATACAATTAAAGCAATAATTATTAGAATGTATTATAAACATACCTTACATCATTCTTTTATTTTAAAATGGAAAATAAAACTAGTTTGCACCTCCTTTCTGATCTTTTGAATAGTGCTATAAAAATTTCAAATGGCTTCCCTTCACGTTCAACAGTAACTGAGCATAATTACTTACTCAGAATATACTACTATAAGCTTGATTCTACATCCATACAATTCTTCCTCCTCTATAATACATATTTTCTGTCAAAGAGAAAAATTGACTCAAAATAATAACCACATAACTGGAAAATTAAAGAAATTTACTGCTCCATTCACAGAGTGAAGGCCCTTTAGACCAGGAAAAAATCTGTATTTCTCTTTGATTCCTTAGAGGAAAAGAAATCTAAATACAAAAGTGGTTCTGCTCTCCTAGCTCTGATTTATGACACAAGATGACCAAGGTGTGGGTCATCACTTTGTTATAAGGAGTCCTAACTTCCTGGTTTAACTCATAAAGCTTTAAGATTCCAAAGAAAAAACAAACTCATTTCTAACCTTTCCTTAAGTGAGCCAACTATGTTACATTGGTGATTTGATAGATAACAGTTCAGTGTGTAACAGTGTTTCCTTCTCAAAGTGTAGCTCAAGGACTATTTGCATCCTAGCCACCTGACTTGTTTATTTAAAAGGCAGATTCTGACACTCCACCTATTTTATCTCTAGGGGGCAGATTCAAGAAAAAAGAGGTTACTATGGTGATTCTTACTCACAGGTGTTTGAAAACAGTAGTATTCAGATAAGAGGACTGCTTATAGTCAGACAGACCTAGATTTGAATCCTGGTTTCATTACTTTACTAATTAAAAATAATAATAGCACAAACTTTAAAAGGTTGTAGTGAGGATTATATGAGATAAACTATTAATACACTTAGCACAGTACCTGGTACCTAATAAGCAATCAATTCAAAGTATTTAAAAAAAAAATAAGTAACGTTCTGTAATATTCACGTTGAAATAAAATCTACAAATACTACAACCAAGTGCTTCTGATTCCCCCCCCCACCCAATAACAAAAGCCATAAAACTAATATAACTACACTTGAAAACTTTGGAATGGTGAATGGGACAACCATTATTTCAACACTAATAGAACCACCATTAGCATTCTGATATACTTCCTTCCAGTCTTCCTTTCATACCTGTTTTAAATTTTATTTTAAGTGAGAAGCATAATGGGTACGTGATTGTTTTCCACTTTTCTGTTTTCCCACACAATTCATAACTTTAACTCTTAATCTCTACATGTCTATTCAAGCTATTAAAATTTATTTAAACATTAGTCCATGTTTAAACTACATTACTGTGCATTACGTTGTTTGCAATTTTTTATACTATAAAATATATAATATATATATAAATATATGTTATATATATATAAATATATATAAAATATATCTGGACTTGCTCTAAAAAAAGCTTCTTCTTGAATACAACCTTTTCCACATTAAGGATTATTTCTTTAGGAAAGATCCACAGAAGTACAATTATTCTCATCAAAGAATCTGCATTATCATGGTTCCAATTATAACGTAAAATTCCTTCTCTAGGTCAAAGTACCAATTTGTACTACACAGAGGTATCTGAGTATGCCAGCATCACCCTACCCTTACATGCACTGCCAATTATTTCATATCTAAAGATTAGAAAGAGTAAGCATAGAATCTAGTTTAAGTTTTATTTGTACTTTCTTGGATTCCTAGCGAGGGTGGACATCTCGATTCCTTGGTTGTCCAGCATCATACCACCTGTCATGACTGCATACACTTGCCCGTTTCACCTCTGAGGTTTTAGTGTTTTTCTAACCAATTTGTAGTTCTCTGTATAAGAAAGACACTGATTTATTGCTAATATTACCTCACATTTTTTTCTGAGCCTGGAACTCATCTTTTATCTTAGTTGGTAATGCATTATTTTCAGCTTTCTGTGCTTATTATATCAAGAATAAACTTGGTATATGCTACAAATAACCTAAATTCAGTTTTTCCCCTCAAATTATCAACCAGTCCTATCAGTGACACTTAGTAAACATTTTATTTCACCACTGATTTATATTCCTTCTTATCATGGTATGTGATTAATTCTTGGTAAATTATTATATGTAATGTGGTCTACTACTGTATTATCTATCGGGTTCCACAATATGCCTATTCTTCTAGCAAAAGTGTCATGTTCTAGTTTATATAGTTTAAAAAAGTTTTAATATCTGGACTCGCACATTTCCCTTCATCACTCTTAGTAATTTAGTTTTGACTTTTACATTGAAATATTAATATAAACAAAATTCTTCTATGAATGAAAACATTTATATGACTATGAAGCTAAATTACTACCTCAAAGATACATCATGGTTTTGAACATTACAATTAACCCTTGTTACATAACAACCCCACTTGTAAAAATAACTACCATTTTGGAATATACTAAATTTTATAACCATGAAACTGCTGTGGTTTACTTTGATTTAACTGTATTCAAAGACTTGAAATAAAGACCCTAAGGGTATTATTATTATGGTCCAAGAGGGTCTATGTTAATATAATCTAACATGCATATGAACAGGACAAGTAATCTTCAAATTCAGGTAAGATTCCTACTAGCAACCAAAATCTGTCTCAATTACTCAAAATAACAGCCTCATAACTAATTTATAGTTAAATTTTATTCTTTATACTCTGTAATCCCCAGGCAAAGCTCAAACATTCAAGTTTTTCTTAAATTTTTTTTGTAAATCTACTAATGAAAAAAAATGTATCAACTTTACTCTTCAAAGAAATAAAACAACGACCTACAAAGGATATATTTTAGAATGAACCATAAAGGAAAACTTCTTTTCTCCTTCAGAAAATACATTTTAAATTTAATAATGTGAGTGTATGGAGTATAAGGTTTGAGAGACAAATTTACTTTGCAGCTAACAGTTCAGGAATGCATTCTTTATGCCCAATGAATAATAAATACCACATTAAATATGTATTTTCAAAATGTGCTGATTAAAACAAACAATAAATTCAAGCTTCTTTTATAACAGTTCTAAAGTTATACTCCTGTTCAGACATTGTAAATATTATAGCAAACTGAAAATTCAATTCTCCATTTTAATAACGTAATGGTTTATAGCAAATCAGCCTCTGAATTTCAAACAATGCAACACAAAATGATTCAAAATCAAATACATACATTGAGATTCACTCTACCTTTTGCCCAAAGAAAAAACCTTTTTTTTATTTTGGGGATTCTGTTTGAAATTGGTTGCTACTAATTTTATTTTAAAGACCAAAGCTAGAGCCTACAACAGTATATACTGTCAACTTATTTTAAAATTTGATAAAGTTTTAGGCCATGAAAATATTAATGCATCTTCAACTTTTTAGAAAAACCGTTTTTAAAGATAGAACAAATGTAAATAGTACCACTGCTACAGTGTCACTATCTTTGGCATAAAATGTTATTACTCAACAGATCACTGTATAAGAGAGATGCCATGATCATTAACTCCAAATTTTCTGAAAGTCAGAGAACACCTACTATGTTTTCTTGAAAATAAAGAGAGCCAAATGGCTATTGCTGTGTAACCTACTCATGTTCTGAAATCATTTTTATTTTGGATATTTAAAGCAATTGACAAGAACAAAAGTTAAGAGGTAACTGATCATGCCTCATGATTACAGAGTACAGGTATTAGAAAACAGAAAGTAAAGCATGAAACGTTTGAACACGTCCCTCTAAGGAGTTGGTAAAGTAGCAGTCTATGTTACCTGAACGGGTGCAATAACAGCACAGGGGCCACCTTCAAACTGTTCTAATGCAGATCCCTCTGATTCACTAAACACAAACCCTAAAAATGAAAGCAAGTAGCAAAGATTAAAAATGTAATTCAAGTAGTAGCTAAAAGAATTTTTAATGTACTTTGCTTTGAGAAAGATCACTTATCACAACAGCAAAATATCCTCAAGTCAGTCAAGTGCAGTGGTTCTTAACCTTTTGGAGGATAAAGGAGCTCTTTGAAAAAAGATATGGAACCTAGGCTCCCTGCCAAATGCACATAAACATAAACACACACACACACACACACACACACACACACACACACACACACAATTTTGAATCCAGGGACCCCACTAAGTGGACCAGAGAGATAAAGTGTGGCCTTCAGTAAAAGGACACTAAATCTGATTTTTAAATAATTTACTGAAAGGAAGACTTGACAGTCTACATACTGAATTTAAACAGATATTTTAGGACCCTTTTCAGAAAGTATCTTTTTTAGTTTCAATCTTTGAGTCACATTCTCTAAGCTAAAAATTAAAGAACATCATACACAGTGCATGTGGCCATATTGGTTCTATCTTAATTTAAACACTACCCAACTAGCACTGACTGAGTATCTAGTACAAGTTCCTGCAGCGAGCACCGGCACACTGCAGAGAGCTTGGGGCCGGAAGTCAGGAGAAGTGAGTTACTATCTGTATAAGCTTCAGGAAATCATTTCACCTCCCTAGGCCTCATACTTAGTTTTAAAATGATCACTTCCAATTCCAACATGCTAGGAATGTGTGAAATTTCACTAATGGTCATAATTCTTACATTTATTTAACAAACATTTAATGACCCTGAGATACTATACCAAGCATCTACGATATATAAATGACGTGAACGACAAAGTCCCTAGTCTGGAGAAGCCAACAGTCCAGGTGAAGACAGACATCTGAACAAATAATTACTAAGATGAAGGGATAAACGAATGTTATAACAGAAGTATGAAGTGTTGAGGATACACAAAGTAGTGACTTGATCTGAGTCAAGTCATACCAGCTAACTTTAAGGCTGACCTTGAACAGAAATTTATCAGAGAGGCAAGGGTGGCAGAATGACTTTCAGGTAAAGAAAATACCTTTATTAAAGGAAAGAGGTTTCGTAAGAGCAGGACAAGTTTATGGATCAGAGGGAACATTAATGCAGCCAAAGGGCAGTATGGAGGCACACGGGAGAGATGGGAAAGGGGAGGAGGGAGAGCTGACAGGATGTTAATACTGGGAAGGGCCACACTATGACAAGTACTAATTAAAGGAGTAATACAATCATACTGGTATTTTTTTCTTTTTTAAAGGACCAGAATGGGGAAGAGGCCGTTTCAACACACCTATACAGTGCCAAACTAATAAAAGAAACTTAAGTGTGGAGGGAAGACACTATATCCAAACAGTATTTCTAAGGTAAAAATTAATATTTGATGAATATGTGCAAGTGGGGAAAGGCTTGGGACATAAGAAATTAGAACTGACTGACGTTTCTAGCTTGAGACACTAGATAGCAGGACAGATAAGAAACAGTATGAAGCTTCCCATTCCATCCCACCTCCTCTCTCTTTACCCTTCAATCTCTCTTTCAAACAGTATTTAAATGTATCTCACATATTTAAAAACAAAAAAAAATTCTCTTCAAGATTTTACCAAAAGGTCCTTGGTATTTACCCAAAGGAGTTGAAAACTTATGTCCACACACAAAAACCTGCACACATTGTTTACTGCACCTTTATTCCTAATTGCCAAAACTTGCAAGCAGCCAAGATGTCCTTCAGTAGGTGAATGGATAAATAGTACATATTATTCAGCATTTAAAAAATATTAGCTTGCAAGTTGTGAAAAGACATGGAGGAACCTTAATTACATATTACTAAGTGAAAGAAACCAATCTGAAAAGGCTACATACCATATGATTCTAACCATATGACAGTCTGAAAAAGGCAAAACTATGCAGACAGTAAAAAGATCGGTGGCTGCCAAGAGGAGGGGAGTGGGTGAAGGGTTGAACAGACAAGGCACAGAGGATTTTTAGGGCAGTGAAAATACTCTGATCTTATGATGATGGATACATACCATTACACATTTGTCTCGACCCACAGGATGTGCCACACCAAGAATGAAAACTGTGGACTTTGGGTGATAATGATGAGTCCACGCAGGTTCAACACTGTAATAACCAACGTACTACTCTGGTGGGGGACACTGACAGTGGGGTGGGGGGCTGTGCATGTTGAGGGAGCAGGAGGTATGTGGGAAATCTCTGTATCTTGCCCACAGTTTTGCTGTGAACCTAAGATTGTTCTAAAAAGTAAAGTCTTAATTTAAAAAATCATTTGACCATAGAAACAACCACCACCACCTTCCACCCAAAACTCCAAACACCACTCTCTCAAAGCCCACCTAATTGTCTACATGCACTGTCTCAATTTCCTTACCTCCTAATTTACCCAACCCACAATAATTTGGTTTTCAACCTGTGACTGCACCAAACTCATTCTCACCAAATTCATCAATGACCAGACAGGCTATTTCTCAAGTCTTTCTTATTTCAGATGAATCTCCCAGAGAATCATCTGAAATGCTGACCACTGACTTCTGAAAATCTTTTGGCCCTTGGCTCTAGTGGTACATCTTGTTCCAAATTTTCCTTTTCTGATTCTTCTCAGTATGAGCGGTGATCAATTCCTTCTAAATGCTAATGTTCCTCAGGTCTTGGCTTTAGAATCTTTTTTCTTTGCATTCTCCCTGTGTAACTCATCTACTCACAAGGTTTCCATTATGGGTGATAATCCCAATAGAGCTCAGATGAGAACTCCAGACACAGACAGAATCCAAATTCCTCAACATGGTCTTGCATGGTCCGGCTTCTGCCTATATCTCCTCCCTCATCCTTTGCCACTCTCCTTCTTTAGGCTCTAGGCATGCTGAACTTCTTCTAGGCCCTCAAATATCCATTTTCTCTCTGGTTTCTTACACTTTGAACATGTTGTTCCCTCCGCATGAAACACTTGCTAACACTTTCTCTGAAAAAATCGGACTTATCTTTAAGGCTTCACCTTAAGGTAAGGTCCTCTTGGTTCAAGGACCCAAAACATATCTCTACCCCATTTCTAGTCCACCTTCAGGTTCAAACCACCATCACCTTTCACTTAGAACACTGTTAAGAGTTTCCAACCAGGTCCCCCCATTCTGCCCACATTCCCACTCCCACCCCACCCCTTACCTATTCACCATAGTTACCAGAGAAGTATTTTAGAAACAGACATCAGGTTTTGTCACAGCCTGCAATGGCTTCTCATTGCAATTGCAATAAAACTCCTTTTCATGGCCTAAGAGACACTGTACGATCTATCAACCCCACCTTCCCTCAGTTCACTCTTACCTTCATCATCTACAGTGATCTTAGGCCCTCAGAACATCCCAAGGTCTTTACCTGGGGTCTTGATGCTTGCTGTTCCCTCTGCACGAAATGCTCTTTTTCCTTCTCTTGTCATATAGCTGAATCCTTCTCATCCTTAAAGACCCAGTTTAGGTATTAACTCCTCAGAGAGATATTCCCTGATAGGCCTATCTAAGTAGATCTTTCCCACCATCCCTCAGCACAACCAGTACTTATCATCATCTGTAATTATATGATTGTTCACTTGTTTATTGTTTGTCTTGCCTTACAAGTATCTTGCCTGCTCTATTAACTGTTTTCCTAGTATGTTATATAGTTAATAATAAATGCTTGCTGAAGTTTTGGGAGTGAAGATAATGGGGATGTTTGTTTCTAAATTCAGTCTCTAAAATGTGAAACAACAATTTGGTTGGGGAAACATGGGTCTGGAGCCCAGGGCAGGGTTTAGGATTAGAGATAGCAAGTTGAATCACCTTAAACATGGCAGTTAAAGTGAATGAGAACATGTAGAACACAGATAATGAAGCCGGTTAACATTTAAAAAAAAAAAAAAAGTGAGCAGACGCTTAAGCAGCAAAGGAGATTGACAAAGACTTGAAAGGTAAGAGAAAAAACACACTGAGGTCCTAGAAAGAAAAAATCAGCAGTCACCTGTTACAAATGCCGAGTGGAATAAAAACATTAAATGAAAATACTGGATTAAGCATGTCACTGGGAATACTAAAAAAAGAAATTTAGAATGCTGGGAAGAGCAGCCAAATTTTAAAGGGCTGAGGCGTGATTCAGAATACAAGGAGAAAGAGAAAAGGCAAACTATTTGTTAAACAAGTGAAGGGGAAAAGGATGATGGCTTGAAGGGTAGTTGGATAAAGCATTATTATTTTACAGAGGGAAGGGCATGAGTTTAAAAGAAGGAAAAGAGTGATTAAATGGGAAAGAGAGAGTTTAAGGACTCCAAGTCCTGAAAGAACTGAGACAGTGTGGTGTGGTGGTGGTGGTCGTGGACTGAATAAAGATAGGTTCTCAAGGTGTGGCCTACAGACCCCGGGAAGTTCCAGAGACCCTTTAGGGGACCTGCTAGAGGTGAAAATCATTTTTATTATAATACTAACATATTTGCCCTTTTCACTGTGTTGATATTCACAGCGATGGTACAAAATGAACAGCAGGTTACATTACTGGTGCCTTAGCACACATTAGGTGACATTAAGCTGTACCAGCAGTCACTGTACTAGGAAACACCACAATATGCTCTCAAACACACAAAAAAGCCAATTTAACTTTAAAAAGCCCTTACTAATGCTAATCTTATTAAATCTTGACTTTGAATACAACGTACTTTAAAAAAAATAGTCTGTGTGACAAAATGGGAACTACCCATAAAGCACCTCTGCTACATACCTTGAGCGATGATTGACAGATTCTCAAAGCACATGTATAATTTTTTGAACTGTGAGCTAACAGCTTTTCTGTGGAATGCTGTTTTTACTTTGAAGAGCTACTAACAAATTATGATTATTTAGACTTTTTCTCAGAAGTGAATGAAGTGAGCCTGATACTTCAAGGAAAATAACTTGACAGTATTTCTGCCAGTGATAAAATCTCAAGCTTTCAAGTAACAACTAAACTTCTGGAAAACTCAAGTCCAGCACTGTAGCTTGACAGCTTCTCAATACTCAGAGATTTTTCTGACAAGATCAGAAATAATGTGACTTTTGATATGGTATAACTATATGTGTTAACATTTAGAAGATCTGCATAAACCAGCAGACCGATAACTTCCAAATGACCAATGCACGCTGTTACAAATTAATGCATGGGTAAAAGATCCAGTCAAAGTACAAGACAAACCAATGAATTTCAATTTAACAGAGGACGAAAAGTTCACTGATGTGGCTTCAGATTCTGTATTTCAAGTAACCGCTAAGAAACTACCACTTGTTGAGCTTTGGTGTAGTGTCAAAGAAGAATATCCACAATTATCTGAAAAGACTATTACAAGACTCCTATATTACCAACTGCATATCTGTGTGAAGCTGGATTTTCCGCAGATACTTCAACCGAAACAACATATTGTAACATACTGAAACAACATATTGTAACATATTGTTAAGACAGAACGGAGAAGCAAGTGGGAGAATCCACCTGTCTTCCTATGAGCTAGACACTGAAGAGATTTTTTAAAATGTAAAATAATGCCACAGGCCTCATTATTTTTTTTTTTATTTTTCATATTGAAGCCTGTAATAGTTTTTAAGAATGTAACAGGGCCCTGAGTTTAACAAACTTGAGAAACAGGAAATCTTAGCAGGCTTCCAAGTTAGACATGCAGGCAAAGAGGAAGGGAAGAGATGCTGCTGATGGCGAGTGGGGGGCATGAGGGCATAGAAAATTGAGGAGAATGTTAATTCCAAAACACATAAGAAAAGCAGACAGGATAAAGAACTAAGAGAAATACTGAGGGCTCAGCTAAGGTTTAATTCCTACATGTGTATTGATGCTGACCACAATTTTCCCCAGCAACACACACCACTACCTTGGGAGAAACAGAATAGAGGATAAGAAAAATGCAGGATAAGAAATAGGTATGGTGGATGGGGCAAATTTAATAAGGACTAATGAGAACTGAGGGTGCTGGTTATCACATCAAGACAACCAAATCTGACAGCCAATCTAGAAACAAGAGGTGAAGCCAAGGGGCCTCTGCTCTTCATCTACCTCTTCTACTGGGAAGAAAGGGTCATTGGTGTTGGGCCTAAGTGCAGAGGTGAAACTAGGCTCTTTCAAACTTCCAGCGTATGTGATAAACAGGTCTCAGTAATGGATTCTTGCCTTCCTTAAAATGACTAATAATGTAACTCAATTTTCAAGATCCATGGGTGGGGCTTTTAGATGGAAATGCATTCTGATAAGTCGCTTTTGTACTTTAGAGATAAAAACCCCAGGGAGAGAATTCTAGGCAGATCTGCTTTATGCCAAATTCTGTTTAATTACAGTATATATACTTGAGTGTGTTATTTGATAATGAACAAAGGCTCTTAGAGCTTAAAAATGAAATAAAGTTAGACAAATGGAAATTATTCTATCCTAAAACAGGATAATGCTAAGTAGGCACCCTCTTTTATAATAAGGTTTCACTTGAGTTTTAATTTTTTAGGATACAGAGTTATTTTTCTTGTCAAGTGTTCTCATATTCATCTTATTTCCTAGTTTTAAGAGGAATTAACTTATCACAAAATGGCTGTCTTCCTAATTAGATCTGAAATAGGCCATCTAAAGCATCTGATCTTAAATATACGATTTTGTATCACATTCCACAGCACTACAGACATAGAAGTCTTTCTCAGTTCTACAGCTCATAACTAATTTAAACCTGAGTCATGAACCTCTTTGCAATTTCCCAGTCTTTTATTTTCATATGACTGACTTAAATTATTCAAACCAGTTTGACAACTACTGCCTCTATAGTTCTAGCCTTCCATGTTAACAAAAGGCCACAGAAAGACTTCATTTGTCACTATATGTCAGATAATACTGGTTGAGTGGAATCTGAACTGAGCCTTAGTTTCCTCATCTACAAAAGGAGGATAACTATTGATACATTTATCTTTTGCTACCTCTTGGGGTTGCTGTAAGATTTTCAAAACCTGTAAAGCCTAATACAGACGTAAGGTATTATGATAGATGTGTTGAGCTGAAAAACACATTATGTACTCAAAAGTACCAAGAAATTAACTTTGTCACATAAGCTTCCAAATTGTGAGTTTAAAAAAATTGGTTTTTAGGTGACATATGATGTAGGTAGGTGGGAGAAAGTAAAACCTATATTTGAAATAAAAGGATTCCATCAACAACAAAATCTCTGAAATGATATGACCCACAATATTAATTTACCTTCACTTTGGAAGACAAATTAACGATACTGGCATATCATTTTAGTACTTTGGTAAAATGTTAAATCACATTATAATAGACATCATACTTTTGGACTTTAATCCAAATGCTTTAACTCCTGCATACAATTTATGCTTATATTTTAACTGATCCCTCGCTTTTCCAAAGTTACTTAGAATCTTTTTTTTTCATATTACATAACAAAAATTGTCCTATACCGGAAAGTCCAAAACTCTAATTTCAATCCACTACAGCTCCCTCCCCATCTCCACCCCAAAACACCACTGAACTGCTATAAACTGACAAATTGGGTTTCTCTTCTAGCTAATCTTTAGGTGAAACAACGAAGTAACTTAAAACTTGAAGGAAGGGGGTCAAGAAAAGGAAAAAATGGGTTTTCAGAGTTTATAATTTAGACCAGGGTTGGCCTGTTTTTTAAAAGCAGTTTTGGAACACAGCCATGCCCTTATTATCCAGGGCTGCTTTTGCTGCAATGGCAGAGATGAGACAGAGACAATAGAGGCACTGGCCCTTTAAAGAAAACATTTGCCCAACACTGGCTAGACAATCAGTACTGAAAAGAAAACAAATTCTCAATAAGTCAAAATGTTTGCCTTTGTAATAAGATTAACACTTACTTTTGTTAGATCTAGATGACTCTTATTTTGCTTCTGCTGGGATGAGGTCAATGTGACCATTTCCTACTATCCTGGTCTAAGCCACGGTCTTTTACCCTTGGATTACTGCAACTGTCTCTCATTTGGTCTTGCTGTCTCACTCAATACACTACTGTCTATCCTCAAACTTAGCAGTCAGATCAGCCCTTTAAAAACCTGTCCTGTCGTGTCTCTCCTCTGCTCCAAACCTTCCAATGACCTCTCATCTCATTTAGAAGAAAAACCAAAGTTCTTACAATGGCCTATAAAATCTTAGTGATTTGGGCCATATTATTTCTTAACATCTTTTTCACTGTCCCGTTTCCTCATTCCCTCTCCAGCCAAACTAACCTCCTTCCTGTTCCTTGAACAAAAAGCCAGACGTATTCTGCATAAGTCATTAAGTCTTTTACGATGGCCATCCTCACTGCCTGGAACACTCTTCAGATACCTGCATGACTAACTCAGTTACTTCAATAGTCTGCTCAAATCTCACCTTAAAATGAGGCCCGTCCAGGCTACTTTACCCTGTAATTCCTTATTTCTCTCCCTTCTAGTATATATGCTTAACTTATGCTATATTATGTTTATCATTTGTCTTCCCTCCCACCCTATCAAGTCTAGGTCTGGAACACTGGTCAGTTTGTGGGAGAAGGGAAAGAAGGATAAATGTGCTTACAAATAAGGAGGTAGAAAATATACGCTTTTCTTTAAAAAGTATTATAGGCAATTGAGCAGGAGGGAAGCAGGCAGGAGTAGGGAGTAAATTTCCAAGTTAAAAAACAAAACAACTTCAAAGCTTTAAATAATGTGACTTATTGCCTTTAAACTAAAAACTGTTAAAAAAAAAAAACCCCAAACCAAAATCCTATTTTTTTCTTCTCTTAAGAAAAAGTATTTGCAGAAGAGAATTATCTAAAACTGTCAAATGAATTTTAAACAAACAAAAAAATATTATGTGCCACTCTTGCACTTACTGCTTTAACCTATTATCTAAAACTGCCGTAGCATTAAAAGAGAGAGAAAAACAAACAAAAATCCCAACTGCTGCAGCTGTTTAACATATCAAAGGAATTTAACACGACCAATTAACATGACCATTTAACACGACCAATCAATAAATGGAATATCCCTGGACATAGTTCTATGTCTCTTTACCCCAAACACCTCACACCTATAACTTGCTTCCAAAAGACTAATGAGATTACAGCTGTCAATTCAAAGCACAGATAGATGATGAAATAAAGACAAAGCTGATGTCACAGTACGAACGCAGTAAGGCAAGCGCACCAAAGCAGTGTCCTGTGCCCATTCCCACAATCCCAAGTCACGGCCACAGCAATCGTCAGCTGCCTCCTCTAAGAATGGATAAATGAATACAAAGTTAACACAGCAAGATCGATGACAACATCCCTCTGAGTCAGAGGTGACAACTTAAAAGTACATATTTGGTTGCCTTAAAAATCATGATCACTTTAAGACCTTGAAGAATTACACAGCCACAATATAACCGCACTCTCTGTAGAGCAATAATCCTTTATTTTGAAATGGTATTGATTGAACAAATCTTGTAAAGGAACTTCTGTATGACTACAAGGTGGCAGAGCATTCTCATATGTCATTACGAAGTTCTCTTTTAGTGATTATCCATCAAATTAACAATAACTTCTTGCAACTGTCAGGGCATGGCCAGAGAGCGATCTTCGGCTTGGTTTGCAATTAAACACTTTTTAAATCAAGCTACCCTTTTCTGAGCATTTACTCCATGTCAGATATTGTGCTAAGTGCCTAAACGAATTCACCTGCCTTTAATCCTCACAACAACCCTGTAAGATTGGCACTACTATTATCTGCACTCTACAGAGAAGGAAACTGAGGCTTAAGTAAGCTAAAAACCTTGAACCTAGAACCCAAGTATGCCTATTCCAAAGCCTGTTCTTGACCATTATTAGAACTGCCTCTCTGAATTCTCCTTGCCTCTGCATCACAGTACTAAAATAAATGAGGCTGAATATCACCTTATTCTGTGTTGTATTACTAATTAGTTAACAGGAAGGAAAACTTTTCTCAATCCTTCACAGTCTTGCGTACTTTAGGGCTGTTCACTATTAGGATAAGTAAGACAAACTGGAAAATAAATTTTAAAATCTGCAAATGTGGATGTCCAACATTTCAGAAAATATTAGTTAAGCGACATAATTAAATCTGTAAAAAAAAAAAAAAAGCCAAACTAATTACATGCCTGGTTGAGCCACACAAAGGAAAACAACAAAGGCAGCTGAACTAGGAAATGGGAGAGTTGGAATTCGTTCCCAGTTCTATCAATTTGTGCATCTTTGGCCTGGTCATTTAACCCTTCACAACTCATTTTTCTCATCTTCAGAACAAGAGTAATGAACTAAATAACCTACCTGGCTGTAATATATTACGATTCTAATTTTACCAGCTTTTACCAGTATCTGGGAGGAAGGAAGGGATTACTTAAACCCTGAACTTTTGTTACTAAATACACATTACGAAGTAAGGACTTAGATTTACTATGCTAAACTTCCCCCAAACCCTCTGAGAATCGGTATTTTCTAAATAAGTATTTTAATAACAAAATGTTTTAGTAATAGTACTAACTAGCTATTATTTGTGTGCTTGGGATGTTTTACATATGTCCATTACTCATCCTCCTGACTCCAAACACTATGCTCTTAACCTCAACCTCACCATTGTCCCTTTTAAGTCACCTGAAAGTAATATGCTCGTTGTGTTTTAATACTGAAACTTACGAGTTAGGGATGATCACTAATAAATATAAATAGATGGTGTTTTTTCATTTCACAATTACTCGCAGTATTAACAAAACTTCTTATATAACTCAAAAGCCTGTCTGGGTAATTAGATCGGCCCAGGAAGTCCTATGGACCATATTCCTTTGAACTGGAACAGATCCCACACCACCTCAAAACCGGGGACACTTCGGGTCAAGGGAACAAACACTCTGCAGCCGCAACATTACATTTCTGCACCGATTACCACGCCTAACCCCGCCTAACTGAAATACAAGCAACACAATCGCTTTCTGGAATTAACCACTGCGACTTTCACGTGGACTTCCCTCTCTCCAAAATGAGACCAAACGACCAGACTCGTTAGCGGGTAAAGATCCAGGCGGCCGGAGCCCTGCTGGAGGAACGGACGCCGGGGCACAGGGCACACCTTCAGTGTCACCCGCTGCAGCCCGGCAGCCGCCCCCTCCTCCTCTCCAACCCAAAGGCAGCCCAGGGAGTGGCAGGGGCGCCTCCGGTCTTTGGCGGCCCGCTGGCACCGTTCCCCTACTTAGCCTCTAACCCTCAAGGCAGGGAGGGCTTTTCTAGAAGTCCCGTTTCTGGGCTGAGCAGGGGAACCGGGACACGCGAGCGGCGTCACGGCTCGACTCTCGCGGGGCTAAAGGGAGCGGCGGCCGGAAGCCAGAGTCCAGCCAGGGTACCTTGCGTCCAGCGGCAGAAGATGGTGTCAGAGAGACCGGGGCTGCTCTTGGCGCCCCACACCAGCTCCATCAGCTCTTTAGTCAGTTCGGACATGATGGGGTACCGGCGAGCGGGTCTTGGCTTTCCGGACTCCTGCCCCGGCACATGGGGAAGGGGCGGCTTCGGAGACCGACGTGGCGGGACGGCAGCGGCAAACGAGCTGGAAGGTTAGACGCAAGGAAGCCAACAGGAGAGAGACCTACTTGCAGGGACCGAGCCTGTCAAGCCCCCTCGGAGCCGCAGAGAGGAGTTTCCCGCACCGGAAGTACTGGGGCCACTTCCGGCTTCTCTTTCACTACCGCCCCCAAGGCCGGAGGGCCAGGCGACGCCTCCCCGGAAGCGGAAGTGGGGGGGCGGTGTTGGGAAGAGCCGAGGGCGGCTTGGCGAGCACTGGCAATTTCTGAGCTCAGTCCCAGGGCCCGGTGGTGCGATGGCGTCTTTTGTGTTGGGAGAAGCGTCGCGTCCCGTGGGCGCTGGCACATTCCTACACCTGGAGTACCCCCTTCCTGTCCGCGCTGCTTTGGCCTTAGCTGGGGTGTCTGAGGCCCAAGCCCTAGGGCCCAGAAACATGGCCTATACCTTAAAATGTGTAATATTAATTCTGCCAAACCAGAGCTTTGAGACGATGGTTGAATCTCTGGGAGGAAACATCTGTGTCTGTGTCGAGGAGCCGCCAATAAATTGAAGGCTGTCAGCCTCTTGCTCAGTCATATAAAGTCAAACCAACTATTAACAGAACCGAAAAATGTCGCGTAATGGGCACTGGAAATGCCTCTCCCAGGTGTCTAACGCAGAATTACAAAGCTACTTAGAGGAAAACAGATTCAAAGCGGCCTGTTTGTAAATGGTAGTGCAATTTCATCTACAGCTTTCTAGACTGTAGGGTGTGTGGGCTAAAGACCAGGTTATAAATCATTGACAAGCATTCAGTTAAATTTAGTTTGGGTGAAAACTTCTCTGTGCTGCTTCAAAAGAAGGGAATTTATTCTGGCTGAGCTTTGAATTTACAACGAAAAGGCAAACTCTGATGGGTTTCTTTCAGGTAGCAAGTAAGAGGGTGTGCTAATTTATACTTTATTTCCGACTTAGGCAACCCTTGCTGTAGTTGAACTGTTCAAAGTGCCTGAACCATACCCATAGCCTTCCTCCTAATTGTTATTCCCTTCGGAATATCCTTTATCTTACTATTTTTTCAAACCAAATCTTACCCATTCTTCAGGACGTAGTATAAGTTGGCACTTTGTAGTAAAGCTTTCTCCAGTTATTAAAACCTAAAGGAAAAATTGTAGCTTCTGAAATTTCATACTACCTTATCTATAACTTGCTTATATTTGCAAAGAATTATTTACTCTTCTCATGCGGTATATGTTTATGGAAGCCAAGGAGCTGTCTTATTCATGGCACCTAATACAGAGCCTTGAATATACCTGGGTCTCAGTACCTGTTAGATGACAGAATGAAACTTGTCTTTATTGGAACTTAAGAATTCACTATCTTTCAGTAAGTGAGGGAACCAGGGGAAGTACCATTGACTGGTCCAATTAAATATTTAATATTTGCATGGGTGATTTACAATTTGCATAATTATTTCACTTCCTGAAAGACAGAGAAGGGTCAATGTTCATAAATCCTGTAAGTGGCAGAACTCTTAAGTTGAGGTGTTTGCCACATTTGGTTTCCTTCCATTAATATACAGATAGTAGTTATAGATTTGACTAACTGTCCATAGATAGAAAGAAAAAGCTATACTTTCAAAATATTTTTGAAAATGAATTATTTCTTGATCTGTGATTTTTCTTAGTTTCGGGCTATGGGGAAGCTGGCAAAATCTTGGGTAGACATTGTATGTATGTTCTTTCCACCTTTAGATTGTAGTCTTTATTTGCAGTGTTCTGCATTTTTTAATTAGCAGGACATATTTTTAAGTAGGAATATTTGATTAATGTTAAATTATTTATGTTCCTTAATTATTCATTACTTACTGCATTTAAATCGTGAACTTGCTTAAATTAGAGTAAAAATGCAAATTAATCGTCTTTTAAAATGTTCTTATTCAGTAATTACCTAGAAAAATAAAAATTGCAAACAGTCAAGTTTGTTGCATATATTTCTGGTACAGGACAATAAAGCCTTTTTCTTTTTTTATAATGACTTGAAAATTATGTAAATTTCCTTCGGAGTATTTATCTTACTCCATACTTTAGCATACTATTATTTTTTTTCCTTAGGACCATCTATGGTTTTGATTAAATTGATGTGTCTCATTAAGATGCACATAGGTTGCATAAAAGATCTTTAATCCTAAAACAGAGTTTCCTGTTCACACATTAAGTTTTATTTGTGGTATTTCTCTTTCTTTCAAATTCAAGTCAGGGCACTTCCATAAAACTGGGCTTAGATTTCCATAATAATTAATTCTCTTTAGCCATCTTTACTACTTCACAGAAGCAGTATTAATTACTCATTATCAAACACTAACTCTGTGCTTAATTATCTTTTTGTCTTTCCCCAAATTTGCCTGTCAACTAAAAGCAAAACAGCTTCATTACCAGGTTCTTAGCAAGTATCATGAAAAGAACAATTCTCTAACTAGAAGCCCTTGACTCCTAATTTAGTGTATTTGCACTACCACTTATTTAGGAGAAATCAATCTTTCAAAAAACCTGTCCTTCAATAAGATTAATAAGTTCTAGGCAGGTTGCTAAGACAATCCCCTACTCATTTATTAATAAAACTATTTAATTTATATGCCCTATGTCTTCCAATAACAGTGTAAATCTATCAAGCAAATGAAACTCTTTCCTTTGCATGACCCTAACCTCATCTCAGCAGGATAATTTTCCTATCAAGCATACCAAGTTCCTTTTAAACCCACCATTGTCATACTCAAGTATAACACAGTGTGTCATTTCCCAAAGCATTGCCTACGAACATTAATACCTGGTGGAAAAGGGGTTCTATCATTAAATGCGGGGTTAAATAAAGTTAAACAAGAGATGGGATTATATTCAGGGTTAAAAGACACCTAAGTGTCCATCATCGGATGAATGGATAAAGAAGATGTGGCACATATATACAATGGAATATTACTCAGCCATAAAAAGAAACGAAATTCAGCTATTTGTAATGAGGTGGATAGACCTAGAGTCTGTCCTACAGAGTGAAGTAAGTCAGAAAGGGAAAGACAAATACCATATGCTAACACATATATATGGAATTTAAGAAAAAAAAAATGTCATGAAGAACCTAGGGGTAAGACAGGAATAAAGACACAGACCTACTAGAGAATGGACTTGAGGATATGGGGAGGGGGAAGGGTAAGCTGTGACAAAGCGAGAGAGAGGCATGGACATATATACAGTACCAAACGTAAGGTAGATAGCTAGTGGGAAGCAGCCGCATAGCACAGGGAGATCAGCTCGGTGCTTTGTGACCGCCTGGAGGGGTGGGATAGGGAGGGTGGGAGGGAGGGAGACGCAAGAGGGAAGAGATATGGGAACATATGTATATGTATAACTGATTCACTTTGTTATAAAGCAGAAACTAACCATTGTAAAGCAATTATACTCCAATTAAAAAAAAAGGACACATTTGAATCATTTTGTTCACTGAGCTTCTCACAGTTTATGTTCTGCAGAATACTGTTTGGGAATCACTGATATAATGGAATAGACTTTTGATAGGAATTAGAAAACTGAATGTTAGTTTTTATTTGGGTACTGTGACCTTGGATGAGTCACTTAACTCGCCATACTGTGCTTTCTTCATCTATAGAGAGGACTAACTGATCATCTCAATATCCCATTTACTTTAGATACTGCTCAACTTCTATGATTTAAAAAATTGGCTGTTTAGAAGTTTAAATATATGGAAGGAGTGAGAAGGAAAAGAATGTTGAGCAAGCATAAAGAGTAAACAAATAATTTAACATTATTCTTCACTAACACATAGAGTAAAAGAAGTTAATTTGCCACTGATCACTTACTTGTGCTAACATTTTAACTAAGATCCAATCCAAACTTGCGAATTAATCCAGAACCAGCTGTATTAGATGAGTACATAATATATGCACACTTGGATGTGTCATAGGTGCTTCAAACTCAGTATGTGCCAAATCAAACATCTTTCCCCATAAAACCTGCTCCCCTTCAATGTTTCATAATCAGTGAATGGTGCCATTATCCATAAAAAAGCACATTTTTAAAAACATCTTTATTGGAGTATAATTGTTTTACAATGTTGTGTTAATTTCTGCTGTATAACAAAGTGAATCAGCTATACATATACGTATATCCCCATATCCCCTCCCTCTTGCGACTCCCTCCCACCCTCCCTATCCCACCCCTCTAGGTGGTCACAAAGCACCGAGCTGATCTCCCCATGCGATGCAGCAAAAGCACATTTTTTAATGGTACCAATAAATAACTTCTTTGAGCCTCAGTTGCCACATATATAAAATAAGCTCATTAATAAGAATTACATCGTACAGTGATTATGGGATTTAACAGAGTACGTAAAAGATATATGCACGATGAAAAATCCTATTCTTATATTAACTATATTAATGGTTTGAACAAGGAAGCATAGGAGGAAAGGTGGAAGATGAATTATTCCTGCATTTGAGCTGGAGAAGGCGTCAGAGAAGTTTGAACTGGATAGAATTTTGACTAGAGAAGAAAGGGAGGATGTACATTTAGGCATTAAATAACCCATTGTGGCAGGAGCCTGGTATTTGTGTCACTAGAGAGAGATGAGTTAAGAATATCAGGTTGAGGAGGGTGCCGTAGACTGAATTGTGTCTCTTCTGAATTCATATGTTGAAGTCCTCACCTCAATGTGACTGAATTTGGAGATCGCGCCTTTAAAGAGGTAATTAAGATTAAATGAGGTCATAAAAATAGGGCCCTAATCTGATAGAACTGTTGTCCTAATAAGAGGAAGAAACACCAGGTCTCTCCCTCTCTCTACTTTTCTGTCTCTCTCTCTCTCTCTCTCTCTCTCTCTCTCTGTCTCCATATGTACACAGAGAAAAGGCCATGTGAGGGCACAGTAAAAAGGCAGCATTCTCTAAGCCAGGAAGAGAGGCTTTACCATTAATCAATGCTGACAGCACCTTGGTCTTGTACTTGCAGCTTCCAGAACTGCGAGAACATTAATATCTATTGTTTAGACCACTCAATTTCTGGCATTTTGTTAGGGCAGTCTGAATAGAATAATATCGAGAGCCAGAATCTTAAGAATGTTGAATACTATCTTACGCAATTATAGAAGCAAGTATTGACTGAGCACAAACTTCCAGTTCCTGTAGTAAGCTCCTTACATGTATTACAGTACACACCCCTCAAAACGCAGTGAAGTACTACAATGATCTCCTAGAAGCATAAGGACTTTGCCCTGAATCATGTAGTAAATGGAAAAACCAGGAGGCAAACCTAGGTTTCTCTGACCTAGAATCTGTGCTGAAACAAGGTTCAGAACACAGGTGATTTGATTCCAGGGTCTATGGCCTTGGTTCTTGATAAACAAACTTTATTCTAAATATAACAGGAGCTAGTTAAGATTTTTTAATAGGGAAGTGATAACATCATCTTTCAATTTTATGATACCTGGAAGAAGGCAGTGAGATGAGAAAGCCTGGAAACATCTAAACCAGTTAGGAAGGAAGTTATTGGAATAAATGCAATCATGAAGAGATGCTTAGCACTTGAACTAGAGCAGTCCATGGAGATTTCAAGGAGGGGCAAATTCCGTGGACATTTTAGAAGCACAACAGATAAAACCTGGTGATTGACTAAGAAAAGACGGTGCTATTAAAAAGTTAATAAAACACAACTAGGTGTCAATACAAAATTAGCATTTCTGTTGACCAGAAACATAATAGAAACATGAATGCGGATTAAAGCTGGAGGTTCCAAGTGTGGGAATAGGACTAGATGAGCAGGAAGTTGACTTCTGAAGGCTGAAGTTGACTGAAGCCAGTACATGAAAACTGGAGTTGAGGGAGGGAACACCTTGCGCATTAAAGGAAGCTACGACCTCTGACTAAAAGTGTGTCCCTGGTAATAAAGAGGGTAGAGGAGAACAGGCAGATCTGAGGAGAATGGGGAGGAAGTGTGTCAGTTTTCTGTGCAGTCTAACAACCTACCACAAAATTTAGTAGCTTAAACAACACAAATGTATTACCTTAGTTCTGCAGGTCAGAAGTCTGAAATGGGTCTCAGCAGCCTAAAGTCAAAGCATTAGCAGGGTTGTTCTCCTTTCTGTAGGTTTGGGGAAGGGTTCATCTCCTCACCTCTTCCAGCTTGTAGGGGCTGCCTGCACTCCAAGCCTTGTCACCCCTTCCTCCATCTTGAAAGCTGCCGGAAACCCAGTTGTTGAGTCCTTCTGCTATCCCATCACGTCACTCTGAGCTCCTCCTCTTGTTCGTCTTCCACCTTTAAGGACTCATGATTACATTGAGCCCGTCCAGCTACCCTGGGATAATCTCCTTATTTTAAGGTCAGCTAATCAGCAATCTTAATTTTTATCTGAAGGCTGATTCCCCAATTACATAGGTTATACCCCCAAATTGCAGGGATTAGGACATGAGCATCTTTGGAGGGGTGCACGCCTCTGCCTATCACAGGGCATGGGAGATAATGACTGATCAGTGTCTTGGAAGCAATGAGATGAAGATATTCATTAGGCAATTAAAATCTGGGGTCATTCACCCAATAACTATATATATATATATATATATATATATATATATATATAGGATCAAGCAGTTTAAAAAAATGGAAAAATATACTTGCCCTCATTGAATTTACGCTCTAATGCAAATGACATGGAGAAAAACAGATAAATGAAGTATATAGTGTGTTACGTTAAATTCTCTAGGAAAAAATAAAGCAGAGAAAGAAGAATAGAGTGTTGGGTGAGGAGTAGAGGACTGCAATATTAAATAGAGCCCATTCCTGACTCACAATAAAGTGGTGTGTAAGCATGCGTGTAAGCGTGAGCCAAGATGTGTGAGGGAGGAGTATTTCAGCAAGTGCAAAGAAAAATCGAGAGTTTGCCAGGACAGTTGGCAAAGCTGCAAGGAGAATCCTGACGTTGAGGACAAGTGAGGAACTGACCTTTGTTCTGTGCTGCAAATTTCCTACTGGGATGCATTGCGGGTCCACCCAGCTTTTTTCTTCCCCACAGATATGTTATCTTGGGAACCACAAGGGCTGTAAGATTATATGGAGGAAGGGGCAGAGTTGCTTTAACTGTAGCCTGACCTTGCAGCAAGGTATCTTCTTGCTCTAGGCTCCAATCAAAACTTCTGTTTCACATGATGAATGAGATTGAACATTATACTCAAGTATGGAATGTATTGCTTCTGAAGCATAAAGCAAGCTACTCAGCATTGTTCTTCCTCAGTGGCAGGAGGTGTAAGGTACAATAACTTGTCCTTTATTTTGGAGGGATGTCTTGAAATGCCCAGACAGTGGAACCCATTAAGATTTCACCGATTTGGTAGGCCCTTGAATCTTTGTAGAGTTTCTCTCTTAACCTCTTCAGGCATCCAGAGTACTTGCCACTTCTTAGTTAACAGGTCCAGTTAACAGGACGCCCTGTGCAGTAGCCAGCCTCCAAGGATGTCCCCAGTGGTTCTCTCTTTCCGCTACTCCTGCATGTGTGTGTTCCCTCTTCACAATGAATAGAGCTATCATTCCCAAGTCAAGGTCATGAAAGTTTCTTCCTTACTTTCTTAGGGGATGCGAGCTGCTATGTTACAAAGACACTCAAGTAGCCCTTAGGAGAGATCCATGTGATGAGGAACTGAGGTTTTCTGTCTATAGCTAGCACCCACTCACCAGTCGTGTGTGTGAGCCTAGGTGAAAGTGGGACCTCTACCACCAGGCAAGACATCAGACGACTGCCGTCCTGACCAACACCTTGAATGTAAACTCATCAGAGACCCTGAGCCACAACCTCGGAGCTAAGGTGCTCCCAAATTCCTGACCAACAGAAACTACCTGAGATAATAAATATTTATTGTCATTTTAAGTCACTAAGCTTCGGGATCCTTGTTACGCAGCAACAGATAATGCACCATCGATATACTGTATCCATGTGCTGTTCTGTGCAATTTCTAGATAGTCCCAATCTCTTGGGGTATACAGTAACAGAGAGCAGCAAAATAAATACAAATTTGGGGCCAGACAGTGCATATGTACTGTGGTCCGTCCTGTGTGGATGTGAACTCTCTCCGATCCTCCTTCCAGATAGGTAATGACAAGACACATTCATCACGTCAATAGCCATGTTCCATGTACCCAAAGTCGTTTTAATCAACTGTGGTAAAGATGCCACAGCCTGTGCAGCAGCTGCAATCAGGGCCACCCTTTAGCTAAGTTTGTAGTAATCTGCTGACGTCCACCTTTATCCATCCAGTTTCGGGAGGGGTCAGACTGGTGAATGAAATGGAGAACATGCTGGCCACCATTACCCCAGCATCCTTTAAGTCTTCTAGTGTGGCACTCATCTTTGACATTCCCCTAGGATGCCATATTGTACTTGATGTTCTGTCTCAGCTGGAGAAGAAGTCTCAGGGGCTTCCACTCGACCTTTCCTACCTCCTATTCTTATTCTGTGAATAGAAACCCAAATATGAAAAGTCTGATGAATGTCAAGTATGTCTGGGGCGGCCAGCCTCCAAGAGGGCTCCCAGTGACCCTTACCTCTTCCTGTTCATGTCCTATGTAGTCCCTTCCAAGAACTGACCAATAAGATATTGCACAAGTGACACTGTGTGATTTCTGCAGCTAAGTCATAAAGGGGACTGCAGTTTCCGCGTTTGTTCTTTAGGTTCCCCCCACCTCAGGGAGAAGCCAGCTGCTGTGTCATGAGCATGTGGATAGTCCAGTGGAAAGGCTCACATAGAGAAGAACTAAAACGTTCCCCCAGCAGCCAAACACCTCGGCAGCCGTGTGAGTGGGTCACCTTGACGTGGATGCCCCAGTCCCACTCCTGTCCTGAGATCACTGCAGCCTCAGCTGACATCTGACTGAACCTCATGAGAACCGCTCAGCCAGAATTACCCAGGCAAGCTGCACCCAAATTCCTGCCTAAAGAAGCTAGGACGTGATACATGTTTATTTTTATTCTAAATCATGAAATCTGAAGGTAATTGGTTATGTGGCAATAGATAATTAGTACAAGTTTTGATATTGGGAGTATGGTGCTACTCTAAAAAATATAGGAATTGCTTTGAGTCTAGGCAGTGGGGAAAAGCAGAAGGCTTTTTTTTTTTTTTTTTTTGCGGTACGCGGGCCTCTCACTGTTGTGGCCTCTCCCGTTGCGGAGCACAGGCTCCGGACGCCCAGGCTCAGCGGCCATGGTTCACGGGCCTAGCCGCTCCGCGGCATGTGGGATATTCCTGGACCGGGACACGAACCCGTGTCCCCTGCATCGGCAGGCAGACTCAACCACTGCGCCACCAGGGAAGCCCCAGAAGGCCTTTTTAATTTTTTTTTTCACATCTTTATTGGAGTATAAATGCTTTGCAACGTCGTGTTAGTTTCTGCTGTACAGCAGTGTGTATCAGCTCTATGTATACATATACATATCCCCATATAACCACATATCTCTTCCCGCTTGCGTCTCCCTCCCACCCTCCCTATCCCACCCCTCTAGGTGGTCACAAAGCACCGAGCTGATCTCCCTGTGCTATGCTGCTGCTTCCCGCTAGCCATCCATTTTACATTTGGTAGTGTGTATACGTCAATGCTACTCTCACTTCATCCCAGCTTCCCCCCGTGCCCTCAACGCCGTTCTCTATGTCTGCGTCTTATTTCCTGCCTTGCCACTAGGTTCATCAGTACCGCTTTTAAAAATTCCATATATATGCATTAGCATACAGTATTTGTTTTTCTCTTTCTGACTTACTTCACTCCGTATGACAGACTCTAGGTCCATCCACCTCACTACAAATAACTCAACTTCATTTCTTTTTATGGCTGAGTAATATTCCATTGTATATATGTGCCACATAGAAGGCCTTTAAAAGGAATGTTAGTGAAAGCCTAAATGGTAGCAAAGAGACTGGTGGAAGCCTGGTGGTTCCAAGGAGACCAACAGTGAGGAAAGTGAGAAAAATATTGGAAACTACAGAGAAAGGGATCCCTGTGTAACATGCTATCTCCTGCAGTAATGCGGAAAGTAGAAAATTTCCTTAGTGAACCAGGTGATCTAGCTTAGAAGATTTCCAGGCACAGTGTTGAATGTGCCAGTTGGCTTCTTCTCGTCACCTGTAGTAAAATGCAAGAGGAGAGCAATACGGTCCGGAAATAACGGTTAAGCATAAAAGAGCCAGGCCTTGCTGATTTGGAGAATCCCTAGACTTTCCATATGACAAATGATGTAAAAGTTAAGAAACGGCTTCCAGGTGAAGATTAAATACAGGGAAATGTAAAAACACATGATCTAAAGATGAAAAGAAGAATGTGACTGTAAAAACCTTAGAAAAATCAAGCAAGCAAAAGACCCTCTGAAGATTTTAAGGGTGTGTGTCTCATGGATCTTCTACGTTAAACAGAAGGGCTTCTAAGAGTCTTAAGTATGTTATGCTTCAGCTGCCTCACTGGGAATCCAATTAGAAAAAGGCTTATCTCCAAGAGAGCCATAGTCTGGCTAGGCTGACTATTTTCCAATAGATTAAACTCTGATAAGATTCACAGGAGACCCACAAAGTTTAAAAAATAATCATACTTATGGAAACAGCACCAGTTTAGACAGGAAGGAATAGAGACAATAAAAATAAAAGTTGGACTTTGAACCCTTAAATTTATATAGAAGAAGGCTGAGAAAACTACCTAGCTGTAAACATGAGATACCTTTCATGGTAAAAGGAAGGGTGACAAAAAAAACCAAGAGCTCAGAGAGCAGACCCAAAACTACAGCGAACCATCCCCAGGACTTAAGTCCTAAATCAAGGAACTATCAACAGATGTCCCATTGTGTCCTTCTATATTTCAGAAATGTTAGGGACCCATAACTCCTGAATACCTCCTTTTTTACCAGTTTTGGATGGAAGAGATTATTGTGATTATCCTATCCTGCCCCACCATTGTGACGGGTGTATGGACCAGGCAACTTGTCTCAGCTCCCAAGTCTTCAGAAACTACAGGCGAGGAAGCTCATACCCACCTAATTTAGATAAGGTTCATGGAGTTCAAGCTGATGCTATAATGGTATGAGACTCTTAGGGCCTTTAGGCAGGGAATAAATAGATGTTACATGTAGGAGAGACTTACTATTAGAGGACAAAGGGTGGTCTGTGGGACCTCCAAGATGGCAACCAGTGATCCCTGCCCCTGAGTAGTCCCATCCTACACTGAATGGGGCTGAACTGTGTGACCCACGCAGTATTGTGGAAGTAATGATACGTGATTTCTAAAACTCAGTCATGAAAGGTACTGCAGTTCTGCCTGATCTCTTAGACATTCCACTTTGTGGGAAGCCAACTGCCATGATGTGAGGATACTCAGGCTGTCTGTGAACAGGCACACATATTGAGGAACTGAGGCTAGATACGTCCTTCCCAAATCTCTGAATCCCACTTCTTTATGATCAGGGCCCTGACTTGGGCAAGGAGAATTTGGCCTTCTCTGAAGTTCAGCTACTCTCACAAATAAATTGTATATCTGGCCTTCAGGTTTGTTTGTTCCCTCATTGCAGAAAATGAGTTTTTGGGTTTTTTTTTAAAATGCTGCCTAGGAGAATTTTTGAGTCGCATACTTTGTCTTAGATTGCTGATTAATGGACATGAGCCTACATGTCCTTCAGTGTCTCATTGGTATTTACAAAGTGTTCAGTCTTTGCAATCCCGTGTGTGTCAGTCATTCGACACTGGTTGCCTCAGGGGTTCCAGTTGGGTCAAGGGTAATTCTTTGTAGAAAGGGGCAACTGTCAACTTTAACTGACAATAATTTCCAGTAGCTGGGGAATGACTACACTGACCGGTTCAATGAAAGGAACCTAGGTAGGGTCTAATAGCATCCGTTACAGGTACCAAAAACAAAAAAGCCTTTGGCAACATCATACTTAGTGGAGGAACTAGAACATTTCCCCTTTCAGACTGGCAACAAATTACAGATGCCTACTATCATCACTTTCGTTCAACGCAAAAAGGAGGTCCTAGTCAGCAAGGCAAGAAAAAGAAATGAAAGGATTGATAAAGTGGAAACAAAACTATCGTTATTCATAGCCTGCCTCATGTTTTATTCTACAGATAGCGCTTTTTTCTGGAGTTCTATAGCACAGTTTGCCTTTAATGCTCAAGACCTTTCTTTCTTGCTGTTACTAGCGCCTTCTTCTAGGGCTTGTCTGAGTTCCTCACAGCATTTACTGAATCCCCTTTGGGCAGGTTGAGACTGTAATAAATGAATATGGAATTGAGCTGCTTAATTTTTGCCAGTCTAATATCTAATTCTTCATCTATATTCTGGAAGAAGAATGGTAATTTCTGTTGGGTAAAGCTCAGAAACTGGATGGAACGGGACAGCCAGAAAAGAACATGCTACTGGTTTTAAATGAAGTCAGCAGTGGTAAAACTGGATAGGAAGATTGGTTCCCTAAGTTGAAGCTGCTTTTAATTTTATCCTGGACTGTCTCTGCAGTTTTTCTGGATATCTTCAGTGGGAGCTGTCCAAGTCTGCTTGACTCAGAGTTGACATTGGAATGCTGTGTACAAAACCAGAGGAGGAAAAGGTGTATGATCATCAACTCTCTGGTTCATTTAGTGTCAGGATGACGAGCAGGGCTTCTGCTCAGGCAGAATGCCACACTCGCTGAAGAATGAACGACGTCTTCTCCTGAATCTTTTGGTGCTACACGTTCTGCAACATTGGGAGGCAGCCATAGGTGAGACTGGAGTCTAGACAGACAGAGGTCTGGTTCACATTAACCCCTTCTAAAGCAAACAACAGTAGAGCCCCAAGGCTGCTTCTATTTTCTTTGGTTTTCACTTGTGAAACTTGTTACTATAAAAAAAATTTTAAACATACAAAAGAAAAGAGAGAAGAGGACTATAAATATCTCTCTCCTAGATTTAACAATGAAGTCATTTGTTTCATCTATTTTTGGTAAATTTTTGAATATAAATTACAGACATCGTAACAAGATACCTGTAATTATTTCAGTATGCATCTCTAAATTTAAGATACTTTTCTACATAATCATAACAGCATCATCACTCCTAACAAAATTAATAATAGTTCCCTAAAATAATATTATTTCACATTACTCACATGTCTCCATTAGTTCATACAATGCTCTTTAAAGCTAGTTGCTTCGGACCATGGTTCAATCAATGACAATATATGGCATTTCTCTAAAGAATATGTTAATATAGAATATTCCTCTTCTCTCTCCTTTTTCCATTACATTAATGTTTTGAAGAGACTGGATCAATTTTACTTTAGAATATCTGATTTTTTTTAAATGTGTATGATTGTTTCCTTGTGGGGATTATTTGACTTGTACCTTACTATACATTTTGGTACTTCCTGTAAATTGAAAGTTTAGGGGTAAAAATTTTAGTTGATTAATTTGAATAAACTAATTCGATGGCAAAACACTTCTTTGTAAGAATACTTTAAGAATAAAGCTATGTATTTCTCATTGTATCACATCAAAGGGCTGGGTGTCTAATTATTGTTGTTAAAATTGATCACTTGAGGGCTTCCCTGGTGGCGCAGTGGTTGAGAGTCCGCCTGTCGAGGCAGGGGACACGGCTTCGTGCCCCGGTCCGGGAAGATCCCACATGCCCTGGAGCGGCTGGGCCCGTGAGCCATGGCCGCTGAGCCTGCGCGTCCGGAGCCTGTGCTCCGCAACGGGAAAGGCCACAACAGCGAGAGACCCACGTACCGAAAAAAAAAAAAAAAAAAAAAAAAGATCACTCGAGTAAGGTGTCACCAGTGGGTAATCTGTAGGCTCTACTTTAGCTCTGTGTCCATTCAATTTTCTGTCAACCTTTTATCTAATGGTTAAGCATCCACTGAAAATCCTTGCGTGAGTCAATTAATTCATTAGGAGTTGCAAAATGATCATGTTCTGTTTTTTTGTTGTTCTTTTTCCTAACTTCTTGAGATGAATGGTTAGTTCATTATTTTTCAATCTTTTTAATGTAGCATTTAGTGCTACAAAATTACTATCTAAGAATTATACAGGTTTTGATATATAGCATGTTCATAATTATCATTCAGTTCAAATATTTAATGATTCCCATGATTTTTCTTTCTTAACTTGTTATTTCCAAGTAAATTTTAAATCTTCAAATATTTCTTAGAGGAATCTATTTATTATTACTTTCTAGTTTCATTATATTCTGTTCAGCAGACACACATTTCTGTGATCCTGATACTCTGGTATTTGGTGAGACTTGCTTTCAGGCTTAGTTCATGGTGAATTTTTATAAAAGTTTTGTGCATGATTGAGAAGAATATCTGCTCTCTGATTTTTTGGTACAAGCTTCTGTGTATTACTAGTAAATTAAAATGTCAATTCATTGTTTTATACATCCACAGCCTTAAAACTTTAAAAAAATCTAGTTCATTAGTCATCTGGGGAGCTCCCATGGTTAATATAGATTTGTCAGTATTTTTTCTTATACTAAGCATTGCTTTATATATATTCCTATATTATATATTAGGTGTTTACACATTTGGAATTGTTATGTCTATCTGGAAAATTATCCTTTTATCTGTAAGTAATGAACTGAATAAGTAGTGGTAGTGTCCAATACTTAGTTTTCCCTTGTTTAAGTCATCTATACATTATGTTTCTCTTTTTTATACTTAAGGTTTATTTTTGTTTACCATCCCTTCCTTTAGGATTTAACTTCTTACTTCCTAAAGCATATCTTTTCTAAATTCTGCTAATGAGAAGCTTTTTGTGGTCACTATATATTTGTTTGTAAAAATGTCTTCTTTTTCAGTGATAATTTCGTTAGGTACAAAATACAAGTTCAGGTTCTTCCTTGCTATATGACTTTGAGAATACTACTTTACTTCGATGTTCCTCAATTTTCTTATCAGTGAAATGAAAGTTTAAAATTGTACCTACATTATGGCCTTATGAGGCTTAAATTATGTCCGTTAAATGGGTTAACATTTGTAAGGTCCTCAAGAGTGCTGGCTCATGGGAAGTGCCATGTAAATGTTTGTTAAATAAAAATAAAATGTATGAATAAGGTGGGAGTTGTTTTCTCTTACTCCTTAAAGATAACATTCTACAGTTGTCTGTAGTTTATTGTTACTTTTGAGAAGTCTTTAGTTTATCTAATGGTCATTTATTTTTAGGAAATCTGTCTTGTCTCTCTGTTTGCATTTGAGAACATGTCTTTATCTTTGGTTTTCTATTGTGTTATCTCAGTATGGTTCACTTCTATTTATCCTGCTTGGTGTTGTACATTTTCAAATGGGAAATTCAGGTCTTTCATCAATTTGGGAAAGGTTCCAGCCATTTAATTTTTAATATTTTCTCTCAGTCATTATTTATTTATTTATTTTAAAAATTTATTTATTTTTGGCTGTGTTGGGTCTTTGTTGCTGCGCACGGGCTTTCTCTAGTAGTGGCGAGCGGGGACTACTCTTCGTTGCGGTGCTCGGGCTTCCTGTTGCGGTGCCTTGTTGCAGAGCAAGGGCTGTAGGCATGTGAGCTTCAGTAGTTGGGGCACGTGGGCTCAGTAGTTGTGGCGCACAGGCTTAGTTGCTCCGTGGCATGTGGGATCTTCCCGGATCAGGGATCGAACCCGTGTCCCCTACATTGGCAGGCAGATTCTTAACCACTGCGCCACCAGGCAAGTCCCTCTCTCAGTCATTATTGTCCCTCTCTGGAAATCTGAAGAGACATACGTTGGGTTTAGTCATTCCATCTTCTATACCTCAACTTGTCTTCTGTATTTTCTGTTTATTTTTCTCTACAAAATTATATATAATTTTGTGAAATAAAGTCTTCTATTTATTAATCTCTGCTTACCTCTGTCTTTCCTGCTTTTAGCCAGCTTAATTGAATTTTAAATCAATTATTTTATTTTTATTTATACAAATCAAAACCTTTGATTGTTTTCCAAATTTTCCAGAACTTTTATAATAGTATTTTCTGACTCACTTATGAGGAAAAGTTTTCTTGTTAGTTTTATGATTTGGATTATGAGGACTTTTTTTTTTTGGTCACGCTGTGTGGCTTATGGTATCTCAGGTCCTTGACCAGGTATTGACCCCAGGCCACAGCAGTGAAAGCCCAGAATCCTAACCACTAGGCCACCAGGGAACTCCCAAGCTTATTTTCAATTAAGTTTTATTTGTGGGAACCTTGTATGGCTGTATTATCTAGATCGAGTATTTGTCCTCCAAAGAGATTTTGAATTTGGAGTATTGTGCAGCCATAGACCAATTTTAAGTTACTTTCTGAGCTGAAATATTCCTGGACAGCATAGATAGTGGAAATAAGAACTTCATCCTATGTGAGGAAAACCTCTTATCACAAATTCTCAAATCTGACTTTTTATTGATCCATCTAGATTCTGTGTCAAGACAGACAAGCTTACTTATTTGTTTTTCAAGTGTTGGGCATATTTTCTTTTTATTCTATGCTTTCACTAAAGGTACAGCCATTTGAAAGTCTCAGTTTCAATTAGTGACATCACACAAGACCAAGTTATCATCTTTTGATTTGATGCCTTAAAAACCCAAGAATTTTGTTTTTATATCTTTATTGGAGTATAATTACTTTACAATGCTATGTTAGTTTCTGCTGTACAACAAAGCAAATCAGCTATATGTACACTGTATCCCCTGTATCCCCTCGCTCTTGAGCCTCCCTCCCACCCTCCCTATCTCACCCCGCTAGGTCGTCACAAAGCATCGAACTGATTTCCCTGTGCTATGCAGCAGCTTCCCACTAGCCATCCATTTTACATTTGGTAGTGTATATATGTCCATGCTACTCTTTCACTTCGTCCCTGCTTCCCCTTCCCACCGTGTTTTCAAGTCCGTTCTCTATGTCTGTGTCTTTATTCCTGCCCTGCCCCCAGGTTCATCAGTACCGTTTTTTAAGATTCCATATATGTGTGTTAGCATACTGTATTTGTTTTTCTCTTTCTGACTTACTTCACTCTGTATGACAGACTCTAGGTCCATCCACCTCATTACAAATAATTCAGTTTTGTTCCTTTTATGGCTGAGTAATATTCCATTGTATATATGTGCCACATCTGTCAGTGGACACTTAGGTTGCTTCCATGACCTGGCTATTGTAAATAGTGTGGCAATGAACATTGTGGTACATGACTCTTTCTGAATTATGAAAACCCAAGAATTTTGAAAGCCAACCCCAACCCCTAACACACACATGTCTTCTTCCAGGACAGCTGGGGAATATCCAACTCATTGGATTATTGGTCTTTTTTTGGAGCTCTTCTTTAGGTTTGGTCCATGGGGTTACTCTTATTTTCTTGCAAGTACTAGTATGCTGCTGAGAGTATGTTTTATAAAGTTATTTTTAAACATTCTGCAGATTCCGAATGTTCAATCCAATGTCACTATGTGTTATATAAAAAATCAATCTTACAGTATTTTTCTTCTAAAATTTGCTTTAAAATTTATGTAAGGAAACTAATCTTGAGTTATTTGTAGTGACGTTGATGGACCTAGACTCTGTCATACAGAGTGAAGTCAGAAAGAGAAAAACAAATACCATATGCTAACGCATATATATGGAATCTAAAAAAAAAAAAAAAATGGTACTGATGAACCTACTGGCAGGGCAGGAATAAAGACGTAGACATAGAGAATGGATTGAGGACGTGGGGTGGGGGAGGTGGAAGCTGGGGCGAAGTGAGAGTAGAAGCGACAAATAGACACTACCAAATGTAAAACATTTAGCTAGTGTGAAGCAGCAGCATAGCACAGGGAAATCAATTCGATGTTTTGTGACAACCTAGAGGGGTGGGGTAGGGAGGGTGGGAGGGAGATGCAAGAGGGAGGGGATATGGGAATAGATGTATGCATATGGCTGATTTACTTTGTTGTACAACAGAAACTAACACAGTATTGTGAAGCAATTATACTCCAATAAAGATCTATAAAAAAGAATAGAAAACTAATCTTACAACACAACAAAGTAGGATTCATCCCAGGTTCACAAGGTTGCTTCAACATATGCACATGAATCAATGTGATGCACCACATAAACAAAAGAAAAGATAAAAACCACATGATCATTTCAATAAATGCAGAAAAAGCATCTGACAAAATTGAACACCCATTCATGATTAAAAATTCTTACCAAAGTGGGTGTAGAAGGAACATATCTCAATATAATAAAAGCTATTTATGACAAACCCACATCCAATATAATACTCAATGGTGAAAAGCTGAAGGCCTTCCCACTAAAATCTGCAGCAAGATAAGGATGCCCACTCTCATCTCTTCTATTCAACATAGTATTGGAAGTCCTAGCCACAGCAATCAGACAAGAAAAAGAAATAAATGGTATCCAAATTGGAAAGGAAGAAGTAAAATTTTCATTATATGCAAATGATATGATACTATATATAGAAAGCCCTAAAGACTCCACACAAAAACTACTAGAACTGATAAATGATTTCAGCAAGTTAGCAGGATACAAGATTAGCATACAGAAATTGGTTGCATTTTTTTACACCAAAAATGAAATATCAGAAATGGAATGTAAAAAAATAATACCTTTTAAAATCGCACGCCCAAAAATAAAATATTTAGGAATAAACCTGACCAAGGAGGTGAAAAACTTATACACTGAGAATTATAAAACATTAATAAAGGAATTGGAAGATGATTCAAAGAAATGGAAAGATATTCCATGCTCTTGCATTGTAAGAATTAATACTGTTAAAATGGCCATACTACCCAAAGTCATCTACAGATTTAATGCAATCCTTATCAAATTACCTAAGATATTTTTCACAGAACTAGAACAAATAATCCTAAAATTCATGTGGAACCATAAAAGACTGAGAATTGCCAAAGTAATCCTGAAGAAAAAGAACAAGTCAGGAGGCATAACCCTACCAGACTTCAGACAATACTGCAAAGCTACAGTCATCAAAACAGCATGGTGTTGGCACAAAAACAGACATACAAATCAATGGAACAGAATGAGAGCCCATAAATACACACACACACCTATGGCCAATTAATCTTCAACACAGGAGGCAAGAGAATATACCATGGGAAATAGGCAGTCCCTTCAGCAAGTGGTGTTGGGAAAGTTGGACAGCTGTATGTAAATCAATGAAGTTAGAACACACCCTCTCACCATACTCAAAAATAAACTCAATATGGCTTAAAGACCTAAACATAAGACATGAAACCATAAAACTCCTAGAAGAGATCATAGGCAAAACATTCTCTGACATAAATCGTACCAATGTTTTCTTAGGTCAGTTTCCCAAGGCAATACAAATAAAAACAAAAATAAACAAATGAGACCCAATCAAACTTATAAGCTTTTGCACAGCAAAGGAAACCATAAACAAAACAAAAAAGCCAACCTACAGAATGGGAAAAAATATTTGCAAATGATGCAACTGACAAGGGCTTAATTTCCAAAATAGATGAACAGCTCATACAACTCAACAACAAAAAAATAAACAACCCAATCAAAAAATGGGCAGAAGACCTAAATAGACATTTCTCCAAAGAAGAAATACACATGGCCAACAGACATATGAAACGATGCTCAACATCGCTAATTATAAGAGAAATGCAAATTAAAGTTACAGCGTGGTACCACCTCATACCGGTCAGAAGGGCTATCATTAAAAAGTCTACAAATAACAAACTCTGGAGAGGGTGTGGCAAAAAGGGAACCCTCCTACACTGTTGGTGGGAATGTAAGTTGATGTAACAACTTACATTCTGAGAAACAGTATGGAGGTTCCTCTGAAAACTAAACTAGAATTACCATATGATCCAGCAACCCTACTCCTGGACATATATCCAGACAAAACTATGACTCAAAAAGATACATGCACCCCTATGTTCATAGCAGCACTATTCACAATAGCCAAGACATGGAAACAACCTAAATGTCCATGAACAGATGAATGGATAAAGAAGGTGTGGTACATATATACAATGGAATACTACTCAGCCATAAAATATGAAATACAGCCATTTGCAGCAACATGGATGCAACTAGAGATTATCATACTAAGTGAAGTAAGTCAGAAGGAGAAAGACAAATATCATATGATATCACTTAGATATGACACAATAAACCTACCTATGAAACAAAAACATAATAACAGACTGGTGGTTGCCAAGGGGGAGGGGGTTGGGGGAAGGATGGAGTGGGAGGTTGGGGTGAGCAGATGTAAACTTGTATATATAGGATGGATAAACAACAAAGTCCTACTGTATGGCATAGAGAACTATATTCAATATCCTATGATAAACCATAATGGAAAATAATATATTAAAAAGAATATATATATGTGTATGTATAACTGAATTACTTTGCTATAAAACAGAACACAACATTGTGAATCAACTATACTTCAGTTTAAAAATATTGAAAACTGATCTTAATTATATATTTTCTTTTTTAAATTAAATTAATTTATTTTTAACATCTTTATTGGAGTATAATTGCTTTACAATGGTGTGTTAGTTTCTGCTTTATAACAAAGTGAATCAGTTATACATATACATACATTCCCCATATCTCCTCCCTCTTGAGCCTCTCTCCCACCCTCTCTATCCCACCCCTCTAGGTGGTCACAAAGCACCAAGCTGATCTCCCTGTGTTATGCGGCTGCTTCCCACTCGCTATCTATTTTACATTTGGTAGTTATATATTTTCTTATGATCAAGAAATGATTAGCTCTTGAAGAAATGCTGTGCCATATCACTGAATGCCAGAAAGTCAAAGAACAATTGATGTAAGCAAATCAGTTGCCACCTAACCCTTTCACTGATAGATGTCAACTAATCACTGATCAGTGATGTACGTTCTATAACTTGATTTATACGTCCAATAAATATTTGATATTGCGTTGTTTGTAATTTTAGGATTTCAATTCTGCCATTCCACCAACAGGTGGTGCCACTGCACTATAGTTTGAATTTGGTGGGGGGGCGGGGGAAACGCTTTTGGATTAGTTGCACCTATAAGTATCTCCCCTTTTCTAGAGGCTTCTGTCATTGCTTTTGTACCTTAAGAACTTTGATTTTATGGTTTCTTTAAAAAAAATTTATATTGTTAAAATTATCTTGTGGAATAAACTTGGCTGGATTCTTCTAATATATATTATACTTCTAGAAATTACAGGACGTATGTGTGTTATTTTGTTTACAAAGCAATTAATAACAAAAATAATAGCTATGCATTCTGATATCTACAGGACCAATGAATGCTTTCTAATTTTAGATTATCACAAGTTCTCATTTTATAAAGAAAACTACAGGCCAGTATCCCTGATGAATATAGATGTAAAAACACTCAATAAAATACTAGCCAACAGAATTCAGAAGCACATTAAAAGAATCATTCACTGTGAGCAAGTGAGATTTATCCCTGGGATGCAAGGATGGTTCAACATACACAAATCAATCAATGTGATCCATCACATTAATAGAATAAAAAAAAAGAATCATATGATCATCTCAATAGGCACAGAAAAAGCATGTGACAAAATTCAACATCGATTCATGATAAAAACTCTCAAATTAGGCATAGAAGGAACATATTTCAACATAAAAGGCCATATATGACAAGGCCACAGAAAATTTTATAATATTTAAAATACTCCTTTGTATTTGTAACAAAAAACTCTTCATTTTTTTTATACTGAGAAAAGCAAGTCAATACCCAATGCCTATTTGTGTGTGAATGTTTTTTTAATGATGCTTTTAAATATTACATTGGTCACAGCTCTGTCAAAAGATCTGTTTCTAGTTAAGTGTTCCCAGAAATAACACCACTGGGAAGATTCCTTCATGTTGCAGCAAGTCATGCAGGGTCAGCTTGGAATGGAATGGTCAACCCCATATGCACTGGCATAAAGAGAATGAAAGGCTTTATCCCTTTCCGTGTTCTGCCTTTGGTTCACTATGTAAACTGGCAAAGTTATTTCCTCAAGGGTGCTTGTCAAAGTCACAGCATGATCACAGAAGGTGGTAATAAGGCGTTGGGACTCACTGACAGAGAGATTACTTTGAGGTTCCTTGTGATTCTCTTCAGTGATTTCAGGAACAGCTAGCTCTTCTTTTTTTTTTAATAAATTTATTTATTTATTTATTTTTGGCTATGTTGGGTCTTTGTTGCTGCGTGTGGGCTTTCTCTCGTTGCGATGAGCGGGCGCTACTCTTTGTTGCGGTGCGCGGGCTTCTCATTGCGGTGGCATCTCTTGTTGCAGAGCACGGGCTCTAGGCGCACAGGCTTCAGTAGTTGTGGCATGTGGGTTCAGTAGTTGTGGCTCGAGGGCTCTAGAGCGCAGGCTCAGTAGTTGTGGCGCACGGGCTTATTTACTCCACGGCATGTGGGATCTTCAGGGCTCAAACCTGTGTCTCCTGCATTGGCAGGTGATTCTTAACCACTGCACCACCAGGGAAGTCCCAGGAACAGCTACCTCCTAAGAGGCCCCATCTCCAAATAGGCCTGGATCTTTCTAGTAGATTCAAGCTGTATCTTGCAGCTCATTCAAAGCACAGGCCTTTTCTTCCTTTATCAGACCCAGCACGTTCCTGACTGTGTTATATTGTGACTTATCCTTGTTATAGGCCTGGACACCTGAGAGGAGGTGGGACAGATCTTGGGAAGGCACTAAAAAACTTAGTAACTAAGGAAGGAATAAAATGACCCTCATGTGAACAAATACTCTACTGCTCTAGAGATCAAAGGACTACACCATAAAATAAGATACTGTCTTCCTTCCTACTGGCAATAATTTTAAATCTTTATAGCTATTTTGATGAATTGTTACACATTTCTTTGGACAATTTGTCAACATGCCTCAAAAGTCTTACAAGAAGTACCTACGTTTTGATCCAGCATGTGTGCTACTATAAATTATCCTAAGGAAATTATAAAATAATTGATAATTATCTAGTGTGCAAAAATATATATGTGAGGATTTTTTGAGGGCAAAAACTGTACAAAAATAGGAATTGGTTGAATAAATTATGGAGCATTTATTAACACAAAACTATACAGTAACTAATGTAGATGAAGTAAAAGTATAATTATTAATATAAAGATATTCTTGGTATTACTGAAAGATAAAGGGTAGGTTATTAAATGTGTGTGTGCATAGGTATGTGTACATATATCTGCATAGGGAAGAAACCAAGTTGAGCTACCTAAAGCAAAAGAAAGGGAATTTATCATAAATAAAGAGATGTCTCCAAGATAACAAAGCTAATTTTTAGGAGAAACTTCTTAGGAAAAGGCTAAACCACATATTAAAAACTTATAAACATTCTTCATCTCTCATCTCTGTTTCTCTATACCTATGTGCTTAGTCCATGATCCATGTGATGAATTTGTTCATCCTAGAACTCCCTATTTTATATATTAAAGTCCAGCTATACCTAGAAACTGCCTGGTGTTCTGTAAATTCCAGCTCCAAATTCCTAGAGAGATTTTGGTCTAAGAATACATGAATATATGATGTCATTCCTTAGTGTATTAAGTATGGCCAGAGGAATAAAATTGTGTCAGACAAATGTGGCTGCCAGGAACCCACTAGGTTTAGAAAGTTGATGTCATCACTTGAAAAAGGGGAATGATTATGGGTGGGCAGAAAACCCACGGGAGGTATCATAAAATATGTAGATGTATTATTAATAAAAAGCTGAATCACCTATTGGTCTTCATTCAAATAAATGGCAGTATAAAATTCTCCAACAATTTGAAAATACATTTTAAAGTTTATAGTGACATACTCAGCACACGTTTCTTAAAGTTACCCACACCATACATACACCCCACACCTGATACTAAAAACTTTATCCTTCCTCTTTCCAGATCATCTAAATTCTCTCTATATACAATCTTCTTTTTCTCTTCCTTCCATATCCCAGATCTATTTCATTCTCTTTCAATGCCCTTTCTGATGTAAAGCATTCAAATCAGTCTTGCTTCTTTTTTTAAAAAAATTGTGGTAAGAACACGACACTAGATCTACTCTCAACACCTCAAATGTTTAGGTGCACGATGTAGTATTGTTCATTATGGGTATGGTGTTGTACAGCAGATCTCTAGAACTTATTCATCTTGTGCAACTGAAATTTTATACCCATTAAACGGCAACACCTCATTATCTTTTCCCTGCAGCCCCTGGCTACCACCATTCTACTCTTTGTTACTGAGTTTGACTATTTCAGATACCTCATGTAAGTGGAATCATGCAATATTTCTCCTTCTGTGACTGGCTAATAAATGGAAAGATATCCCATGGTTGTGGATTAGAACACTTAATATTATTAAAATGTCCATACTACCCAGAGAGATCTATAGATTCAATACAATCACTATCAAAATCTCAATGGCATTTTTTACAGAAACAGAAAAAAAAACCCCAGGAAAACTCTAAAATTTATATGGAACCACAAAAGTCACTGAATACACAAAACAATCTTGAAAAAGAACAAACCTGGAGGGATCACATTTCCTGATTTCAAAATACATTAGAAAGATACAGTAATTAAAACAGTATGGTACTGGAATAAAAATAGACTTATCAGCCAATAGAATAGAATGCATATACTGTCAACTGATTTTCCACAAGGTACCAAGAATACAATTGGAAAAGGATAGTCTCCTGAACAAATAATGTTGGGGAAACTGAACATCCACTTGCAAAAGAATGAAACTGGGCCCTTACACCATATACAAAAACAATTCAAAATGGTTTAAGGATTAAATGTATGACCTGAATCTATAAAACTCCTGGAAAAAAACATAGGGGAAAAGCTTCGTGATATTGGTCTAAGGCAATGATTTTTTGAATGTGATACCAAAAGCACAAGAAATAAAAGGAGACAAGAGGTAAGTGATATTACCATCTTGCTTCCTTCATGTCTCCTGTCTCCTACGACTGTACCCTGCACCAAGGAGTTCCTCTGACACATTCTGAGCCAGCACAGGACTACTGATGTTTTATTTTTTCCCTGCCACATATGTAGGGGAAAAAATGGAAAGATATAAAATAAAGCCTTACTACTGTTTATCACTAGAATGTGAAATTATGGATAATTAAAAAATGCATTTTATTTTTCTTATCTGTTTTTCTACTTTCTTAAAATGATAAGTATGCATTAGTTGTAAAATAAATTAAAATCCATGTATGGAAAATAAACATATAGATACTTATCTTGTGCCAATGATTCTCATTAATATTGCTAACCTATTTTAATTTCATCTCTATTTTATCCCAAGCAGATCAAAGCGTTCAAATCAAATACCTAGCAAAACTCCTTACTTATAAGAGTGGTTTAATAAATAATCATTTTAAAAATGAACAAGTAAATACACAAATGCATAAAATAAAACTTAATCCTATAGTTTACATGGCAGTCAAAACAGAAATACCTACAGAAATCATGTAACCAGGGCTAATACTGCTTTAAGTCACAAAAAGACCTAATGTAACCCTTATATAAAATTGATTTCTACCAAGAAGTAACTCCATCATTTTGCAAAATGTTGTCAAAAATTATTATCCTATACTCAGCTGGAGTTGGATAAGAGTTTAACAAAATCCACTATTAGAAATAATATAATGTACCAAGCTAGAAGCTATGCCCTTACTGTGGAGTTCTGTTGTTACATGTTGTTAAAAATTGAGTTTTGTATTTTGTTTTAGGACTTTACTTTCAATATACTTTTTAACATTGTGAGAAATCTTGGAATGAAACTGGACCCTTATCTTACACCACATGCAAAAATCAACCCAAAATGGATTTGAGACTTGGGAATTTTCCACTGGGGCATCCACCTGTCTTTGTCCCTGGCAGCTGTCCCTCCCCCTTCTGTTTTATTTGACTTTAACCAGTATCTGTTCCTCTCCATTCCTCCTGATAGAATCAAGCTGTGTGAACAATGGCTGCTAACATGCAGGAACAATTCCTTCACTCCCAGCACTAGCTGACTTTGGTGATGTTCTCCCCCTAGATCCTTGTAAAACATCCTGCCCTTCTTTCCAAGAGAAGACACCTCTTGGAAGCCTTCTCTTGCCAGGCATTGATGAACAAAGGCTTAGGCTAAGAGTGTTCTGGCATAGTTTCTTCCAAAATATGAATAATGATTAATATTAAGGGAATTCAGTTAAAAGAGGACATTCTTAAAACATTTGCTGATAGAACAAGGCTTCTATCTGATTTCAAGAGTGGGTCTTAGAACAGTAGAACCGACTCAGTATAGGCATGATATCATTATTTTCAATATGTCTATATTGCATGCAAAATGTAAGATTAGGTACTCAACACCAAGAAAATCACTCATAAACCATCTTCCATTGCTCTTGGTAGCAAGAGTAGAAGCTATCTGCCAGACAGCAGACCTCCAACTAAAAGATAGGTGTTCTAGTCTGCACTAAACTTTTGTGAATTTGGACCTTGTTGGTAGCTTAAATGAATTGAATTTTACTCTTGAAGAGGGGAAGGGTGTCCTGAACTGTGTTGGTGATTAAAAGGACAATTACATAAATAATTTGAATACAAAAAAGAAGGGCTAAGCGCTCTAAGAAAGGCAAAAATCAATCACATTCTTTAGAGGAGGAAGATATAGTATGTGGTTGGGAAGATCGTTTCATTCACAAGAGCCCAGGTATGGAAACAACCTCAACCGACGAAGATAAAGAAGATGTGGTATAAACATGTACACAATGGAAAATTATTTAGCCGTGAGAAAGAAGGAAATACTTTCAACTACATGGGTGGACCTTGGAGGTATTATACTAAGTGAAATAAGTCAGACAGAGCAGGACAAATATTGTATGATTTCAATAAAAAAGCTGAAATCATAGGAAGAGAGAGTAGAATGGTGGTTACCAGGGGCTGGGGGTGTGGGAAATGGGACATGTTGGTTAAAGAATACAAACTTCCAGTTATAAGATGAATAAGTTCTGGGGGTCTAAAGTACAGCATGGTGATTATAGTTAATAATAATTTTTTATATGTATGAAAGTTGGTAAGAGAATAAATCTTAAATGTTCTCACCATAAAACAAAACAATTATGTGATGTGATGGAGGTGTTACCTAACACCATGGTGGTAATCATTTTGCAATATGTAAGTGTATCACATCAACACGTTGTACACTTTACATTTACACAATACTGTATGCCAGCTATGTCTCAATAAACAAAATGAAAAAGCAAAAAAATATATTTTTAAAAAGCTTCCCATGGTGGGTTGGCATTTGAAGGTTGAATAGAACTCCTAACACTCTATTCCAAAATAGAATCTGACAAGGTGGCTTGTTCTCTATTGTATTTCCCATGCCTAGTATAATACTGTCACACAGTAGGTCCTCAGAAAATATTTTTGGTTGAATAAAATAAAATTTTTTTTGAGAAATTTAGATATTTCAGAAGGTAATTTTTAGAAGCTCTAAATTTTCCCATTATCTTATAGCAATATGAATTTCTGAAATTATATCTACAGGGAAGATGACATTATGCTGCTTTAAATTTTTACTAATACTTTGATTTTTGATCTTTCCTATTTAAAAATGTTCACCTATCTTTTTGTAAGTCAGGAAGCTTGAATGCTCAGGCTCCTTTATTTCTCTACCTCATGGATTTTGACGATAAACTCCATTCTGGGGAAAGAATAGTTGAGCTTAAACTTCAAATAGAATCTCATGAGTCATACACATGTCTGCTAACAGGAGGGAGACAAGGAGAGATGTACAACTACAGAAGATAATGGGGAGGGAGTTGCTTACTTTATTTTCTTCTCCTCTTAATCAGGAAGTAGTTGTTCCTTCCCCACTTTTATTTTTTTGAACAATATATTTCACCGACAAGAAGAAACTTAATGATGAGTCAATTTCAGGAAGCAGGAATTTGATTTTTTAAATACTTAGTTCTTTATAGTTAGCAGAGATCCAATGGTGACATTTAAAAATGATTCTGTTTCTGTAACTTGGCTACTCTTTAAAATAAAAGGACGATGTATGTGGAATGGTGTACACCTACACAATAATTCATGTCAACCATGCACTTACTACAAACTCTCAAACACTTCCTCACATAAATCAGTTCTAAGACCTAAGAATCTCACTCATTAAAATTTACTTGAGGTTCCTGTAACCTTTTCTCAGGAAGCAACAGCAGGTATAAAATGTGCAGATTTTTTTTTTAATGTGTGTAAAGCTTTAATTCCAGTCTATAAAAGAAAACATTTTCTGGTGGGTAGTTGAAAGCCTGGTAGAGGGTGGGGCGGAAAGTCATGGAATTTTGGAAGTATCACATGGTAGATTATGGCAAATTAGAAATTTGTCAAAGAATACTGATGGAGTAGATGCCAGGCTGAGTCAGATTTTCCCAGTGCTTGGGCAATGATCTGGTTATAAATTAGGCTCCTTTTAAAACTGCACTAACATTTTTGGTCCCTAGGTTATTAGAATTCACTTCTCCCAAATGCAGCAATGATAATAGTCAGTTCGCATATGGTGTAGCTGGTGTTATACTATTTATTGCTAGTGATAATTTCATAAACTGGGTGTCAAGTGTTTGGAAAAAATCTCATATCATTCTTTTGTTTAGTAACTACCAATGACTCTGTTTCAGCTACAGAATAAAAATTCTGAAGCATGACATGCAAAGCCCCATGGGGTCTGGTATGTTGCTTAGATCTTATCACCTCATTCTACTACTCACCCAGCTCCTACATCAAGATTCAGATCCATGTCTCCCTTCTTTATTCCACTGTTGTACCTTTAGAGTCGCTGTTACTGCATTCATCACAGTAAATACTTATTCAGAAGTTAATCTCCCTGAGGGAAGGAGCTATGGTTTACTAATCTTTGTATCAACAGCACCCAGTACAGAGTTGGAGTGTCATAAATGTTTGTTGAGTTAATAAATTTATTCTCAGTCTTTAAAAAAAAAAGCATAATTTGACATATGAGGTAGGCAGACTCTAAGAAGGACCCTAGTAATCCTCACCTTTGTGTACTCCCCTCCCCTTTAAATGTGGTCACACCTCTGCATGTCATGAGATACCACTCCCATGATTATATTATCATGATTATGTTACATGGCAGAAGGGAGATGATCTGGTTGGGCCTAATCTAATTTCACAAGCTCTTTAAAAGCAGAGTGTCAACTGACTGGTGGGAGAAAAGGAAGTCAGAGATCCCAAGTTTGAGGGACATTGGATGCATCATTATTGGTTTTGAAGATGGAGGGGACCCCATGCCAAGGAATGCTGGTGACCTTGGGGAGCTAATGGTGGCTCCCAGCTGACAGTCAGCCAGGAAATGGGGACCTCAGTCTTACACCCACAAAGGAACTGGAGTCTGCCAACAACCTGAATGAACGGGGAAGTGGATTCTCCTCGATCCTTCAGATAATGGACCAGCCCGCTGATACCTGGATTTCAGCCTTGTGAGAACCTAAGTACACAATCCAGTCACGTCGTCCCAGACTTCTGACCTACCCAACCAGGAGATAAACAATGGGTACTGTCGAAAGCCAGTAAGTTTGTAGTAATTTGCTTTGCAGCAACAGAAAACGAGTAGAGCTAGTGTGCAACCTCATCAGACAAATTAGATACATATATTCTCCTCTGTTTTGGTTTATTAATTTAATTAATGGAAAATAGGTGTACCCACATCCAGTTTATACTGGTTAACTAGGTAACAATGCTTAGTCCAAGGCAGTTTGGTCATTTAAAATAAAGTAACAAACTGTTATCAAATATACTCCACATTTCATGCACTAGGTGGGGTTCTGGCTGAAATTCAGTTCTGAGTATAATGTTCAGAGTCAGAACAGCTTGATGTTCTAGCTCACAATAGCAGGGACATCACTGCAGACAAACATTTGATGTCGAAGTCAACACGATAGCCTTTACGTTTGAATATTCAGGGGGCTTCTGCTGTAGCAAGTACATTTGTTTTATAATTACTGAAGTTCTGTTCGGTTCTGTGTCAAATACGCCCGACATTTAAAATTTTTGGAAAATATCTTCTCTTATTTTTAAGAAATAGACCTAAATGTTTCTAATACTAAAAAAACAAACAAAAAAACTCCATTTATGACGATTATGAGATAATTGGAAATTTGAATACTGGATATTTAATAATATTAAGGAATGTTTTAGATGTAATATTGTATTTGGTTTTGTTAAAAGTCATTCCTTTTAGAAATTCATATGTAAATACATATAGATGATATAAGGGATTTGCTTTCAAATAATACTGGCTGGAGGGAAGTGGATGGCAGTTTGGATAAGGCCATGGGTTGGCTATAGGTTGATGATTGCTGGACTAAGTGATGGGTACATGGGAGGTTATTTTTTAAAATGCTGTCTTTGATACATCCAAAAGGATATTTACTAATTTTTACATAGCACTTATAATGCTTTAGTGTTGGTATTTTCAGGTTAACTGGTTAGTTGTATAGCTAGGAATGAAAGTATTAATGAATTCTTTAGGTTTAGAATTGGTGAAGAAGTGACTTTATGTTAAGTTAAGTAAAGTATGCTTCTATTGAAGCCATATATATATATGCACTGTACCCTAGCAGCCTGAAAACACTCATATGATATTATCAAAATGCTGAATTTATAGTCCCTTTAATATCTTTGGACTAGAAATAGTAGGCAACAGATGATGATCACTCGTGACTGTGGTAAACTCCTCCAGTATTTATCACAGAGATTTAGAGTACACTAAATCATGATAGGTCCCATGGTGTACACAGAAGCTAAAATACCTGGACATTTCAGCTGGGTAGCCAAGACCTACCTCTAATACACATAGCACTGGCCATGAGGTAGGCTGGCCCTACAACTGCACTCTTACATCTGTAGGGTGTGCTGAGCAGCAGCAGAAAATTTCTAAGACTGAGAAGATCTTATTACAACGACTTTTCTAAGAATATGCACTGTGTGTGGTTGGAATAAATATTTTTGAGTAACTCCTTGATGGTGAGAACAGGAGTGAGATCCCTAGAGGGCATGCCATACTGCAGGGCTTGTGTTTTGGGGAGCGGGGTAGGACAGTTTTGGGAAGAGTAGAACAGTGGCTGGGCTCTGTGGTCCTCCTGTATTCTTCCCCTGTAACACATCAGTCTCTCCTTTACAAAATGGTTGAACTAATTTTTAACTAGTATGATTTAGAAGGCTGCCAAATCGTTAGCCTGCCAGGGGTGCGCGCATACACGTTGGCCCATAAATTGATAAGAAACCAGTAAATACTCTACGGCATTTGGGAACAAGACTGAAACATGAAGAACATACAGGATTCAGAGAGTTAAGACCGTGGTAAGTCATAAAAGTCAGTACAGGAGGTGTTGAGACTTGAGGTAGACATCAGAAGAAGTGGAGAAGTAACATTTTCCTGCAGGGGTAATTGTTCTGCGGGGAGATGCATGGCAGAGTGGGGACCAATGAAAGAGAAGCCCAGCTGGCATCGGGGCTTTGGATGGGGATGTGAGCAAATGTGATGAGACCAGCTGGTGGAGAGCCTGAATTCCTGCCGGGGGGAGGTTTTAGAGTTGATCTAATAGACAATAGGGAGCCGCTTGCTTTAGCAGCAAGTGAGTAGCTGAAGAGTTTTAGTTTATTAAAGAAGATTTGCACTGGAGAAGTGTTTCCCAAACTGGTCTGAGAAGAATCCCTCGGGGACAATTGTGAAAAGCGCACATTGGCAAGTCCCTCTTCTAGTGCTGGTGTTTTAGTGGATTTGAGATAAAAACAGGGTTTTTATAAGCTCTCAGAGTGAGTCGTTTATACATAACTCTCTTCTAGGTAGTTAGAAAATGAATCTAGTAACAGATTTAGTGTTTGCTGTGACTTTCTGTGGGATTAGGCAGAAAAGGCAAGGGTGGTGTGGAAGAAAGAACTTTGGTGAGCTTCATTTAACCACTTTGACATTTTCCAATTAATGGCTTTAAATGCTTCCCCTGACTTTTTGAGTCTTTTCTCTTACTAACAAGTTTCTGAATTGTGGTATACAGAAAAAAAGAAAACGTATGTTTAGCTTAAAAGAATATATTCCAAGATATTGCTATCATTACCAGGCAGTTTATAATGAAATGTCCAGTCTTTGTTCTAACCCATTACATTTATTTCTGAAATCAACTGAGGATTTTCTAGTTTTGACCAGTAGAGAGAGCTATAACTCTTGCTATAAATAGTCATCTTTTTTTCCAGGCAGAAATACCAACACCAACCTATAGTATATTACTGAACTATTATACCCTAGAATTTATAATAAATATCCTAGAAGTGAAATGTGGTATATCCTTCATAATTTATAACTTGGGTCTTGTACATACATTGTTTATGTTCCTTTTTACGTATCTCCCAGTATGAACTCCTTTGCTAGTCAAAATGGACTACATTACCAGAATATTTTTGGCCCTTTCTTTCCCATCCACATTTATGTAGGCTTTCCCCCTTTTCTGGAACAGAAATGGTTATCATTTGTCTAAATTTGACTTGTTTGCTTGAGACCTAATTCAGAAACAACTCTTTAATGAATCCTCCTCTGATCTCCCACCTCTCAACTTGTATTACACGGTATCTCGAAACCTGAATCATATGCACTTTGATTGCAGAGTTTTTGCCTTGTCAACTCATAGTGGTTGTTAAATCAATGAAATGGTCAAAATGTAATATGTGATTAAATTATTACAATACAAAGGATTACTACTTTTAAACACAGTAATAAATTATCTACATCAGTATTGCACTAATGGGTTGACAGTGAATTTTTAGTCATTCCAAAAAAGAAAATAGTTGTAAGAAAGAACTCTGTGCTAATTAGAAACTTAAGGATTTAAAAATGAAAATTGGAGGGAACATTTGAAAGATATTCAAGTGTCTTAAAATAACTCTTTCAGTGGTTAAGAAACATTATGTGGTTAAGAAACTTCTCTTGCAGAATGATTATGGATTTCTTTCAAGGAAAAAAAGTGTATTGCAAAAGATGCACTGTGTTGAATCAAGAAATAAGTTATACAAAGACGGTACCTATGCTACTCATTGTACTTTGCCTTTGAAAAGGACAGAAAAAGTGTTGTATAAGAACTACTCTGTTTAAAGAAAGAAATTCTGTGTACTTAATCTTAAATATCTATAAGACTGGTTGCCTTAAACCAAACCTAGGGTATTTCTCTACCAATTTCTTAAGCTTTTTGACTTACTAACCTAGAAAAGATAGAGCAAACATTCATAATTTTTCTCTATCAAAATGTAAACACTGTATAGTTTTTAAAACCTCCTTTAAACAGTTGAAAGGCATATGTTGGAAAATCTTATGACCAAGTTCCATTATACTCAGTGTGAAATGACATTAGTATGTAGAGAGATGAAATTATACTGATACAGCCAATTTAAAAGCATAGTAGTCTAAAACAATTGATTCACACACACACACAGACACACACACACACTCACAAGCGACAGAAAGGTGAAAACAATTTAAATCTCATTAGTAACAAATATAATTTATAATAACAATGTGATAAAATTCTTCACCTATTAGCTACAATGAAAAAAAAAGATACTGCTCACTATTGGCAATACTTATAGACTGTTGGTGGGTGTGAGAACTGGCACACTCTCTCTAGGAAGGATCTTGGTTATTACAGTATATTACTTGTATATTACTTGTATATATATATATATATATACACACTTATATATTGTATATTACTTGTATATTACTTGTATATTACAGACCTTAAAAATATTACAATATTTACTTGTATATTACTTGTATACATACATACTTGTATATTGTATATTACTTGTATATTACAGACCTTAAAAATATTACAATATTTACTTGTATATTACTTGTATATATACATACTTGTATATTGTATATTACTTGTATATTACTTGTATATTACAGACCTTAAAAAATTCTACACTTTACCTAGTAAGAGCCCTTTATAAATTCTTGCTAAGAAGGTATACAGAAAATCATACAAAGGCCAATGTGCAGATAATCCCATTACGTTTTGAGGAAGGAAGGGGTGTTCACGGTTCTTGATGACGGGGTCGGAAGTCACTCTCGGAGCCCCCTTACTGGCCTCTTCTGCTCTTGGTCAACAGGCAATATGGGCCCAAGGTATGCCTTTTCACATGGGATTCTTCATTTCTGGCCCCTGCTGTTGCCTCCCATTGAGATCTACTCCCCCTGCCCCCCTTCCCTTGTATCTTAATACTCAGCCCTCCTGTGTGGATGACATTATGGGGGTCATAGCACTCCTGGGTGGCTATAAACAAGACACACTTATTTTCCACAGTTCTGGAGGCTGTAAGGCTGAGGCCAAGGCACCTGCAGATTCTGTGTCTGGTGAGGGCCCTCTTCTTCGTAGATGACATCTTCTCACTGTGTCCTCACATGGTAGAATGGGTGAGGGAGATCCATGAAGTCTAGAGACTCTTCTTTTCTGGGGGACGGGGTGGGGGGGGGCGTGTCTCGTGTGGGATCTTAGTTCCGTGACCAGGGACTGAACTCGTGCCCCCTGCAGTAGAAGTGCGGAGTCTTAACCACTGGACCTCTAGGGAAGTCTCTATGGAATCTCTTCTTAAAAGGGCATGATCCTATTCATGTGGGTTCCACCTTCATGACCTAATCACCTCCCAAATGCCCTGCCTCCAAATGCCATCACATTGAGGATTAGGTTTCAACATGTGACTTCTGGGTGGACACCAATATTCAGTCTCTAGTGCACTGGGGAGGGAGTGGCATAGAGGCCGACTTTGCTTCTATTCTTGTGGCCTGGGCAGAGGGATGCTTTCCTCCATCCCTTTTCAGGGTGACAACTGAGACAGATTGGAGGTGTCAAGATTAGGAACTACATGTCCATCTGTACTGACCCCTACAGTGGACTGGAGGAAGCACAAAGGGCTGGTGGAAAAGTGGACATCCGGGTAGATTTTCCCAGTGTTCAGGACGGATGGCAGTAGATTCAACTCGGTGCCTCTGACAATTCTTACACTCCTAGTTCCCTGATCTAAGGGAGGCTGTAATTGAAGTCTTTTCCATAATTATATTTTTCTCTGAGAATAAGGTCCACTCCACCCCTTTGTCAACCATATCATATGCATACTGTGTAATTTGTAGACATTCAAATTTGAAATGCGGGCTTCCCTGGTGATGCAGTGGTTAAGAATCCACTTGCCAATGAAGGAGACACAGGTTCGAGCCCTGGTCCGGGAAGATACCACGTGCTGCGGAGCAACTATGCCCATGCGCCACAACTACTGAGCCTGTGCTCTAGAGCCTGCAAGCCACAACTACTGAGCCTGCGTGCCACAACTACTGAAGCCTGCACGCCTAGAGCCCGAGCTCCGCAAGAAGAGAAGCCACTGCAGTGAGAAGCCTGCGCACCGCAACAAAGCCTGCTCGCCGCAACTAGAGAAAGCCTGAGCATAGCAATGGAGACCCAACGCAGTCAAAAACAAATAAATAAATTTGAAAAATTTGAAATGCATTTTCATGAGAAACTTTAAAATTACTAGTCTTTCAATTTAAAATTGGGGACTGGGAATCCTAAATTGAACAATTTCCGCCCCCCCCCCCAGCCTGCTGTTTTACAAATAAATCTTCCAAATGGTATTCAGCAATTTTGTAGACCTTTTGGTATTCCAACCACTTTCAGCATTCTTCCAATGTATTTAATTAATTTTTTTCTGCTGTTGCAATAGAATAATTTATTTCCACATTGTTCCTTACGGTCATTAAAAATTTAAAATATCAGGTATCTGGTTCTTACCTGTTCAAAATGAATCCAGATGTTCACCTACTGAAAGGGTGCCAGTTTTTTGTTTTCTATCATACATTTAACTTTGGAGAATAAATTTGGAACAGTTCTGTAGGGACTATTGGTCGCAGATGGCTGAGTGATAATAAATCCTCAGGCTGAGATACAGTCCTTCTGGATTGCAGCACTTGAACTGATTTTAATAATTCAGAGTACTCTTCATCATCCAAGTAAACAAAAGGTATCTCTTAAGTATTTCTTTTTTTTTAAAAAAAGATATGTAATTAGCTTATGACACCTTATTTTTTTTCTCACTCTTAATTTCTTTCTTACTTTTAATTCAGCACTCTGACGTTTTCTCCAGGATTGTTGCTCCTTTCTTCCAGGCCATAAAAGAGTTCAATTTCTTCCATGTTCAAAAAAAAAAAAAAATCCCTCTTCCTGCAGGAAGCTTTCACTTGTATCCTAGGCTGAGTTTTTATAATTCTTTCTCTCTTACTTATCATCATATTTGCCACACGGCTTACGCATCTGAGCTCCTTAGAGGTGGGGACTGTTTCTTATCAACTTTTGCATCTCCACAGCTTAGCAGTGTGCCGGATATACAGTAGATGCTCAATAAAAAATGAAGGAGAGTCCTTTAAGTCAGAGGTTGATATCGAGTCACTGATATTGTCCAGTGAAGGACCTAATCACGTCCCCAAAAGTCCTACCTGATTCCATCACCTTTGGGGGTTAGGATTTCAACATATAAATTTTGGAGGGGGGGCACATAAACATTCAGACCATAGAATTAACAGATTATGTAATTGATGACCCTGTACCTCTAAAGAAAAGTACTAATATTAAAACCTTGACTTCTTGATCTATCTCTGTGTAGCTTTGGGATATATTTTGCCCCACCTACATAGCTTTTGCTGGTCAATTTCCACTACAATATATGGCCTTTGAGAAGTACCATGTTCCTTTTATTCTTTGTATTCTCAGCTTCTAACACAGTGTGTGGCAAGTGGTTAAAGCTCACTATGTATTTGTTGACTAGGTGAGGTTACTGTGTCTGGGGAAAAGATAGGTTTCCCATCTCATTACTGACTAGATCCTATTCTAAGTGTTTCCATTCCTCCTCTTATGATTTTCCCTTTCAATGACAACGAAGCAGAATTCTGATTTGTAAGAACTTGTACTCTGGTGAAAACATGTCATGCAACAGTGCTTTTCTGTTACAGTGGCAGTAAATGTGATGCTTATTCTCCATGTTTTGATCAGAGTAAGAGATACAGAATGAGCCATTAGACATGTCACCTAGTGGACTTCTTTGGGTCGCCTTTGTTATTTAAGGCGGATTCAATGTCAAGTCATAAAATGATGAGCATATGGTCTTATTATTAGTTTTCTCTGGAATCCAGTCTCTTTATATATGACAAAAATCTGTTACTAATACTTTTTGAGCCAAAGAGTCTCTATAACCTGTAAATTTAAATCTGATCTTGACTGTAGTACATGCCTCCTGTAGGTAGAAAAGATGTTCCTATTAACACTGGTACAGTTCCTTTGGATTATGATTTTCAGTGTCATGTTTTTTTAAATAAAGCGTTTTAATTTTCTTTCATCTGAGCACTGCAAGCTTTATTTTTAGGACCAAAGATTTAATTCCAACAGGATATGTTTAGAACTCTCATGTACTGGCTTTCTGAAAACACCGAGTTTCATCTTATTATGAAACGTGTAAACAGGTTATAGCTCAGAAACAGGTGCTAGAACACTCAGCTCTTTGAACTTCATAGGGATGTCTTCCAGCAGCGCACAGCGGACCGTTCACATGTGATTTCAAAGAGCACTGCATTTAAATCTCACATCTTTCTATCCTTTTCCGCCCTTTGTTTGTTAGCTGGCAATACACAACGTAAACTTCATTCATATGTTAAATGAAAAAGCATCCCCTTCCCGATTTTGTCAACATACTTCTAAAGGAGACCACTTGTCAAACTAAGCAAAGGAAATCTTCCAAGGAAAATTTTCACAAACAATTGTGATTTAGTACAAGTGTGTCCTCCCCTTTTTGACATGTAACAATGTTTACCGAGCATCCACTAAGTGCCATGTATTCTTCAAAGGAGAAGGGTACAATTGTAAATATGACAGGCAAGATCCCACATCTCATAGAACTTGCATTTTGAAGGAAGGAGATGAGTGAGCAACCAATCAACCAAATAACGAAACAACCAAACAACCAAGACTTTACAGCTAATGACAACTATCATGGAGAAAATAACACAACACTTGCTAGAGGGTGACCTAGGACTGGGTGCCTGGGAGGGTGTGGGGCAGTTAGAATAAGGACACTCTTTTTTTTTTTTTGCGGTACGCGGGCCTCTCACTGTTGTGGCCTCTCCCGTTGCGGAGCACAGGCTCCGGACGCGCAGGCTCAGTGGCCATGGCTCACGGGCCCAGCCGCTCCGCGGCATGTGGAATCCTCCCGGATCGGGGCACGAGCCCGTGTCCCCTGCATCGGCAGGCGGACTCTCAACCACTGCGCCACCAGGGAAGCCCCCAGGACACTTTTTTTAATGCTTGTTATTCAAAAGCATTTAAAAGCAATTTCCTGATGCTATAATATTTCCCACGTAAAAAATGAATATGAATTTCGGAAAAGTAAAGACAGTATACCACATAGACAAAATAGCATAACATTATCATACTTAATAAAATTAATAATTATTCCTTAGTGTTATCTAATAGTCAATCCATATTTACATTTCCCCTATTGTTCCCCAAATGTCCTTCACAGTTGGTTTGTATGAACATTATTGAAACCAGGGCCACATATTGAATTTTATGTCTCTTTTAATCAAAAACTATTTCATGACACAGGAACCTAACTGCGTCTTGTGGAATATTCTACCTATGGACGTTACCTCATTTCTTCTGCATGCTGTAATTTAACTTTATAATTTAATAGCTTCTATTTCCTGAAACCTAGAATTTAGTTTCAGTCTTGATTAGATTGAGTTAAGCATTTTTAGGTAGAATGCATCATAAGTGATGTCGTATATTTCATAATGCATTATATCTGGAAACACATAATATCTGGTTGTCCTACCATTTTTTAAACTAAAAATTGGCCACCAGGTTAGGAAGAATACAGCCTTGTTCCTTTATTGCACATTAAAAATTCCCTTTACAACCAGGAACTAATCTGTGTAGTATACTTTGGCACTATAAACACATCCATTTCTTAATCAACGATTTGTGTAATGGTTTTAAAATCAATTTGTAATCCTTGTCTGGATACATAATTTCATTGGCCTTTGAAAAATGGTGACTCTTTTCTAATTTTATGCTTCCTTCTGGGATTATTTGCTGGTCATCTTAGGTAAAGTAGAGGTTTTCCTCATGAACTAGGGTCATATGGTTACTTCAAAATACAGTTCCTATTGAAAAGGCAAAGATACATGCATTTAATTTTTCTTTTTGATTTCTAATTTTCAAAGAAAAAATTGATTTAATAGCCAATGTAAAAGGAAGCAATGAGCTTTTCCCCCCCATTTTTTTCCTTTTTTGGGGGCATTATTACAGATTAATGGATTTTTACAGATTTAATGTTTTATCAAACATTCAACAATCATATCATCTTATTCTTTTCAATGCTCAAAACTGTAACAGTTTTGGCCAGTGGAATACTCTTAAGGCTGATTTGGGTCCTTTTAACATGGCTTCATTGTGGCATTGGTTAGGAAAAATTTTCATAAAGAGGACAAAGAAATCACATCCCTAAAATTAAAAAAAATTGATAAAATGAGCTTCATTAAAAAAACAAAAACCTTTGCTTATATAGAAAAAGTCAAAAAATTACAACATCCTTTCATGATAAAAAGCCTTCAACACATTGGGTATAGAAGGAACATACCTTAACATAATAAAGGCCATATATGACAGACGCTCAGCTAACATTATATTCAACAGAGAGAAAATTTCCTCTAAGATTAGGAAAAAGACAAAGATTTCACTCTCACCACTCTTATTCAATATAGTACTGGAAGTCCTCACTAGAGAAATTATGCACACAAAGAAATACAAGGCATCCAAATAGGAAAGAAGTAATAAAATTTTTGCTATTTGCAGATGATATAATTTTGTATATAGAAAATCCCGAAGAATCAACCAAAAAGGTTTTGGAACTAATCAGTGATTTCCGTAAAGCTCCAGTATATAAAATCAACATACAGAAATCAGTTGCATTTCTATACACTAATAAAGAAGCATCTGAAAAAATAAATAAAATGATCTCATTCACAATAGCATCAAAATCAATAAAATACCTAGGAATACATTTAACCAAGGAAGAGAAATATCTGCAGAATAAAACTATGAGACTTTGCGGAAAGGAACTGAATACACAAAAAAATGGAACGATACCCTGGTTCATGGATTGAAAGAATACTGATAAACTGTTTATACTACTCAAAGCCATCTATAGATTCAACATAATCCCCACCAAAATACCCATGATGTTCTCACAGAAGTATAAAAAAAATTCTAAAATCTTTATGGAACCACAAAAGACCCCAGAGAGCCAAAGCAAACCTGAGGAAAAAGAACAAAGCCTGAGGTATCACACTTTCTGATTTCAAGTTATACTACAAAGTTTTAGTAATAAAAACAGTATGGGACTAGCATAAAAATAAACACATAGACCAATGGAACAGAATAGAGAGCCCAGAATTAAACCTCTGCATATCGTCACCTAATATTCAACAAGAAAGCCAAGAACACACAATGGGGAAAAACAAATGGTGCTGGAAAAACAGGATAAACACATGCAGAACAATGATATTTCACCCTTATCTTATATATACCACTCACAAAAATTAACTCCAAGTGGATCAAGGACTTAAACATAAGATGAAATACCATAAAATTCCTAGAAGAAAACATAGGGAAGAAGCTCCTTAACACTGGTCTTGGCAATGATTTTCTGGATATGACACCAAAAGCACAAACAACAAGAATAAAAATCAACAAATGGGATTACATCAAACTTAAAAGGTTCTACATAGCAAAAGAAACAATTAAAATGAAAAGGTAAACTACAGAATGGGAGAAAAGTTTGCAAACTATATATCAGATAAAGGGTTAATATCTAAAATACATAAAAAATGCATGCAACTCAATAACAAAAACAAAAAACCAAACAATCTAATTTAAAAATGGGCTGAGGAACTAAACAGATATTTTTCCAAAGGAGATATCCAATGACCAAGAGGTACATGAAAAGATGCTCAACATCACTAATTATTAGGGAGTGTAAATCAACACCACAGTGACATATCACTTCACATGTTAGAATGGGTATCATCAAGAAAACAGAAGATGAGTTCTGGCGAGGGTGTGGAGAAAAGGGAACCCTTGTAGACTGTTGGTGGGAATGAAAATTGCTTTGACCATTACGGAAAACAGTATGGTGGTCCCTCAAAAAATTAAAATAGAACTACCATATGATGTATCAATTCCTCTTTTCCATATATATATATATCTCCATCCAAAGGAAGTGAAAATAGGATATCAAAGAGATATATGCACTCCCATGTTTACTGCGCCATTATTCACAAGAGCCAAGATATGGAAACAAGTGCCCTTCAATGGATGAATGGATAAAAAATATATATACAATGGAATATTATTCAGCTATGAGACATAAGGGCATCCTGCCATTTGCATCAACAAGTATGGACCTTGAGCGTTTTATGCTAAGTGATAGAAGTCAGACAGAGAAAGACAAATACTGTATGATACCCCTTAACATAAAAAAGCCAAACTCATAAAAACAGAAAGTAAAATGGTGGTTACCAGGGGATGGGGAATAGAGGATAGGACAGATGTAGTTTAAGGGTACAACCTTGCAATAAGCAGTAAATAAGCACTAGAATATAGACAACTATATAAAATTATAATCATCAAACTTGTTAAGAGACTGGAACATAATGATTCCAACCACTTGAAAGAAAGGATAATTATGTAATGTGCTAGATGTGCTAATTATTGCTACAATGGTAATCATATTATATAAAGTATCAAATTAACATACTGTATACCTTAAAGCTACACAATATTATATGTCAAATATATTTCAATAAAAAATAAAATTTTAAAAGAGAAAAAAATCTTGTTCTTCCCAAGACATCATTAGCATAATGTAAACACATTTACTGAATAGATCTAGGGTCAGTAAACTACCTTGATGTGCCAATTTCAGCCCACTACATGTGCTTATAAATAAAGTTTTATTGAAACACAGACACATTCATCATTTAGGATTGTCTCTGGCTGCTTTCCTGCTACAACAGCAGAGTTGAGTAATCTTGTCAGAGACCTTATGTTCTCCCCTAAGCCTAACATATTTACTATCTGCCCTTTTGCAGATAGTTTGCTGACCCCCAGTTGGGACCATGAAAATTTCAAGCAATATGACATTTTTTGTTTGATGTTGTTTCATGGGTTCATCTTGTTTTTTTCTAACCAAATTTTTAGCTGCTACTTAAGAGCAGGAATGGGGTCTTACATTTTGTCTGTATCTTTCATTATCCCCAGGCACTCCGTAAATACTTGATTGGTTTATCTACTGAAAGTGTACTTTCACAGATGTTTTTTCATTTGCTTTTAACAAAGAATATCTGTTGATTCAAAGTAATGAAGCATCTAGACACATGTGCATATTCAGTGTATTAGAAAAATATGTGAATGTCCTGGAATTACAGTGAGTGAAAGAAATCAATTTTCTGTACCCTTTATATTACATTACAGAGATGACCCTACATTTCTACCTATTCCACAAATTTGCATTTTAGAGGAGAGTAATTTCTTTCACCAACTCACTGAAGTCATTGTTATTTCACGACTAGGTAATAAGAGATGACTTCAGTCTTTAGAATGAAATTTCTGTACTGGAAAAGCCTTTAACTTTGCAGGGGGAAACACTAAGGTCAGTGTCTGTGGCTCTCAAGGGCTTTTGCTCAGCTTGACATAGAAAGAAATTAAAAAGAAAGAAATCCATACTGGACAGAGCAATAAAAATTAGTGCACAGTTTAACTCTAAGGACGACTCTCACTGGGCATAGACAGAAAATTCACTGAAAGGACAGAAGCGACCATCGACTTTAAACAACCTGTTTTACCTTTTCTATGTGCAGAGTGCCTGTGGATTTATATATGAACAACTTTGCTAAAATTCAGTGCAAGGATAGGCTGTGTCTATTTGCAATGGGAATGTTGGAAGAACTTGAATTTATTTCTGTTGGTCCTTCTGTGTTTAGTGGTTTATGATTCTTGTCATCTTGTTTGGCAAAAGTGATAGCCAAGCACCCACTGGTGTACATTCAGATTTTTTCCACATCTTGGCTAATGTGAACAGTGCTGTAATGACCATATGACCACAGGAATACTGATATTTCTTTGAGATCCTGAATTCATTTCTTTTGGATAAATACCCAGCAGTGGGATTGCTTGATCATCTGGTAGTTCTATTTTTAATTTTTTGAGGAATCTCCATACTGTTTTCCATCATTTTATATTCCCACCAGCAGTGTACAAGGGTCCCAATTTCTCCACATCTTCACCAGTACTTGTTATATTTAGTATATATATATTTTTGGATAATACTAAATTGTACACTTAAATTTGTTAAAAAGGTAGATCCCATATTAAGTGTTCTTATCACAATAAAATAAAATTTAAAAGAAGTGACAACCAACAGCGGGGGTCTATTACTGCGGTTGGTACTTGTAGTATTTGTTATGTATGTGTATTAGAATTAATGATTTGCTCAGTGCAAATCACAATTTAGCTTCTCGTTTTGAAGTAGTGACATCTATATGGAACTAAAGTCTATTAAATAAATACAATTTCTGTGCAACAAGCAAATTATTTCTTGTGCTATTGTTCATAAATAATGGAGAACTATAAAATGAATACTTAAAGAAATATAGACCTATTAAAATAATGCAGCATTTGCCTAAGTTCAGGCAGTTACAGGATTTACTATAACTGTAAATTATCTCAAAACTGACTGCAGTGTTCCATAAATTTAACGTGTGGATAGTTTGGCAAGCAGCTTATTAACAAAACAGGAGAAGCACCAACTCGTTTCATCTACTTTCCCTAAGTTAGAAGTATAAACCACTGTTTGTCATGTTAAAGACTTCTATAGACAGTCTAATAATATATTTGATACTTAACTTTTCTGTAAAATTATATCTGAGTGCTATACATATCTGTGTGTATAGATATATATACATAAGTATGTGTGTATGTATATATATGTGTGTGTTTATAGATATACATATATATACATATATGTGTGTATATGTATATATATGTCTGTATATATGCATACACATATATATGTGAATGTGTGTATGAATATAAATATGTATGTGTGTTTATGTGTGTGTGTGTATATATATATATTTATATCATGAAAAAAGTTCTTAGATTACAAAAGGCTTTATTTTTCTTTTTTTAAAACTTTGGTTTATACATCTTAAAACTTAAACTGGATCATGTTTTTGTTTTTGTTTTTGCCCTGGGACTACTGCTCTTGGGTTAGTTCCATTTTGATGAAATCTGTTGTTGATAAAAGAGAGTTCAAACTCCTCTAAACCAATTAAAATGTTTTTGCCTCAGGAAGTAAATAAAAGCACATGATAGAACTAAAGCAGAATGGAGAGTGGTAATCAGTATAGTAGTTCAGTATTGAACAATATTGAACACTGTAACAATAACACCTAATAAATCATTCTGAAAGGTACATTGGATATATTTTTTCCAAGGACAAATAAAGTATACTCATAAGGATCAAAAAGATGCCTGTGTTACTTTTATGGTCTATTTTAGAAAGCACTGAAGATTTCTTCTAATGTAAACTTTAAATTCCTTTATTATATGAAACATTCCTCAAAATATTTGAAACCTGTCATAGTATGCTTACATACATTATGAATTGAGATGTAAACCGATTTAGAGATTTATGTAAATCTATTTGGAACCCTACTTAAATAATTTTAAAGCCTTTATGTTTAAAAAATATTTGTACTACTTTGATCACAAAAGACTTTTTAGTGTTGAATGCAAAGCATAGCTGTTACTAATTTTTCTTTCCAGAATATATTTTTCATTTAGTTTCAGAAAACAGAACTGTTAAAATTGTTTTCATAATAAAATTGACACTAATGGTTTGCTTCTGCCTTTTCTTACTGCTTTTTTTTTGATAAGAATTTTCCAATTATCTATGGCTTAATGATTATGATGCCACGATTAGAAGATCATGACTTTGAGAGAGGCTATAAACATAGCGGTTTTTAAGAAACATGTTTGGTTCATTCATTCGTTTATCCATCCGTCCTTCCGTCTATTCATCTATTCATTCTATCACCTATTCATCATCTAACAACTCACCCATCCTCCTATCTACCTATCAATCATCCATCCATTCATCCTTCCATCTGTCCATCCATCTATTCACCCATCCATCCTTCCACCTAGCCTCCAATGTTTTTGAGCCCCTGCTATGACAAGCACTTGTTTTTTTCCTGGAGAATGACTTTACTAATAGAAACAGAAGGAAATCCTGAATTCCACAGTAATTTTGGAAGAAATATAGCATGCAGGACAAATGTCAGTTAACTTATTTCATGTTTGATGGGAAGCATACGTACTTGAGAGAAAATATCTTCCTTAACCAGATACTTAGGACTGCTATTTAAAGAAAACTGGTTAAAACTTCAATAGCACTTTTCTCTAACAAATTTTTATAAATATTTAGATATGTTAAGAATTTGGTACAGAACTAGCTCTGTAACTTAGTTATAGTAATGTAATTGCACTAATTAAAGCGAGATAAAAATTCTCTTCCACACAAATTAAGTACGATAATGACTGTGAAAGCCTTGAATGCTGTGTTCATACAATGTATGAGAATGGTTATTTCTTCACACTCTTGCCAACAGTGGGTATTATCATTCTTTTTATCCTTGCTAGTATAAATGGAAAAAATTCCACTCTTCTCCTAGTTAAAATTTCTCTGATTATTTATGATGCTAAGCAGTGTATACTTAGTGGTCACTTGCATTTCTATTTCAGTAAATTGTGTATTCATGCATTGATATTTGCCCATTTTTCTATTTATGTCTTTTTATCTGGCTGATTCATGAGAGCACATTGTATACTAAAGACACTCTTGGTCATCTATATTGCAAATATATAAAATATGTTTATTTTAATTTCACATATACATCAGTTTAAGCTTTCTATGGTCAAATTTATTAATATTTATAAATTAATATTTTATTGCTATTTTGGTGTTATGCTTAAAAAAGATCTTCCCACATTATACAGATATCCGTGTGTATTTTATTCTAATAAAATACAATTTCAATTTTTACATGTAACTTGTCATTTTCCTGAAAATAATGCCAGTTTGTTATGCTAGGTGGGGAGCACTCTTTATTTTTTATCATCCTAAACTTCCAAGGTCATGTCCTTAACTAAAGTCCAAAAATGAAGCTGTATTCTCTAGCCCAATTTGGCCTCTCTATATTGTGATTTTAGTCCCTACATTCAAATTGTTATGTATTTCTCAGTGTTCCCTACCCATGGTGCTGGATTATAATACCACCATGAGATGAATTTACTATCCCCTTCCCCAAACTTCCCATCAAGGGGAGAGCCTATCTCTTTAAATCTTATGGTTTGGATGAGACAGCAGAACATTGGCCTCCTGTGGGCAGCTGGGTCCCTTCCATTTGAGAAAAAGGGATGATTGACAAGCAAAAGGTAGCAGCATTCTGTGAGTCGTGCTCTTGCATGGGGGACAAGAGCAGGAAGGGGAAGCAGCTTTTTCTCCTCCACCCCCTCCTGTCCTTGTTTATTGGCTTGCTTGAGTCTGTCTTTCATATCTACTGCATTTTCCCCATTATACTCACTGTTTTTCCCCATTGCACTTATAATAACTGTTCTCTTCATTACAGTTAATTTTCTGCATGCTGCGTTTTGTCTTCTACTTTATTTCAAGTATTCCTGTATTCACTTCTTTTTGTTTTATTTTAGCCCCCTTTTCCCCCATCTTATTATGTTGTATTCCCAGACTATTCTGACACCCCATTCCTGTTTCTTAATGGATATAGCTTCCTGCATTCTATGGGGGTTCACGAACAGTTCTACACTTTGATACAGAAATTTCTTGTGGATCACATAGTGGGTTAGTCTCAAAGGCACATGGATATTCTTCCTGCCCTCCTGTTCTGCAGTATATAATTCACAGTTTCCTCTTTCCCCAATGTTGCTTCACCTCCTACTCATGCTCAAATGAAGGAATCTTTCCTGACTCAATATTTTTAGACAAATCTTATGGGTGAATTGCCTTTCATCTTGTTCTTTGCTCGAAAGTTTGGTACTTTAATTCCTCCTTAGATCTATGATTGTAGAACAGGTTGAGACGTACAGGTTTTGGTTAGTTCTCTAGTTTCCAGCCTGATTTTACTTCTGTTCAACAGAACCAGCATTGTCCAGCTCCCTGGTTCTTAGGGACTCTGATAGGATACATGAAACATTAACTTCCAGTATTCAGTTGTACTAAATTCTTCCTTCAGCTGCCTTCAGAATGTTGCTTTGGCTATACAATATGAATATGAATTTAACTACCAAGACATTTTCTTCTGAAATGGAACAGGATCCTGTGGGGCTCCTGGGCACAAAAGCCTTTCTGTGCCTCCCACTGCTTGATTATAGGAAATAAGCTTCATTCAGCCTCTGACTTGCCATGAGCTCCAAGGAGAAGGTTCAAACAGTTGCTAATTAGGGAAGGGAGGGGATGCGGAGACAAGGGAGGAACAGTCAAAGGAAACTACAGTGCAGCCTTGGGGCAGGGTCCTGGTTCCCCCTCAAGGGATACACAGAACAATATCTCTGGGCTGTTTGGTAGATACTGAAGCCCCCTCCAGGTGGGAGAAGTTAACTGTGTGCTGCCCACAAGCACATAGACCCCAGACCGGTTGGAACCAGAAGGTTGATGATGCCGACTCCCACTTTCCTCCCCACCAACCAATCAGAAGAATGTCCATGAGCTGATCACGCCTTCTTTGAACCATTACTATAAAACTCCTTACTATCCACTCCAGGTTGGGACACAGTTTTGAGGACATTAGCCTGCTGTGGCCCCCTTTGCCTGGTAAAGCAATAAAGCTATTCTTTTCTACTTTACCCCAAACTCTGTCTCCAAGATTTAATTTGGTGTTGGGGTACAGAGGCCGGATTCAGATTCACTTCCTGCTAAATCATGAAATTTTTCTGCAAGGATGGGAAAAGTTGGCGGATGGGGAGGCTATGAGAGTGAGGGTAAGCATGGAGAAATAATCCAGAAGCTACTATGCAATACAACACCTGCAGGTAGAAAGGTAGAAAGGTAGAATTGTAAGAGTCTCTAAGCATCTGAATGTTGGGAAAATGGTGGAAAAAATATGAAGCATAGTGTTACCACTGACTGTACAATTACCAATTCCCAGCAGACCCTGGTATTAGATTTTCAGTTTTAGTTTTCCTTGTTTGAATTCTTATCACCATGTTTTGTATTCTTCTTTCTCTTTTTTCTCATGTTATAATAATTTAGGGACAAGCTAGTTTTAGCTTTACATCATTGTGGACCTAAACTTTGTTCAGTGTTCCATCCACACTCTAGTTTTGACCACACATGTCTCATGAGACACTGTTCTGCAGAAAATTGTTCTTAAGCACGTTAGTAAATGTGCCTTCGATAGTGTTCTATATTCAATATGCTTTGAAAATACTGTGTTGACATTACAGACGTTCATCTATTACAGGACTTCCCAAAAGCTTTAAAATGCCAGGGTATATGTATTGTGAACCACCAAGAGACATCACCAAGCATCATGCCCCTAACTTGTTTGACCATGAATCTATTATTCCTGAACAATGTTCTGCAGATCACTACTTTAAGAAACAGTATACTCACTGTGTACTCTGTACTTAAATGCCCCAGAGTCCTTACTACTCTCTGGTTACAAGGAAGACACTTGGAGACACTTAATTTATTCAGGCTTCCTGGTTATCATTTTCTGCACTTATGCAGAAAGACATTTAGCTCTTGACCTTACGTTAAACGTATTGACTACACCTTTAGTTTAAAAATTATCGTCTGAGTCAATGACACAGTTTGATTCAATTCCAAGGTCTCCATGTAATATATAAACAAAGCGTGGACTCAATGAATTTCTTTTATTCACTTACATTATCCCAGGTAGTCTTCTGTATTTGCTTTATCAACTCTAAATAAGGTTTAAGACTAAAAACTTTGTTTCATATAATTAGAAACACACTTATACATTTGTGTCATAGTGTTGTACTTTATAAGAACTTGATACCTACTGACTGATTTATTAAACCAACACCTAAAGATGGCAGAATTCAACCTTTGGCTCTGGTTATTCTAATGTGATCTCTAGAGTGGCATATATAGTAAAACAAACTGGCAGTTATATTGTTTAATTATATACATTAGCTAACAAGTCTAGACTCAACACTGATTTTGGAAGTGTTGTAGAGAGGCAAATCAAACATCTGTAGAAATAAAGTGTTATGTCTCTAATTAAATGCTTTAAAAAATGAGCTGAAAAATATTCAGGATTTGAAGAACTTCAACAAGAATGTAGAACCAGTTCAGTAAAACTAAGATAACATTATTTTGCATTAAATTAAAGAGGAGAAAAGGACATTCAGGTAATAAAGTTCTTTTATGGTATTGAACTTTAAAAAATTAAGTAAAACAAATAAAATTGAAAATAAAAATTCCTCTGTAGCTTTTCTCCTTTGACCTCTCAAAACGAGCAGTTCTGAAACGTGAGCCACGTGATAATGCAAATTCTTTTGGTGATAATTTTGACAGATCGTTTTCAGAAATTGCTTTCAAAGTCATTTAAATGAGGAAGAAGGCAACTATGCACAACTCAAAATTTTAAACTGCCAAAATTACTCCCTGATTTCTCTCCCATATTACATATTTATTTTATTAAGTTTATTTAGCCTGGGGTTACTTCCTAACATGATTTAGTCGAATGTACAAGCCTGGCCTTTATTACGTACAGGAGGGAAATTATTTTCCTGGCCTGAGATGGGGCCATCATTTCACCTCGTCAGAGGAACTGAAGAGATATGTCTGGTCTTGTTAGATGCTCAAGCTGTAGCAGAATATTCTGTGCCAACATCAGCACACTTGCCACAGGCACAGAGAGCCCCTAGACTGTGACCTGAACTGAAGCTCCAGCAATAAATTGGAAAGTCAAGGGAACACAGAAGGTATTGGAAGAGCTTTAATTAGCACATTCAAGAGATAACACTGTATTAGATTTTTATTGCTTTATAGCATGTTACCACAAAGGTCGTGGCTTAAAACAACTCACACTTGTCATCTTAGAGTTTCTGTGGGGCAGATGTCTGGGCATGGCTTAGCTAGGTCCACTGCCTAAGGTCTCATGTAGTTGTAATTAAGATGTTGGAGGAGATGCATCCTCACCCAGAGGCTTGACCAAGGAAGAGCCCTCTTCCAAGTTCACTCAGGTCACTGGCAGAATTCATTTCCTTTTGGTTGTAGGACTGAGGACCCTGCTTCTATTGGCTGTCAGCTGGAAGCTGCCCTCAGCATCCAGAGGCCACCCACAACTCTTGGCCAAGTGGAATCTCAAACATGGCTCCTTAAGTTCTTCACATGCAGCTAGGAAGGGAGGGTCTTTAGAATGAGCCTGCTAAAAAGACGGAATCTTATGTAATGTAACATAATCATGAGAGTGATATCCAACCCTCTGCCATATTCTGTTGGTGAGAAGAGAGTCATAGATCCTGCCCACACTCAAGGGGAAGGGATTACACGAAAGTGGGAACACCAAGAGGCAAAGATCATGGTGGGGGGCAACCTCTGAGTCTGTAGCCACAAATACTGGGCTCTTACTTAAGGAAGAATCCCTCCAAAAAAAAAGCCCTAGCATTCAATAGAGTGGCATCAAACATGAACACAGAAAATGATGACTGCCTCCTGCTTCCCACTCCTGGGCCTATAACCAGACAAATCTATAATTCGAAAAGATACATGCGCCCCATGTTGATAGCAGCACTATTCACCATAGCCAAGACATGGTAACAACCTAAATGTCCATCAACAGATGAATGGCTAAAGAAGATGTGGTACATATCTACAATGAAATACTACTCAACCATAAAAAGAATGAAATAGTGCCATTTGCAGCACCATAGATGGACCTAGAGATTATCATACTTAGTGAAGTAAGTCAGCAAGAGAAAGACAAATACCATATATCACTTATATGTTGAATCTAAAATATGACACAAATGAACACATCTGCAAAGAAGAAACAGACTCACAGACATAGAGAACAGACTGTGGTTGCCAAGGGGGAGGGGGGTGGGAGAGGGATGGACTGGGAGTTTGGGATTAGCAGATGCAAATTAGTATATATAGGATGGATAAACAACAGTGTCCTTCTGTATAGCACAGGGAACTATATTCAATATCCTGTGATAAGTCATAATGGAAAAGAATATGAAAAAGAATATATATATATATATATATATATATATATATAACTGAGTCACTTTGCTATACAGCAGAAATGAACACATTATAAATCAACTGCACTTCGATAAAATTTTTTAAAAAATGGAAAGAAAATGATGACTGTCACAATTTTGCAATGATTTTGCAATGTTTCAGTAACTCCTTGACCTTGCTTATGAAACTGAAATTTCTGTGTTTTCCAAGTGACTTCTAAGGTCAATGAATTAGTCCTCTGGTGAGGCAGTAACAGTGTCTGTCATTCAGTCAGACTGTTCTTTGTATGCTGCAGCTTCTGCTACTAATTTGCCAGTTTGTTGATCTTCTTTGATATAAATACAAATATTTACCCTTGGTAAGAAATAAAACATTGAACACAAAACTTAATTGTTTGGTCAGAAAAAAGATCACAACCTTGCAAAAATAGTTGAAATATTATAGGGACACTGTGGAGTAAAATTTCAAACAATGTATTAAAAAAATTGAAGGAAAATTTATATATAGTGAGCTACACAGATCTTAAGCATACAATTTGGTGAGTTTTGACAAATACAAACACCTGACTAATCAACACCCCAATCGAGAAATAACACGTCTATCACCGCAGAAAGTTCACTTATGCTTCCTTCCCTGTTACCCCTAGATAACCATTGTTCTGATGCCTATCATCATAGACTAATTTTGCCTGTACTTTAAAAAAAAATGTTTTAAACATTAAGATAAAATTGAAGTACACTATACACATTTAAAGTGTACCATTAGATCCGTTTCTACATGTATCTATACCAGTAAAACCATCACCACAATAAAGATTATAAACATTTCTGTCATTCCTAGAAGCTACTCGTGTCCCTTCTGTAATCCAATCCTTCCTCTATCTCACCATTGTTACCCCAGGAAACGAATGATTTGATTTCTGTCACTTTAGATTACTTTGGATATTCTATAATTTAAAAACATGCTCAGCATCATTAGGCATCAAGGATATTCAAATTAAAACCATAATGAGATATATTATAAACTCATCAGGATGACTAAAAAATGAAAAACTAACCATATCAAGTGTTGCTAAGAATGCAGAACAGGTGGAACTTTATTTTGTTGCTGATGGGAATACAATATGGTACAACCACCTTAGAAAACAGTTTGACAGTTTTTTAAAAATTGATACATTTACCTATCATAGAATCCAACTATTCTGCTGTTAGGTTTTTACTCAAGAGAATAAAAAATATATGTCTACATGAAGACTTATACACAAATGTCCACAGCAGCTTTACTTGTCATAGGCAAGAGCTGAAAGTAGCCCAAATGCCCAAGAACAGGTGAATGAATAAACAGACTGAAATAATCACCCAACAAAACACCACTCAGCAATAAAAGTGAATGAACAACTGATAAACGCAACAACAAAATGAATCTTAAAATTCCTATGCTGAGTAGTAGTTTTGCCTATTTTTGAATTTCGTACACGTGGGATAGTTACAGCATTTGTACTGCTGCACTTATTTTGCTCACCAAGAGTTATGCACTGTGTTGCTAATTCAGTAGTGTATCACTTTTCATTGTCAAATAACTGACTTTTGAAATTAAAACACTCTCCATCCCATACAGAGATTATACACACATACAACACTACGGCTGTGTAGTGCTCAACAAAGGCAGTCTATTACATTTAAGAGATTAGAGGTCGACTATATTTTAATTTGCCTTTCTTTTTAACACTGGTTACCTATTTACAAGCCCTACTTGTTTGTTACCTTGAACTTTACCTTAAAAGAAAAAGGCCTAGGCATGCTCCTTGGCCATGGAAGTGCACACTTAGCGTCCTGAGGCAGCCATTTCCCCTTTGTGAGTAGAGCCTGTGTACAGAATGTCACCATCCTTTGCCTGATTTCATCAAACAAGCCTTCTGACAGGTCTCCCATCCTCTAGCTTTCTCCTGGTTTCAGCCACCTTCTCCGGGATGACCCGGGATCTTGGTGCTCTGGCCAGGTGTCAGGCCTGAGCCTCTGAGGTGGGAGAGATGAGTTCAGGACATTGGTCCATCAGAGACCTCCCAGCACCTTGTAATATCAATCAGTGAAAGCTCTCCCAGAGATCTCCATCTCAACGCTAAGACCCAGCTCCACTCAATGACCAGCAAGCTCCAGTGCTGGACACCCCCTGCAAACAACTAGCAAGACAGGAACACAACCCCACCCATTAGCAGACAGGCTGCCTAAACTCATAGTGAGTTCACAGACAGCCCAAAACACACCACAGGATGTGGTCCTGCCCACCAGAAAGACAAGATCCAGCCTCATCCTGCAGAACACAGGCACCAGGCCCCTCCACCAGGAAGCCTACACAAGCCACTGGGGGCAGACACCAAAAACAATGGGAACTACGAACCTGCAGCCTGTGAAAAGGAGACCCCAAACACAGTAAGTTAGGCAAAATGAGAAGACAAGAAATATGCAGCAGATGAAGGAGCAAGGGAAAAACCCACCAGACCTAACAAACGAAGAGGGAATATGCAGTCTACCTGAAAAAGAATTCAGAGTAATGACAGTACAGATGATCCAAAATCTTGGAAATAGAATGGAGAAAATACAATACACGTTTCACAAGGACCTAGAAGAACTAAAGAGCAAACAAACCATGATGAACAACACTATAAGTGAAATTAAAAATTCTATAGAAGGAACCAATAGCAGAATAACTGAGGCAGAAGAACGGATAAGTGACATGGAAGATAAAAGAGTGGAAGTAACTACCACAGAGCAGAATAAAGAAAAAAAATGAAAAGAATTGAGGACAGTCTCAGAGACCTCTGGGACAACCTCAAACACACCAACATTCGAATTATAGGGGTCCCAGAAGAAGAAGAGAAAAAGAAAGGGTCTGAGAAAATATTTGAAGACATTATAGTTGAAAACTTCCCTAATATGGAAGAGGAAAGAGTCAATCAAGTCCAGGAAGTGCAGAGAGTCCCATACAGGATAAATCCAAGGAGAAACATGCCAAGACACTTATTAATCAAATGATCAAAAATTAAATACAAAGAAAAAATATTAAAAGCAGTAAGGAAAAAGCAACAAATAACATACAAGGGAATAGCCATAAGGTTAGTAGCTGATCTTTCAGCAGAAACTCTGCAAGCCAGAAGGGTGTGGCAGGACATATTTAAAGTGATGAAAGGGATAAAACCTACAACCAAGATTACTCTACACAGCAAGGATCTCATTCAGATTCGACGGAGAAATTAAAACCTTTACAGATGAGCAAAAGCTAAGAGAATTCAGCACCAGCTGAATAAGTAAAATAAATAATAATAAAAAATAAATATTAATAAATTAATAAATTAATTAATAAATAAAAAATAAATAAATAAAACCAGCTTTACAACAAATGCTAAAGGAACTTCTCTAGGCAGGAAACAGAAGAGAAGGAAAAGACCTACAATAACAAACCCTAAACAACTAAGAAAATGGTAATAGGAACATACATATCGATAATTACCTTAAATGTAAATGGATTAAATGCTCCAACCAAAAGACACAGACTGGCTGAATGGATACAAAACACAAGACCCATAAATATGCTGCTACAAGAGACCCACTTCAGACCTAGGGACACATACTGATTGAAAGTGAGGGGATGGAAAAAGATACTCCACACAAATGGAAATCAAAAGGAAGATGGAATAGCAGTTCTCACATCAGACAAAATAGACCTTAAAATAAAGACTATTACAAGAGACAAAGAAGGACACTACATAATGATCAAGGCATCAATCCAAGAAGAGATATAACAATTGTAAATATTCATGCACCCAACAGAGGAGCACCTCAATACATAAGGCAAATGCTAACAGCCATAAAAGGGGAAATTGACAGTAACACAGTCACAGTAGGGGACTTTGACACCTCACTTTCGCCAATGGACAGACCATCCAAAATGAAAATAAATAAGGAAACAGGCTTTAAATGACACATTAAACAAGATGGACTAATTGATATTTATAGGACAGTCCATCCAAAAACAGCAGAATACACTTTCTTCTCAGGTGCTCATGGACCATTCTGCAAGATAGATCATACCCTGGATCACAAATCAAGCCTTGGTAAATTTAAGAAAATTGAAATCGTATCAAATAACTCTTCCGACCACAACACTATAAGACTAAATAACAATTACAGGAAAAAAACTGGAAAAAATACAAACACATGGAGGCTAAACAATACACAAGTAAATAACCAAGAGATCACTGAAGAAATCAAAGAGGAAATAAAAAAATACCTGGAAACAAATGACAATGAAAACACAACGACCCAAAACCTATGGGATGCAGCAAAGGAGTTCGAAGAGGGAAGTGTATAGCAATACAATCCTACATCAAGAAACAAGAAACATCTCAAAAAAACAATGTAAGCTTACACCTAAAGCAATTAGAGAAAGAAGACCAAAAAAACCCCAAAGTTAGCAGAAGGAAAGAACTCATAAAGATCAGATCAGAAATAAATGAAAAAGAAATGAAGGAGACAATAGCAAAGATCAGTAAAACTAAAAGCTGGTTCTTTGAGAAGATAAACAAAATTGATAAACCATTAGCCAGACTCATCAGGAAAAAAAGGGAGAAGACAGAAATCAATAGAATTAGAAATGAAAAAGGAGAAGTAACAACTGACACTGCTGAAATACAAAGGATCATGAGAGATTACTACAAGCAACTCTATGCCAATAAAATGGACAACCTGGAAGAAATGGACAGTTTCTTAGAAAAGCATAACCTTCCGAGACTGAACCAGGAAGAAATAGAAAATATAAACAGACCAATCACAAGCACTGAAATTGAAACTGTGATTTAAAATCTTCCAACAAACAAAAGCTCAGGAGCAGATGGCTACACAAGCAAATTCTATCAAACATTTAGAGAAGAGCTAACACCTATCCTTCTCAAACTCTTCCAAAATATAGCAGAGGGAGGAACACTCCCAAATTCCTTCTATGCAGCCACCATCACCCTGATACCAAAACCAGACAAGGATGTCACAAAGAAAGAAAACTACAGGCCAATATCACTGATGAACACAGATGCAAAAATCCTCAACAAAACACTAGCAAACAGAATCCAACAGCACATTAAAAGGATCATACACCGTGATCAAGTGGGGTTTATCCCAGGAATGCAAGGATTCTTCAGTATATGCAAATCAATCAATGTGGTACACCATACTAACAAATTGAAGGAGAAAAACCATATGCTTATCTCAACAGATGCAGAGAAAGCTTTTGACAAAATTCAACACCCATTTATGATAAAAACCCACCAGAAAGTAGGCATAGTGGGAACTTTCCTCAACATAATAAAGGCCATATATGACAACCCCACAGCCAACATCGTTCTCAATGGTGAAAAACTGAAACCATTTCCTCTAAGATCAGGAACAAGACAAGGCTGCCCACTCTCACCACTATTATTCAACATAGTTTTGGAAGTTTTAGCCATAGCCATCCAAGAAGAAAAAGAAATAAAGGGAATCCAAATCGGAAAAGAAGAAGTAAAGCTGTCACTGTTTGCAGATGCCATGGTACTATACATACAGAATCCTAAAGATGCTACCAGAAAACTACTAGAGCTAATCAATGAATTTGGTAAGGTAGCAGGATACAAAATTAATGCACAGAAATCTCTTGCTTTCCTATACAGTAATGATGAAAAATCTGAAAGACAAATTAAGGAAACACTCCCACTTACCACTGCAATAAAAAGAATAAAATACCTAGGAACAAACCTACCCAGGGGACCAGAGACCTGTATGCAGAAAACTATAAGACACTGATGAAAGAAATTAAAGATGATACTAACAGATGGAGAGATATACTATTATCTTGGTTGGAAGAATCAACATTGTGAAAATGACTCTACTACCCAAAGCAACCTACAGATTCAGTGCAATCCCTATTAAACTACCAATGGCATTTTTCACAGAAATAGAACAAGACATTTCACAATTTGTATGGAAACACAAAAGACCCCGGATAGCAAAAGCAATCTTGAGAAATAAAAATGGAGCTGGAGGAATCAGGCTCCCTGACTTCAGACTATACTACAATGTTACAGTAATCAAGATAGTATGGTACTGGCACAAAACCAGAAATACAGATCAATGGAACAGGATAGAAAGCCCAGAGATAAACCCACACACATATGGTCACCTTATCTTTGATAAAGGAGGCAAGAATATACAATGGAGAAAAGACATACTCTTTAATAATTGGTGCTGGGAAAACTGGACAGCTACATGTAAAGGAATGGAATTAGAATTCTCCGTAACACCATACACAAAAATAAATTAAAAATGGATTGCAGACCTAAATGTAAGGTCAGACATTATAAAACTTTTAGAGGAAAACATAGGCAGAATACTCTATGACATAAATCACAGCAAGATCCTTTTGACCCACCTCCTACAGAAAGGGAAATAAAAACAAAATTAAGCAAATGGGACCTAATGAAACTTAAAGGCTTTTTCACAGCAAAAGAAACCATAAATAAGACGAAAAGACAACCCTCAGAATGGGAGAAAATATTTGCAAACGGAACAACTGACAAAGGATTAATCTCCAAAATATACAAATAGCTCATGCAGTTCAATATCAAAAAAACAAACAACCCAATCCAAAAATGGGCAGAAGACCTAAATAGACATTTCTCCAAAGAAGATATACAGATTGCCAACAAACACATGAAAGGATGCTCAACATCACTAATCATTAGAGAAATGCAAATCAAAACTACAATGAGGTATCACCTCACACTAGTCAGGATGGTCACAATCAAAAAGTCTACAAACAATAAATGTTCGAGAGGGTGTGGAGAAAAGGGAACCCTCTTGCACTGTTGGTGGGAATGTAAATTGATACAGCCACTATGGAGAACAGTATGGAGGTTCCTTAAAAAACTACAAATAGAACTACCATATGACCCAGCAATCCCACTAATGGGAATATACCCTTAGAAAACCATAATTCAAAAAGAGTCATGTACCACAATGTTCATTGCAGCTCTATTTACAATAGCCAGGACATGGAAGCAACCTAAGTGTCCATCGACAGATGAATGGATTAAGAAGATGTGGCACATATATACAATGGAATATTAGTCAGCCATAAAAGGAAACGAAATTGAGTTATTTGTAGTGTGGTGGATGGACCTAGAGTCAGTCAAACAGAGTGAGGTAAGTCAGAAAGAGAAAAACAAATACCATATACTAACACATATACTTGGAATCGTAAAAAAAAAAAAAAAAGGTTCTGAAGAACCTAGGGGCAGGACAGGAATAAAGACACAGATGTAGAGAATGGACTTGAGGACACTGGGAGGTGGAAGGGTAAGCTGGGACGAAGTGAGAGAGTGGCATGGACACATATACACTACCAAATGTAAAATAGCTAGTGGGAAGTAGCTGCACAGCACAGGGAGATCAGCGCTCGGTGCTTTGTGACCACCTAGGGGGTGGGATAGGGAGGGTGGGAGGGAGATACAAGAGGGAGGGGATATGGGGATAGTTGTATACGTGTAGCTGATTCACTTTGTGATACAGCAGAAATTAACACACCATTGTAAAGCAATTATACTCCAATAAAGATGTTAAAAAAGAAAAGAAAAGAAAAACGCCTAAGACTCAAGTTATGCTCTGCAAGAGTATTACCAAAAACTTTGTGATCAATTTATTAGTGTTTTCCTATAGTGCCATTCAAAAATTAACATTTTTTAATTTTACTGATCATGTCTTTGGATTATTCTAAACAAGCCTCTATCCATTTCTTTTTCACAATTTAAAAATACTCCTAATTATCACAGTACTTTATCATTCAGCAAAAATAATTTTGTATATATTTAATTCTCTTCATTTTTCTTTATAAATCAGTAATTCTAGGCTCTAAATTTTTAGCTGTCACTTGTGTCTAAATTTCTGTTGTCAATAGTTTCCTGATATTTCCATATCAGTATTTTAGGTACATAAAAGTAATGACTGGATTTAAGGACTATTAAGGCATTGGTGTTACAGCTTACACTCTCATCAGAGATTCTGGTATCCTCCAGTTTAACCAATGTGATGCTCTCGCATTAAGTATTTTTAAGGAGTTCAAAAAGTTCGAGGTAAGTTATTAAGCTGTATTATAGATATTATTTAATTAGGTATCTATGGTATATCTCACTGAATTTTCAAGATTCATTTATATGGTATTAGGGCTATTAAGTTAATTGTAAAACCTTTTATTGAGAGGTTTATTATTGCCCAAATTTGCCTACAGTACAGGTCAAACAATATCCTCAAAAAAAAAAAATACTGAAATTCTTAAAAATGTTCCTAAAATGGGTCTGGGTCCTGTTTCCCCAACCTCATAATACAGTTTCTCATACAATCCAAGGTTTCTTGAGACACATATATGTGTGTGTGTTTGTGTGTGTGTGTGTGTGTGTGTGTGTGTGTGTATGTATAGACTATCTGTTTAGACTATCTGCCTTGTAGTTGCCACAGTCCCTGAGACCTTGAATGATCAAAATTGTCTATTGTGTTTTACTTAAAAGCTTTATTGAGATGCAATTCATATGCCTTATAATTCACCACTTAAAGTGTACAATTAACCTGCTTTCAGTATATTCATAGGGTTGCAGGACCATTACCACGGTCAGTTTTAGAACACTGTCATCAATCCCCAAAGATCCTCCACACCTCCAAGCTGCCACCTCCAATCCCGCCATCATCCCAGCCCTAGGAAATCACTAATCTATTTTCTGTCTCTATAGATTCCTTATTCTGGATACTTTGTATAAATGGAACCATACAGTATGTGGCCCTTTGCAACTAAATTCTTCCACTTAGCGCAATGTTTTCAAGATTCAGCCATGTTGTAGCATGTATCAGTATTTTATTTCTTTCTACATTCCAATATGGACATGCCATATTGCAGGGGTCCCCAGCCCCTGGGCCAAGGACTGCTACTGGTCTGCAGCCTGTTAGGAACTGGGCCACACAGCAGGAGGTGAGCGGCTGGCAAGCGAGGGAAGCTTCATCTGCCGCCCCTCATCGCTCGCGTTACCACCTGAACCAACACTCCCACCCCTGCCATCAATGAAAAAATTGTCTTCCACGAAACCAGTCCCTAGTGCCAAAAAGGTTGGGAACCGCTACCGTATTGTATTTATCCATTCATCAGCTGATGGACATCGGGTTGTTTCAATCTTTTGGCTACTGTGAATAATCCTGCTATGAACATTTGTGTACAAGTTTCTGTGTGGATGTAAGTTTTCAATTCTCTTGGTATATTCCTAGGAGTGGAATTGCTGGGTCATGTGGGAACTCTTGTGTCTAACCTGTTGGAAAAATGCAACACTGTTTTCCAAAGGGAACGCCATTCTGCATTCTGACCAGTACTGTATGAGGATTCCGATTTCTCCACATCCTCCACAACACTTGTTATTATCTCTTTTTCATTACATCCATCCTCATGACTATGAAGTGGGATTTCATGGTGGGTCTGATGGCTAATGATGTTGAGCATCTTTTCATGGGCTTATTGGCCATTTGCACATTTTCTTTATAGAAAACTCTGTTCAGATCCTTTGCCCACTTTTTTTTTTTTTTTTTTTTTTGCGGTACGCGGGCCTCTCTCTGTTGTGGCCTCTCTCTGTTGTGGCCTCTCCCGTTGTGGAGCAGAGGCTCCTGACGCGTAGGCTCATGCCTGTACGGCCCAGCCCCTCTGCGGCACGTGGTATCCCCCCGGACCGGGGCATGAACCCGCGTCCCCTGCATCAGGAGGCGGACTCCCAACCACTGCGTCACCAGGGAAGCCCCGCCCACTTTTTAATTGGGTTCTTTGTTTATTATTGAGTTGTCGGAGTTCTTAAGTATTCTAGATACAAATTCCGTATCAGATACATGATTTGTAAAACTTTTGCCCAATTCTATGGGTCATCTTTTCGCTTTCTTGATGGTATCCTTTGAAATACAGAAGTTTTAAATTTTAATTTAAAACTTCGGTATCATTTATTCTTATTTATCTATTCTTTTCTTTGGCTGCTTGTGCTTTTGGTGACATATCTAAGAAACCACTGCTTGATCCAAGGTCATAAGAATTTATACCTGTCTATTGTTTTTAAATGTTCATGACATCTTGGCTTGGTATTAAGTTCTTAGGTCACTCCGTTTTTATTTAAGGATTTTGTATACGTTTCTTTCATATGAAAGATCTATGAGGGTTTTCTCTCAGCCTTACCTTTTCTAATATTCTTCAGGGTCAAACACAGTTCACGGATATTGCTAAAACTTTCCCAACATCTTTCTGTTCTAAGAGAAAGGTCATTTCTAGGCCCTTCAGAGCAGTTTCAACTACAGGAGATTTGGCAAGTGAGATGCATGTGATATCAAAGATCTAAGCCTTCACTTAATATCTCCCTCACTTCACTCCAAATTTTACTGTATCTGGCTGGTAGCTGCTCTTCAGAATTGTTGTTCAATGTTGTGACTATTTCCTATTCTATTGAAATTGGAAGCTTCTTTGTTTTTAAAAATAAATTGTTTATTTTTTTTTATGGCTGCATTGGGTCTTTGTTTTTGCATGCGGTGAGCAGGAGCTACTCTTCGTTGTGGTGCACAGGCTTCTCATTGCAGTGGCTTTTCTTGTTGCAGAGCACAGGCTTCAGTAGTTGTGGCATGCAGGCTCAGTAGCTGTGGCTTGCGGGCTCTACAGTGTAGGTTCAGTAATTGTGGCACACGGGCTTAGTTGCTCCGAGGCATGTGGGATCTTCCCGGACCAGGGCTCGAACCCATGTCCCCTGCATTGGAAGGCATATTCTTAACCACTGTGCCACCAGGGAAGTCCCTTCTTTGTTGTTTTAACTATTGTTTGAACTTTGTTTCACAGAAGATAATGAGGTATAAAGGCTCTTAATGCACAATCATATTTTGACTACTTTAAAAGTGGTTGAGAAGAGATTGATAAGATTAAAACAGAGCTATCATAGTTAACGGAGTAAGTTGCTACTTATTGCATGTGAACTAGATGACAGGCTACCCTGCTCACCCATCCTGAGGTTGGTAATAAAATACACATTTTTATAGGTGAGTAAACCAAGGTGCTGACGGGGATGCATGTTGGAGAAGAAAACTGGAAGAATCCAAGCAAGACTACAAATGATCTTCCCATCAAAATGGAGTGGAGGTTTCTGCAGAGGGTGGGAAGGGAATGACCGAGAGGAAGGAGAAAGTTGGAGGAACTTTGGCATAGAGAAATCATGCAGACAAGCAGAAAACCGTAAAGACTCCTGGGAGGGTGAGAAAGCCAGGGATTGAAATTTGAGGTGAAGAAGAGATGCTCAAAGAGCATTTGGGGGTAAATTTTGCCATGCGTTGTACAATGTAATTCATGTTTCACTGTCTCCCCAAGAGGTGTTCACTAAAAACTTAGGTTAGTTTTCATGAGTTTTTGAATCCATCTGTGTTTCAAATTTGACACTGGGGTAACACTGTCAGTGAGTGACCCAAGTTTAGAAAAAAGTTGGGTGATATTACTAATGTTTATCTTAAAAAATAGTGTTTTTGTATTTCCTAGAGGTTTTCTGTGATTTCCTTAGCCTGGGAGCAAGTTTTTAATATACCTCCTACAAGGCTTAGCCTTTCCTATGGATACTTAAAAAATATTAAGCGTCAATATTTAAATATCATTAAGAAAGGCCAAAAGTTTATTTAGCACAAATTTAAGCCTCCTAATAAATTCAACAGAAACCCATAATTTAGTCCAGTATTGAGTTGTAAAAATAAAGGTTTTAAATTCTACACATTAAAAAATAATCTTCTAATTAATATTTTAGTATGCCCTTTGAGTGACTTTTCTCTGACCAAGTAATACATTCATTGCAGAAAATATGAGTAATACAAAAAGTATAAAGAAGAAAATTAAAATCACCCATAATCTTGTCACTTAGTAAATATTTTGTAGCATACTGTTTTATACATGTATATATCTGTGTTACGTATGTGTGTATATTCCTTTAAAAAATCTATTTTTACTTGATGTATTTTTACATCTCTGTTTTTAAAAATATACTCTTAAGACATAATTTTAAGTGTCTTCATACCTATAGTTTTTAAAAAATAATTTTGGACAATTCATTGTATAGATGATCTATATTTCATTTAACCAATCCCTTATTTTATAAATAGTAATGGGATGAGTATCCTTAAATGTACGTATTTCTCTTTAGCTCAATTTGTTTCATTCCAGTTATCTTATAACTGGAAATTTGGCAATGCTCTCTTAATTGTTTCTAGTCTTTTCCTTTCTTCCATGCTACCCGTCCTACCCACCAACACAAACAAGCGTGATATTTTGCCTTGATTTCTGCCCTTTGCTTTCTTTCTCAGCTAAGAGGCCATTTTCTGGCTCTCCAACTTTCTAAGTTTTATGAATTGAAATCAGGCCTTAGTACAGTCTCCTTGTATACAGTAGGTGATTTAAAAAATGTACTGGCCTTTTCTAAGGCACTTAGTAAATAATGAATGAAAAAATTTAAATGAATAAAAAAAAGTTTAATTTTACTTTGAGCTGTGATGATACAGGTCTTATTCATGTTAGAAACATGAAAATCTACTTGATTGGTCTTTCTGTGGTTCTTATTACAGTATGAATATGTGTGTGTGTGTGTGCGTGCGTGCATGTGCATATATGTGTGTGCGTGTGTGTGTTGTCCTTAATTCAAAGAAACGCTCTAGTAAATTCTCCCTCTCCTTCCATTGGCTTAGCATGTAGCAATTAAAAACATTACTTATTTGAACCACACCTGAATTTTACTTAGCTTTAGCTTTGAATTAGAAAAAAGGACTGATAAAATTACAGAAATAATTTAAAACTACCCAGAACTGGATAGGGATTTAACTTCTTTCATCACAATTATGGTACAATATTACTATATCCATTGAGAGAAGGTGGCCTGATAAATTATTAGTAGCTATTTACAAAGCTAGTTCTTGAATTTCAAAGGTTTCAAACTAATCTTAAATGCAAAAGCCTATGAAAGAATGCAGAATGAAAGAATGAAAGAGTTAAGTTCTAATATAAAAATTAAATTTACATTATGCCAACATGATAGAAAAATTAGGCACTAGAACATTTCAGGATGTAAAAGGATGGATAGATCCATCTTAAAAGGTTTGAGTTTTAGTATTAGCTATATTATTTCCAATTAACAGCGGGAACATATTGATATATTTTCCATTAGTGCAAAGGTAAAAGTATTTCTCCACTAATAATAATAAATGGTAGCATTTAGCACATAAATGGTGCAAGCTCTTAAATTACCTTTACTCGCGCTGTATCAGTGCAGCTGAAGAGAATTTAATGCATTTTTTACATGGTGTAATTTTGTCTCACTCATACAATGTGAGACGAGTGATAATGATATTCTAGTATTAATATAAGTACAAAATATACATACTGATGAATAACAGCCATGTTTTTCGGGCCTCCTTGCCAAGTCATATTAAAATGACAAATAATTGCAATTGCTTCACGGAGAAATGGTGCAGGATCTCTAGTCAAAAGCACATTAGGGACCAACAGTGTCCATTTGTTATCCTTTGTCAAGCAAACATGGCTCGTAATGAAAGTGACTAAGAGAACACTGATTGAGCACACTGACACCAAACCACTCCCTCGACAAGTCACGACAAGGGTATTAATAAGAGGATTGAAAGCTGAAGGTAGAGCTCTGGTTCTTAACATCTCTGTAGAATCGTGACTTTCTTTGTGTTTGATTTTTTAAATAAAGCCTGGTGCTTTTTGAGGGCTGGGGGGAGTGTGGCTATGGGGCAAGAAATGACAGTAGAAAATGTAGTGGAGACATCCCGAAGACCTTCCAGGGTCAGCGTGTTCAGAAAGGATTCCCCCGGTAACTTGAGGCGATGTTATTTAAAAGTGGAACAGCTCTCAGGTCAGAATCTGAATGCTTCCAAAAACAAGAAAAACTCCGCTATTCCTGTACTCAACCTGTTAGGCACTCTTTTCCCTCTTAATTGCTTCGTCTTTTTGAAAATTATGGTCTCTCCATGCAAAACATTGCTGGAGAAAGAATTTTTGATCAGGAAAATGAGTAGCTTATTAAAAGGGAAACAGGAAAATGTAATTCCATTTCAGGGATTTCTCAGCACAATTTTCAGGAATTATGACGGCTTTGTTATAAATCCAGGCCTATACAGTCTCATTTCATTTTAAACCTGCTGATTCCTAGTCCGGCAATATTTAAGATAGTTCCTGTCTGAGATGGTGTAAATATACATGTGCATATCTAGGAACAGAGGCAAAGTATCTCGTAGTTTCTAATTTATTAAATATTTGTATGTAACCTATCACATACCAGGAACTGTGATAGGTTTTCAGACTATTATCACACACAATCTAGTGGGGAGGGAAAAGTTAACAAATGATACCAACTATCACTAATGGAACATATCACATACCAGGCACCTTCCTGAGCTTCACAAAGATGAATCTCAATACAACAGCCCTTTGAAGTAGATACTATTATTACTGCTATGTTACAGATAGAAGTCCTGAGGCAGAGAGGTTTAGCGGATTTTCTAGATCACACAGCTAGTTAGTGCTGAAGTCATGTTTTGAACATAGATTCCAGAGTCCACGCTCCTATTATATCTGTATATTTAAAATATACAATACAGTATATGTGCTTGTGTACACACACAGACACTAAAACTTCACTTAACCTGAATTAGTTACCTGACAACCTCATCTATCTTTGATAAAACTAAGGAAATTGAGCAAACAAGAGCTCTGAAAACCCTAAATAATTTTATTCATTCAACAAATAAGTGAGCCAGCCTCTAGGTGCTCATACACGACTGTGATCAAGACTGACTCAGCCTGACCCAGGGCTTTTGTACTGAAGCTTGTGCACTTTCCTAATGAAGAGACACCTTAAATTCTCACTCTTACCTCTTATTTCCCAGGCAACTTGTATATATTATAAGTGGCAGGTTTCAAGGATGGGAGAGTTGAAGTAGAAAAGGCTAGAGATGGGAACAGTAATATTATGAAAAAGAGGAAATCAAAAAAGACATAAGTAAGACTAAGATATTAAGAAAATAACATTGAAAGCCAATAACCCTATATTTCCCATAGATCCTAATTATATTGGAATATAGCCTATTCTGACAACAGACACTCCTAGTGATTACCCTCAAGTAATAAGAACAGAGGAGATGATATGATTGTCAGTGAAGATACAATAAACTACAGTAGAAAGTTCAACAAAAGGTTAAAATTGTAATTTTGACATTTACAGCTGTTTATAGGGGTGAACCATAATTGACTGATGATGAACACATCCTTCTGCACCAAGTGCAATATGAATAAGACACAGTTGTAATTCACATATTAAGAAAGATGTAGTGGACAACTCTGTTGCTATTCTGTCTTTTTGTGGCAACAGTCCTGCTGTTTTTAAAGGGACTTCTTCCCCCTGCCTGCCGGCCCCATCGCAGATAGCCTGGTTGAGGCTCTACCTCTAGTCCTGGGAGAGCATGTGACCCAGACGTAAGTCAATCAAGGAATCACATTTTCACAGCCATACAGAGTTATGTTCAAAAACGTGTACAGTTGGTCTAGTAGGGGTCAACTTCTGAACTGTCGCTGTGAATGCTACAACAAGGCTCTGTCTCTTTCCTGTTGGATCTCAAGCTGGAGGAAGGCAATTCTAGGAGTTGCTGGCCACCATCCTGTGACCAGAGGGGGAGAGCCAAGCTGAGAATGAGCTCAACAGGGAGGAAGGAAGCTGAGAGAGAAAGAGAGAGAAACCAAGTCTTGATAATATTGTATAACTTGGTGAGCAAATCTATTCCCTTTATGGTTGAGCAGCTGGGTAGCTCTCTTTTTAAAATTGGAATGGGCAGAATCCTCACTAATTGGATAGGTAATATATACACAGCAAATATGAAAATTTGAAATATGAAAATCGCTATTATAGGTGAGAGTAGGGGAGGTATACATAAATACATTGAGGTAGATGTAAAAAGCATTACAGTCTTTCTGGGAACAACCATTTGTGTTTTTATATATATATAAATTATATATTTCTCTATATAATTATATATTTCATGCTACTCCTGGGAATTTGTGCCTTAGAAACTAAAACATACATAGGACATATATTTCTAAGAACTGAAGTTGTTTATTGCAGCATTTTTCATAGTAGCCAAAAAGTGGAAGCAAAATGAATCTCCCTGAGTGAGGGAATGGCTGAACACGTTATAACACAGCCACAGTGTGGACAGTTAGCACTGCTGTGTAGCTTTAAAAGAATGAATTAAAAGCCGTATCAGATGCCTTGGAAGAATTTCTACAAGGTATTGTAGGATGAAAATCAAGATGTAGAGAACCAGACCACTATGACTTCATTTTTAAAAATCAAGATAATCCCCACTGTGTGACTATGCGTAACTACATAGGATTATAGGAGTATAGAAAAAAATATGCATAGTATTAGATTTTAAACATGGATTATTTGGAGGAGGGTATTTGACATCAATGAAGAAGGAAGCATAAAGGAAGGAGGAGACAAGCAGAAAAGAAAACCAAAAATGTATACCAGAAATAAGCATGTGTATGCTTATGCATGTATGTAAAATTATATATATATGGAGTTTAAATATGGGGTGTTCTAAATTTTGTGTATATATGTATAAAAATTGAATACAAAAAGGTATTTTAAGTAGACTCTAATTTTACTGTTATATGCCATTAAAAAAAAGTCTTGGCTGCCTGAGTTTGAAGGCATGCGTGTCCGTTTTTTTATGAGTAACAGACTGGCTGTACCACCTTGGAGAGTGGTCCAAGGCTGGTGCTTCTAGCTCACTGTGCTTGGCTTCTTATGACCTGGCTTTCACAGAAAAATTATTTGGGGTCCTGGATGTGTTCATCCCATGATAACACCAAGGAAGAGAAACAGAGTGGGGCAAAATACAGACAGAAGCTCTGTTCTCTCATCTCTGGTTCCCAAAACACTGGTTCTACAGTCAATTTCTGGTGACTGGTGTGATCTGTTCCCAGCTGTATTTTGCACATCTATTCCAGGGTCATGTCAGGTCATGTAATAACACTTCATAATCTAGTATGTATCATACTATTACATTCTACTTATATTGAATTATATTATGTTATAGTATGCTATGTTGTGTTGTGGTATGTTATATTTTTTACTATATCACTCTTTTGGTGGTAATGCCTTTTATTAACATTTTAAGTTTCCCATGTTGTGATTTATTTTTCTATTTTGTTTACATTTAGGCCTTAGGTCTGGGCTGTAACTTTTTTGAATCATTTTTTTCCTTAATATCAGCTTTGCTGAAATACAATTCATATACCATAAAAACAACCATTTAAAGTGTACAATTCACTGCTTTTAGCTTATTCACAGAGTTGTACGATTATCACCACTATCTAATTTTAGATTATTTACATCACCCCTACAAGAAACTCCTTAGCCATTAGCAATCACTCTCCTTTCTCCCCTCTCCCCTATGCTTGGCCCCCACTAATCTACTTTCTAGCTCTATGGGTTTACCTTTTCTATACATTTCATATAAATGGAATCATAAATATATGGTCTTTTGTGACGGGCTTCTAGCAGTTACACTATTGTTTTTGAAGTTTCTCCATGTTGTAGAATAAATCTAGTGCTTTACTCCTTTTCATTAGGAAATAATATTCCATTGTATGGCTATACCACATATATTTATCTATTCATCAGTTGACGTACATTAAGGTTGTTCCACATTTTACTATTAATAATAATGCCGCTATAAACACTGATGTACGAGTTTTTGAGTGGATGTATTATATTTTTATTTCTCTTGGGTATATACCTAGGAGTGAAATCCTAAGTCAAATGGTAACTCAATATTTAACATTTTAAGAAATCACCAAATTATTTTCCAAAGTGGCTGCATCAGTTTTACAGTCAAACAAGCAATGTATGAGGATTCCAATATCTACACATCCTGGCCAACACACACTATTTCTGTTTTTGAACACTACCATCCTAGTGGGTGTGAAGTGGTATCTCATGGCGGTTTTGATTTGAATTTCCTAATTATAATGAAGTTTAACATCTTTTTGTGTGATTATTTTCCATTTGTATGTCTTCTTTGGAGAAAAGTCTATTCAAATCCTTTGCCTTTTTTTTTTTTTTTTTTTTTTTGTGGTACGCGGGCCTCTCACTGTTGTGGCCTCTCCTATTGCGGAGCACAGGCTCCGGACGTGCAGGCTCAGCAGCCATGGCTCACGGGCCCAGCCGCTCCACGGCATGTGGGATCTTCCCAGACCGGGGCATGAACCCATGTCCCCTGCATCTGCAGGCGGACTCTCAACCACTGCACCACCAGGGAAGCCCCCTTTGCCATTTTTTAAAGTGGGCTATCCACCTCTTCATTATTGAGTTTTAACATTTCTTTACATATTATGAATATCAATGCCTTATCAGTTGCATCAAAAAGAATAAACTACCTAGGAATAAATTTAGCCAAGGAGGTGAAAGAATTGTACACTGAAAACTATAAGACACTGATGAAAGAAATGGAAGATGACATCAACAAATGGAATGATTTTATGTGCTCATGGATTGGAAGGCTAAATATTGTTAAAATGGCCACACTACCCAAAGCAACCTAAAGATTCAATGCAATCCCTATCAAAATTCCAATGGCATTTTTCACAGAAATAGAAGAAACAACCTAAAATTTGTATGGAGCCACAAAAGACTCTGAATAACCAAAGCAATCTTGAGAAAGAAGAACAAAGATGAAGGCATTACATTTTCTGATTTCAAACTGTATTTTAAATCTATATAGTAATCAGAACAACGTGGTATTGGCATAAAAGCAGCCATATAGATCAATGGAACAAAATAGAGAGCCCAGAAATAAATCCATGCATATATGGTCAATTAATTTATGACAAAGGAGTCAAGAATATACAATGGGGAAAAGACAGTCTCTTCAATAAATGGTGTTGGGAAAACTGAACAGCACATACAAAATAATGAAACTGGACTACTATCTCACACTATATGAAAAAATTAACTCAAAATGGATTAAAGACTTGAACATAGACCTGAAACCATGAAGCTTCTAGAAGAAAATAAAGGTAATAAGTTCTTTCACATTGGTCTTGGTGATGATTTTTTGGATTTTACATCAAAAGCAAAGGCAACAAAAGCAAAAATAAACAAGTGGGAGTACATCAAATTAAAAGCTTCTACACAACAAAGGAAATCATCAACAAAATGAAAAGGCAACCTATCAAGTGAGAGAAAATATTTGCAAATTATGTATCTGATAAGGGGTAAATATCCAAAATATATAAAGAACTCATATAACTCAATAGAAAAAAGACCAAACAATCTAATCATAAAATTGGAACTAAAGAGACATTTTTTCCATAGAAGACATACGAGTGGCCAACAGGAACATGAAAATGTTCTCAGCTTCATTAATCATCAGAGAAATGCACATAAAAATCACAATGATATAACCCAATCAAAAAATGGGTAGAAGTTCTAAATAGACATTTCTCCAAAGAAGACATACAGATGGCCAAAAAGCCCATGAAAAGATGCTCAACATCACTAATTATTAGAGAAATGCAAATCAAAACTACAATGAGGTATCACCTCACACTGGTCAGAATGGCCATCATCAAAAAATCTACAAACAATGAATTCAGGAGAGGCTGTGGAGAAAAGAGGACCCTCTTGCACTGTTGGTGGGAATGTAAATTGATACAGCCACTATGGAGAACAGTATGGATATTCCTCAAAAACCTTAAAATAGAACTACCACATGACCCAGCAATCCCATTCCTGGGCATATATCTGGAGGAAACTCTAATTTGAAAAGATACATGCACCCCAATGTTTACAGAAGCACTAGTTACAATAGCCAAGATATGGAAGCCATCTAAATGTCCATCGACAGATGAATGGATAAAGAAGTTGTGGTACATATATACAATGGAATATTACTCAGCTGTAAAAAAGAACAAAATAATGCCATTTGCAGCAACAGGGATGGACCTAGAGATTATCATACTGAGAGAAGTCAGACAGAGAAAGACAAATATCATATGATACCACTTATATGTAGAATCTAAAAAAACGGTACAAATGATCTTATTTACGGAATAGGAGTAGAGTCACAGATGTAGAAAACAAACTTATGGTTACCAGGGGATAAGGCAGGGAAGAGATAAATTGGGAGATTGGGACTGACATATACACACTACTGTACATAAAATAGATAACTAATAAGAACCTGCTGTAGAGCACAGGGAACTCTACACAATACTCTGTAATGGGCTATATGGGAAAAGAATCTAAGAAAAAAAAAAGAGTGGACAGATGTATATGTATAACTGAATCACTTTGCTGTACTCCTGAAACTAACACAACATTGTAAATCAGCTATACTCCAATAAAATTTTTTTTAGAAAATCACAATAATATATTACCTCATACCTGTTAGAATGTCTATTATCAAAAAGATAAGAAATGACAAGTGCTGGTGAGGGTGTGGAGGAAAGGGAACCCTCATGCACAGTTGGTGGGAATGTAAACTGGTGCAGCCACTACGGAAAATAAGATGGAGTTTCCTCAACAAATTAACAATAAAATGACCACATGATCCAACAATTCCACCTCTGGGTATTTACCCAAATAAAACAAAAACACTAACTCAAAAGATATATCTACACCCCCACGTTTATTGCAGCATTACTTACAGTAGCCAAGAAATGAAAACAGCCTAGGTGTCCAATGATGGATGAATGGATAAAGAAACTGTGGTATATATATACAATGGAATATTCAGCCATAAAAAAGAAGGAAATCTTGCCGTTTGCAACAACATGGATGGATCCTGAGGGCGTTATGCTAAGTGAAATAAGTCAGAGAGAGAAAGGTAAATACCATTTCATCTAACTTATATGTGGAATCTAAAAACAATAACAAACAAAACAAAACTGAGCTCCTAGATACAGAGAATTGATTGGTGTTTCCCAGAGATGGTAGGTGGGGGGATGGGTAAAATGGGTGAAGGTGGTCAAAAGCAAAAACATCCGTGTATAAAATAAGAAAAAAATTCTTTATCAGATATAGAATTTACAAATATTTTCTCTCTTTCTGTGGGTCGTCTTTTCAGTTTCTTGATACCGTGTTTTGAAGCACAAAAGTTTTAAATTTTGATGCAGTCTAACTTATATACATATATATATATTTTTTTCCCTTATGCTTTTGGTGTCTTACCTAAGAAATTATTGCCTAAGCCAAGACCATGAAGATTTACATTTAGGTTTATCGATTTTGAGTTAATTTTTGGGTATGATATAAATTAAGATCCAACTTCATTCTTTTGTAAGTAAATGTTTAGTTGCCCCCACACCATTTGTTGAAAAGGCTGTTCTTTTCCCATTAATTTTTTTGAAAATCAATTGACAATGAATGTAAGGGTTTACATCCAAACTCCAATTCTATTCCACTGGGATATACGTGTATCCTCAAGCCAGTGCCATATTGTCTTAATTACAGTAGATTTATAGTAAGTTTTGAAAGCAGAAAATTTAATTTCTTCAACTTTGTTTTTTTTCAAGGACATTTTGACTCCTAGATCTCTTGCATTTTCAAATGGATTCTGGGATCACCCTGTCAATTTTTTAAAAAGAGGCATCTAGGATTTTGATAGGAAATTCACTGAATCTATAGATCAGTTTGGAGAGTAGTGTCATTGTAATAATATTGTCTTCTTATCCATGAACATAGGATTTCTTTCTTATTTAAATCTTTAATTTTTCAAAGTTTTGTAGTGCTTAGTATGCAAGTCTTGCACTTCTTTTGTTAAATTTATTCACAAGTATTTTATTCCTTTGTATACTACTGTAAACAGAATGATTTCCTTAATTTATTTTCAGATTGTTCATTGCTAGTATATTGGATTGACCTTGTTTCCTGCAAACTTGCTAAACTCACTTATTAGTTCTAATAGCTTTGTGGATTCATTGGGATTTTCTATATGTAAAATCATGTCAACTATGACTAGAGATAATTTTACTTCTTCATTTCTAATCTGGGTATCTTTTATTTCTTTTTCTTGCCTAATTTCCCCAGATAGAACCTGCATCACAATGTTGAATAAATGTGGTGAGAGCAGATATCCTTGTTTCCATGAAATGACTGCATTTTCCTATTTCTGCCTCTTTTGAGATGATCATTTTTTGTACATTTTTCCACTGTTGGTGCAGTACGTTAATTGAATTTTGGACATTAAACCAATCTTACATTTCTGGAATAAACTCCTATTGGTCATGGTGTATAATTCTTATTATGTCATGCTTGATTCTGTTGAGGAGTTTTTCATCTGTATTCATAAGGGATATTGGTTTGTAGTTTTCCTGTCTTGTTTTTGTCTGGATTCAGTGTCACGGTAATACTGCCATTAGAGAATTAGTTGGGAATTGTTCTCTATTCTTGTGTTTTTTGAAGAGTTTATGAAAATAAGTATTAATTTTTTAATGCATTTTGTAGGATTCATCAGTAAGCCACCTGGGTCTGAGCTTTTTATTGCAGGAATTTTTAAATTAATAATTCAATCTCTTTACTTTTTATAGGTCTATACAAATCTTCTATTTCTTCTTGAGTAAGTTTTAATAGTTTCTTCCTAGGAATTTTCCCCTTTCATCTAGATTATCTAATTTATTGACATAAAGTTGTTTTTAGTTTATAATCTTTTGTGTTTTTGTAAGGTCAGCTAAAAGAACCAACTTTTGGTTTCCTTAATTTTCTCCATTGTTTTTCTTTCCTTTTATTTATTTCTGATCTAATCATTACAATTTCATTTATTCTACTTGCTTTGGATTCAGCTTGCTCTTATTTTTCTAGTTTTTAAAAGAGTAAGATTAGATTATCATTTTAGATGTTAAATTTTAAAATATAGACATTTATAGCTATCAATTTCTTTCTAAGCATTGCTTTAGCTACATTTATAAGTTTTAGCAGTTTGTGTTTTAATTTTAATTAATTTGAAAGTATTTTCTAAATTTGTGATTTCTTTTTTGGAACATTAGTTATTAAGGAGTATATTGTTTAACTTCTACATGTTTGTGAATTTTTCAATGTTATTGATTTCTATTTCATTGCTCATTTTTCTCTCTCTCCTCTCCTTCTGGGACTCTCTTTATGAGTATGTTGGTACACTTGATAGTATCCCACAGGTCTCTGAGGCTGTGTTTATTTTCCATTTTTTTTGTTTGTTTGTTTCTGTTCCTTACACTGGATAATTTCAACTGGCTTATCTTCAAGTTTGCTGATATTTTCTTCTTTTGGCTCAAATCTACTGGTGAGCCCTCTAGTAAATTTTTCATTTCGGTGATTATACCTTTCAATGCCAAAATTTTTAACTGGTTGTTGTTATTTATTTTTAATAAATTCTGTTGCTTTATTGATATTCCCTATTTGGCAAGACACTGTCCTTATAGTTAAATTATTTAGATATAGTTTCTTTTAGTTCTTTGATACTATTTATTCCCACTGATTTAATGTCTTTTTCTAATAAGCCCACTATACGAATTCCTTCATGGAAAGTTTCTACTGACTGCTTTTTTTTTTTTTATTTCCCCTTCTGTATGCTTTTGTACTTTCCTGTTTCTTTGCATGTCTCATAAGTTTTGGTGAATTATGGACATAATGTGGATATCTGAAAATCAGATTCACCTCCATCTCTAGAGATTGTGATGGTTGCTATTGTTTGTTTGTTTAGTGACTTTCCTGGACTAATTCTGAAAAGTGTGCAGCCATTGTAGTCTCTCTTAGCTTAGTGGTCAGCTAATAACTAGATGGAGATTTCCTTAAATTTCTTGAACCAGTAAGTCAATCCCCCTTTGCTGAGGAGTTCTGTGCTTTTTTCATGCATGCCTTGAATACTCAGGCACTTTATAATTCTACCTTAGTGGTCACCTGATGTTTGTGCAAAGTCTTACGGTCAGCAAGAGCTGAGAGATTAGACAGCTCATTGAGCTTAATATCAAAAAAACCCCCAACCCAATCAAAAAATGGGCAGAAGACCTAAATAGACATTTCTCCAAAGAGGACATACAGATAGCCAACAGGCACATAAAATATGCTCAATATTGCTAATTATTAGAGAAATGCAAATCAAAACTACAATGAGGTATCACTTCACACCAGTCAGAATGACCATCATTAAAATGTCTACAAATAATAAATGCTGCAGGGGGTGTGGAGAAAAAGGAACCCTCATACACTGTTGGTGGGAATGTAAATTGGTGCAACCACTATGGAGAACAGTATGGAGGTTCCTTAAAAAACTAAAAAACAGAGCTACCATATGATCCTGCAATCCCACTTCTGGGAATATATCTGGAGAAAACTCTAATTTGAAAAGATACATGCACCCCAATGTTTACAGAAGCACTAGTTACAATAGCCAAGATATGGAAGCCATCTAAATGTCCATCGACATATGAATGGATAAAGAAGATGTGGTGTATATATACAATGGAATATTACTCAGCCATAAAAAAGTATGAAATAATGCCATTTGCAGCAACGGGGATAGACCTAGAGATTATCATACAAAGTGAAGTAAGTCAGACAGAGAAGGACAAATATCATATGATATCACTTATATGTGTAATCTAAAAAACGTGATACGAATGAACTTATTTACAAAGCAGAAATAGACTCACAGACATAGAAAACAAACTTTTGGTTACCAAAGGGGATAGCAGGGTGGGAGGAGAGACAAATTAGGAGTTTGGGGTTAACATATACATACTACTATATATAAAATAGGTAAACAATAAGGACCTACTATATAGCACAGGGAACTATATTCAATTCTTGTAATAACCTATAAATGGAAAAGAATCTGAAAAAGATACATGTGTATGTATAACTGAATCACCTTGCTGTACACTTGAAACTAACACAACATTGTAAATTAACTATACTTCAATTAAAAAAAAAAAAGAGCTGGGAGGGTAGGCCTTCCCATATGCTTCCTACACATGCTCATAGTCCTCTATAGATCCTAAGGATTATGTTGAGACTTGGCCCCTATGGACATCTTATCACCTAGACCTTCCTTTTAAGGTTTTTGGGCAGCCTCTTGCTGCCCCCACTGGTATCATCACCTCAGGTGATATTAAACAATTCTTTTGTTTTGGACTAACATTTGAAGATACGACTCCCTTACTAAGTGATCTCTGATTGAGGTCAAATAGAGACAAGCCCTGTGTACTGCTCTCCCCTTTCCTGGGAGCTTCCAGACAGGTAAAATCGTGATAGCTATGTGGCAATGGGGTTTCTGTGGGAGCTCCTTCAGGGCCTGCTGGGCTGCTTGTATCTATTCTCAGTGAGCCTAGTTCCACAGCTGCCAGTCTGTAAGGTGATTTTGGAACTAGGGAGAGGGATCTGGGAAAATGGAGCTAAAATGCCACAAAGCTCACTGTTCTTACCGGGCCTCAGCTGGTTTTCTTGAATGAATGCTCCTCAGATCATTGTAAGGCTTTGGTTAATTTTAAGAATTCTGAAAATGTTGACTTTGATGCTTGCAGGTATTCACATTGGTTTTTTGAAGGGGTGAATATTCTGAGGTCCTCAGCCTGGCATTCCAGAAGTGCTTCTCCCCCAGAGTTATTTTAGTTAAAGGCTCCATTTCACTGGGTTAATCTGATCTTTTGAATAGAGACAGTGTATCTCTGAAAACATCTTTCTTATAAAGAGATTAGCAGTGAGTGTTTATCAAGTGGCTCCTCAGACATTTAAATACAAACCTAGGGCATGTTATACAGACAGTCTTCCCCTCCTCACAATCCCAGTTTATTAATAACACTAAATGAAATATTTCATCTCAGGTTGTGGACTCCTGCAAAGTTTGCTTGTACACGCCACATCTGATATTTTGAAAATCATCCTTTCTACCAAACGGTAAATGAAAAGAAAATCACTATTTTGAAAATCATCCTTTCTACCAAATGGTAAATGAAAAAAAATCACATGTATTTGTTGGGATGATTTTACGACTGACCCAGCTCATCTTTTTTTTTTTTTTTTTTTAATTTTTGGCCACACCGTGCAGCACGTGGGATCTTACTCCCCGACTGGGGATCAAACCTGTGCCCCCCTGCATTGGAAGGCAGAGTCTTAACCACTGGACCACTGGGGAAGTCCTCCTTATCTTCTCAGGTATACTATTTCTCAAACTCTTAGGACTAATATATCAAACCATAATCAATTAAAATATTTGGCTTTTAATGAATGAAAAGTTTTATGTTAGATTATTTAATCCAGAGAGGAATAAATCCTTCCTTACCCCAGTCTAAAGGTTTAACTCATTTTCTGCACCAGGAATAATATTCATTTCTTTCAGGGACATGCTCACCCTCCAGAGTGTGGTCTATGTTACCGTTTCAGAAAGACAAATCCTTTATTGATATATTGGAATCTGGGCTACTTGACCTCATTCACGAGGTGGGGGGTTCATGGCTAGAGCAGTAAGACAGCCATAATTTAAAGAAGCATATGTCATGTAATGCAGGGACACTTTTGTAGATTTTGCCTGCACTATTATATGTGATTTGGTCATAGACTAACTCAGAACCACTTTCCTTGTTAAACGTGAAAGACTCATATACTAAGCAGAGAAAAACTGGGGTTCTGGTTCTGGCTACGCAAGGAATTATTTGTGTGGTCTTGAAAGAATCATCTGATTTTTGCCTGTCTCAGATCCTTTTGCTATAAAATGAAGAGTACAGATGAGATGATTAACAGGTTTGTTTTTAACTTTTACGCTATATTTTAATGTAGAGGAATGAGTCTTACCAAAAATGGGTCACGAAAAAGTCAGAGTTAGAGTGGTTCTGAAGAATCGGTACAAGGATAGGCAGAATCACAGAGAATTTAGAAATATTTTTTTTCCCAAATGAAAGAGGCATTTAAATTCTGTTTTATGCAGGATAGACTCACAGAGCCAGATGTAAGAGATTACTTGACGTTTCCTCTGCTCCACACTTTTCTTTCTGGGACCACTTGTTACTAAACCATTCCAGCCAGGCTACCACCTAATTGCTTAGAGGATTTTTAGGAATAGAGCTCCCATGATTTTTTTTTCAGACAGTATCTTAAAAAATATGACTATTGTTTTAGCTTCACCGTTATGGTCTGTTACTGATAGAAGCAAGACTTTTCAAATGTGTGGTTGGTGTAGTGAGTGTTTGACAAAATCAAGTTGCTGGTTTCTCCCTATCATGGTTTTAAAGGTAAATGAAACCTGAAAGATAGGAAAACCCCATGAATGAGAATCTTTCCACGATACTGTTTTTGAAAATCAGAAAGGAAATCTCCAAAAAGCAAGATGATATTAGGGGTTTATGACATTATTGACTCTTTAGGAATGTTCTAAGTCTACCCACATTAAATCCAATCTTCTACATCTTTTTTTCCTCTACAGTTATAGAATTTTTACAGCGATATTTGAGGTGTAGAATGAGCTTCTCAAGACCTTAAATCATCATAGAGCAAATGAAAAATGGAACAATACTACTTATATGCTAATTAATGAAACAAATCATCCTATGTTAGAAACATTTTCAAAGTTAAGGTCTGAAATAAGGTCTTTCTTTCTTTTTTTTCAGTACGCGGGCCTCTCACTGTTGTGGCCTCTCCCATTGCGGAGCACAGGCTCCAGACGCGCAGGCTCAGCGGCCATGGCTCACGGTCCCAGCCACTCCGCCGGTATATGGGATCTTCCCGGACCGGGGCACGAACCCGTGTCCCTTGCATCGGCAGGCGGACTCTCAACCACTGCGCCACCAGGGAAGCCCTGAAATAAGGTCTTTCTTATTTCAGACTTGTAGAAACTCTTATTTTGAGTTCTGGAAACTCAATTAATTGAAGCATATTCTGTTCTGAGAATTCTATGCTATTTTCTCCTTAGTTATCTTCCAAAGTATTTGAGTTTAACTTGTCAGGCCATCAGTATTCTGCTATTCCTTTTCCCCTGCGTACTACAATCTTTTCAACTTCCCTGTCATTTGCTATCCCCTGCGTGTCTCTAAAACAAACACTCAAGTACCCCTGCCAATTTCTTAAGTACACACACTTATGCATGCCGTAAAATGAGTATCATCAAGCCCTGATTTGAGATCATCATTTATGGATGTCCCTCTGTGGCACTACCAACAACAACAAAAAGCCCTTCCGAGGATAAGAAAACCTCCAAAGCGTGAACTTAATCATACTAAGTGGTACAAAAGAGCAGACAGAGCAACGAATTTTTGACCCACGACAATCTTCTTATTTCTTCACACATAAAAGTTATTACTCTTTTCTAAGCAACATTCTCACAAAACTGTTGACCATAAAATTACCCATAAAACCTCTGAGAAACTAAATAATTAAAATTGCCTTTGGTCATAACTGAATTAAATATTTAAAGGTGATATGTTAATATTTTCCAACTTTGGATTTGCCTTAGACTTAAAAACTTAGCCTAAAATGAACTTGTTGAAAGTGATATAATTAAATAGCACTTATATTTTCTTAGTGGAGTTGTTTTATTTCTACGAATGGAATATTTTTAAAAATTCAGTGTTTTAGTCTAATGTATATATTAATTTTCATATTACTGTGTAACATCCTCTTAGATTTTTACTAAGGTCTGTTTTATTTAGATTTTCCTCTTTTTTGTTCTACTCTAATCTTGCCCTTTCCCTACTTTAATTTAATAGAAGAAGCGTGCAACAATGCTATGCAGACAAATGTACAGCAGTGCCGTTAGCATTTAATCTCTTTTTAGATAAATGCAAATATTGCTGCTGGTGGTATTGGACTCTTGTCCAGTAATCATTTGGGGAGCTTCCTCATCCATTTTTCAAGCTGTGTCCATTACAATCAGTCACTGAAAACTGTGATCTAGAATATTCGTTCTTGATGAAAACAATAGAATTAAGTTACAGGGCTCTGGAAAATTGCTTCCATATTCAAGCAGGGCTACATATATACAGACACCTTGCTGATGATTTTACTGCCTCGAAGAAAATGTATTGCTACTGCCACAAGCCTGTCTTTTGGCACTTTATCACTTACAAGTAATGATAAAATTGCAAGAGACTTCTTTTTAATCTTATAGGTCACTGTTTGTAGTCTGGACTATCTACCCTTTTGTCCTCTTCTTTAGGCTAGATAAGGTGGAAAATTCCCTTTAATTGTCTCTACATTTCATTTAAATGGTATGAAACACAGACTTTGTCATCTGATCTTCAAGTCCCCATATCTTTTAATATATAATTTTATTTCTTCATATTTTAAACATAATTTTTAGAAAGAGTTCTGAATGTGTTTAAAATAATTTTTATGAAACTAAATGACTGGTTGTATTTTGAAGGGTTCAGCTACTTTTAAAAATCATAAAAATAGAAGATAATTTATTTGACATCATGAGAATCCTGACTATAAAATAATTTTGTTACTGAGTTTCTTCTCCTTATTATAACCATCAGTTTTTACTATTTATTCACATAAAAATATTTATACAGATATCCAACCTGGCAACACATAGTTGACAAAATAATAGACATTTCTTTTTAAATTTTTCTAATCATTGTGTCCTTGCATGAGAAAAAGTGAAGCAAGTGAGGAAGAAAACACCAAGAAAATCTATTTTGAGCTGTTTCTTTCTTTTGCTCTTTGATTTCTAAACTTTCTCATAGGTTTGTTTTGGGGGACTCCACCTACACATAAAGCCATGAATGTATAGTGTCATGGTTTATTTCTCTCATGGTTTATTTCTCTGCCACAGATTGTGTTATTTTAACAATTTCCTGGTAATCAAGGAAGACTTTGTCGATGCACTAAGCCTTACGGAAGAATGTTTTATGTCATATAAAGGAGGAGAAATTTACTGCCAAGGCAGCATTTTATTCCTACTAAAATACCAAGGGTGCAATTTGGAATGTCTTTCTCTCAAGTGGTTAAAAACAGTTTACAAACGTAATTTTTATCTCTGATTTAAATATGCTCTCTGGCCTACTAGCCTCGTTTTATAAGTAGATAAACCATGAAAAAGGCAAGTTGGCAACATTTTATTTTATTTTTTATTTATTTATGTTTTTATGGCAATGACTTTTCTTTTTTTTTCTTTTCTTTTTTTTTTTTTTTGCGGTACGCGGGCCTCTCACTGTTGTGGCCTCTCCCGTTGCAGAGCACAGGCTCCGGACGCGCAGGCCCAGTGGCCATAGCTCACGGGCCCAGCCACTCCGCGGCACGTGGGATCCTCCCAGACCGGGGCACGAACCCGTGTCCCCTGCATCGGCAGGCGGACTCTCAACCACTGCGCCACCAGGGAAGCCCTCTCATTGTAGTTTTGATTTGCATTTCTCTAATGATTAATGACGTTGAGCATTCTTTCATGTGTTTGTTGCCAAAGTTGGCAACATTTTACGTGTTTGTTAAGTCAGGATATGATGCTTAGAGAGCAAAAATAGGCAGGAGATGAAGTCTTCATAAAATGCTATGAGTGACAGTTTCCATTTACCGAGAATCTACTATGGCAGGCACTATGCTTAGTGTATTATGTACATCACCTATAGTACTGACTGCAGTCTCAGAAGGTAGGCATTATTATACCCACTTAAATACGAGGAAACTGATACATAGGGAAGTTAAGTGTCCAGCTGTGAAGGGCAGAGCCCAGATTCAAGTAATGCTTTGCTAATCACTAAAAATGGTCTGAACAAAGCATACTGTACTTTCTTCTGCTAACAGAGGCTTGACAAATAAATAAATAAACAAATAAAAAGCAGAACTAATAAGAACTCAAAGGAACATTGACATTGGGCTTCCGTCCTGTTTGCTGTGCTCTCTGCAGGGTTGCCATTGGTTTTCAGCTTCTAGATCTGCAGTTTAGCACTTTTGTCTACAAGATGCTTTTAGATGATGGTGCATGAGATCATCTTCTAAACATGTCTTCAGATAAGTGAAAATATATCTGGGGGGAGGGTTTGTTGGAAGGGGCAGTACTTGAGTTTCTTTCTCATTAGTTTTTATTTCACTTTGAGTACAGGGACCGCATCTTATGAGGTTGTCTAGGTAGGCATGTTTTCTCACATTGTGGGTGTGATTATATACACCTGCATTTGTTGAATGACACCCGCTCTTTGCCACTTCTCACGGGCAGCTCTGTGCAAGCATCTTTGTTAAATGGTTTACAGACTCAAATATAAGGAAGAAACGTCAAGCAGTTGACTGAACAGTTCCTCCCCTTTTCTTCCTCTTAACATCAATATGAAGTCTTGTCTGATAGATTGAAAAAGAGAAAACCACTTTTCACTGCCCTGACCCTGTCTAAAAAATGCAGCTCTCATAAGTACACTCAGAGAAAAACAAGAGAAGCAAATCCACTCTTAGCCGCTGTCTAGGTGTGCTTTTAAAATATGATTGTACTTGTAAAGTCTGACTGAGGTGATAAGAAGTAAGCATGACAATTTTTAAATTTTATTTTTAAAGAATTAAAAAATTTTTTAAAGTTGAGATCAAACTGACATATAACATTATATTAGTTTCAGGTATAAAACATAATGATTCAATATCTGTATGCCTTAGGAAATGATTAGCACAATGAATCTAGTTAATATTATCACCTTACATAGTTAACAAAGAAATTCTTTTCTTTCTTGTGATGAGAACTTTTAAGATCTACTCTTACCAACTTTCAAACATGCAGTACGGAATTATTAACTATAGTCACCATGTTGTACATTACATCCTCATGAGTTCTTTAAATATTTTATAACTGGAAGTTTGTACCTTTTGACCCTCTTCACCCATTTCTCCCAGTCCCCCCATCTTCCTGCCTCCGGCAATCACCAGTGTGTTCTCTGCATCTAAGCCATGACTCTTTAATATAACTTTGCAAAGTGCCAAGAACTGCACCAATGAAAAATCACAGAAAGACAGTAGTTAATATTTACGATGCTAGGAGACCGATGGAAACTCCATCTCTCATGGTTTCTGTTTACAGATAAATGTTTCAGGCTCACAGTTTTATTCTGGACAGAGTGCCTGCAATGCTACCTCAGAATTTTACCTCTCCAAAAGCTGCTTTAAAATCACAAAAGTATTTATAAATCCTAAAAAACTTTGTCTCTTCTGTGTATCAAAAGTCTTATTTTTGCTTCTAGAAGCTTTTAAAAGTTTTCTCCGTAATTAGAAAACATGTTTGTATGTGTGACCAGAAATTCTTTAATGATGAATGTTTAAAGATCCTAAAGAGCAGTAATTGGGTCATTTGTAAGAATGTCATAGCCTGTGACTTACTAAAGAATGTTTTTGCTTCATGCAAATGGGAAGCTACTCTTAGGATTTCCTTAAGAAAATAAATACTTCCTCAAGAAGGTATAGAAAAAGCTTTTAAATCAGGATCTTCCTGCTAAAATTTTGCTTGAAGATAAATTATTATATTGGGGGATACAGGAGGAGGTTGGTGCTCAGAGACCTCAGCTACTGGCAGGGCTTCAAAATTTTACTAGAAACTAAGGCTCATTTCTTTAGACTTGCAGGTCTTAAATTTATTATTATTTTGTATTTTATTTATTTTTGGCTGTGTTGGGTCTTTGGTGCTGTGAGCACGTCTTCTCTAGTTGCGGTGAGGGGGGCTACTCTTCCCTGCATCGCGTGGGCTTCTCACTGCAGTGGTTTCTCTTGTAGTGGAGCATGGGCTCTAGGCGCGCAGGCTTCAGTAGTTGTGGTGCGTGGGCTTCAGTAGGTGTGGCGCACAGGCTTAGTTGCTCCGTGGCATGTGGGATCTTCCTGGAACAGGGCTCGAACCTATGTCCCCTGCATTGGCAGGCGAACTCCTAACCACTGCCCCACCAGGGAAGCCCAGACTTGAAGGTCTTTACACTGGATTTCATTAGTGAAATCAAAAATGACTTGATACATAGTGGACTTCCATTAAATAAGACACTTGTACATCAGAAAGTCAATTTATTAATTTTAATGCGGGAGTTCCAGTGACTGGGTGCGTACATCTCCTAAGGACATCATCCCTTTTCCCAATGTCAAGATTCCTGGGAAGCTAGTAGAAAATTCCTTGGTGACCACAGATGAGTTTAAACCTTCGGTAATGTTTCCTGGTGAGAGTTTATGGAGACATACTTTCTCCATAGAGGATGCTACATCTCTCATATAGGAATACTTCACACACCTCAGACTTTCTCTGCCTTTCTCTCACCTACACCATGGTAGACAAAAGGGCCATTTATGGCCTACTAAATGGCAACAGAGTGCCATTACTATTATTGTTGTCATTGGTGACGGTGGTGGTAGTAGTGATGGTTCCTTTTTTTAAAACTTTTATTGAGGTACAGTTGATTTACAATGTTGTGCTAGTTTCAGGTGTACAGCAAAGTGAATCAGTTGTACACATACATATATCCACTCTTTTTAAAGTTCTTTTCCCGTATAGGCCATTACAGAGTATTGAATGGTAGTGGTGGTTTTTGAATCTATGCTCTAATTTTTTTGTCTCATCCCCATGCTCAGGCTATATGGTACCAGTTATTCCTGCTGTCAGTTTGTTGCCTTCAATGTTTCCAACTTTTAATTTATTGCTTCTAATTTGCTATAGACAGGGAAAGCAAATATACAAAGCAGTTAAAATTATGTCTAAAGTTAGGGCTAGGTGCAGAGAGTAAAGGCCTAAATATTTCTTCAGTGAGAAGACAGCTGATAAAATTTGGTCTGTATGTTATCTGTCTTGGCTATTCAAATACCTTTATTACTTCCTGATGTTTGTCATTTTCTAGATAATTGAAAGTGACTAGAAAAATGATGTCTGTGTCTTTGAGGTGCTGTTGTATTGCTATCATACACGGTCCGTTCTGATTCGAGGGGCCTCAGTAGGATAAGTCAAGTTAAGCTATGTAATAAGTGGGTCTCTTTTAAAAGAAAAGGTACACTACATTTTTCTTAGGGAAATGGTTCCTCCAGGTGCCTTAACCTAATACTCCTGTACCTCAGTTCAGACCTGAGGCTTCAGTCATTTTAACTTCAAGTTATAGCTTTCACCTAGAGAAAAATATACTACCCATTTTGAAAAACCTCAAAATGATGAAAAAATGTCCATCAATCAGGGTCCTAAAAATATTTGTGATTTTTATCCTTTGGAAACCTTTGACATAATTCTGTGCTACTATTTTAAAATAAAGTAGTTTTAGTAGTCAAGTTTCTAATGGCTCCGCCACCCCACACCTCAGGGAGCCGCTATACTTTTATACCTCCTCGTAAAACTGTATCATAATCCCCATAAGGTCAAGAGAAGTTGAATCTAGTAATGAAATAGTTCTCAGGAGATGACTGATTTTATCCCAAATCCTGTTTTTTTGTAGCTCTTTCTTAGTCATAGGATGATGCAGAAAGTTTTCTGTTGAACAGCATTTAAGACATCTATGGAATATTTCTTTCCTATCTCTTGTGATGAAAACATAATTCATTTTCACTTTTCCAATAAGAGGTATTTTTAAAAATCAGAATATAATTTCTAACAAATTCCTTTGGCGATAATATATATACTAAGTAAAATTCGGTGTCAGTGATTTGTAAATAGATAACTATATCTTATTCCTTAAGTCATCTGCAAAATTTGTTCTTCTTTTAAATTAAATTTACTTTTAAAGTATATTCTACAATGCAATTCTTGAATAGATACTCTGGGTCAATTCAGTGTTGCGTTTTCTACAGGAAAAATCATGAACAAGGTAAGGCCAAGTAATGCATTTCAAAGAAGTCATGTGAATTATGGTCAAATCAAGATTTCATTTAACCTTGAAACTCCTTTAACTATATTCATTTAGAGTAACATAGAGGGCTTCCCTGGTGGCGCAGTGGTTGAGAGTCCGCCTGCCGATGCAGGGGACACGGGTTCGTGCCCCGGTCCGGGAAGATCCCATATGCCGCGGAGCGGCTGGGCCTGTGAGCCATGGCCGCTGAGCCTGCGCGTCCGGAGCCTGTGCTCCGCAACGGGAGAGGCCACAACAGTGAAAGGCCCGCGTACCGCTAAGGAAGAAAAAAAAAAAAAAAGAATAGAGTAACATAGAGATATCTTCTCCACCTTGCTTCAAACCACCATCATACTTTAAAGCCATTTGTATTTATCTTTAGAAATTTCTTAGCATCACACAAAATAGTTAAGGATATTAAGCTTTCAATTAAAAATTAATTCATAAGTTCATTTATATACCTTAACCACATACTAATTTTTCTTGTAAAAATAAATGTAAACACTTGTAAAGATTACAAGTGGCACAAAAATACATCAAACAAAAAGTTAAAAACCCCAGTTCTCTTTAAATCCCATGATGTCTCAACGTTTGATGGACATATTGATAGTAAAAGAAGTCTTTGTTTAAAACTTTTTTGCACTACTAGAGGACGATGAAGTTGCTTTTTCACCAAGGAATGAAATGTTAGACTTGTACTCGAATGTCATCTAATGTCAGTAAATACGCGCATTTGAAGTTCTGTTTTGAAGCTGAAAGACAGGTACACTTGAAAAAAATGAGGAAAACAAAACAAAACAAAACCTAGAGAAATGACCTGGAGAAATGACCTGGAGAAATGACCTGGAGAAATGAAATATGATCTGTATCTTACTGCCTCTGGCATCATTTAGGGATATCTATTCTTCCTATCTGTCTTTCTAATCTAGTGTTCTTCTCTTTTTTCCTTTAGTAATACTGACTCTTGGTTTCTGTCCTCATGCGTTCCATTTATTATTCTTTACTGTTTATAGAGATAAAGATCAGAGCATCCAAGGAGTCAATTAAAAGAAAAGCAAGCGAACAAAAACGCTAGAAGATAAAGACAGCTATGGGTGTTAGGACCCCAAAGCTCATAATCAGATTTCATTTGCTCTGACTATTGAGATGATGTATAGGATGGAAATGGAGCGCTCATTTACTCATATGTGGCTGATCCAACATAGTTCTTGAAATCCTTCCTGTCCCAAAGTACCATGATTACACTTAAAAGACAAAGAGAAAATCATGAAAACTATTTGCAACACTTATGACAGGAGAAGCCTCTTAGTAACTAAATATCAAATAGTCAAACCAATAAAAAGACCACAACAACATGAACTGCCCCTGATAGAAAATATTTATAATAGCTCTGTGTTGAAATAGTGAACGCTTGATACCAAATGACGAGCCTAACTGTAGGGAATTGTTCAATGATTAATGGAAGAGTGATATAATGCAACCATTTAAATAAGGATTTAGAAATATATTCACTATTTTAAAATCATATTATGATCAGCAGGTTCTGACCGTAAAAGTGTTCCAGTTCCAAGCTAAACGGAATGCATCTTCTAAGAACAGAATAGTGTTGAGCCAGAAATGAGAATCCAAGCATCTCTGAGAAGCCTTCAGGCTAAGTAAGATGATTAAAAGTAAGCTAATTACCACATGTTACCTGTCTTCTAAGCTTGGTAAGATTGCACCTCCCTGACCCCTTAGAGTTAGGATTGGTCATGTGACTTACTTTAGCCAATCATATAGGAACAGAAGCAGTGATGTCACTTTTAGGAAGAAGCTCTCTAACCCAGTGTGGTATTTGCTATACTTTCTTCTTTCCCTCTACTGCAATATTCCACAAAGTGACCGCTCCGTTAGCCTGGAGCAGTCTGGAATGGAGGCAGCACAGCACAGACCCACAGCTGATCCAAGATGGATATGAGAAGAAATCTTCGTGATTTTAAGGCACTGCAATTTGGGGGCTGCGTGTTACCGCTGTAGAACCCAGCCTATGCTAGCTGACAAAACCTGCTTCTGAAGTAATAAACTTAGTGTCTACTAAGTTCCACCCACCTAGTCCTTATCCTGGCTCTACTACTGAACAGCTCTGTTATCTTGAATAAATTATCTAAATGGAATTATAAGCCTTAGCCTCCTTAGCTATATAACATGAACATATTAATGCTATTTCATAGGACTGTGATAATGATTAAATGAAACAAAGCTTAGCGTAGTACTTGGCACTTCCTCAGGAACTTCACTCAGGTTGAGGCTTTCAAAACCATATGTGTTATAGGTAGACATTCAGGATGCTTGCCATTTCTCCAGAGGTAACTGGCATGACGCCATAAATTTAGTGCAACGGGATGATATCCAGTGAGAGCATGAGGTGGACCGAAGGCCATTAGACTGCCGTTGGCAGGAGTAAGACACACCACAGGGTCCTCTGTGCTGTTGCAGAGGCCATTTCTACTCCTGCAGCACTGAAATATTTACAAGGGGACACATGGTAAGACCATTTCCATTATGCGCATCTGTTTACTTCAATCACCACAAGGGTCTCAAGGTACTCACATCTTCCCTTGTCATCTGAACTCTTGTCCTCAATATGGTTCTGTACATCCTCCAATCTGACCCTACTCCTATACATCCCCAACATTCAAAACCCTTCCCCTGTGTCCTCTGGAATTCACAGACTATCATCATCAAATGCTCTGCATCCTCAACCTCATTTCTGTGCGTCTCCTTTACGCCCTCACCGGAAATGAAATCTGTTTCCTCTGCAGGACACTCTTTTCTCCGCGGCCCTCAGAAGGTGGTTGTTTTCTCCCTTCCCTGCCTTATACCACTGGGCGTCTTGCTCTTCTCAAATTCCTCTCCCTCCAGACCCCACAATTACCCATCCTCATCGTCTTCACACTCATGCCATCATCTGAGTTCATATCACTAGACCCTCCTTGCTTTAGCCATTTATAGAATTCTGGGAGCCTCCTCTCCTTTCCTGAGGAAGTTAGCTTATGGATCCTTGCTGCTGTTTCTGATACTATTCCTGTAATAATTCATAGTGCTTTTGCATATAAATAGACATCCTCTGAATACCCTGACCTCTCAGTGCCTGATCTCCTTTCTCTGCGTGACCTTGCTCTTCCTCTCCCCCAGGCCCTGTAGACATGCCCTAGACTTTATCATTACCAATAATGGTACAGCCTCCATAGTCTCAGTTTCGAGGGTCACTGTTTGACCACCACCTTTCATTTTGCAGCTCACATTCTTCACTAACCTATATCCAACAATCCTTCAACCCTTCTGGTCCTGCAATTCAGTGGCCCTAATAACTCTTCAATGTCCCTCAACTCTCTTCTTTATTACCCAGCTTGGATGCCATAGTCCATCATTATAACTCCATTGCTTACACCCTCAGCTACCATGTTCTCCCCACGCCATCCCAACGTCCTTAATTGTAAAACCTCAACACTGGTTAAACTCAGACTTCCCTATTCAAGGTCTACACCTGTGCTGCTGGACCTGCTGGAGAAAAACACCCGGTCATGCTAACTGGACCACCAACCTCAAATGATGCCTGGAAATGCTGTGCTGCCCTGTCCATCTGTGTGTGTGCTCTCTCTCTCTCTCTATCTCCTGATCATTTTGTAGTTAATCATCTCTTCTCAAACCTTCAGCAACCCCTTAGCAATCCTCACTCTTTCAGATGATCTTACTTCCTATCTCCCTCTCAAAATAGAAATAATCAGAAGAGAGCAACCATGAGCTCCCATCCTGCCTTACCTCCTTTTTCCATGGATGAATTGTCCGTGTTCCTACTTAAAGCCAACACCTCCACTTGTTTTTGGATCCCACTCCCTCTTGCCTACTTAGAGACATCACCACAAGAATCTCCTTGTTCTCCCTTTTTAAAAAAGAGAAACTTCCTGTGCTTCCATATGCCTCATTACAAATACCCATTTCTGTTTCCCTTTGCAGCAAAACTCCGTGGAAGAGTTGAATCTCCTTGCTGCCCTCACTTCCTCTGTTCTTATGTCTTTGGGTATTGGTTGAAGAATCCTCCAAGGCTAGGATTCAATTACAGGAAAAGGGAAAGTAGATGGGGAAAGTAGAGATATAGACAAAGCATCTGCAAGTCACACTTGTACCACGTCCTTGTCTCTTTCAATCCATCCTAATAAATAACCAGCTACCTCTCTTACCCCTGCCCACATCTTCCTTTCCCCCTTTCTTATCATTGAGAGAATCCTTATGTCCGTGCCTGAGTCAGAGTTTTAAGGTTACTGACCTAAACCTTTCTGCTGGACAAAACCAGAAGTAGACTCCTCAAGCAGACAATAAATGCCATGTAACATATTTCTCCAAGCTTCTGTGTCCTTTTGGTCATGAAGAAAATGATCAACTCATACAAATTCAGTTTGGGGAAAAAACCAATTATTTACCCTACAAAATTAAGCAAGCATGGGATAGGACTGAAAGTACAAATTGTCCTCTAGTTTATTTTTGAGATTTTTGGATTGAACTGCCTCTTAGCTACAAAGAACTATAAGAATTAAATGGGTAGTTCAGTAGGGGGTGCTTTAAAATTAAAGACTAACAAATATTTTGCCAAGGCTATCTTTGGGAGTTTAAATACTTTCACTGTTTAAGTTGCAAAGACTGTGCCGGTGGTTGTATTCTCTACTCAGCATGCATTTTTATGTGAATTTTCAGCTACAGCTAGATATCTAAGTAAATAGAGTTTCCTGAATTGAAAACACTTTTACATTATTTCTAAAATTCTACAGGTTCAACCTAATATGATTTGCAAATTACTTTTTAAAATGAATTATGTATCATCTCTATCAAACCTTTGAGTAACAGATTCCCTTTTCAAGGTCCCTTACGATGACCCTTAAGCCACCCTTGAATACTTATTTTTAGTCTGTCTAATCTTGAATGATGAAATATTTGAAAACATCTAATCACAATTTTCAGCAAACTTTCCGAGATGAATTTGCAAAGTCACATATTTTGCTTGCCTTGATCCCCCAAAAGTTCTATGTGCCCTGTTTTTTCTTTTGAAGGGAAGAGGACCAATTAGTCACATGCTAATCAGAACTTTTGGTGTGAATGTGTAATGAACCATTTTTTGGTCATCAATCATTAATTTTGACCAAAGAGCCCAGCTTAACACAAATTGCAATGGATCATTTAGGAAGAGGTAATAAGAAGCAGGCTCTATCAGAAATGAAAGAAGATCTGTATATTGTCCAGTAGCTCCTGCTTCAAGAGGCCCTTATCTTATTGATTCTTATTCTTCCATGTCTAAATTTCTGGGCTGATGTCCCAGAGTTTCTGGCCCATCACAGAAGAGACAGTTATCACCATTAAGTGTTCCAAAATGTCTTTGGATTTTCAAAGCTCAACCTTTGCTCTGGACAACCATGCCAAGTAAACTTACTGGGAAACTTAATTAGGTATCATTGGGCCACCTTTGGTCAATAGGGCCATTGTGAAGTAAGAATGCTAGTCATATCTATCTACCTATTCCTTCTTTCCTTCCTTCCTTCGTTTCTCTACTTACTCAACAAAACTTTTGAGACTATCAGACTCTGTACTAAGCATGAAAGACATACATGTGATCGAGACATAGCTGGCACCTTCAAGGAGCTTACATTTAGTGGAGGAAACACAAGTAAATAAATAATGCAATACATCCTGGTAAGAGATTATTGTAACTATGCATCTGGGTGTCTTGCTGGGGCCCTGCCAGAATCCTCTGGGAGTGGGTATTTGCCTTTTTTTATTTTTTTTTTGGTCAACCCAACATCTGAAATCCTTCTGCTATAAGTCTTGTTAAAAGGAAAAGCCTCTCTCCCACTGTTAAACATACGAGATCTTTCCTTTCCCAGCCTCCCTTGCAGATAGGTTGTGAATACCTGATTTAAGTTCCTCCAAAGGAATGCCTCCGCCATTTATTTTGAGGTGGGAGCAGCTGTTGGTAGTGGTGCTGGTGACAGTGAGGAGAGAACAGTGCTGGGGCACTGGCAGTGCAGCAGCAGTGTCCTCAACACACCTGTCAGTGGTTTTCCTGGCTGCATGGCCCCCATGCCTCTTCTGTCCTCCTAGCCATTTTGTGGGTTACCTACTACCCTTCCTAAGGAATTTCTTTTCTGCTTACATCAGACAGACGCCCAGATTTTTAAGCGCATTGGAAGCCAAAATTTTTGTCTTTGGAGGCTTGCTTGTTTTGCTTTGGAAGGTAATGACCTAGATACCAAGTCAGCAGGAGATGTTTACATTGTGACATTATTTAGAACTTGAATTAATTGCAGTTAGTTCAGGGACACACTTGGGTTCTGTACTTTAAAGTGCTAACTCCCATAATCAAGAAATTTAGACATTTTAAAGGCATGTTTATCAGAAATTTCCACAGGTTTTTAAACTAATGGTTTTAGTGACTTAAAAAAAAATTGAGAATTCCTTGGTGATCCAGTGGTTAGGACTCAGCGCTTTCACTCCTAGGGCCCGGGTTCGATCCCTGGTCAGGGAACTAAGGTCCGGCAAGCCGTACACACCATGACCAAAAAAAAAAAAAAAAAAAAAAAATTAAATTAACAATCTCCAAAATATTTATTGTATTTTTTCTTGAAAGGTTAGTTTGATACTTTTTACTATTACATTATTTTGTCCTTTTTAATTTTCTCTTTTGGATGTTAAAAAATTTTTTTTTTGCCTTGGTTTATGATTTTTTAAAAGTATACCTCCACCAACTGATTTGTCATTTTATACATGTTTAAAAAAATCACGTTGGAACATGAATGTTGGGTAGAACAAAGCACAGATGATGAAGGCCCATTTTAAAACATTTCAAATAAAAATTAAGGTGGTTCTAAAGGAATGAGATCCCAGAGAAACACTGAAAATGATTTCGTCAATAAATTATATCTAAAGCTCCAAATGACTATCTAATTTGGGCAGTCATAAATTGAATTATGGCTCTGATTCCTGCTCTATTAATATTGATTTGGTGCTTAATTTTATTTCTTACTTAAGGAAGAATTAACATAAGGCAACATTTTTTTTTTTTTTGCGGTACGCGGGCCTCTCACTGTTGTGGCCTCTCCCGTTGCGGAGCACAGGCTCCAGACGCGCAGGCTCAGCGGCCATGGCTCACGGGCCCAGCTGCTCCGCGGCATGTGGGATCTTCCCGGACCGGGGCATGAACCGTGTCCCCTGCATCGGCAGGCGGACTCTCAACCACTGCGCCACCAGGGAAGCCCCAAGGCAACATTTTTAATGTACATAAATGTGAGGATTATTTTTTACCGGGGGAAACACTGGCTTTACTGTCTGAAAATAATAACTTTTTATTTTAAACCTGTAGTCTCTGAATGAAATACTAACAAAAGGTCACCAATTTTTCCTGTCCTTCAAACTATTCTATTATGTCTTGAGTGTTTTATTTTACTAGAAGTTCATGAAATTGGTGTTTTATATAATTATAAGACTAAAAGCGGGTGCACAAATCTATTTATAGGAAGAGTCCATGGCGGATTGCACAGTTCCATGCAACGTCTTTAGAACTCCACGAAAATACTGTGTTTTAAAGTCAATTGAAGGAATTCAATTGTCAGTATGGTTATGCCATTAACTTTATATTTTATTTGTATGTACAGAATAATTTCAGTCTGTTTTTTGTATTTAGGAATTATTTTTCTTTCCTTTTGATTTTATGTTTTTTAATTTGCATAAAGCATGGACATGATTACAAAGCCAAAAAAATAAATTATTTTCATAGAAGTGTCAATTCACTCTGTGCGCCCTCCATCCTGTTCTCTTTCTCTCAGTGTAGGTCACCAATTTTATTAGTTTTCACCAGTGAGGTTTTTAAAAAATATAAGTGAAACAAAACCATACATAAATACATTGATATTTTTCCAGTTTCTTAACTATGAACACTATTTTACACCTTGCTTTTTCATTAAAAATATATTTTAAAGATTACCCCACATCAATATTGAGAATTACATGCCTTCCTCTTTACAGCTGCATAATATTCTTATTTGTGGATGTCCCATAGTTTATTCAAGAAGTCCTCTTGGGCTTCCCTGGTGGAGCAGTGGTTGAGAGTATGCCTGCCGATGCCGGGGACACGGTTTCGTGCCCCGGTCCGGGAAGATCCCACATGCTGCAGAGCGGCTGGGACTGTGAGCCATGGCCGCTGAGCCTGTGCATCCGGAGCCTGTGCTCCGCAACGGGAGAGGCCACAACAGTGAGAGGCCCGTGTACTGCAAAAAAATAAAAAATAAAAAAGAAGTCCTCTTTCTCTGAACATTAGGGTTATTTCTACTCTTCTGCTATTTTATATAAGACCACAATAAATATCCTCATATATCTGCCTTTTTGCATTTTTGCCTGTGTACCTTTGGGATAGATTTCTTAAAATAGGATTGCTAGATTAAAGAATAAATTCATATGTAATTGTGCTGTAATTTCTTATTTTTAATATGACCTTCTAGTTCTTGTCTATAATTATGTATAGTTTACATACTTTCACTCAAATTTTTTACATTTTGTATTTGTATTTAATATATGTTTATGTTTGTATGTCTCTTCATAGCTAATTTTCATCATTCTATAAAAGTTTGTCATTGAAGAATGGATTAAAATCACTTTTATTTGTATTTCTTTCCTTCCTAACTACTTAATGGATATTTATTAAACTGAAGTGAATCAATAGTCCTTTGTATCTGATGTAAGGCACACAAGGAAGTGTGCTTATGTGAGTGTGTATCGAAATTCATAAACGTTTCAGTATATCTCTTAGAAAACATCATTACCTACATATTTCCAATTTTTTGATTTTCTCATGTAAAATTTTGAAAACAACTATATATCAGAGTAGATGAGTAGAGTAGCTCATCTTGTACTGAAGAGGCAGACATGGTCCATGTCATGTATTTCTACACACTCGGAGCATACAGACTGACCATGACTAGGAATTTACTTATGAAATTAGAAATCACATCAAGTCACCTCCCTTCACTTACTTTCCATTCTTTACTTTTCACCTTCCTGAGGGTCAAGAGGAAGACTTGCTTCCTTGGATCTGATACCCGTAATCGCTTGCCACTAGCATTTAGAAGTCCAGTACCCCTTCTTGTGAAGATGAGCCCTTATAACCATATCTGTGCCTGGATTCTCTCTTCTGTCTTTTCAGTTTATCACAGAAGTTGTGTTTACAATTAAAAAGCTGTACCAGTGCAAACTGGTACAGCCACAATGGAGAACAGTATGGAGGTTACTTAAAAACCTAAGAATGGAGTTACCATACGATCTTGCAATCCCACTCCTGGTCATATATCCAGAGAAAACTATGATTCTAAAAGATACACATACCTCATAGCAGCACTATTTACAATAGCCAAGACATGGAAGCAACCTAAATGTCCATTGACAGATGAGTGGATAAAGAAGATCTAGTATATATACAATGGAATATTACTCAGCCATAAAAAAGAATGAAATGATGCCATTTGCAGCTACATGGATGGACCTAAAGATTATCATACTAAGTGAAGTACACCAGACAGAGAGAGACAAATATGATAAGATATTGCTTATATATGGAATCTAAAAAGAGATGATACAAATGAACGTATATACAAAACAAAAACAGACCCATAGACACAGAAAGCAAACTGATGGTTCCTGAAGGGGAAAGAGGGAGAGGAATAAATTCGGAGGTTGGGTTAACATAAACATACTACTATATATAAAATAGATAACTAACAAGGACCTAATGTATAGCACAGGGAACTCTACTCAGTATTTTATAATAACCTATAACAGAAAAGAATCTGAAAAATACATATATATATTCTTTTTCAGAGATATATATATAACTGAATCACTGTGCTGTATACCTGAAGCTAACCTGACATTGTAATTCAACTCTACTTCAATAAAAATTAAATTAAAAAGCAAGTTACTGGGCTTCCCTGGTGGCGCAGTGGATAAGAATCTGCCTGCCAATGCAGGGGACACAGGTTCGATTCCTGGTCTGAGAAGATCCCACATGCCGTGGAGCAACTAAGCCCAGGAGGCCCAACTACTAAGCCTGCGCTCTAGAGCCTGTGAGCCACAACTACTGAAGCCCGCATGCCTAGAGGCTGTGCTTCGCAACAAGAGAAGCCATCGTAATGAGAAGCCCCCGCAATGAGAAGCCCACGCACTGCAACAAAGAGTAGCCCCCACTCACTGCAACTAGAGAAAGCCTGCATGCAGCAACAAAGACCCAACACAGCCAAAAATAAATTTAAAAAAACAAAACCCAAAAAAAACAAGTTACTGAAATGTGTACAAGGAGTTAGTGTGGCATCAGAATCTCTGTGCAATTTAGAACATGAATTTTGCTAAATTCTCAGTGTTCATTTTATATTCCATATAGCAATAATCCCAAAAATTAAAAAAAAGAATTACGAATCTTTTCATTTTGTTGATGGTTTCCTTTGTTGTACGAAAGCTTTTGAGCTTAATTAGGTCCCAAATGTTTATTTTTGATTCTGTTTCCTTTGCTTTAGGAGAAAGATCCAAAAAAATATTGCTACAATTCACATCAAAGAGTGTTCTGTCCATTTTCTTTCAGGAGTTTTATAATTTCCAGTCTTACATTTAGGTCTTTAATCCATTTTGAGCTTATTTTTTAATATGGTGTGACAGAATGTTCTACTTTCATTCTTTTATATGTAGCTGTCCAGTTTTCTCAGCAGCATTTATTGAAGAGACTGTCTTCTCTCCATTGCATATTTTTGCCTCCTTTGTCATAGATTAAATGACCACAGGTTCACGAGTTTACTTCTGGGCTCTCTATTCTGTTCCATTGATCTGTGTCTACTTTTGTGCCAGTATCATACTGTTTTGATTACTGTAGCTTTGTAGCATAGTCTGAAGTCAGGGAGTGTGATACCTCCAGCTTTGTTTTTTTTTTTCTCAATATTGCTTTGGCTTTTTGGGGTATTTTGTGGTTCTATGTAAATGTTAGGGTTATTTGTTCTAAAGACAACCTACAATATAAATGGGAGAAAATATTTGCAAATGATATGACTGATGAAGTATTGATCCAAAATACATTAACAGCTTATACAGCTCAATATAAAAAAAAAAACTGATTAAAAAATGGGTAGAAGACTTGAACAGACATTTTCCCAAAAAAGATATACAGATGGCCAACAGGCACATGAAAAGATGTTTAATGTCACTGATCATCAGAGAAAGAGAAATCAAAACCTTAATGAGATATCACCTCACACCTGTCAGAATGGCTATCATCAAAAAGTCTACAAATAACAAGTGTTGGTAAGAATGTAGAGAAAAGAGAACCCTCGTACACTGTTGGTAAGAATGTAAATGCAAGCACTGTGGAAAACAGTATGGATGTTCCTCAAAAAACTAAAAATATAACTACCATGTGATCCTGCAGTCCCACTCCTGGGCATATATCCAGAGAAAACTTGAATCCAAAAAGATACATGACAGTCTCTAGGTCCATACAGAGTGAAAAAAGTCAGAAAGAGAAAAACAAATACCATATGCTGACACACATATATATATGGAATGTAAAAAAAAAAAAAAAAAAAGGTTCTGATGAACCTAGGGGCAGAATAGGAATAAAGACGCAGATGTAGAGAATGGACTTGAGGGCACAGGGAGGGGAAAGGGTGAGCTGGGACAAAGTGAGAGAGTGTCATAGACATATATACACTACCAAATGTAAAACAGATAGCTAGGGGGAAGCAGCCACAGAGCACAGGGTGGTCAGCTCGGGGTTTTGTGTCCACCTAGAGGGGTGGGATAGGGAGGGTGAGAGGGAGACACAAGAGGGAGGAGATATGGGGTTATATGTTTATGTATAGCTGATTCACTTTGTTATACAGCAGAAACTAACACACCACTGTAAAGCAATTATGCTCCAATAAAGATGTTAAAAATAATAAAAATAAAGATACATGCACCCTAATGTTCATAGCAGCATCATTTACAATTGCCAAGATATGGAAGCAACCTAAGTGCCCATCAACAGATGAATGAATAAGGAAGATGTGGTACATATATTCGATGGAAAATTAGTAGTAAAAAAGAATGAAATTCTGCCACTTACAGCAACATTTATGGACCTAGAAGGTATTATGCTTAGTGACATAACTCAGACAGAGAAAGACAAATACCATATATTATCACTTATATGTGGAATCCAAAAAATAAAACAAATGAATGACTATAACAAAAGAGAAACAGACTCACAGTTATAGAGTACAAACTGGTGGTTATCAGTGGGGAGAAGGAAGGGGGAGGGGAAGATGGGGTAAAGATTAAGAGATACAAACTACTATGTCTAAGATAAGTAAGCTATAAGGATATATTGTACAGCACAGAGAAATATAGTCATTATTTTATAATAACTTTAAATGGAGTATAATCTATAAAATATTGAATCACTATGTAGTATAACTAAAACTAATATAATATTGTAAATCAACTATACTTCAATTTAAAAAAAGAAATATGAGAATTAACTATAATTGAATATAAATAACATTTTAACTATTAAACTATAGCATCCTAAGAAATTATTTTCTAAATGTAATTATGATCACTTTGGGATATTTAATTTTACATTTCTTAATCCAGCTCAGAACCATTATGACTTTCCATAGAAAAAATAGAAACACAACTTGGTTAAGTCTACCACAAATCACTCAGCTATCTATAAATGCATGATTTATGCAGTCCAGAAAGTCTGACATCGTATTCCTTAGCTGTCTTTGCATTAGAAACTTATTGTTATGCAAAAATCCAGTTTTTCTCTTAAAATACATATCATACAAATAGATAAGTAGAAATATTTTATTATAATTGCCAGCATCACAAATTTAATGCTAAAATGATTCAAAATTATTAACAATGTCACAAAAGCCAAGACAGATATATTTGTTATAGATAAAGAAGTCCATGAAAATCACGTTAAAGTGGAGGTGAGAATCACTTAAGATTATTTACAATACAATTACCTAGGACGGTTGAACTGAAAAGGAAACAAAAAGGACACAAATGACTGAAAAAATAAATGACAAAAAGAACTCCTTTTTTTCCTTAAAGGGAAGCCAGTTAGGAAGGGAATTGGGAGCATTTAAAATGTAATAGAGCTGTGTGCGATTTTCTTCCAGGACTGAGAACCATAGTGTTATCTGGTGAAAAATGAATATGAGACATTTATTGCTGCTGAGGGATTCCCTGGGCCGCCTGTGATAGGTCTGGACTGAGGCTTTGCTTGAAGGTTATGTGAAGACTTTGTCATTCAAAGTCGGCACCACTGACAAGCACTATCCTCAATAGAGCTAGCCGGAGCTCCGGTGGATAAACAAAGGGGTGAGATATATTAGTAAATGCGTGGAATCCTTCTACCTCCCCACAATTACTCATTCAGATTTATGGTGCATGATTTTGACTCACTCTGGCCAGGGTCACTGATCATGCTGTAAAGAGTCTCATCATCAATAAATACATACAGATCACCTAAGTTGAAATCTGTTCATGCAGTAGACATCACAATAGAATGTCAGTCATTAAACTGTGGTCATACACACTTCTGATCTCAAACAATCATTCCCTACCTTTACCAACCACCATTTTCAACCGGCTCAGCACTAAATTTTTTCACTCTTTCTAAAAAGCAAATTCTCTTGCACAGACCAGAGATTTACTGCTCCAGAGGACATTAAAAATATTCCAAAGGTTTTGATGGCCATTTTAAAAAAGAAGTCCCCAAAAGATTTGGAAATGCCAGCATCACTGGAACAAATGCAAGATTTCCCAAGGTGATTACCTTGAAATAGATGACTCTAATTTGGGATTTATATGTACATATTTTGCCAGTTCTGAAATCTTCATCAAAATATCAGTTATTTAACCTTATACTGCCTCAACTCTTGATTCTGTGCTTACTCTAGGGAAGGAAGATTACTCACTCAACAATCTTCACCATTTCAGTAAATGGATACCTGACTAGTTTATCAGTCTAAAAACCTTATGGTCATCCCTGACTCTTTTAATTGTTTGTAGCTACAACCAATCTAAAAGCAAATCTGACCAAAGCAATGCAGCCTTGGTCAGATTTACATGAAAATTCATAATAACTGAAAAATTATTAGACTTAATAAGAGAGGTTAGCAATATCATTATATCAAAGTTCAATTAACTTCTACATTCCAGCAATAAGAAGTTAGAAAATACAATCTAAGAAGAAGATGTTATTTTTAACACTAACAACAACATCAAAAATAAAGTATCAGTGCAAATCTATCAAAAGATGCAAGATGTTATTGCCGAAGTCTAAATAAAGGGAGAGCTATAGCAGGTTCATGGTTAGCAATAGGCAATATTATAAATATAGCAATTCTCTCCAAATGAGTGTGTGATTAAATAGGTTTCTAATCAAAATCTAGTTAAAATAGCTCATTTTTATTGTGGAATTTGACAAGCTGATTCTAAAATATATTTAGAAAACCAAGTACATATCTGAAGAAGAATTAGAGACAAATTTGCCATACCAGCTAACAAGAGCTATTATAACGTTACAGGAATTATGTAACTACAGTAATATACAGTAATTAATATTGAGGTAGGGAGTGACAAATACACCTATGGAACACAACAGCCTAGAAGCAAGCTCATGTATATGTGAAAATCTGATATATGACATAACTGGCATTATGCTCAGCATGGAAAGGATGGACAATTCAATAAACTGTACTCCAATGGTTTCTTATCCACATGGAAAAAATTAAAGTGGATTCTTCCCCTATTACATACACAGAAATCAATACTAGATGGTTCAAAGATTTAAGTGTTAAACACAAAACATTAAATTTCAAAAGACAATATACATTTTTATAATCTTGAGTGCAGGAAATGATTCTTAAATAAGATCCCAAACAAAAATAATAAAGAAAAGCATTGACACTTTTTACTACATGAAAGGTAAAATTTTCTGATTATCAGCATTTGCAGGAACCTGGATGGACCTAGAGATTGTCATACTGGGTGAAGTTAAGTCAGACAGAGAAGGACAAATATAGTATGATATCACTTATATATGGAATCTAAAAAAATGGTACAAATGAACTTACTTACAAAACAGAAATAGAGTTACAGATGTAGAAAACAAACTTAGAGTTACCAGGGGGTAAGGGAGGGAGGGATAATTGGAAGATTGAGATTGACATATACACACTACTATATATAAAATAGATAACTAATAAGGACCTACTGTATAGCACAGGGAATTCTACTCAATACTCTGTAATGACCTATATGGGAAAATAATCTAAAAAAAGAGTGGATATATGTATATGTACAACTGATTCACTTTCCTGTACACCTGAAACTAACACAACACTGTAAATCAACTAAACTCCAATAAAAAAATTTTTAAAAGTCAAAATATTAATTAAAATTTTCTGATTATCAAAAGTCATGATACAGAAAATGAAAGCAAAAACTGGGGGGAGATATGTACATGCCATGTAACTAATAAGTGACTAGTCTCCAAAAAATATAAAGAATTTATAGAAATTAACCAGATAAAGACAATCAACCTAGTAGAAACATGGAAAAACACCATGAACTGGCCTTTCTTAGAAGAGGAAACAAAATAGCTACTATATATTTATATGAAAAGTTACTTAGGTACATTAGATCAGTAAATTGCATATTAAAACCACAACTAGATGCCTTTTCACATCTAACGGGTTGATAATAACTTAATAAAATGAGAATTCCAAGCATTGGTGAAGATATGTAACCAAAAACTCCTAAATATCACTGAGTGGAGTGTAGATTGGTTTAACCACTTTAAAAAACAACTTGGCATTACCCAGCAAAGTTATAACCTAGCAATTCTGCTTCTAGGTATACCCCTTAAGAAATTCTTGAACAAGTGCTCTAAGAGACATGTACAAGAGTGTTCATGTTAAACCATCAAGTCAGGAACTGTGAAAGCATCTGAGATTTCATCTTGCTTGCAATAACAAGTTAACCAGTCAGTTTTATAGATATTGGTAGAAATACATGAAGTACGAGGGTTAGAGACGAAAGATAGTTCACTGTACACAGCAAAAGTAACAGTCAGAGTAATGCTGTAGGCATCTCCCATCCAGTTCCCACAGGATGCTGTGGTGAGGGCTAGGTGTTTCTTGTATAAGCAATGAAAATCCATTATGCTCAGAAACCCTGAGATAAAGAGACTGTGATCTTATATAAGGGCTGCTCACAAACCTGCCTATTCTCCCATCCAGTGAGTGACATGATCTTATTAGCCTGAAACTAAGCAATCTCTCTGGGAGAGGAGCAAGGCCTCTGTATCTCTTTTACCTCAGAATGTCTTCAGGGAAGGGGACGTGTCTATATTATTACCTGGGGACATAAATGAATTCATTCCAGAACAAGTCACTAACTCCATCTATCCAGGGCTGTTTGCTTATACCAATATTGCTAAAATGATATTACTGGAGCAAATGGGGTGCTAGTGCTTAGATGTTTAGCAACAGGAGAGATTCATGGAGAAACTGTATCCTCACAGTTCCTAAGAGCACAGTTTGTAATGGTAAAACAAAGCAAAACAAAACCACAATGCTTAATGACAGAAATCTTGGGGGGACTATACTGTGGAGTATCCAAATACAGAAATGCTATGCAAGAGTGAAAAATGAAATGAAGTATGACTTTCATCCATGTGCATGAATCCTATGTTAAGAAACAGAAAAATACACAGAAATATATACATTTATCTGAGTTCAGGAAGAAGAAAAACTATTAAATAGATTGATTAGAGTTGTACACATAGGAAATAAAATCATGAAGGAAAACAGAAAATTATTAACAGAAAATAGCATTTAACTCTGAGGGAAAAGAAAGATACTGTGATTAGGGATGGTCACATGGAATTTTCCAAAGGATTGGAAACACTGTACTTCTTGAGCTTTGTGACAGGTATTTTTAAAATTAATATTCTTTCAACTGTACATAAAAGTTATATACAATACTTTGCAAATATGATGTATTTCACAGTTAAACTAAAATATAATTTAAAGAGTAGATTACAGATTGGATAAAGGGAAAAGGGGGGAGAAAAGACTTTTACATTTAAAAAATCCCTGATCAATATTTACTATATACCAGCACTGTCCAGTTGAACAGGATTTCTGGTCAGGCAGGGCTCAAAGCTATCCACAGCAGTGAACAAGGCAATGAATTAGCTCCCTTGCTTGGGTGAGGTGGCAGAACCAACTACAAGGTTGGCAAGGCTCTTTGGCATCTTGACCACTGGGAATGTGACTGCAATGGAGAAGTGTGGAGGGACTTGCAAAACCAGCATTCAGATATTGGCAGAGTGAATTCCAACTGGCAGTTCTTAAATGGTAGTCCCAACCAGCATCTTTGCTCTTTGGAGATGGTGGTACAGTCTGATCTGGAAACCCCATGGGGCACAGGTATGTCTGATTTGGAGCTCAAATGAAGAGCCATACTGGCCCTGGAGCCTGGTGTTCCCCCACCCCTATTTCCATCTAGGCAGGTGAGCTGAGTCTTAGCCCTAAATGTCACTGAGTATGTAGACTACAGCCTCACCCAACCAGGAAGCCTGGTCTGAGCATCTGGGAAGGTGTGTAGCCCAGCAAAGCAATTCCTGAACGTAGCTCTTGAAATGAAAGCCCAGGTAACAACACTGATTGGCAGCAGAGCAAAGCAGGTATCCCCATTTGGCCAAAGAACTTGAGGCACAAGCCATTTCTTCCAGGAGAAGACAAAAAGAAAGATACAGGGCTTCCCTGGTGGCGCAGTGGTTGACAGTCCGCCTGCTGATGCAGGGGACATGGGTTCGTGCCCCGGTCCGGGAGGATCCCACATGCTGCGGAGTGGCTGGGCCCGTGAGCCACGGCCACTGAGCCTGCGCATCTGGAGCCTGTGCTCCGCAACGGGAGAGGCCACAACAGTGAGAGGCCCGTGTACCACAAAAAAAAAAAAAAGAAAGAAAAAAAGAAAGATACAGAAAGTATGTTTAAAGCAACAACAGCTGAAAACTTGCCAAACTTGGGGAGAGAAATGGACATCCCGATTCACAACGCCCAAAGAACCTGAATAGTCTACTACTGAGACTTGTTATAATTAAACTGTCAGAAGTCAAAGACAAAGAAAGGATTTTGAAAGCAGCAAGAGAAAAGAGACAAGTTACATGCAAGGGAACACACCCACAAGACTGAGGAAGATTGGTCAACAGAAACTTTTCAGGCCAGGAGAGGATGAGATGATATATTCAAAATATTGAAAGAAAAAACCTGATCATCCAAGAATCCTATACCCAGAGAAGTTGTTCTTCAGAAATGAAAGAGAGATAAAGACTTTTCTGAACAAACAAAAGCTGAGGGACTTGATCACCACAAGACCTGCCTTATAAGAAATGCTAAAGAGAGTTCTCTGAGTGGAAGTAAAAGGACACTAAATAACCTCATGAAAACATAAGAAGATAGCATAAAACTCACTGGTAATGGTAAATATATTGTGAAAGTTAGATTCTGTGACCTATAATGGTGGTACATAATTCAGTTGCAACTCTAGCTTAAAAGCTAAATAACAAACATAGTAAAAATAACCATAACTACAATAACATGTTGTTGAGTAAACAATATAAAAATATGTAAACTGTAACATCAATAACCTAAATCCCCTAGGGGGAGAAGTTTAGGAATGATACAGAAGTTAAGTTGTTAGTTTAAAATCAGTTTTATAATTTTAAGCTATTTTTGTAAGCTTCATGCTAACCACAAGGGAAAAACCAGTAAAGTACACAACGGAACATGATAAATAAGTCAAAGAATATTAATACCAAAAGAAAAACAAAACACAAATAAGACAGCAATATAAGAAACAAAGAAAAATGAATCTACAAAATAGCCAGAAAACAATTAAACAAAATGGCAATAATAAGTCCTAATCTAACAAAAATTACTTTAAATGTAAATGGATAAAATACTCCAACCAAAAGTCATAGAATGGCTGAATGGATTAAAAAAAAGAAAACAACCCAAGATCCAATGATATGCTGCCTACAAGAGACTCACTTCAGTCTTAAAGACACATAGACTGAGAGTAAAGGGATGGAAAATGTATGTACAGGCATATGGTAACCAAAAATAAGCAGAGGTATCTTACTTATATTAGAAAAAATATACTTTAAGCTAAAAATGATAAAAATATACAAAGAAGGTTATTATATAAGGATAAAGTTGTTAAGAAGATACAACAGTTGTAAATATATATGCACCCAATATTGGAACACCCAAATGTATAAAGTAAAAACAGAGCCAAAAGGAGAAATAAATAGCAATACAATAATAGTTGGGGATTTTAATACCCCACTCTCAACAATGGAAAGGTCATTTAGATAGAGAATCAATAAGGAAACAGGGGATGTGAACAACACTACGGACCAAAGTACCTAATAGATATACACAGAACATTCTGACAGCAGCATAATACATATTCTTTTCACATGTACAAGGAATATTTTCTAGCATAGACCATAAGTTAGGCCACAAAACAAGTCTTAGCAAATTCAAAAAGATTGAAATCATACCAATTATCTTCTTTGGCTCAGTGGTATAAAACTGGAAATCAATAACAGAAGAAAAACTGGAGAACTGATGTACACATGGAAATTAATGTTCTCCAGAAAAACCACTGGACCAAAGAAGACATTAGAGGGGAAATACAAAAGTATCTTGAGAAATGAAAATGGAAACAAAATATACCAAAACTTATGTGATGTCGAAAAAGAAGTTCTAAGACGGATGTTCACAGCAATAAATGCCTACATTAAGAAACATACATGTACACAACTACAATGTTGGTGGGAATGTAAATTGGTAAAACCACTATGGATAACAGTACGGAGGTTCCTTAAAAAACTAAAAATAGGGCTACCATATGATCCAGCAATCCCACTCTTGGGCATATATTTGGAGAAAACCATAATTTGAAAAGATATATGTACACCAATGTTCATTGAGCACTATTTACAATAGCCAAGACATGGAAGCAACCTAAACGTCCATCGACAGAGGAATGGATAAAGAAGATGTGGTGTGTGTATATACATACACACACACACACACACACACACACACACACACACACACACACTGGAATATTACTCAACCATAAAAAAGAATGAAATAATGCCATCTGCAGCAACATGGTTGGACCTAGATATTATCATACTAAGTGAAGTAAGTCAGACAGAGAAAGACAAATATCATATGATATCACTTACATGTGAAATCTAAAAATGATACAAATGAACTTATTTACAAAACAGAAACAGACTCACAGGCTTAGAAAACAAATTTATGGTTACCAAAGGGGAAAGCTGGGGGAGGGATAAATTAGGTCAGATTAACATATACACACTACAATATATAAAATACATAACCAACAAAGACCTACTGTATAGCACAGGGAACTCTACTCAGCACTCTGTAATAACCTAAATGGGAAAAGAATCTGAGAAAGGATAGATATATGTATATGTATAACTGAATCACCTTGCTGTACACCTGAAGCTAACACAACATTGTAAATCAACTATACTCCAATATATAATAAAAATTAAATAAATTTAAAAAAGAAAAATAAACTGATCTCAAATAAACACTCTAATTCTATCCTTCAAGGAACTAGCAAAAGAAGAACAAACTAAGTCCAAAGTTAGTAAAAGAAAGGAAATAATAATGCTTAGAGTGGAAATAAATGAAATAGAGGGAAAGAAAACAATAGAAATAATTAACCAAACTGTGAGTTGGTTCTTTGGAAATAGAAACAAAATTGACAAGTCTTTAGCTAGACTAACCAATGAAAAAAGAAAGAGAACCCAAATCTACAAAATTATAAATAAAAATGGAATTGTCATACTGATACCCAAGAAATACAAAGGATCATAAGAAGCTACTATGAACTATATGTCAACAAACTGGAAAACATGGAATAAATGGAAAAATCCTTAGATACTTACAACCCACAAAGAATGAATCCGAAAGAGAAAGAAAATATGAACAGTTCAGTTACTCAGAGATTGAACCAGTAACCAAAAATCTCCAAACGTAGAAAAGTTCAGGACCAGATGGCTTCACTGGTGAATTTCACCAAATATTTAAAGAAAAATTAGTACCAATTTTTATCAACCTCTTCCAAAATATCAAAGAGGAGGGAACACTCCACAACTCATTTTATGATGCCAGCATTACCCTAACAGCAAAGCTAGAAAAGGACACTGCAAGAAAAGAAAACTACAGACCAATGTTCCTACAAAAATTCTCATAAGATACCAGCAAACTGAATTCAGTAGCACATTAAATGGATCATTCACCATGATCAAGTAGGATTTATCCCTGGGATGCAAGGACGGTTCATTATACACAAATCAGTAAATGTGATACATAGCATTAATAGAATGAAAGAAAAAAATATAATCATTTCAATAGATGCAGAAAAAAGCATTTGACAAAATACAACATCCATTCATGATAAAAACTCTTAACAAGGGCTTCCCTGGTTGGGCAGTGGTGAAGAATCTGCCTGTCAATGCAGGAGACATGGGTTCAAGCCCTGGTCCGGGAAGATCCCACGTGCCACGGAGCAACTAAGCCCGTGTGCCAAAATTACTGAGTCTGTGCTCTAGAGCCCATGAACCACAACTCCTGAGCCCACGTGCCACAACTACTGAAGCCCGCATGCCTAGAGCCTGTGCTCCACAACAAGAGAAGCCACTGCAGTGAGAAGCCTGCACACCACAACAAAGGGTAGCCCCTGCTCACCACAACTAGAGAAAGCCCGTGTGCAGCAATGAAGACCCAATGCAGCCAAAAATAAATTAATTAATTAATTTAAAAAAACCTCTTAACAAATTAAGTACAGAAGGAACATATCTCGTATAATAAAGGTCATATTTGACAAGTCCACAGGTATCACACTCAGTGGTGAAAAACTAAAAACTTTTCCTCTAAATCAGGAACAAGACAAGGGTGCCCACTTTCACCACTCCTACTCAACATAATACTGGAAGTCGTAGTCACAACAATCAGGAAAGAAAGAGAAATAAGGCAGCAGAATTGGAAAGGGAAAAATAAAAAGTCTCTATTTTCAGATGATATGACTTTATATTTGGAAAATCCCAAAGAGTCCATCAAAAAGCTGTTAGATCTAACCAATGAAGTCAATAAAATTGCAGGACACAAAATGATCACACAAAAATCAGTAGCTTCTATACACTAACAACTAATTATCTGAAAAACATGTAAAGAAAATGAGTTCATTTACAAAAGCATCAGAAACAATAAAATACGTAGGAATAAATTTAACTGAGGAGGTAAAAGATCTCTACACTGAAAGGTATAAGACATGGGGGAAGGGAATTAAAGACACTAATAAATGGAAAGGTATCAAGTGCCATGGATTGGAGGAATTAATACTGTTACAATGTCTACAGTATCCAAAGACATCTATAGCTTCAACGCAGTCATGGTAAAAATTCCAATGGCACTTTTTACAGAAGTGGAAATAACAATCATAAAATTTATATGGAACCACAAAAGACTGTGAAAAGCCAAAGCAATTCTAAAAAAAAAAAAAAAAAAAAACAAAGTGGGAGGTATCCCATTCCCTGATTTCAAGCTATATTATAAATCTATAGTCATTAGTGTGGTACTTGCATAAAAACAGACATACTGACAAATGGAACCAAAACAAGAGCCCAGAAATAAACCCATGCATATAAGGTAAACTTATACGACAAGGGAGCCAAGAGTACTCAATGGAGAAAATAGAGTCTCTTCAATAAATGGTGCTGGGAAAATTGATATTCACATGTAAAAGAATGAAACTAGACCCCTAACTTATACTATTCATAAAAACTTACTCAAAATTCATAGAAGGTTTACACGTAAAACTGAACACAATAAAACTCCTAGAAGAAAACATAGAAAAAACCTCCCTGACATGGGTCTTGGCAATGATTTTTTTAGATATCATTGGTACCACCTAAAGTACAAGCAAGAAAACAAAAATTTTACAAGTGGGACTACATCAAACTTCAAGGTTTCTAAACAGCAAAGGAAATCATCAACAAAATGAAAAGACTACCTATGGAATGGGACAAATATCTGCAAATCCTAGATCTAATAAGGGGTTAGTACCCAAAATATATAAAGAACTCATACAACTCAGTAGCAAAAAACCAAATAATCAAAAAAATGGGCAAAGGACCTGAGTAGACATTTTTCCAAAGAAGATATATACAAATGGCCAACAGGTACACGGAGGGATACTCAATATCACTAATCATTAAGGAAATGCAAATCAAGATTACAATGAGATATCACCTCACACTGATAAGAGTGGCTGTCATCAAAAAGACAAGATATAAAAAATGCTGGCCAGGGTGTGTAGAAAAGAGAACCGCTGTGCACTGTTCACGGGACTGTAAGTTGGTACAGTTATTCTGGAAAACGGTATGGAGGTTCTTAAAAAAATTTAAAAAGAGAACTGCTATATGATCCAGCAATTCCACTTTGGGTATTTATTGAAGGACATGAAAACACCATCTCAAAGAGGTATCTGCACCCTTTAGTTCACTTCAGCATTATTGACAATAGCTAAGACATATAAACAGCCTAAAATGTCCATCAATGGATGAATGGATAAAGAAGTTGTGGTAAAAATGTGCATTGAAATACTATTCAGCCATAAAAAAGAAGGAAATCCTGCCACTTATGACAACACGGATGGACCTTGAAGGCATTATGCTAAAAGAAATAATCAGACAGAGAAAGACAAATACTGTAAGATCTCACATGTTGAATCTAAAAACAAAACTCACGGAAAAAGAGGTCAGATTTGCGGATACCAGTGGCAGTGGGTGGGGGTGGGGTAACTGGATGAAGGTGGTCAAAAGGTACAAACTTCCAGTTTTAAGGTAAGTCACTACCAGGAGATGATGTACTGCATGAGGACTATAGTTAACGCTGCTGTATGGTATATTTGAAAGCTTCTGAGAGTAGCTCCTAGAAGTTCTCCTCATAAGGAAAACAAAACACTTTTGTTTTGTACCTCTATGAGATGATGGATGTTAACTAAACAACTTATTGTGGCAATCATTTCACATTACATGTAAGTCAGTATTCCATACACCTTAAAATTACACAGTGCTGTTTGTCAATTATATCTCAAGAATACTGAAAAAACTAATAAAAAAGAAAATGTATACATACAGTAGAATATTATTCAGTCTTAAAGAAGAAGTGACGTTGGTGACAACATGGATGGACCTGGAGAACATTATATGAGTGAAATAAGCCAGACACAGAAAGACAGATACTGTATGATCTCACTTATATGTGGAATCTAAAATAGTCAAACCCATAGAAGCAGAGAGTAGAATGGTTGTTGCAGTAGCTAGGAGTAGGGGTCAGTGGGGAGCTGATGGTCAAAGTACACAAAATTTCAGTAATGCAAGATAGATAAGTTCTGGAGCACAGTGCCTATAGCTAACAATACTGTGTTGTATACTTAAAATTTGCTAAGAGAATAGATTTTATGTTAAGTGGTTCTTACCACACACAAAAAATAAATGGGGGCAGGTGTGACAAAGGAGACATGAAAATAAAATGGAGAAAAGACAGCCGCTTCAGTAAGTGGTGCTGGGAAACTGGACAGCTACATGTTAAAGAATGAAATTAGAACACTCCCTAACACCAGACACAAAAATAAACTCAAAATGGATTAAAGACCTAAATGTAAGACCAGACACTATCAAACTCTTAGAGGAAAACACAGGCAGAACACTCTATGACAGAAATCACAGCAAGATCCTTTTTGACCCACCTCCTAGAGAAATGGAAATAAAAACAAAAATAAACAAATGGGACCTAATGAAACTTAAAAGTATTTGCACAGCAAAGGAAACCATAAACAAGACGAAAAGACAACCCTCAGAATGGGAGAAAATATTTGCAAATGAAGCAACTGACAAAGGATTAATCTCAAAAATATATAAACAGCTCATGCAGTTCAATATCAAAAAAACAAACAACCCAATCCAAAAATGGGCAGAAGACCTAAATAGACATTTCTTCAAAGAAGATATACAGAGTGCCAACAAACACATGAAAGGATGCTCAACATCACTAATCATTAGAGAAATGCAAATCAAAACTACAATGAGGTATCACCTCACACCGGTCAGAATGGCCATCATCAAAAAATCTACAGACAATAAATGCTGGAGAGTGTGTGGAGAAAAGGGAACCCTCTTGCACTGCTGGTGGGAATGTAAATTGATACAGCCACTATGGAGAACAGTGTGGAGGTTCCTTAAAAAACTAAAAATAGAACTACCATAAGACCCAGCAATCCCATTACTGGCATGTACCCAGAGAAAACCATAACTCAAAAAGACACATGCACCCCAATGTTCACTGCAGCACTATTTAAAATAGCTAGATCATGCAAGTGACTTAAATGTCCATCAACAGACGAATGGATAAAGAAGATGTGGTACATATATACAATGGAATATTACTCAGCTATAAAAAGGAACAAAATTGGGTCATTTGTAGAGACGTGGATGGACCTAGAGACTGTCATGTAGAGTGAAGTAAGTCAGAAAGAGAAAAACAAATACCGTATATTAACGCATATATGTGGAACCTAGAAAAATAGTACAGATGAATCGGTTTGCAAGGCAGAAATAGAGATGCAGACGTAGGGAACAAACGTATGGACACCAAGGGGGGAAGTGTGGGTGGGATATGAATTGGGCGATTGGGATTGATATATATACACGAATATGTATAAAATAGATAACTAAAGAGAACCTGCTGTATAGCACAGAGAACTCTACTTCACTTTGCTGTACAGTAGAAACTAACACAACATTGTAAAACAACCATAACCCAAACAAACAAAAAAATAAAGGGGGCAGGAGGAAATTTTGGGAGGTGATGAAGGTATTTATGGCGTTGATGGTAGTGATTGTTTCATAAGTGTATACTTATCCCCAAACTCATCAAGTTGTATACATTAAATGTATATACTACATGCCAATCATAATTCAATAAGGTGTTTTTTGTTTTTTTTTTAAATAGGTGTAGCTGGGGCTACAGTTATCTAAAGGCTTAACTAGGGGTGAGGGATCAACTCCCCATTTCATGCACATGCCTGCTGACAAGAGGCCTTAGCTTCTCACTGGCTCTTCACAGAGACCTGAGTTCCTTGCCACATGGATCTTTCCACAGGGCTGCCAGAGTGCCCTTATGACATGAAAGTTGATTTCCCCTAGAGTGAGTGATCCCAGAGAGAGGGCAGGGGGCAGGGAGGAGAAAGTGAGAGAGAGAGCACAAGGCAGAAGTAACAATGTTTCTTATGACTTGGGCAAGAAGTGACGTTCTCTCACTTCCACCATGTTCTAGTGTTCGCTTTGATATGAGGAGGGCATAAGAGTGAATCCCAGGAGGCAGGGATCATGAGGTATCATCTTGGAGACTGGTTAACACAAGAGGTTATATCAATACTTTAAGCCAGAAATGATGAGGGCCTTTAACAATAGGAATTGCAGTGGAGGAAGGAAGTAGAGAATGAATTGGTAAATATTTAAGGCACAGTATTAATGGACCTTGGTGACTAGGAAGGTATGGGAGAGAGAAAAGGAAGAATGAGAGACAACCTCAAATTCTAGCTTGCGTGCCTGAGTAGAAGGTAGTACCTCAAAGTCAGGAGAAAGAGGAGTTTCACTGGGAAAACGTTTGTTCTTATTCCTTGTCACCTCTATCAAAGGCTGTTCTGAACAGGTCTTGCTCTCTTCAACCCTCATCGTGTTCTAAGGGCATCTCATTCTCAGCTTGCAACACGGTCTTCTTTCTTAGAGGATATTAAGACAATTTGACGTTGAATCACATCAACTCTCAATCTCACCATCTCAAGACAACATGATTTTTTGGTTCCAAGACTCATTTTCTTCCCCCCCCCCAAGTTTAACATATCTGAAACTGGTATATGTGTTCCAATCAATTATATTTTAGATTCAATGAAACATGGCATATTAGTAACTTCATTTTTTTTCATGCTTTCTTTTTTCCTCAAAGGAAGACAGAAAGAGCCTTCTCTAAAAAGCAAACAACAAACAAATGCTCGATTATTTACCAGAGCCCTAGTGTCTTGGGACAGTCGATTTTTAACTCCTTTATTTCACTTTGCCTTCTGGATAGCCCAGGCTTTGTACATCCCCAGCTTCACCATCAGGAACCATGCATCAAGAAAATGCATTGAGAAGAGAGGCATGAGTGAAGTCAAATTGTGAAGGTTTATTTAGATTTTCCCAAACCACTCTTTTTTTAAAGATTAATTAATCCATTAATTAATTTATCTTTGGCTGTGTTGCGTCTTCGTTGCTGCGTGCAGGCTTTCTCTAGTTGTGGCGAGCGGGGGCTACTGTTCGTTGCGGTGCACGGGCTTCTCATTGCGGTGGCTTCTCTTGTTGCGGAGCACGGGCTCTATGCACGTGTGCTTCAGTAGTTGTGGCACACGGGCTGAGTTGCTCCATGGCACGTAGGACCTTCCCGGACCAGGGTTCGAACCCATGTCCCCTGCACTGGCAGGCAGATTCTTAACCACTGTGCCACCAGCGAAGTCCCCAAACCACTCTTAAGTCCCTAACAATTCCTGTGGTGTTTACACTCTATGTTTAAGCCAGTATATGGTTGTTGGAAGGCTTCTCTTTCAAGATAGTGATGGGTATATTCCCATCAAAACACTGTTCCAATCAAAACATTTTTCAAGTGTTGGGTGCTTGCCTGGAAGAAGAAAAAAAAAAAAAAAAGACAGAGTACAAAGGAAGGATATTTGATCCTTGACAGCCAGGGCAGACAGTCCAGACCTCCAGCTGTGCTCTCAGCTGGCTGTCTTATTCTTTTGGCCTGAGGCATCTTTTGTATCTTGTAAGAATGGAGAGACCTAGCAAGGACACCTCACTGTCCAATTACACCTAATAGAGCAGGAAGCACGATCTAAACTTACAAATCATTTTTGGATGGGAGGAAACATTAATGGATTTTCATCAGCTTAAGAGATAAAATTGCAATGCCTCTTCTGCAGGTTTCGTTTGTTTGTTTGTTTGACTGAAACATCAAATAATCCTAGCTGGAAGTACCTTCTTTTGAAACTGGGATATGGACCCTGCATGGTTCTGTAGGCTTCTAACTAACACCAAGGTCTTGTTAAACAAATTTTTTATGTGGTGGATTTCTCTATCAGATTCTTTTCTTGCTGTAAAATTTCTGAAAAATATTTTATATTTATTTTTTCCTAAATGACTATGAGAAACCATGATTGGGCTTTTCTAGCTTAGGATGTACTCTTTTGGGAAAAAGGTCCTTATTAATCTTGATACTGTTCCTTCTCTGCTCCATCCAGAGTTTCTTCCACCTCCTTTGTATCCAATCTCTTCTTTGAGTTTCTTCCATTCTTGTAATAAAATCATGTCTCTGCTCTCCATGAACAAAAGAAAATCCTTCCCTGGATGCTGCTACTTCTTTTACAATGATCTAATTCATTTTTCCCCTTTGTTTTTCTAAATTCTTTAAAAAATGATGTAATCCAACTACCTTCCTTTCTCTTCTCAAGCCCTTTGTAATTGGGCTTCTGCCCCAGTGGTTTGTTGAAATCGTTCTCTCGAAAATCTTGAGTTGTTAAGTTGTTAATTTCTTCATTTTGTGGGTGATGTTGAAAAACTCATCTCAGTTCTAATTTAGAAGGAAGTTGTCTCATTAGTAATATGGAGAGATGCCCTTATCTGAATGAGGGCAGGGAGCTTGCTTAGATGACACACGATACTTTCTTACTCCATTTTATTTTTCACCTCCTCTGAAGCTTTCATTTAGTCATGGACACCCTAAGATCTCTTAGTGAATTCCTCTGACATCATCAATACATCATGATCACACAGATGCTTTCATGAAGGTTGATGGTGTGTTCAGTACTGCATGGGGAATATTGGTAGACCCCGTTCTCTGTTTAGTAGAAGCACTCACAAGATAAGATAGAGAAATCATAGGATTCTGCAGGAGAGGTTGCAGACAAAGCAGAGATGTCTATGCCTTTTCCATGTCTAGGGATGGTCAAACATCATGAGAGATTAGCCTCTCAGATAAAGAAATCTGCTTTTATGAATAGCCCCTGAGGATGGACACAGCCATCTGCCACAGACCAGGCACATCCTGGAGAGCTGCTCCAGGTCAGTAGTCAGGAAGTATTTTTTTCCACTAGAATGAACCTCATGTGGATGTCTCCTCTGAAATATTGAGTGTCATCTGCAAGTGACAAAAATTATATTTGCTTATTAGCAGGGTTAATGGGCACCTTTCAGCAGGTCTCATTTTTAAATTGAGTTTTCTCAGGCATGAATGAAGGGGGTTTGAAATTTAATCAGGCAAATAAAAGTTACACGCCCTCTCCCTATGATAACTGTGTGGACCCAACAGAAACATCATAAGCAAACTACGTGTTGGTGATTTCAGCAACTTTCCACAGAGACTGCTAGGAAACCACAAATGGACTTTAGCTATCAGATCGACATTTCATGGGAGGTCTCCCGTGCTAACCCCAAGCAGTTCACAGACAGCCACATATTCTGATTTGCTTCCTCTCAGGAGGTACTACGTTATAGGATGAGACGGCATTAAGACAGCGCAACACTCCTCCTTCTGGTGGGACTGGTAGCCACCGTCTCCTGTGTGGATGAGAGACTGTGACAAGTATGGAGATGAAAGGAAACCTGCCTGGGGTATCCAGGTGGAGTTTTCTGGCTGATGCTTGGGTGGATGGGTTTTTACAACACAGATGAATCGAGATTTTTTTTTCCCCTAATTCACTCATGGGCAAGTAGAGAAGAATGGGACTAGATAAATTTCTTCTTCCCCCCCTCCTTTTTTTCTTTTTTGTTGTGGTAAGAACACTGAACATGAGACATACCCTCTTAACAAATTTTTAAATGCATGGTATAACACTGTTAGTTCTAGGCTCAGTGTTGTACAGGAGATCTCTAGAACTTAGTCATTTTGCATAACTGGAAGTTTAAATTTTATCCCCGTTGAAAAGCAGCTCCCCATCTCCTCCTCCCTGTATGCCCAGGCAACTACCATTTTACTCTTTGTTCCTACGAGTTTGAGTATTTTGAATACCTCACAGAAGTGGAATTAAGCAATGTTTGTCCTTCTGTTACTGGCTTATTCACGTAGCATAATGTCCTCCAGGTTCATCCACATTATTGCACATGGCAGGGTTTCCTTCCTTTTTAAGGCTGAATAATATTCCACTGTATGCGTATGCCACATTTTCTTAATCCATTCATCTGTAAATGCACATACTGTTTCCAAATCTTGGCTACTGTGAATAATGAAGCAATGAACATAGGAATGCAGATAAGTCTTCAACATCCTGATTTTATTTCTTTTGGACACATACCCAGAAGAGGGCTTGCTGGATCATGTGGGTAGCTCTACTTTTAATTTTTTTGAGGAACCTCCATACTGCTATCCATAACAGCTACTGCATTCTACATTCCCACCAGTGATGCCCAAGGGTTCCAAATTCTCCACATCCTTGTCAAGATTTAGTATCATTTTTCTCATATAATAGAAATGCTAACAAGTGTGAGGTGGTTTCTCACTGTAGCTTTGATTTACACTTCTCTGATTAGAGATGTTGAACATCTTTCCACATACCTGATATACCCATTGGTCATTTACATGTTTTCTCTGGAGAAATATCTATTTAAATCCTTTGCCTATTTTTTTAATCAGGTTGTTGTTATTATTACGATTATCATTATTTTGCTATTGAGTGTTAGGTCTTTATTATAAATTAACCACTTAACAGACACATGGTTTACAAATATTTTCTCCCATTGTGTAGGGTGTCTCTTCATTTTGTTGATTGTTTCCTTTGCTGTGCAGAAGCTTTATAGTTGGATGTAGTCCCACTTGTCTAGTTTAGCTTTTGTTGCCTGTGCTTCTGGTGTCCTATCCAGAAAGTCACTGCTAAAGACAATGTTATGAAGATTTTCCCGTGTTTTCTTCTAGGATTTTTATAGTTTCAGGTGTTAAAGTCTTTAACTAATTTTGAGTTGATTTTTGTGTACTGTGTTAGATAAGGGTCCAACTGCATTCTTTTATATGCGGATATATATAGTTTTATATACATGTATATTTTTTTCTCAACACTATTTTTTGAAGAGACTATCCTATCTCCATTTGGCTATATATATGTGAGTTTATTTCTGGGCTACCTATTCTGCTCCACTGCTATATATGTCTGTTACTGTGCCAGCACCAAACTGTTTTAATTCCTGTTGTTTTGTGATTTATTTTGAGGCGAGGAAGTGCGATGCCTCCATCTTTGTTGTTCTTTCTCAAGATGGCTTTGGCTATCTGGGGTATTTTGTGGTTCCATCTGAATTTTACAATTGTTTTTGCTATTTCTATAAAAAACACCACTTGGTTTTAATAAGGATTGCCCTGAATCTGTAGACTGTGTTGGAAAGTATAGCTATTTTCACAATATTAGATCGTCCAGTGCATGACCATGGGATGTCTTTCTATTTATTTGTATCTTTAATTCCTTTTATCAATATTTTGTAGTTTTCAGTGCACAAGTCTAGGAATGACAGTCAAGTTTCATAACTAAATCCAATGCTTCCTTTTCATGAAGTCACTACTTTCTGAACTAGCGCTCACATTCTTATATAAAATCAATTTGGCCACTTTTAAGTAAAGAACTTTTATGAATTGAGTACTTCCTATACAACTATCAGTTATGCTAGTTTTCTCACATGTCTAGTAGTTATCCTTTATCACATATTCTTGTCAAAATTTTGACATGAATTTTATACACAAGCCATGCAAACGCATATTATCTCTCTAAACACCTGCCTGGCCCCTTTATGCTAGAAACTAAATTTCTTGAGAAACTGCTTCTGAATTATCTTGCACTTAAACAGTCATAATATTAATGGATGTTCACTAAACATGAGCTGATTATACTCTTTGCTTTGCATTCTTTATTAGGGTTAATTTACCTCGAAAGAAATCTTTTTAAAAACAAACCATTATTAGGTCAATGTGTCCATTACATATGACCTAATTGATACCCTCGGGACACAGAAAAACGTATAGAGGTGTTGGTTTGTACAATTATTAAGATCTTGCCTATGCCTTTGACAATAGAGCATAAGACTTTTTCTTTTGAAAGCAAAAAATAAACAAACCAACAAAAAGCCCAAAAACCTAATAATCCCCAACAATCATGTTAACCAAATACAATAAGGCTTAGTGCAAAAAAAAAAAAAAAAACAAAAAAACAAAATGGTAGCCAGAATAATGAGTTTGATAAGTACTGGAGTTATATCATGATGTATGGTCTTCGATTCAAACTTCAGAGAATCTGTTAAGAAGGAAAATATAGATGTAGGATTCCAGAAGGCCTGAACAATCTTAAACTGTTAAGTTCCTTTGAAAAATGATCTCAGCACAGCTGAGCTGTACAGTGAAAGCAAGATGATTTATGTCGAAATAAATTCCTGGGTGCCATTTCTGAAGACCCAGAGGGCTCTGCAGGTTGCATATTAGTGGACTTATATCTAATTTTAGGGACCAGGACATTTCTGTTCACGTCACCATTTTTCTTGCTCTACCAGAGGAGATCAAAATAAGTGTCATTTGGGGCTTCCCTGGTGGCGCAGTGGTTGAAACTCCACCTGCCGATGCAGGGGACACGGGTTCGTGCCCTGGTCCGGGAGGATCCCACGTGCCGCAGAGCGGCTGGGCCCGTGAGCCATGGCCGCTGAGCCTGTGCGTCCGGAGCCTGTGCTCCGCAACGGGAGAGGCCACAACAGTGAGAGGCCCGTGTACCGCAAAAATAAAAAAAAAAAGTGCCATTTACTGAGAACTGATAGCTTCCCCAGGTTGCAATGTTTTAATTAGAGAGATAGAAAGAAAAGGTCACATTCGGCCGTTCATTAAAGGAAGTCCTTTATAAAAGCCTTTTAAAAACATGAGACAGAAACAAAATGTGTAGAAAAATTGGAAAAAAGACTGTAAGCAATGGATGGATTTCTTTTTTTTGTAAATAACTTTAGAGGAAATTAGCACAGTTTGAAACTGGATTTACTCTTACTATATAGAAAAGCATCAAAACCTTGTGGAAATGCCTAGATGGATAAATAGGGTACAAAAGCTGACTCCTTTATAGTTCGAAACATTTACTTCTATTGCTTTTCTTTTCTTTTCCAGTTTTTTCATCACTGCATTCCTACTCAAAAGAACTCTGCATAAAAGTATGTAAAGCCATGTAGTTTACAAGGAGAAATGCATTATTTTGATATCTGAATTTCTCAAAGGCACTAACTAACTTACTGCATTTTAGTTGTATGATTTGAAGTATGGCAACAAAAGTGATTGGAACTGTAAAGAAACATTTTCTTAGAAAATATTTTGCACAAAAATTCACTTTATAAGTACAATTTATAGAAATTTTATAAAAAGATAAATTTTCACTTGTAAGAGATTCCCAACTCAGTGTTCATAATGCACCTGCTAAAATTTTTAACCACAGATATGAAAGTCTAAAAAAAAAAGGAAATAATTATCTTGTGACATCTATGAAGAAAGGTCAGAAAATTTTACATTCTCTCAGACACTCAGTGAAAAATAAAGCAAATTAAAAAGAACAATTGACCTTTTCTTTTCCTACCCTCTCTTGCAAATATAGAACACCATGTCAATCTTAGTTCAATAAGCAGCATAAAAAGCCAAGCAAGTAAACAAAGAAATGAATTGTTCTGTTCAGCTGGTCTCCTTAGACTGTAGCCCTATAGGCTGCGGATGTTTTGGACAAGAAGCCAGCCCTGCTTTGCCTCTCTGTCTAATATTACGGAGAACTAGGACAATGGTAACATGTCATCATGGAGGGCATGCAGTGCAAGATTTATCTTCCTGTATTCAAACAAATCATTCGATTTATCTTTTTTGGTATCATAGGTCTTCATTGAGTCAAATAAACCACATTTTGTTTACTACACTGGAAAGATATAAATGCTAAATACTGTTTAACTTTATTTTATGAGAGTGAATATTATATTCTTCTTTCCAGTGACCTTTCATTGCCTCGTGAATAAAGAAATAATTTGCTAGACAGAAACAGCAGCAAGACAGTGATGGAATTTATGAGCAGCCCAACTCTCCTAAAACTGAGAGATAAACATGATAGTTTCAGAAGAGAGACCTTTTCTGTACCCCATTCTCAAAACTTTTGCCAACTTTGTATCATACAGTAAATAATGAACAAGGGTTAAAAAGTAGACAATTCATCAATCTTTTGTGACAGAAAAACAAAGTCAAAACCAGAGAGAGATAGGACACTCTGCCAAACTCTTTGAAGCATTTGCTCCTTTAACAAATACCAAAAAAGGAATACAGGAAACAAAGGTAAGGGGAGTACTTTCACAAGAGGAAAAAATAGCCTGATAACACCAAAAGGAAAGAATGCAGTATAGTAGTCAAGACTAGAGCTTCTGGAACTTGACAGAACACTTTGTAGTGGTGTGATTCTGAACAGGTCACTTGCTTTCTGAACCTCAGTTTTCCCTGGTATAAGGTAGAGATCATATCAGTTCCTATCCTGTGATGGTAAGATAATTAAATGACATGAGGGATGTAAAACACCTTACATTGTACCTAGTACATTTTAAACGCTTGATAAATATTAGCTATTATTAATTTTAATTCATAGCTGGATTTTCTTACCAGATCCTCATAAATTATGGTCACGTATGTTAAAACTGTGGTCACCTGGCAAACATTTGCAAAACACAGTCCATCGATACATTGTCCAATTTCTCTTGAAGTGTTCTGGACAATTTCTTCTGAGATTTCCTGGTATCAGAATCTTGTAGTTTGAGAGAAACTTAAAAACCAAATATTCAGGGATTCTACTTAAAATGGAGAATGCTGGAAAGAATTTTGCTACCACTCTTACAATAAGAAAAAGATGGCTAATCTACAAAATCCTAGTCTTTCCTGAATGCATTAGAGAGCTGAGGTCATAGGGAAAGCCTAAGGCTAATGGTAGAACAGAAACATTAATAAAAAATACTCCATGGACCTAGAGATTGTCATACTGAGTGAAGTAAGTCAGACAGAGAAAGACAAATATTATATGATATTGCTTTTATGTGGAATCTAAAAAACTGGTACAAATGAACCTATTTACAAAACAGCAATAGAGTCACAGTTGTAGAAAACAAACTACTTATGGTTACCAAGGGGAAGGGGAGGAGAGATAAATTGGGAGATTGGGGTTGACATATACACACTGCTCTATATAAAACAGGTAACTAATAAGGACCTACTGTAGAGCACAGGGAATTCTATTCAATACTCTGTAATGACCTATATGGGAATAGAATCTAAAAAAGAGTGGATATACGTATACGTATAACTAATTCACTTTGCTATAGCAGAAACTGACACAGCATTGTAAATCAACTATACTCCAATAAAAATTAATTTAAAATAAAGACACAGAATAAAGTAATAGAAAGCCAAAAAAAAAAAAAAAAAACCCCCAAAAACAAAAACTCAGAAATGCAGCCATTACCTAAGCATGAAGTACCACTAGAGGAATTTAAATCTGAGGTGCACTAGGGTGACCACAGCTAAAGCAACCCAAATCCAGGTCAAGTCGTGGCTATACTGATTCAACCCCCATACTAATAATGTACCAAATGAAAATGTGTGCCATTTCCACACACAATTAATATTTACCTAATACACTACTGTGCAATACAAGATGTCTGGCATTCAAACAAGAATTATGACAAACATAAAGAGGCAAGAAAAAAATAACACACTGTCAAGGAAATCAACAGAGCCAGACTCCAATATGATGCAGAAATTTGTGTTGTCACACAGGGAATTTAAAATAACTATCATTAACTTATTAACATGATTTGCAGTAGAAAAGACAGACAATATGTGAACAGATGGGGAGTTACAGGGGAAGAAAAGTATAAGAAAAAATTAAATAAAAATGCAGAAACAAAATACACAATAAAAGAAATGAAAAACACTTTTGATAGGCTCATCAGAAGGAAAGAATTTGACACAGGTGAGGAAAGAATGTGTGAATTGAAGATAAGGTCAATATATATCACCCAAACAAAGTACAAAAACCAAAAAGAGTGAAAAATGAAATAGAATATCCAGTAGCTGTGGGACAATATCAGAAAGTCTAACACAGGGTTCCCCAGCCCCTGGGCCACGGACAAGTGCCAGTCCGTGGCCCATTAGGAAGCAGGCCGCACAGCAGGAGGTGAGCAGTGGGTGAGCGAGCAAAGCTTCATCTGTATTTGCAGCCGCTCCCCATCGCTCGTATTACTGCCTGAGCTCTGCCTCCTGTCAGATCAGCGGCAGCATTAGATGCTCATAGGAGTGCGAACCCTACTGTGAACTGTACATGCGAGGGATCTAGGTTGTGTGCTCCTTATGAGAATCTAATGCCTGACGACCTGAGGTGGAGCTGAGGCGGTGATTCTAGCGCTGGGGAGCGGCTACAAATACAGATCATCATTCGTAGAGAGGTTTGACTGCACAGAGACCATAATAAATCAATTGCTTGCAGACTCATATCAAAACCCCAACAGTGAGTGGCAAGCGACAATTAAGTTGCACCTGGTGGCAGGGTTTAGCGTGGCAAGTGAGTTGATGTACTTCAATTGTATAGCTGCATCTGGTGGAAGGTTTTAAGTCAGAATCCAACACTTATGTTAATCTGCGCGTGGCCCACCCTGTATTTTATTCATCACTACCATCCGTGCCTCTCCCACACTGCGCACTTGTCTCAGTCACAGTTTTGGTAAGCCCACAAGCTAACCCTAGCCAAAATGAGTAAAAAACAAATGTCGCTGGAGAGCCTCTTTAAAAAGGGGGAAAGACCGAATCATGAGACAGCAGAAGACTCTAAGACTGCCAGCAAAAGGAAAGCTGCATTTAAAAGAAAATACCAAGAGTCCTACTTAAATTACGGGTTCATCGCAACAGGTGATTCACATTCTCCAAGCCCGCTTTGTATAATACGTGGCAACTGGTTATCCAATGAAGCCATGAAACATTCAAAACTGCTTTGCCACATGGAGACCAAGCACCCTGCATTAAAAGACAAGCCTTTGGAGATTTTCAAAAGAAAAAAGGTGAACACGAAGAACAGAAGCAATTACTGAAGGCCACCACTTCATCACATGTGTCTGCACCGACAGCATTCTTCATAGTGGCTAACCGCATTGCTAAAGCTAAGAAGCCCTTCACTGTTGGTGAAGAGGTGATCCCGCCTGCTGCTAAGGACATTTGTCATGAACTTTTAAGAGAGGCTGCAGTTCAAAAGGTGGCACGTGTTCCCCTTTTGGCTAGCACCGTAACTAGACAAATTGATGAAATAGCAGAGGATACTGAGGCACAATTGTTAGAGAGGATTAACGAGTCACCGTGGTACGCAATCCAGGTTGAGAGTCTACTGATGTGGACAACAAGGCAACAATGCTTGTTTTTGTGCGATATGTTTTTCAGGAGGATGTGCCTGAGGATGTGTTATATGCACTTTTGTTGCCAACCAACACCACAGCTGCAGAACTCTTCAAGTCTTTGAATGATTACGTATCAGGGAAACTGAATCAGTCATTTTGTGTCGGTATATGCATGGACAGAGCAGCTGCCATGACTGGATGGCCTTCTGGTTTCACTACTCAGGCCAAAGAGGTCACTTGTGAACGTGAGTCTATGCGCTGTGTCATCTATAGAGAAATGCTGGCTAGCCGAAAAATGTCACCTGAACTTAACAACGTTTTGCAGGATGTGATTAAAATTATCGACCATATTAAAGTCCATGCCCTTAACTCATGTCTGTTCACGCAGCTCCATGAGGAGATGGACACAGAACACACACGTCTTCTCTTATACACAGAGTGAGATGTCTTTCTAAAGGTAGATCACTGGCCAGAGTTTCTGAGTTATGAGAGCTGCTCCAGAGATTTCTTTTAGAAAAGGAGTCACCTCTGGCAGCATATTTCAGTGACACAGAATGGGTCGCAAAACTTGCTTACTTATGTGACATATTCAACCTGCTCAATGAACTCAATCTGTCACTTCAGGGGAGAATGCCAACTGTGTTCAAGTTGGCAGATAAAGTGGCTGCATTGAAAGCCAAACTGGAATTATGGGGGCGACGAGTGAACATTGGGATTTTTGACATGTTTCAAACATTAGCAGAGATTTTGAAAGAGACTGAGCCAGTCTTTTTTCTCCCAGCTGGTGCACGATCACCTATCTCAGCTTTCAAAAGAGTTTGAGCATCACTTCCCAACCACAAAAGGGAAGGAATGGGAAGGAATGCATCCGCAACCCATTTGTGAATAAGCCAGGTGAATGGCCTTTGCCCGTGCTAGAAGAGGATCAACTGCTTGAGATCGCAAATGACACTGGTCTTAAAAGTATGTTTCAGACAACTTCAGTCTCCATACATTCTGGATTAAAGTCAAGGTGGTATATCCTGAGACTGCCACAAAAGCACTGAAAAGCCTGCTTCCATTTCCAACATCCTATCTTTGTGAAGCAGAGTTTTCTGCAGTGACAACAACCAAAATGAGGTTATGGAGTAGACTGGACCTAAGAAACACACTTTGGGTGTCACTGTCTCCCATCACCCCCAGATGGGACCATCCAGTTGCAGGAAGACAAGCTCAGGGCTCCCGCTGATCCTGCATTATGGTGAATTGTAGAATTAGTTCATTATATATTACAATGTAATGATAATAGAAATAAAGTGCACAATAAATGTAATATGCTTGAATCATCCCGAAACCATCCCCCCCCCCGCCCTCTGTCCGTGGAAAAATTGTCTTCTATGAAACCTGACCCTGGTGACAAAAAGGAGGTTGGGGACCACTGGTCTAACATATGTGTGACTGGAATCTGAGAAGGAAAGATACAGAATGGGGCAGGATAGTATTTGAAGAAATAATGGCTGAGAATTTTCCAGAATTAACCAGGACACCAAAACACAATTTCAGAAAGCTTTAGAGGAAACCAAGCAGGGCAAATACCCAAGAAACATACCCAGACAATCAAACTGCTGAAAACCAAAGTCTTAAAAGAATCTGGAAAAAAGACAGATTACATCCAGAGAAACAGCGTTAAGAATTATAACAGACTTGTCATTAAAAATAAAGAGAGAACAAGCAGACAACAAAGTCAAATGCATCTATTTGACAGACCTGGAGTAGTTACTGTTGGCTGCTAGGTTTTCCCTACAGATGCATGAAAATCTTGTCTCGCATTTTCTGTCTGACTATGGCAGCCAAGCTTGAAGGGGGGAATATAGGAATTACAAAAACACCAAGGAAGGGAGAAAAATTTTTTATAACTCAGATATAACCCTGTAAACAGTGAAGAGCCTGTTACATTCCAAAAACAGAATCAAAAATTTGAGTTTATATGAGAAAATAAAATTCGATAAGGATACAGAAAACCTGAACAGCACAATTAATACACTGCACGAAATAATGACAGAAAACATAGACTTTCTCTAGTGCACATGTATTATATACCAAAATTGACCATATTCTGGGCTGGAAAGGAAGCCTTAGTAAAATTTTTTAATTGAAATAATTTATAGCATGTTTTTTGATGACAGAAGAATTAAGCTAGAAATTGATGTTCAAAACAACAAAAAATATCAAGCTATTTAGAAATTAAATAATACACTTGTAAATAACCCAAGGACAAAAAATGAAATAAAAGTGAAATTTAGAAAATAATTGAAATAAATGATTTTCAAATATGGGATATCAGTACCTAGAAGGAAATTTATAATCTTAAATGCATTTCCTAGAAAGAATATAGACTAAAAGTGAGTTACCTCAGCTTCTATCTGAAGAAGCTAGGGAAGAAGAACCCTACAAATAAACCCAGACCATGCAGAAAGAGGTAAATAAAAATAACAACAGAAATAAGAAGAGAAAACATAAAATAAAGAAATTCAATAAACTTAAAGTTGATTCCTTGAAAATATTAACAAGAAATAAAATCATAAATTATCATATTAGGAATGAAAAACTTTGTATCTGGACAAAAAATTGTATCTGGACAAAATTTCCAGATACAATTTTCATCAGAAATGTAATGGGAAAATATGAGCAAATTTATGATTCATAATTATTTAATAATTTAAGTGATACTGAAAAATTTTGAGGAAAATAGAAGAAATAGAAATTTCAAGCAGCTCTATTTATATTAAAGACATTGAATCATTAAAAACCATCTCCTAAAGGAAACTTCACAAACAGATGGCTTTAGTAGTGAGTTATTCCACATATTTAAGTAAGAAACCACAACATCATATACAAACTCTTGCAGAATACGGAAAGAAGGAACACTTACCAATTTTTTTTATGAAGCTAGAATAGACTTGACAGTAAAGCCTGAAAGGACATTACAAAAAAGCGAAAGTAAAGGCTATTCCCTGTCATGAGGTTAGATGCAAAAATCCCAATATAATATTAGTAACTTTAATACAGAGATATAAATAAAGATAATATGACAGTACCAAGTGAGACTTGCTTCAGGAATATAACGTGGCTTACCATTTGATAACTGGTTAATTTAGTTGATCACCTTAACTGACAAAAGGAGAATATGATCAACTTAACAGACGAAGAAAAAGTACTTAAACTTCAAGGCTCATTAATGATAAAAATACTTGATAAACTGTGAATAAAAGGAAAATTTCTATTTCAATAACTACAAATAAAACCAGTAGAAAGCCTCATGTTTAATCATGAATAATTCAAAGATTTTCTTCTGAAACCAAGAATCAGACAGTTATCTGCTATTATCAGTTGATTCTAATATACTGGAGATCTTAGCCAGTAGAGTAAGATAAGACAAATACTGAAAAGATTACAAAGAAGGAAAAAGGCCATTATTTATAGATGACATTTTTGTGCTTACAGACAAACTACTGGAATTAATAAACAAACCCACAAAAGTCCCTAGACATAAGGTTAAAATGCAAGAATCAGTTGTATTTCTATATACCACTGACAAAATTTATAAAAATGATATCATTTACAGTAGCATCTAAAATATCAAATAGGAATAAACCTAACAAATTATGTCAAAACGTTATATTACTACACTAAAAACTACAAAATATTATTGTGAGAGTTAAAGAAGATCTAAATAAATGGAAGAAAAGGCCATGCTCATGGATCCGAAGATTCAACATTCTATCAACTATCCGAAGATAGTCAATATTGACTATTCCTGAAATGTTCCATAAAATTAATTCCATACCATTAATTAATTCCATACTAGAATATAACTAGTTTTCATGTGTGTGTGGAAATTGACAAGCTAATTATATAATTTACATTTTATGACCAGCAAAATGCTTTCACCAAAGGTCTAAGAATAGAGAAATCTTAAAGAAGAAAATACAACTGAAAGATGTATATTACTGGATGCCAAGATGTATATTACCTATCATACACATACATATATCATGTGACAAAGACAGTATTACAAACCAGTGTTGAAGAATAGCAAAAAATTAAAAATTGTTTAAAAAGTAGAGGAGGCTATGTTTATATAGAGAAATATTTCTTACACCTGCCTCAAAAACCCTAAATAGAAAGAAAAGCTGGGGAATCTGGCCTCACTAAAGTTAATACTTTCCATGCGACAAAGGATGTTACGTGCCATTTTTCAAATGAGAAAAATTACAGAACTGTGTTTGAATTGAACAAAAAGAACACTGATATACAGAATGTTTATGAAATCCTACAAATGAATAAGAATAACAAACTAACTCAAAAGAAAAATAACCAAGTGATAAGTATGAGCATATATAGGAACGAAAGCCTAAACAGCCAATAAATGCATGAAAAGAGGATTAATCTCACTAGGATGCATGCAAATGTAATCTGAAGCAACAATCAGATATAGTTTTACATTCATCAAATTGGCAAAAATTTTAAATCCCGATAACATCAAATGTTGACAAGAATACATGGGAATAGGATCTCTATGTGTTGGTGGTGGAAATATATATATATATATTTTAATTTTTATTTATTTATTGCGGTACGTGGGCCTCTCACTGTTGTGGCCTCTCCCGTTGCGGAGCACAGGCTCCGGACGCGCAGGCTCAGCGGCCATGGCTCACGGGCCCAGCCGCTCCGCGGCATGTGGGATTTTCCCAGATCGGGGCATGAACCCGTGTCCTCCGCATCGCCAGGCGGACACTCAACCACTGCGCCACCAGGGAAGCCCGGAAATATATTTTGATGCAACTCTTTAGAGAGCAATTTGGCAGTAATTCCCAGTAAAGCTGAGGATGGACATACCCAGTAATTCCACTTCCAGATACATAAACCAAAGAAATTTTAACAAGTGTACAGAGGTGTGTCGTTCAATACACACTATATTAATGAAAAACTGGGAACAATATAAATCAATAAAGCGATAGATAAATTTGGTATCATCATTCAATGAAATTGATATATTAATTCAAATGAATCATCATGGGACTAGTTTCAAAAGCATAATGTTAAGTGATAGCAAAACTAGTTGCAAAAGTATATATACAGTATGTCATTCATGAAATTTAAAGAAACACAACCATATTATACATTATTATTGTATCCACATTTATTCATAGCATAAAACTGGGAAGAATATTTTCCAATTTCAGAAAAGTCGTGACTTCAGAGAAGGGAAATGGGATATGCAGTAATGATCGTAATGAAGATGAAGGGACAATTTCCAATGTTATATGTACTAACATATAAAACATGAATACTTGCAATATCTGGGTTTTTTCACAGACATCTCTTACTTTTATCTCTACGTTTTGTTAAAGTTTGAAAGATTTCATAATTAAAAAGAAAAAATTAGAGAGTTAGTGAACCTAATCTGGGATAAGAGCAGTTTGAATGAGGAGATGGGAAACAGTTAAAGAAACTGAGTTGACACAGACTTAGAGAATGAACTTATGGTTACGGGGGGCGGGGGGGGAAGGGTCGGGGGAGGGATAGATTGAGAGTTTGGGACTGACGTGTACACACTGCTACGTTTAAAATAGATAACCAACAAGGACCTACTGGATAGCACTGGGAACTCTGCTCAATACTCTGTAATAACCTAAATGTGAAAAGAATTTGAAAAAGAATAGATACGTATATATGTATAACTGAATCACTTTGCTGTACACCTGAAACTAACGTGGTATTGTTAATCAACGATACTCCAATGTAAAATAAAAATTAAAAAAAAGAAGCTGAGCTGGTAAACTTCATGACTCTGGGCATGGAGAGAGAGAGAGAGAGAGCAAGGATGAAACTGAAGTGTATATGTTATGTTCTGTTAACTAGCAAATTATCCGTAGCTAAGTGGGGCAATCAGACTAAGAAAAATCAATATTAATGATTATCCTTAATAGCAACTGCACCCTAATAAATGATACAGATTGACAGTATTTAAAGAATCAATGCAGCTTATCTGAATCTTATTTGAATCCCAGGAGTTAAGAATACTTAGTCATTTGCTTGTGTGACTTGGGCAAGTTATGCCCCCTCTCTGGGTCTCATTTTCCTCATCTGAAGAATCAAAATAATAATGTTACCCACTTTCTTTGGTGACTGTAATGATTAAATGAGTTAATCTCTGTAAAGTTCTTAGTACAATGCCTAGCACATAGCAAGTGCTCAATAAATGTTAATTATAAAATTAAAATAAAAAAGTTTTATGTTAGGTAAGGGCGATGTGGGAATGGGTTGGAGGTGGAATAGGGGCTGGATTGGGGAACAATGATCCTATTAACAGAATCAGAGAACATGGGACAGGAGGCTCAGGAAGGAGAGGATGAGTTTAACTTTAAAGAGTAAGTTGGATTATTGGTGAGACATCCAATTATAGATGTAGTTGAAACTGGACAAAATGGAGAGAGAAATTAAGGATGATGTTATCACGTTTGAGAGCAATAGAATTGATTACTGGAAACATGAGTTAGCTAAGTTTCCAAGGACATAAAGGTTATGAGAGGAAGAAGAAGAATCATAGCAAGTCCTTTGCACAATTTGTGCAATGTAGCGTTGGCCTGGGTGGGTAAGAGACCCAGGGGAGAAGCAGGAGAGGGCTGACCTAGAAGCTGGTGGAAGAGAGGACTTGTTCTTTGTTTTCTAGCATTTGAGCTGCACTTTATTTTATTTTTTAAAATTTTATTGGAGTATAGTTGATTTACAATGTGTTAGTTTCAGGTGTACAGCAAAGTGAATCAGTTATACATATACATATATCCACTCTTTTTTAGATTCTTTTCCCATATAAGTCATTACACAGTATTGAGTAGAATTCCCTGTGCTATACAGTAGGTCCTTACTAATTATCTATTTTATATAGAGTAGTGTGCATATGTCAATCCCAATCTCCCAATTTATCCCTCCCTTCCTTACCCCCTGGTAACTAGAAGTTTGTTTTCTACGTCTGTGATGGAAGACAGGATGTCACAAAGAATTGGTAGTCCTCATTGTTAAGTGCCCTGGAGAAATGAAAGAGCCCGAGAATGGAGGTAAAGCTCTCGTGTTGAGCAACTAGGAGGTCACTGATGACCTCAGGAAGAAGAGAAGCAAAGAGAAGAGATGATGGGGGCTACCATGGCGACTGGCCACTCAATGTATGCAGAAAGGACCATGGGGCAAACACGAGTCACTGCTTCCTGGACTCCCTGTGGCAGCTGCCACCCTCCTTTCTGCCCATTCTGGTTGCTCCTCCGAGACTGGTCTTCCAGACTCACGGAGTGCTCATCCAGCTTCCCTCCCCTCACGTTCTCCTGTGGGTCTTAGCTGAAGAGAATCGGAGAACTGACTCTAAAATAAAACTGTTTATCCCAGCCCTACATAAATAAATGTCACTTCATTATTCCCTGCATCTGAATCACGGATATCCTATATTTCGCTGATCTTGTTTATCCTTGAAGCTGTCCTCAAACATTTCCCAGTCTCCCGAATTGCATACAAATGGAGGAATATTTGAAAAAGTGTAATTGCTGTTGTTTGTTATTTTGTCCTGCCACCGTGCTTCCTTGTACCATCTGGACTGGAGGTGGACTTGTTAAAAAAAAAAAAAACCAAAAAAAAAAAACAACCAGAAAGGACGGTCTCACAAATTTGAGCCTGAAAGAGAGAAGGAAGTCCTTAGTCTCCCCTCAGAAAACAGATCTTTACAGAGTTTCCTGGCCAAACAGGCAGCCAAGATGTTGCTAAATCTGGGAAGCTTATCAAATGCAAACTGTGAGTCTTCTGCACACAACTGTGTTCAATTACACATGGTCTGTTTGTTGCTTTAAATGAACATCATAGGAATAATCACAACAGACACCTGTATGGTACTGCGTGCTTTTAAAATTCTTTCTACATGCAGGAGATAACTTCATCCTCCCAACAAAATTTGTGAATTTCGGAGGCTCTGAGAAGCTCCAGGTTCAAGGTGAAAAGCAAGGCAAGTCTGTGGTGGGGTCAGGTCTTTGGCTTCGCCACCCAGCACTCTGCATCACTGTGGTCCATCTTCAGTAGATGCCACAGCTGAGACCAGAGATATCTGTCTTTGCCTATGACAGCAATGAGGTGGGAGAAAATGAAATGTTAAACGTCCACCCTGCGATGATAGACACATGACTGATTTACCGTTTCTTTGCTCCTTTCAGGGAAAGCATTGTGTTTGGAGGAAATCACTTAACAGGTGGATTATGTCGAAGCATGGACCACAGTGGAGTTCGGGCTTGCCCTGAATGACTCAGGGAGAGAGACTTTTGACTGAATCAGGAAGAAAGAGGAAGAAAGGGAAAAATAATAAGAGGGCAGAGCCAGGGAAAGACAAAGGCTCTATGCTTTGTAGGATGACCTCTCCCTGATCCCCCAACTCTGCAGTTAAATTATGAAGCACATACAACAGTTGGGGTGAATGCATGGTGTGGACAAAGGAGGATACTTCTTGTGTCCAGGTTTAGGAGGACGAAACCAGCTGGGAGCAGAGAGAAGAGTAGGAGTTCAATTAGGATGCCAGAAAAATTGCAAGGCGGACTCTAGACTGTCACAGGCTATGGATTTGGGCTTTAGGCCAAATTCAACCGCATTTCTCAAGGGCAGGAGGCCTCAGCAGGCACCTGGGTTACTTTAGAAATCAGAGAGCATTTCCAAAGTATTTACTTGTACGTCTTTGATCCTGTGCCTAATACAGTACACAAAAGAAAAAAATATATATAGTTATATAGTTACATATATGTGTGTATATATGTATAAATATCTATTTCCTTAAAATAACTGATTTATTCAAGAAAAAATGTGTCACAGTGACATAGAATTTTAGTGAAAAAGAACACCATACTTTACACTGCAATCTCTTACAAAGGCAACCTTGGCTGACAATGAATGGCTACTCACTGGAGACATTTAAGAAGATGCTGATGATATTTTTTGAGGACATGGTGGAGATGATTTTCACTGCTAGAAAACTGATTACCATCAGCTCTAAAATTTGCCCTTTATTATTATTATTATTACTATTATTTTTGCGGTACGTGGGCGTCTTACTGTTGTGGCCTCTCCCGTTGCGGAGCACAGGCTCCGGATGCGCAGGCTCAGCGGCATGTGGGATCTTCCCGGACCAGGGCACGAACCCACATCCCCTGCATCGGCAGGCGGACTCTCAACCACTGTGCCACCAGGGAAGCCCCTATTATTATTTTTAATTAGAAGAGAGAAACAAGGACTATGAAGTCATCAGAAATACTACCTAAGGTAGCTTCCAAATCTTAATAGTAAAAACAAAAGACAAGCATAGCAGAGAATTAAAATACTATCTGACCTTGAGCTTTACTTTCTGACAAGGTTAGTTATTTTCTTCTCTGAGTTGCCTGTTACCAGCTTGATCCTGAATCTATTTATTCTTTGACTCAGACCATTTGGATTAAATAAGTGAGAACTGGAGAAGATTCAACAGACTCACAGGATCCATTTGAGACCTTTTATTTCACATTAAAGATAGATTTTTTTCCCTCTCCCTCATTATCGTTGAGGAAAGAGATGTGTGTCTAGTTTTCACTGAAAGAGAGGTATTGTCAAAGGTGTTTCACCAGCTGGAAAACTCTAGGATGAAAACCAAACAAAATAGAAAATCCCAGCCTTAAAAAGAAATGAAACTGAGTTATTTGTAGTGAGGTGGATGGACCTAGACTGTCATACAGGGTGAAGTAAGTCAGAAAGAGGAAAACAAATACCGTATGCTAACACGTATATATGGAACCTAAAAAAAAGAGAAAAAAATGGTACTGATGAACCTAGTTGCAGGGCAGGAATAAAGAGGTAGACATAGAAAATGGACTTGAGGACGTGGGGTGGGAGGGCAAAGCTGGGGCGAAGTGAGAGTAGCATGGACATATATACACTACAGAATGTAAAATAGTTGGCTGGTGGGAAGCAGCCGCATAGCACAGGGAGATTGGCTCAGTGCTTTGCGATGACCTAGAGGGGTGGGATAGGGAGGGTGGGAGGGAGGCTCAAGAGGGAGGGGATATGGGGATATATGTATACATATGGCTGATTCGCTTTGTTGTACAAGAGAAACTAACACAGTATTGTGAAGCAATTATACTCCAATAAAGATCTATTAAAAAATAAATTTAAAAACAAAACAAAACAAGAAAAGCCCTCTTTCAGCTTTGTCTGCTAACACTGAACAGTGAAACTGAGTCCAGGCGACACTAGTTCCAGGTGAAGAAGTCAGACAAGAAAAATTGGCCCCGTGCAGCCTGTGAAAATTGTGGAGTGTGGGGAAGAGCAGTAGAATTTAACTGTCACATTGATAAGATCATCAACTTAAACGACATGAGACAGGAAGGAAGCAAGCTGTAGGTGGAAGTGACCCCTACAATGAAGGAAGTAAGAGAGGAAGGAAAGAGAAACTCTTAGAACATGACGGGAGATTCACCAGGGGGCAAGGGACGTGAAAACTGTATTGGTTTCATTTTTGCTAATGCAAGAAATTACCTGAACTTCGTGGCTTAAAATAACAGAAATGTATGATCTCACAGTTCTGGAGGTCAAAAGTCCAAAATCAATCTCAGTGAGCTACAGTCAAGGTATTGGTAGGGCTATGTTCCTTCTGGAAGCTCTAGAGTAGAACACATATCTTGCTTTTTCCAGCTTCTACGGAATGCTGTTATTCCTTGGCTCATGGGCCATCACTTAACCTCTGCTTCCATGGCCACGTTGTCTTCTTTGATTATAATCTTCCTACATCCCTCTTAAAAGGACACCCTGACTACATTGGACTCACCCGGATAATGCAGGTTCTTAATTTAATCATACCCACAAAGTCCTTTTTACTGTATAAGGCACATATTAATGAGTTTCTGGGATTAGAAAGTGGACATCTCTGGAGGGCACGATCCAGCCTACTGCAGAAGGTGTTCACAAGAATATCGTCAGGAATATTTGTGATCCACCAGTCAGAATGGCCATCATGAAAAAGTCTACAAACAATAAATGCTGGAGAGGGTGTGTAGAAAAGGGAACCCTCCTACATTGTTGGTGGGAATGTAAATTGGTACAACCACTATGGAGGTTCCTTAAAAAACTAAAAATAGAGCTACTATATGATCCAGTAATCCCACTACTGGGCATATATCCAGAGAAAACCTTGGTTTGAAAGGCTACATTGCAGCACTGTTTGCAATAGCCAAGACATGAAAGCAACCTAAATGTCCATCGATAGATGATTGGATAAAGAAGATGTGGTACACACACACACACACACACACACACACACACACACACACACACACTGGAATATTACTCAGCCATTAAAAAGAATGAAATAGTGCCATTTGCAGCAACATGGATGGACCTGGAGATTATCATACTAAGTGAAGTAAGTCAGACAAAGATATCATATAATATCATAAGATATTGCTTGTATGTGGAATCTAAAAAAAGAAATGATGCAAATGAACTTATTTACAAAATAGAAGCAGACTCACAGACTTAGAAAACAAACTTATGGTTACCAAAGGGGAAAGATGGGGGGGGGGAGGGATAAATTGGGAGTTTGGAATTGACAAATACACACTATTATATGTAAAATAGATAACCAGCAAGGACCTACTGTATAGCACAGGGAACTCTGCTCAATATTCTGTAATAACCTAAATGGGGAAAGAATTTATAAAACAATAGATACATAAATATGTATAACTGAATCACTGTGCTGTAGACCTGAAACTAACACAATATTGTTAATCAACTATACTCCAATATAAAATAAAAATTAAAAAAAAAGAAGAATTCACCAGTGGCTGGGGGGAGAATGTTTGTGATCGTAGTTGAGTGTGTGAATGAACATTTTAGTACCCAAACAACAGCCAGCCTAATTATCCTGGAAACCTTCCTAGCGGGTGACTAGCTGATGTCAGTATACATGGTTAGGATGCCTGCTTGTGCCAGGGGCAGTGATAGGGATTTGGAGGGAGAGAGACTTTAGATCGAAGCTATGGGGTACATATGTTGTGCTTTCTCTCATCTCCTTGCCACTTAGCCATTCTCTTTCCTCTCCTGGGAAATGATTTAGGTTTCAGTTCTCTACTTAGTCATTCACTCCCTTCAGGAAGGTCTATATGAGCCACTGCATTCCCCTGTGTGATGGGGCATTCCCCGACCTCACTTCTTTCAGGGGGAGGGAAGAAGGATATCCCTTCCTGAAGCCAAGGGAGGTAGACTCCAGGAGATTCACTTGTAAAGTTGCTGAGTTTCTGAACTGTCCCCTATTCCACTTGGTTGAGTATAATGACTAATTCTGTTGAATTAGTTCAACTAATTCTCTTGAACTAATTCTGTTGTGCAGCAAGAGGGGAAAGAGACAGATGCCAAAGGTGACTACGGGAGCAGCATTAAAACAGCCTGCTTTCCCTCTACATCACATGGTAACCTATGCGATTTTCCAGGGGTCAAGTGGACACTGAGGAATGATTTGACTCAACTTGCTGGTACAGCGTTGCAGAGCAGGAAGAACTCAGCAGCTAAACGCTGTAGGACAATCCACCTGTGCTGTGAGCTGTGGAGCAGAGGGAGGATGGTGGTTCAACTGGAACTAGGCCTCCCCAATCAGGAAACTGTGTAGTGGGGGAACTCCTGCAGGAGCGCTACATGGGTGTGGCCATTTACATAACCTGAACATTCCACCCATAACCACGCCCACCACACAGTGGGCGTCAACAATGTGCCGGCCACACACAGAACAACCACAATCAGTTTCAGGTGGAGCAGAAGCGGCAATAAGCTGAGGTCAGTGCAGATTTATGGGACCTTTTCTGTTTCTTCCCTCTCACAGATCCCCAACAGAGAAAGAACAGGGGTCTAGAAGAGGAAGGCGGGAAGGTGTTTGAGCGCCAGATCACGTGCTTTCTGCCTTCTCTATGGAGAAGAGACAAGGAGAACTTTGAGGCAGACCTGAAACTAAACATTTTTAATAGAACTGAATCTTAAATACTACAATGAGAAGGTTCAGATCACTGCACGTGTCTGAAAAAGTATAAAATTTGGCCATGTGATTAAGGAAGGCTTTCATTTATAATAAACCATCTCATTTTTATGCTCCAAGAAATTGGGTCCATAAACTGGTTACATAAGCTTTTAGATTACAGGATAAGAGCTAATTATTTACTTTCACTCTAAGCTCCTTGAGGGCAGGGGCTACTGCAACAGAGAGAATATTTCATTGCAAGGGGCTTAAACCTGCTCAAATTACTTTGCAAAGAATTTATTAGAAGCATAGAGACTTCACTGAAATCAAGGAAGAGGGGAAAAAGCCAGCCTTGTCAACAATGTAATTCGGGGTATTTCAACAACTGGGAGTTCAGGGTCATGGACCTTCAAATTAATGCTTCACCAGTAAGGAAACTCAGCTAGCACTTGGCTCAGCCTCTGTACCTTTTACTTTAAATTTGACACAGAAGGAGGGAGGGAAAGCGAGAGAGACAGACAGACAGATAGACAGACTTAGCCAAACCCACGGATTTATCCAGTTGAGGTTGGATGAGGGAACTGCTATGGGTCTAAGTGGCCTGTTCAGGTTATATAGACGTTACTGAATCATTGAACAAATGGAGTTTGTTTGGCTGGAGAGCCTTACATTTTATGGGCTAACGATCATCACAGTACCTCCACAGCTAGGATGTGAATGTCCCCCACCTCGCTCAAAGGGATGCATTTTGAGTAGAGAAAAATAAGGAAAGCTCCACATCTCATTACTTGTCTCGCTGAACGTTTTCATAATCGATACTTCCTTGGTTTCAGCCTTTTCCTATAACTACAGCAACCAGCTACATTGTCAGGGACTAGTCAGCTTGCCACTGCAATCTTTCCACTCATTCTGGAGATATTTATCCTGAGAAGTCTCTTCCTTTCTTCCTTTATGACATTTAAGTACCTTGTGAAAACTCAGTTTGTTGACTTGGCACATCATGTAAAACATTAATAGATTAAGAAAACAGCCCAAGCTGGGTTAGCCGTAAGAGTCCGGGGTAGGAGTGGGAGGTGGAAAAGCCTGTGTCTGAAGAAGCTGCATCAGAAAATGTGAAATTTTCAAATTACCAATCTCCCTGACCCCAGATATTCTGATAAACCCTCAGTGCTATGTAATTCTCTATCACGCCTGTTCCCCCTACCCTCACCTCCAGAACGCTTCTTTCATGAGTCATTGTCTATGGTATCGGGACCGAATGAAAGGGAGCACATCTGAGTTGGGTCAGTTATTACCTGTTGATGGTTAAGGGAATGCAAGATGATGGAGAATTGTAATTAGATGAGGAAAGAGACAAATTGAAAAGAGACGTTAATCAGGGTGCCTTTGATAGCAACTGAGAAGAATTCCAGATTCACTCTTACAAGGTTGTTCTTACACGGTTGTTCTAAAGTTAAGTGTTTTGTCTTTCAGTCTTATTTCTGGAGGATTTCAAGTTCACATATATTATCTGTGTTTTTAAATCCCCAGAGTTCTACATAAACTTTGATAGAGATGGGAAGAGAGGAAGCTTATGGAAGTGTCCAGGGAAGGTTTTTTCCATCAAGAAGGCAGATACAAACATAGATGTCAGATGGTGATGGAAAAATACAGCCTGCTAAGCCCTTCCTTTTCTGGCAAAGTGTCAGCTTGTGACTCCTTGACTTGATGAGCAAACTCTGATCTTAGAACTTCTGAAAAGTTTCCTGCTTATTCTTTGCCATGCTCCAGATTCAAAGTTACATCATGTTCAGTTGTTCTTTCAAGTGAGCTACAGGAGGTTACTAATGGAACAAGATGCAGGAATGGAGAAGATCAGAAAGTACCATGAAAAAGTCATCAGATATGTATACGTGACATACAGGTTTATATAGAGATCACAGTTAAGTGATAATGATACAAAAGAGCACCTTCAGCTTCTAAGCATAGGGTAAGCAATAAAGTGCATCCACTTTCCTATTACAGTCTAATGACTCTGCACTGTATGTAGTTCCCTGCACCATTTATGCTCATGCCACCCCAAAGCCTTCCTCAAGGGACTCTTACTCAAGTTTAAACATTCAGTTTCAGTGAAACCCAAGGCACTGACATATAAATTATAAGCAAAGTATCTCTTGTCTTTTTTTGGTTATTGAAGAAGTAAAAGGATGAGATGACTCATGAGGAAATATGACTTTCCTAGAATTATCACCAATATGCCACAGATAAGTTCTTCTCTTATTTGGTGGGAAAGTGGCGTTCTAGCATCGTTGTCTTATCTGATGAACTTCTTTGGCAGATAAAATCTTACATGGAAACATGATGTGTAGCTCAGATCAATGGGGAACAGACCCCCACCCCCCAGTATCCCTCTCAGTGTCAAGGCACTTCCTTGGAAACTTCATATTTTATTGAACACATTTGAAATCAAGGTAATTAGAGCATTAGAAGAAGAAAATCTCCTCAGTTCATTCATATATATATATATATATATATATACACACACACACACACACACACACACATATATGTATACACACACACACACATATATGTATACACACACATACACACACATCTTGTTTTAATTTATGAGGAAAATGGACTTACATAGGTGTGGATTATCCTGATCTGGCCTATGAAATCTGTTTACAATATTGTCATCCTAGTGCATAGTAAAATTAGTGGTATTACATTTTCTCATCTGTGAAATGGGACTAAGTGCATATCTTGCTGACTTCATAGAGATTATTGAAGGTCATTCAAGAAAATGAATATGAAAGCACATTGCAAACAATTATATAATGAATAAACTTTGTTCTTTCTATTTTTGACAATAAAAGCTAAAAAGTGGGGTCTGTGGATTTAATTAAAATGTGACTTTATTTAAATTAGTAAAATATAACCACAGATACATTTTTCTTCTTTTTGGGAAATTTGGGACAGACTAAAAGAAAGTCTACAAAATTTCTGAAAAAGTCAGTTCAGTGCTTTTTCTCTTCTCCTAGAAGTCACCAAAATCCTAATGGAGACTGAACACAAAATGGTAAAATCCATCTTCAATAATCTTAGGAGACAAATCTAATCAACAGTTGCCAAAACATGTGTGAGAGTTGCCCCAAAACAGCTGAGCTTGGGCACAAGTTGTGCAGGAGAAAGTGCTAATTAAACTCAGAGACTGGCAAGAGGGCATGACACTTGCACCTCAGAAAAAGCACCAGGAACATACACTTCTTAAAATTAAGGGGCTATCCTAAAGTATAGAAACTATATTCCTCACTTGCAAAAATAAGCGTGGGAATTTGAATGAGAAGAGCTGGTGGTAGAAACCTTCCAGAAGGTGGTTTGGTTCAGAAAAGCAGAGGCAGAGCTGCAGCAAGAGTCATACAGAGAAACCATTTTAGAAGTAGGCAGCTGCTGAGATGAAGAATCTTTGGAATGAGAACCCTGTCTAGTCGGGAAGACTATCCTGGGCCCTTTCCTTTGCCTATCCTTCTATTCCCTCTCCCAAACTTGTACAAATATCTTGTCCAGAAATATCCATCTCATGCTGGGGTGAGTAAAAAAAAGAGAACTAGACTAGTATCAATAGAAAGACACCATAGGAAAATCAAAGGGGCAAAAAGCAGTATTTTTATGAAAAGAAAATGCATAAAAACATAACCATAGTATAGAAGAAAATTGTGACAAGGTATCTTGCCATAAACTTTTAAAACTTTTATAACCAATAGCTTCTATAAAGGAACATCAAAAGCAGCAATACAAGAACTCAGGGAACCAATAGAAAATGGAATATGAGTCAGCAGAGTACAGGAAAGAAAGAAAAAAGTGCCATTTCAAAAGAGAGGAAAATTGGAAGGAACATAAGGGGCAATAGATGCAAAGAAACACAATAAGGAAATAAATCATTAAAATAAAATGAAAATTAAACGAGCTTAGAAAAGGATTAGAGAAGAATGCCAAATAAAGGAGAAAGGCAAAGGAGACTCAACAGAAGCATAATTGCAACCCCTGAGGAAAATCAAAGTAGTGACCCAAACAATATAATAGAAGAAAAGATTTAAAGGGATAATTTCAAAATCTGCACTAAATAAGAGTTGAGTCTACATTTTGTATTGTAAAATTGTCTCAGAACTCTCAGCATCACTATATACCATGAGAAAGTTAGTGAACTACAAAGCTAAAGGAAATGCTTTTTATTAAGTACACAAGGATCAAGTCATTGTAAGCTAGGATGGCCAGTTAATTTATCACCCACACTAGGGCACTTTTGAAAGTAAAGGAGGACAAGAAAAATGCTAAATACAGTGAGATGCTGAGATATTCATATGGCAAGAAGTCTTGGACAAACTAGTACCTATAATCACCCTACTTTAAGAAAAAACATTAGGCTGACATCAGGTTTCTGCATAGCAACATTCAATGACTGAAGATAGTAGAGAAACATTCAAGATGTTTAAAGAAAGAAAATTATCAATTTGATATCTAGAAAGTTCTTCCAGTAAATAGACAACATCAAACATGCCCGGAACTCAAAATGCTTCTTGAATAAAGTGCTAGTGGATGACTTCAGCCAAGCAAGGGGTGGTTTGGGAAAGTATGGTGAGAGTACTGTTGATGAGCACAGGAAATATTTAAGTGAAGAACTAGCACTCAACAGATGTGGAGACTGAAAAGAAAAGTAAGCAAATATTGTATGTCCTGAAAATGCAGAAACACCAGAAATGTCAAAAATCGGGAAAGGAAGAGAAAAAAGTGGGAGGTAGAGTGAGTTTACTTATTCCATCATCTTAATGATAGCTGGGAGTTAAAGGATAATATTTAAAGGCAGCAAATCAAGTAATCAATTCTATTTAAATAAAAGTGTATTAAGAGTACAAAACTAGGCACTAAATAATGCTAGTGGCTGAAACTGAATTGTGGAAGAGAGAGAAGAGAAAGAGAAGAGAAGGGGTCAAAGATGAAATAATGTTTATGGCAGGAGACCAATGTATATAGTAATATATAAAGTATATAGTAGTGTATAAAATATATAGTAGTATATAAAAGTGTAACTAAATACGAATCTTTAGAACAAAGTAAAAACCTTACATAGAGGAGGAACTAAGCTTCAACAGAGCAAAGGAAAACATAGTGGAACTCTTTTAAAAAACCAAAAATGGATAAGAAAAAACCAACAACTCCATAGAAAATGAACAAAGGACATGAATGGAGTTCAGAGAAAAAGAACTTCTTTCATTCACAAGAGAAATGAAAATTACAACTATTCTGGGATACACTTTTTACCTAACCTATGAGCAAAAATCTAAAAGTTTCATTATATAGTCTATGGAAAGGCTTTGGGGAGACTTGAAAATAGACTTTATTTTTTAGAAAAGTTATAGATTCACAGCAAAACTGAATAGACAGTACAGAGTTTCCACATACTTCCTGCCCGTACATACCCACAGCCTCCTCTACTACGGACCAGAGCGGCACATTTGTAACAATGGCTACACTTACACTGACACATTATTATCACCCAAAGTCCATAGTTTACATTAAGTTTCACTCTTGGTGCTGTACCTTCTATGGGCTTTGACAAATGTATAACGACATGTATCTGCCATTATCAGACAGAATAGTTTCACAGCCCTAAAAATCCTCTGTTCTCTGCCTATTCATCCTGCCCTCCCTCCTCCAAACCCCTGGCAACCACTGATCTTTTCCCTGTCTCCATAGTTTTGCCTTTCCCAGAATGTCATGTAATTGAAATCAAACAGTATGTATTCTTTTCAGATTGGCTTCTTTTACTTGCTAATATGTATTTAAAATCCCTCTATGTCTTTTTCATGGCTTGAGAGTTCATTTCTTCTGGGGAGACATTTAGTGTTGTTACATCACTGAAAAAAAAATTTAGCCTACCTGCTAAATTTATAAATGCATTAACCATTTGATCTAGCTTTAATGTTGAGTTCATACTGGGGTGGGAGCCCTGGAGATTTATCAGTATGGAAGTGACATAATTAAATTTGAGGTTTAAAAGAGAGTCAAGTGGTAACAATATGAAGGTTGTTTTGGAGCAAAGAGAAACAGAGTCAGAGCACCTTTATAGGAGATTATTTGGTCAGGCATAAAATAATGAAGGCAAGAGTTAAAAGTGTGATGATGGGAACTGAAAAGAGGTGATTGATAAAAAAAATTGCAAAGTAATAAAGGAATCTGGAAACATTCGGACATCTCAAAGGTTTTTTTATTCATCATTTACTTAACAAAAATTTGTTAAATATCTACTATGTGCCATACTGTAAAATTCATGCTTGCATATTGGGCTTGGAATTAAAAAGAAAAAGTATAATATGTTGCAAATTTTTGGAGATAAAGGTCTAAAGTTAAGAAGAGAGGTTGTACTTAAGATAAATTTATTTTTGACAGCCATCTTTAAGGAGACAATGGTTGAAGCAATGAGGATGAAGTAGTTTTTTGTTTGTTTGTTTGTTTTTGTTTTACACCTAGGGACAGGATCAGAGGCAGTGGATAGCCAAGAACTGAACTGTGGGGATATTTTTTTACAATTATGGAGTGGAGAAAGCACCAGTTCAGCAAAACAGACACAAACAGGAAGAGACTCAGTTATGTGCATAGCCATGGAAACAAACTGTGGAGAATAGTCAAGAATGAGAAGATGATCAAAAATATCAAAATCCATAGAGAAGCTCCTAAGAAGAGGTCATGTAGTTTGACAAAAAAAAAAAAAAAAAAAAAAAAAAAAAAATGCCATTGGTGAGTTTATAGAGAATAAAAGCAGAATTACAAATACCTGGTAAGCAATGGATGTTGAGAAGATGTAAGTAGTGAAAAGAAATTACGGATTTAAGAATTAAATGTAAGGAGAATCAGAAGAAGGTGAATAGAAGAAGAAAAACCTTCAAAATACTTTGAAGATAAGCAGATCATTGTTCAAGTGTGAAGACACAGTGGAAGGTATCAGTGAAGAGAGAGAGATTTAAGATTCAAAAGGGGGCAGGGTATAACCGTGGCAGAAACATCCTGGGAGATCAAGTGCATTTTGATGTAAAAATACGTGAGACATCAATACCAAACTCCTTAGGGACAGAATTGGCTTGGGAAACAATGAGAAGAAAAATTTTTAAGTGGACCAGAACTTTACTTATTCAAGAGATTCAGATAAAATGAGAAACAAAGTTGCTAAACAGAAAGTGGCTAGTGTAGGTTCTTTTTTCTTGTGTCCCAAAGGCTCTGGAACATCAAGCAATTTGAACTAAAAGGGACAATATTCATCTAGCTCTACCTGAAATCCTGGAGAAGCATCCCATCAAACCAATACCTCCTCTAATGTAGACATAGATGACTCAGCAACATTGTGCATTTCACTGATGAGAATGTGAAAAATGTCTAGTATGTGCTACTCATTAGATAAACTACATTAAGAGATATTCCTACACAGAATGACATTATCCAGTCAAGTGTAAATGCTGTTCTATCTAATCACCTTGGTTAAAAACAAACAAAGAAAAAAAGAGCGTCCTTTAATTGTTTCTCTTTCCACGTAAGAGAGTCAAGTCGTATTAAGGAACTACCTGGTTCTTAACATTCACTGTCAAAGCAATAGTGAACTCAGTCTGATCGTGACTGTGATGGCTGATAATTATTCACTAAGTGCAATCCATCTATTGGTGATAAGAACATGGGCAGTTAGACAGTTTGGAAGTAGGATGATTAGATTTTACATTCTGAAGTTAGCAAAGATAAGTCATGGAAAACTTCATCTCTAAGGTCTCCTATTCTTCCAGTCTTGCAATGGGAAAAATGATCCTAAGCTTGAAATCACTATCATAGTGAAGGGGTAACCTGGCCGGTCAAGAACTCATGAGAACAGAAGGCCTTTCTGGCAGGGTGGGTGGCCGATGGCTACCTATATAAATTCACCCCACTTGTCCAATAACCCACATAATGTCATATTCCATTAGTCTCTTTTTCAGGAGTCCCAAGTGCAAATTTCTATTTTAAATTAGATGCCAGTTCTTTATCCACCGAGTCTTTGATCCCATGGTATTAGGAATTTGTTTATGTTCTAGTGCTTCATTAATTAAAGGTGTTCTGATGTATTTCAAAAGCCTCAAATCAACTTATTTTGTAGGATTATAGTTTACTGTAATTGTAGGGTTAGAGTTTACTATAGTGGTAGGGTTAGAGTTTGTAGCATTATAATTATACTTATAAAGTAATTTTTAATCCCTAATGAATAACTTCAACAAGGTTAAAATATCAATTTTACTAAAAGTTGTCATTATTTATACTGTGAATAGCAACCTTCATAGATAAGGTAAAAATAAAATCAGATAACATTATAAGTTATCTTAAAGATTGCGTTAACACACTGAATTTTACTTCATTAATGCTCCTCCAGGCCTATCTCAAACTTATACACAGTTTCTCCTAGTTTCTACCTTTCACTATTTATAGTTCTATTTTTCAATAAGAAGTCTATGTTGATATAAACAGCTATGACATGTAACACTCCTTCCAACCTAGTTTTAGAGATCGTATGTTAAAACTCTGGAGGCCAGGTATAGTGGTTCTAGATCAGAAAAGTTTTGGACTTGATTTTGGCTATCATTATCATCAGCCAATATTTATTGAGCTCCTGTTATGAGGGGGACATCATGTCAGGCAGTGAGGCTATAATGAGGTAAAAAACCGAGTCCTTGGCTTTCAGTATTTTCAATATAGGTGAGGAAACAGAATTTAAAAAAAAAAAAGACAACAATAAAGGAATCGTGTGTTATCACATTTTCATCAATAGAAGGGAAATAAATAAAGGGTCCTGAAGGAGGTAAATGCAGAATAAACTCACTTAAACACATGAAGGTGAAACAGCCTGGATAAATTCATCCATTCACACTCCTAAATCATTACACATAATCATATGCCAAACCAATTAATTCAAGATCATTAGCAACCTGAAAACACAAAGGAGCATCATCCCTTAGGACAGTAGCATCAATTAAATACATGATTCTTTAAGGCAAGTTACATGTACTGAGTGCCTGATACTGTACACACGCTGTCTCTTTCATTCAGTTCCCCGGATAAACCTATGCCGTGAACTCAGAGAAGGTCAGCAACTTCTTCTAGGTCCTTCAGCTAGTAAACATCCAAGCCAAAATTCAAATCCGGATCTGCTTGATCTCAAAGCTAATGTTCCTTTCACTATTTACTTCTGGCTCTTTTAAAACATAAATCACATAGGATCCCTTTATGTCAAGGATTATTCCTTCGTTGAATATACCTGGTCTGCGTCAGATCAATGCTTTCTGAATGTTATTCATTACATTCAGTAAAAGTTGATATAAGTCGCAACTCTGGGAGAAATCTCTTAAAATCATCTATCTCTGACACCAGCATGACTATCTTATAGAGTCTGGGACAAGCTTTCCCTGTTCCTGGAGCTTCTGCCTCTCTTTCCTCAAATTAGCCCAACTTAGTCACACAACGTTCACCACTTTAATTAATCAATGCTTCCATGGGGAAGCCTTTCACAATCCCCCTAGACTAGCCACCTTTCCTCCTTAAACAGCCAGGCCTCTTAAACACTATTATGGTCCTATATCCCTCTTCATCACAGCACTTACTGCACTAATAGATTTACATCTTTTTGAGTGTGAGGATTTGAAGGATGTCTCTCCAAAAACTCCAAGAGGGTAGAGACTATGTTTTTGCTCAATATTGTATCCTTGGATCTTAGCACATCATACCTGGAAAGAGAGCTTAAAAACGTATGCTGAATAAATATATCCACTAACAGTCTTGTACATAAGAGGTCAGTTAGTAAATGATGTTATCAGTGACCTTTTCTGCAGTCCGGAGTTTCCAGAAGGTGAGATTAAAGTAAACACACACGTGGGCCAGCACTTTACAGCACCGTATGAGATGACTCAGAGGGCGATCTTTGGAATCGCGCAGATTGTGACTGTGACAGAGGAGTTACAGTCTGTGAGTATATAAGATAGGGTCAACACTCCTTACATCTGTGGGTTTAAATTATCTTATTTACATAAAGAGGAAGAATAAGAGAATGAAAATGAAGGAGTTACAGAAAAAGCTAAGTCCAACTTTAGACACTGTTGAAAAGTAGAAACTGTGTGTCGTATACACATATAATACATTTATGAAATACTCTGTGGAGCCACTCAATAGACAGCGAATGAATGGATGAATGATATTACCTTTGCCATGTGGAATAAATGAAGGGGCCAAACAAACATAAACTTATGAGGCTTGTGTTAGAAGTCACAGCACAACAGTGTCGATTTTGATAGGAGCTGCTTCTATGTGAGCTTGTGCATAGAGAGTTCAACGTGCACAGTTTCTAATTTAGTTTTGGGAAGTGGCGAGCAGACATTTAAAAAATTTGAACCAAGACCCACTGGAAATGAGGTTCTTTAAGATGCTGCTGTAATATCTTCTTTCTGTCTTATCAAACCCAGGTAAATAAATGTGGACCAATCTCATGGGATTTTTCACACACAGAACTTATTGGGTTAAGGGGTAGGGTTTGGAACATATATATTATGGTGGCTAAGTGAAAGAGTGCAAGAAGGGAAGTAGGAAGTAAAAGAAAGTTAAGGAAATAGTTACGTACTTAACTTTTTGATGGAGCTAACATCTATAAATATACTTTTCAAAGATTCCCCCAAGGGGCTTGAAAACAGGATGTAACCTATGTTGCTTAGAAAAATCCTTATCAAGTTATTTTTAATTAGATTATCTTTTCAATTTTATTTATTTATTTATTTTTATTGGGGCATAGTTGTTTTACAATGTTGTGTTAGTTTCTACTGCACAGTGAAGTGGGAGCTTAATGTTTTTAAAAGATAAAGTTGCATTACACTTTGTGTATGTAACCCCAATAAATGAACCTTAGATGCCATTCTTATCTTCGTATCCACACTACATGCATGTGATAGGGGCTCAATAACATTTTAAATAAATAAATAAATAAAAGAATTAAGCTGTCTCTGCAATGCTAAGATAATCTAACTAGAAAAACAAATATCGTATATTAACACACACGTGTGGAATCTAGAAAACTGGCACAGATGAACCAGTTTGCAAGGCAGAAATAGAGACACAGATGTAGAGAACAAGTGTGTGGACACCAAGGGGGGAAAGGGGGCGGGTGGGATGAACTGGGAGATCGGGATTGACATATATGCACTAATATGTATAAAACAGATAACTAATGAGAACCTGTACAGGAAACTCCACTTCACTGGTGTGTAGAGTACTGGTAAGATAATGAGTTCAGTTTGGACGTGTCCAGCTTGGAGCATCTACAAGGTATCCAGGAGGAGAAAAATGTATAGTTGGCAAGTGGAAATTTAAGTGTGAAGTTTAGGGACTTCCCTGGTGGCACAGTGGTTAAGAATCTGGTTGGATCCCTGGTCCAGGAAGATCCCACATGCCATGGAGCAACTAAGCCCTTGTGCCACAACTATTGAGCCTGTGCTCTAGAGCCCGTGTGCCTCAACTACTGAAGCCGGCGTGCTGCAACTACTGAAGCCTGCGTGCCTAGAGCCCGTGCTCCGCAACAAGAGAAGCCACTGCAGTGAGAAGCCCGCGCACCTCAGTGAAGAGTAGGCCCCGCTCGCCACAACTAGAGAAAGCCCGCGCGCAGCAACGAAGACACAGCACAGCCAAAAATAAATAAAAAATAAATAAAGGAAATTATTAAATACATAAATATGAAGTTTAGCTTAAAAGACCATACAACATTAAAGTCATGGGACTGTAGGAGACCGTCGATAAGAGGGTGGAATTAGACAAGAGTAAGACCAAAGAATGAACAATGGAGCACGTTATATTTAACTCCAAGCCGTCAGGAACAGTGACTGTTTTGTTCATTACTCTAACCCGACACCATGTGTGGCTCACAGTAAACAACATCTGTCTTAAAGGAATAGATGATGAACAATGAATGAATGAAAGGAAGAGGAGAAGGCTGTAAGAAGTCTGAGGGAAAAAAAGGACAAAGACGAAAATAGCTGGAAGTGAGCTGATGAGTACAGTGTGTTGTTGGACCAGAGACAACAAAGTGTTAGGATGGGGGGGTCATCAGTATATTGAAAGGTCATTTATTTTTTTACTGAATTAGCCACTCTATGCACACTCATTAGATTAATCTTCCTCAACTTTATTTTTAAAATTATGCCATTACCCTTCTCAAACATTTTCGAGAAAGAAAAAATTCTAACTTCTCCATGTGACAATTAAGATCCTCTGCAATTTGGCACTGACTCACTTTTTCAGCCATAGGACTCACCGTTTTGAATCCTTCCCCTTTTCACGTTCCTTTCTTCACTCTTTCCTGGACAGGTCCAGTTTCACCTGATTCCAAGACTTTGTCCATCTCCCCTCCTCTGCCCTTTATCATTTACCTTCCGTGGCCCAACTGGAGTCCCATTTCATTCATGAGAGCTCCTTGATGGTTTTATCACACACTCATGGATCCTTTCACCGAATTCATCCTTGCTAGATCATGCCCCACCCCCTCCAACATCAATGTTTTGAGCATTTATAAAGTCAACGAACAACTATGGAATTTATCTTGCTCTAAGTCACAGCCAGAGCCTCTTTCCCTGGGTTTTAGCTGTCTCTATAGGGATGTGTCAAGTATGAGCTGCTCATCTGATTTCGAGGCTCCTTTCCACAATGGTTACGGCTATATAGTGACAGTAGAAACAAAAACAAACAAAAAGAAGATAACTGCATGAAGACCATTATCCTCAAATCTTGTTATATTTGTACTTATCACTCTGGGGGCTAAGAAAACTTGCCATCTATTTTTAAAAAAATCCTTCTGTTGACTTATCCGGGGTAGAGCCAGTTGTGCTGAATGATGGGAGAGTGTAGATAGGGGCTTCTGGATGGTGATACTCATCATGGGTGATGTAGATACGGATGCTGCATGGAGATGCTCACGGGAGAATGTAAATACAGGTGTAGAATGGTAATGCGGCAAAAGCTGACTTGGCTGCAGTTGAAATTTTCTCTTCCCATCTCTACGAAGCAGCCCTTTTGGAGCAATTTCTACTTCCTTATTCTTTCCCCCCAAAACTCAATTATTGAGTCCTCTGAGAAATCTTTTCTGATCTGCAGTATAACAATACCATTTAGGTGTTCCCGCCACATATTTTATTGTTCATAACACATTAAATTATAACTGTGTATTTAATTGTTGTTTACTCCACGTGATATTTTGAGGGAACAGGTCATATATATATTTTAAAATATTTTTTCCCAATGCCTAGCATGGAGCTTGAATAGTTGGTGTTGAGAAAATGTTTGCTGCATGAATAAAATGAATATATTTGCTAGTTCCTCCATAATTACTGCAGTCATTAATTTAATGGTACAAGCATCCTAGTTTCTGAGAGTATCATACTTGGCTTTTAAGTCTCTAGAAGAATTTTTGTTCAGAAGTTTAAAAAAAATGAAGAGAGAAGGCAATAGCAGTAAGGGTCTGAGGTGATGCTCCACATGTATTTAATAGGAAGGATTTGGGGGTAAAGTACAGAGCAGAAAATAGTGATTTTAATGGCCAACTCTTAGATTCCCATTGAAACAACTAACTGAATATAACACAAGGGTATATAAAAGACTAACTTAAAAATCCTTCTTAGGAGAAGGAGAAATCCTACTTATAAGAAAAGATCCAAAGAAAGTAAGTGAGAAGACAATGGCAAATCCCAAAATCACATTAGGCAGATGGATGACGTAAGGAAGAGCAAAGGTGGGTGTACTGGGGCCTCACAGGACTCACTGCAAACATTATGTCAGTTACCACCCTGAGAAGCCACCTACAACTGTGGGTGATGCTCGAATTTGTTCTTGGAGGGATGAGCTATCATAAACTGAATGACAGCACTGTTGGGCAAAGGGGCACTGCCTTTGCCAGGTACTGCTGTAGCTCATACCTGGCATTGGACTAACAGAAACCGGTTATCCTGAAAGCCGAAACCCAGCATGGCCGTTCACTACACAGAGAATAAATGACACCAAGACTCAGATCTCTGCGGGGACTGCCCAGGGTTTCAGCTTCTGCTATATTTCCCTTAGGCTGCTGTATTGTAAATTGGTAATGATAATTTACAGTAGATTTATATTTTCCCTTTCCCTATTGTCTAAATATAAAAGAATTGGGCAGAATTCCACATCCATCTTTGACAGACCCTATTTCAATGCTGAATTCAACCAGAAGCCAGTGGATCTCTTGCTGTAAGGATAAGCAAACAGAAATGTTACATACCAAATCTGCGAGAAAATATTCTAGTCCCAAATAAGAAGATACTACAAAGGATCAGAACAGATGCCCTCTTCTGTTACAGATGTACCGAAAAAGACAAGAGGAAAATTCCTGATTTATGTTATTTATGTGATTCAAGAGAATATAGTATCCAGAACAAAAGAAAAAAAAATATTTAGATCAAGAGAGACTGTATGGGGTTAAAAATGACTGCAGAATAAAAATCAGACTGGGGGCAGTGTACATCAGCCTGGGTGCTGCAGAAAATCAGAGTGTAAAGCAGAAGATAAAATTTTTAACATTTCCAGAATTCAGGGGTAAAGAATAAAGAATAATGAAAGGCATGGAGTATAGAGCTAGGAGATTTAATGGCGTGTGAGTAATGCTACAAACGCATCTACACAGCCAAAGCCAAACCTTTCCCTACCACACGTAAACACCTGCATGGAAGTTTTTTCTTTCTTTATTGTGGTAAGAACCCTTACTGTGAGATCTACACCATTAAGAAATTTTTAAGGGCACGATAGAGTCTTTTTAAACTACAGGCACTATGCTTACATGAAGGAAAAGTAAGAGAATTTGTAGGCAGCAAAACAACCCTACAGTAATAGCTAAATGAATTTTTTTTTTTTTTTTTTGCAGGCCTCTCTCTGTTGTGGCCTCTCCCGTTGCGGAGCACAGGCTCCGGACGCGCAGGCCCAGCGGCCATGGCTCACGGACCCAGCTGCTCTGCGGCATGTGGGATCCTCCCGGACCGGGGCATGAACCTGTGTCCCCTGCATCGGCAGGCGGACTCTCAACCACTGCGCCACCAGGGAAGCCCTAAATGAATTTTTTAAACAAAAAGGAAATGATAAATGAAGGACCATGAAACATCAGGAAGTAAGAAAGAACAAGAGAAAGAGTAAAATATAGTTAAATACAATTTTCCTTTCTTGAGTTTTCTAAAGTGTGTTTGAGTTTTGAACAAAAATTATAGCACTGTCTTGTGTAGTCCTAAATCTATGTAAAGAAAAATTTTTAAACATTTATAAACAGGAGATAATATTCTACACTACACTCAAACTGGTAAAATGTTAATACCAGTAGATGGTGATGACTATATATATGTGTGTGTGTATGTATAAGTATGTGTATATATACATATATGTGTGTATATATGTATGTGTGTGTGTGTCTAAAATACCTAGAGCAACCACTAAAAAAAGCTAAGCAAAGAGTCATACTCAAAAACACTGAAGATAAATCAAAATGAAATTCTAAAAAATGTTTAAGTAACCCAAAAGAAGGAAAAATAAACTAAAAAAGGGAACAAAAGGAAACAAGAAATAAAATAAAAAATTTAAGTCTTAACTTTTCCAAGCTCATCAATGAATTTAAGACATTTAAAAAACTTTATCTATAATCGATAACTTTTTTGACCTGTGGAGGGAAGTGAACTAGGTATTTCTTCTTCCTATTCTTGGAAATAAAATGCTTGTGATAATATATTTCTTCCTACAGAGCTGGTTAAACTATATTTTGATTGAACCTGAGACAGTAGCATTGCTTTGACAGGACTTAAGTCAACTAGATGAGACACCCTAATTTAAATATAATTTGGTGTTAGTGCAATTATGACAAAAACAACAAATATTTTTACTGTAAAGGGCTTTGTTTTCTAGGAAAGAAAACAGTTTACCTATAAATGAGATGTAATTTTTCTATCTTGATCAGTGTACAAATGTGGTTGTAAAAATACTTGGCATTTAGAGAAATGAAGAAACATACACATCTTAGATGTCAATGATCATAGTTGGAACTGGTGCATTGATGAGATCATTTTAAAAACTTTCATGGATTCTGAAGCTTATCGGTCTGTTTACCATGACATATGGGTAATTTGTAGATAATCAATGAAATTGTCATTAAATCTCCCCAAAGATACAGTATTATATCCATAAGGGGTCCAGAACCAATTCCCAGGGACACTTACCACAGGAACAAGGCTTTATTACACACAAACTAAGCTAAAAGTGTCCAATAAAGCACGGGCTCAAATATTTCAAACTGGGAATGTGAAATCATTATTTCTATATTTCTCACAGTCAATAGTAAACAGTTTGATTCCATAAGTACATCTTAACCAAAGCACTTGCCCCAAACAATACTGGGAAAACATAATTAACTCTGAACACAGCGGGATGTGGATAAAAGATATTTCTTGCTTTCTGGCTTAGGGGGCAAATTGTAACCCAGGTGAGAATTAGAAGAATTTTTTTTTTAAATTTGAGTATGGTTGCTTTATAATGTTGTGTTAGTTTCTGCTGTACACGAAGTGAATCAGCTATGCGTATACATATATCCCCTCCCTCTTGGACCTCCCTCCTGACCCCCATCCTGCCCATCTAGGTCATCACAGAGCACCGAACTGAGCTCCCTGTGCTATACCACAGGTTCCCACTAGCTATCTCTTTTACACATGGTAGCGTATATGTGTCAATCCTAATCTCCCAAATCATCCCACGCCCCCTACTGGGATTGTTTTAAGGGAAGAAAAGAAATCAGATTCACATTCATAACGAGAAGAATTTGAAGAGAATAGCAAAATAACTGTTGTGTTTTATGTTCTGATTAAAAAAGCAAAAGCTAAGCAAATAATTCTGCGTTTTGGACGACAGCTTTGTTTAATACAAATACATACATGTATATGTGTGTGTGTGTATATATATATTTTTTTTCACACACACATACATATACATATGAAATCAAAGGAAAAATCTAGCTTTCTGCCATTACTAGCATATGTCTTCAGTAAATGTGATATATCCTCTCTAAAATAAAGAACATTTTTATAAAGCTCAATGTGGATGACTTGCACTGAGGAAAAAGAGGTTTTGATTAATGTATGCTGGGTAATTATTGCATTTGCTTTATTTTATATCCATGACACTTAATATGACAAATAAAGATGTAGCGCACAATATTTCCTTTTTCCATGGCTGCTACGAAATAACACTGAAAGCTGATGATAATTCGACTGTTGAAAATTTTTCTTAAAGCTCTTCTGTTGCTTAAGTTTTCCCCTGACCATTGGTTCTAGAACAGCATTAAGTTAAATAGCCCAAAAGCTTCTCTTTGTCTTCAGATTTAAGTGTATTTTTTAAACACTTGCACTAAAGCCATCTTAAAAAGAAATGAGACAAAACAAGGTGATTAATCTTACATAAGGCCAGAAAAAAATACGTTTATCATGGATTGGCTAGATATTAGATTTCTTTATATTGGGCTCTAATAAATTTCAACTTGCCGTTATTTTCATTTCTGAAATGGGGACAGAGCAGCGCAGTTCCCCTGTAATGTTTGAATCCCTGGGTCCTCAAACAGTTCTCAATCTGTGAAGGCTGAACCTCTCTAAGGAACTATCAGTAGGTTTGGTCATAAATCACAGAGGCTTCTGTTTACCCGTATGACTGATCTCTAAAAACAGGATCAATGCACTTCATTCCTAAAACCTGAAAATAAGTATCTATGAGAGAGAGAGTGTCGAGAAAGAAAAAAAAAATGTTTAAAGGTCAAACCTTAATTCACCTTGGTTCCCAGAAACTGTCCTTATAGCTTTTTGATGAAAACAATTTCATAGCCCTTGATGATTACATTATAAAGATCTTGTAGTCAGGAACATTAAAGCTAGTGAAATGCTCGTTTTTATTCTAAAAATGTTTAGTTTTGCTAAAGCAACATCTCCCTTTTAAAACTCAGGAACAAATAGAACAACTGACCAATTTTTTTCAATATAGATTCTCATATAAATACTGACATGAGCGTGTGGTCACACAGTAGCTTCTACCCAAAAGTAATATCATTTCCCAGATGCACGTTGTTGTGCTTAAAATATATGCAGTAAAAGGAAACCCAAAAAAGTGTGGTTTTATTCTATTTCACTGTCTTTCTTGGTGCCTTCCATGACAATTATATTGCAAACATTCTCTTGCAATTCATCTGTGTAAAGTAGCAGTAAAATTATACTTTCAATATGAAATCTGAAGAAAAAACTTTCTATTTTTACTACTTTAAAATGTAAGCCTTATCCTAGAGACCCACCATTTTCCAAAACATGCATTTTGAAGAAACCGCATTGGCAAGGCCTTACACAAAATACTTTTCTGAATACAAACTTTGAGTGATTTTTCTGGTTCATCTAATTTATTTAAATTAGCTTTATTTAATTACACATACAGCTGTTGTGTGCCCTGAACATAGCCCAAGGGACTATTTAAAGTGCTTAAGTCTAAATGTCATGTTTTATCACCGTGTAATATGTAGCAATCCACAAAAATTTCTTTGTTGTTCTTCGCTGGGTTGTACTTCCAAAATCCAGCATTCCTTCTCTTGTTTTTTCTCGGATATGATAATAGTTATAAAGCTACAAGCTAAATGTAAGTAGAACCGAATTTCACCTGAACACCATTCATGCCATAATTCAAGTTATAGCAGTATCCTTGTTTCAGAGAGGTCTCTTCCATTCCAGTGCCTTTAATTACCATCTATAACTAGGGTTTCCAAAATCTATATCACCCACCCAGATTTCTATCTGGTTCTCTAGACCTGTACATCCAATGTCAAGTGAACGTCTCCTCTTAAATAGACCACATGCCCGAAGTGGAATTTATCACCTTTCCTTCAACCAGCTTATCTTGCTCTATCCTAACATCACCAAATGGGGCTTCACTTACCAATTGGATTGCTGGTAATTAAATGATTTTGGGGACAAGATGGCTTAGGCCTGACATCACCTCTACGCTTACACAGAATCAACTTCCAGTGTGGCACACTGGAAAGAGCTTGGACTCTGGAATCAGTTACTCTGGGCTTGAATCCCATCCCTCTTGTTATTAACCAAGTGATCTTGGGCAGATGATTTCTGCAAGCCTAGGTTTCCTCATCTACAATAAAAATATCAGCACACTTCCCAATGATAACTAGAGAACCCAAAGGGAAAATATATGCGAAAGTGTTGTATCAAGCATAAGGCCATACGTAAATATTGTATTAGCATATTCCTAAAAGAATCCAACAGGGAGGAGAGGCCTGCAGACAAAGTAAATCATCTCCGTCTAGGAAACAATACAAGCCACCAGTACTGAACAGCTACGTAATGCAATTTGGTTCTCTGAAACTTCTTGAGAACAAGTCCAATTCTAGTGCCAACTAACCACATGGTTAGTAGAAGGACTCATGAGCTAAGCAAAGATACAGGTTTCAGCAACACTTAACCCATGTACCTGTATCTTTAGAAAAAGAAAGTTGTTTTCCCTAGTGAAACCTCAAACAACAGAGATTTGAAGTGCACAGGTCCACCTATACACAGATCTTTTTCACTAAATACGTACTATAGTACTACACAATCTGGGGCCGGTTGAATCCGTGGATGCAGAATTGTCTATATGGAGGACCCACCGTAAAGTTATACGGGGATTTTCAACTACGCAGAGGGCTGGTGTCCCAACCCCCATGTTATTCAAGGGTCAACTACATATGGATCCTTTTTTTGGGGGGCCACACTGCATGGCTTGTGGGATCTTAGTTCCCCAGCCAGAGATTGAACCTGCGCCCCCTGCAGTGGAAGCACGGCATCCTAACCACTAGACCACCAGAGAATTCCCTGGATCCTTTTAGTTTAGTAGAAATTAACAAACAGTTGACTTGTATTAAAGCAAAAGTGAGAAGAATTGCTTCCCTGATTTATAACTAGGAAATGGTTTAGGAATTTCAGAAAAATCATGGTCAAGATATGACTGTCCTAAAAATTTAACTTTTGTTTCCCAAAACCATCTTCCAGTACAATTACATGTACATGAGAGTCTGTCATAAGTTCTGCTGTATTATTATGACACCAAATCAGCCCAGAAGTTTCACCTCCTCATGCCCTAAGTTGGGGTGGAAACGTATGGACGGCGCTGGTCCCAGACAGTATGATTTCTTGTCATGACTGTCTTTAACATGGATGATCTGGTAAGTCCCCTGATGACCTAGACTTGGTATGTTTCACCATCCCTGAAACTGTTAAGAAGCCTCTGCATCCACATGGCATTACTCTAATCAGAGCATCATTCCAGTATGCCACGTACAGTCACTGGGTCTTTTCCACTTAGAAAAAGTAACTAATGGCAGTATCTGAGAGGAAAATTTTAATCTTCTTTTCTTCCCAATAAAGCAATCCAAGGTCGCCTGTGCTATGCATTCAAATGCTCATTTCACATACACACCCAAAACACCCGCAACGTCCAATTTTCATTGCAGTGACATTGGACTTGTTTGTACAGCCAGTTTAATCCAAACCTTTATCCCTCCAAACAATTGAGGGCTGACAGTTTTATCTCCTTATCACATTATGTCAGTCCTTTGCAAGCAAGATGTAGGGAGTACCTGAACATTTGGGGGCTAATTATTCTTCCAATAATTTGCCACACTAATGGTATTTTCCCAGTTTTTTATGGTGCAAGTGTTTTATGCTTTATTAGTTTGCACTTAGTCTTTTCTTTAATCTTTTTTCCTCCTGTCTGAGATTTTATAGGTCTACTGCTTGTACTATTCCTAGGAAGAATGTATTCTCCAAAAGAAGGAAAACGATTAAGGCAATACTGAAAAGGCCAGATGTTGGCCTTTATAAGAAAAAAAGAACACTATAAAACTTGGTTTTGTGTCTTTGCTAGAATAGGAGGTTAAATAATAAGTAGAGTGAGGCTAGTTAAGGAGTATGTGCCCCAAGAGTGTACCAACCAAGATGACTGCAGTAGACCAGAGTATCTTTAAGAGACCAGGTCAGGAGATCAAGTCCCCTGAGTACAAAGCTTGGAGATGGCATCCTATGCAGGATCCAAGTTCTCTAGTTTGAGAGAGTAGGTAGAGCAGCCCAACGTATCAGTGTAAGATGAAGCTGTTCTAACTGTTTTCTTCCCTTTATAGTTTTGCCCTTTCTAGAATGTCATATAAATGGAATCATACAACATATTGCTTATGGAGTCTGTCTGACTTACTTTACTTAGAAAAATGCACCTAAGATTCATCCATGTTGTTGCATGAAACACAACTGTCTTCCTTTTTACTGTTGGCAGCATTTCGTTCTATGAACATGAACACGCCACATTTGGTTTTCCATTCATTTGTTAAATGCATCTTGACTGTTTCCAGTTTTTCACAATCATGAATTATACTGCTACAAAAATTTACATATAGGATTTTTGTGAGAACTTAAGTTTTCATTTCGCTTAGGCAAATACCTACAAGCAGGATTGATGGTATGGTAAGTACGTATTTAACCTTATAAGAAACAGCCAAAACGTTTTCCAAACTGGCTGTACCATTTTGCATTCTAACAGCAATGAATAACAGTGTTTTTTTTTTTTTTGCGGTACGTGGGCCTCTCACTGCTGCGGCCTCTCCCGTTGCGGAGCACAGGCTCCGGACGCGCAGGCTCAGCGGCCATGGCTCACGGGCCCAGCCGCTCCGTGGCATGTGGGATCTTCCCGAACCGGGGCACGAACCCGCGTCCCCTGCATCGGCAGGCGGACTCTCAACCACTGCGCCACCAGGGAAGCCCTGCATAAGTTTTATTGCTCTGTATTCTCATTAGCATTTGATATTGTCAATTTCTTTTTAAAAATCTAGCCATTCTAGGATAGAGAAATTGTGGTACATACACACACACACACACACACACACACTGAAATATTATCCAGTCTTAAAACGAAGGAGATCCAGCTATTTGTGAAAACATGTATGAACCTGGAGGGCATTATACTAAGTGAAATAAGCCACACAGAGAAAGAAAAATATTGCACAATCTTACTTATATGTAAAATCTAAAAAAGTTAAATACATAGAAGCAGAGAGTGGAACGGTGATTGCCAGGGGTGGGTAGGTGGGGGAAATGGGGAGGTGCTGGTCAAAGAGCACAAAGTTGAATTCGTGAATTCACCCTTTAGATGAGTAAGTCTAGAGGTTTAATGTACAGCATGATAACTATAGTTAATAAGACTGTAGTATATACTCAAAATTTACTTAGCGAGTGGATTTCAGGTGCCCTAACTACAATCACAAAAAACAGTAACTAAGAAGAAGATGGATCTGTTAATTAGCTTGATTGTAAGTAATCATTTCATTATGTATTTCAAAACATCATGTTATACACTATATATATATATGTATTTTATTTGAAAAATTTAGCCATTCCAATACGTATATAGTAGTACCTTATGGAGTTCCTTTGTATTTCTCCAAAGATTTATGATGTTGAGCATCTTTTCACATGCTTCTTTGCCATCAATGTATCTTCCTTGGTAAAGTGTCTGTTCAAATCTTTTGTCATTTATCAGTTGTTTGCTTAGTGTTGAGTTTTAGGGATTCTTTACATATTCTGGATACAAGTCCATTAAAAGTTGTATGAGTTGAAAATATATTCTCCTGTTTGTGACTCTTCATCGTGTTAACAGCGTCTTTCATGAAGTGATAGTTTTTAATTTTGATAGTCTGATTTATCAATTTTTTCATGGCTTATAGTTTTGAAGCAGTGTCTAAATATTCATTACCAAACCCAAGGTCACGTAGATTTTTTTTTTTTTTTTTTTTTTTTTTTTGCGGTATACGGGCCTCTCACTGCCGTGGCCTCTCTCGTTGCGGAGCACAGGCTCCGGACGCGCAGGCTCAGCGGCCACGGCTCACGGGCCCAGCCGCTCCGCGGCATGTGGGATCCTCCCGGACCAGGGCACGAACCTGTGTCCCCTGCATCGGCAGGCGGACTCCCAACCACTGCGCCACCAGGGAGGCCCGGTCACGTAGATTTTTATCCCATGCTTTCTTTTATGAGAAAGCCCGCGCACCACAATAAAGAGTAGCCCCCGCTCGCCACAACTAGAGAAAGCCTGCGCGCAGCAATGAAGACCCAACACAGCCAAAAATAAATAAATGTATTACAAAAAAAAAAAAAAAAAGGATTATCCTTTCTCCACTGAGTTGCCTTTGCACTTTTGTCAAAAATTAGTTGGCTATATTTGTGTAGGTTCACTTCTGGACTCTCTATTCTGTTTCATAGATGGATATGCTTATCTTTTTGCCAAAACTACACTTTTTAAAAGTTATTTATTTATTTATTTAAAATGAGACGCATGGGCTTCTCACTGCGGTGGCTTCTCTTGTTGCGGAGCACGGGCTCTAGGCGCGCGGGCTTCAGGAGTTGTGGCACGTGGGCTTAGTAGTTGTGGTGCATGGGCTTAGGTGCTCCACGGCATGTGGGATCTTCCCGGACGAGGGCTTGAACCCATGTCTCCTGCACAGGCAGGCGGATTCTTCACCACTGCACCCGCAGGAAAGTCCCCAAACGACATTGTTTTGATCACTATACTTTATAGTAAGTCTTACAATCAGGGAACAACTGTGGGTCCTGCCTCCAGGCACTGTGAGTCCTCTGACTTTGTTCTTCTTTTTGGAATGATCATGACTATTCTAATTCCTTTGCCTTTCCATGTAACTTTTAGAATCAACTTGCTCTTATCTTCAAAGAAGCTTGTTTGTATTTTGGTTACGACTGAGGGTTGAATCTATAGATCAAACTGGGGAGAACTGACATCAGTACTGAATCTTTCAATCCACGCGCAGGGGCTATCTCGCTATTTGCGTACATCTTTCATTTCTTTTATGAGTGTTCTACGGTTTTCAGCACATGGATGCTGCACATATTTGGTTAAATATGTCATCGTTTTGGGTTTTATTGTAAGTGAGATTGTTTTTCAAATTCCAAATATTCATTTCTGATGGATAGATATGCCAGATTGGCGTTAGTATATTGTCTTTGCGTTCTGTGACATTTCTCAGGTACTTCCTCAGGATTTTCTACAAAGACTATAATACTGTCTGAAATCCTGTTGTTTGCCTCACGAAAGCATCCTCAAACTCCAAGCTCTACTCCATGGAGAGGAAACTAATTCCTCCAATTACTCACCTACAACTCCTCGCTCACATCTATGTTTGCACTTATACTGTAACGTAATTATTTATTTACCTGCTTTTCTCCTTCCTTAGATGGCTGATCTCCGGAGGCAGGAGCTACTATTGTTGCCCTTTCATTCCAAGCACCTATTAAAGTGTCAGACACTGGAGGAATGAATTAAGTGTTTATTTAGTAAAGGATGGAGAAAAGAAGTCAAGGAAGGAAGAAAGGAGAGAGGAAAAAAGCATCTAAGATCAATTTTCAGACTACTAATCGGGGGTGCAAAAACAATACAGCTTTTGTTTTCTAGTATTCATCTATTACTCTTCTTCTAAGCCTCACTCTACCAAGGCTTGAAAGAGGGAAGATGGGCATTAAACTTGCCAATTAAATGCCTCCATCTCTTCTAGTTTAAATCATTTAGTTCAGGCAACTTACTGTGTTCAGGTCAATGTTCAGTCTTTCAGTTGTTTTCCTACATCCTTCTCTTTCCTAAGACGGTACCGGGGTGATGGCAGAACACACAGGCCCTCGTGCTGGAGGGAGCCTGGGATCTAAGCACTGTGATCTCAGGCTGTTACTGTTCACTTTTGGTCTCTTTTTGGCAACTGCCCTTGGTTGCCTGGTAGTGCTGTTCTTCTGGCATCTACTACTGAAGGCTTGACTGATGTCCGTAATTAACCGTCTAAGTTCTATACTTTCCATTGGCTTGGTCAGGGCCTCGGGTTCTCCTTTGGTTTAATCCCAACTCAAGACTTGCTGGCTCTAAAGATGACTCTAATATTCAACTACATTCTCTCTCTGGGGTCTGGCTTAGGAATTGTGCACCCCACAATCCCTGCAGAGGTCATGCTATCCCTTGCCTTCACTGCCTTCATGAAAGGTCCAACACTACTCACTTCCCCACAGGCTAAACAGGGGTACATCTGCATCCTTCCCATACTACCTGGGAGCCAAGGTGCACTCAGAAGGCTTCCTCTCTGCCTACCCATGGTCTATAGTATATATGGTATAGACCCATCCAGCATGGTAGTCTCCTCGTGAGACTGTGTGAGAAGACCACATTTGTACAGTTCCATTTGGGGCCTTTTAATGACATTTTGGAATGAGGAGAATGTATTTCAGAATGAAATGGGTGTGCGTCATTCCAAACAGATTGTTTATTTTTAATTTATTTTCTGATATGAACCCCCTCTCTGCCCCACTCTGGCACAGAGTACAATGAAAATACAATCTGATACAATAAGATCTAGTAGGGCAAGTATCCAACTAATCAAGCAATTGAAAAAAGTAGCTCGGATTCCGCATTGTGATGTGGATGTGTTTGAAGCTATAAATATGGGACAACTTATTGATAAATGTGTTTTCTCCTTCACTTCTTGCACTGGATTTCAAATTGGCCCACTTTAGCAGTTATATAAAACACCCTACTTTTACCACAACTTACTATAGCTAACGACTCCACTGTACGGCACGCCAATTTCTAACAGTCAGTGGTCCCCATTCTCAGGGTTAAACTCATAGATTTTTTTCCCCAAACACTATATATATATATTTTTTTTCTTTCCATATTCAGGCAGCTCACAGTCATCTCATTTCCTATTACACTGTATGATAAACAATAATGATTCCTGTACTTTCATGTACTCTCTGGATTCTATTACTCCAAACTCAAGACTTATGAAAAATGTCCCCACTTTCACCTCAATCCTTTAGCCCTTAAGGCGCAGTTTTCCAGTCCTTAAACCTCGTGTTTCCTGCCTTATTTTGCTTGAGGTGGTGCTCCTCCTGACCAAGGTGCTCCTCCTGACCTTCAAATGGTACGCACCACTCCCTTTAAGTGTAATACTGCATATTAAATTTGTGTTTCTGTGAAATTAATTTTTCTAAACTCCCCTGGTTCTGTTTAACTAGGCCATTACCCTATCCAAGTCACTGTCAACCCCTTTTCACGAGTTCCCTCCTTTTCCTGAAGATACACAAGTGCCCTTGTTGTGTAAGGGTTGTCATAGGAGATCACAGTCACATTAGGGGAGAGAGTGTGATTTCAGCTGAAAGGCTCCCATGAAATGCTTAAGGGCTGTGTTGGTTTCAACACTGCTAATGAGATTCAGGCCAGAAAGTAATCACCCAACTGGTTCCAGCCGCAAAGAAGTCTTAATATGACTGTTGGGGAAAGATTACTGATGAGAAGGTAGCTGACTTGGCCCATTTTAGATCACGTAATTTTAAAGCTGAAAAGGGCCACCTGCATCCTCTAAACTGTAGCACTTCTAAAAGTGTAGGGTGTAGGCTGTCTTTAGTTTATGAGATCGTTTTAGGTGGTCCACAATCAAATATCTTCATACAGATTTAGCATTGTTCCACACACTGAAGGACCCCAAATTCCATGGAATTATTCACCATTGCATAATCACCCTGAGTGGCACAGAAACTAGGAAGGGGGGGCATAAAAAGAAAAAGATGAGAGAGAGAGAGGAAAGTAAAAGGAAAGAAAAGG